>NW_028318030.1:245000-847142 GCF_062004578.1 Staurois parvus
GTAAATGTGTATAAATATATAAATATATATAAAGAAATCATCAAATCATAAGTCCAGAAAAAAATATATATATGCCAATACCACAAAAAAAATATAAAAAAACTTTTAAGTGCAAAAAACTTTTGTGCAAAAAAAGTGTCTAAATATGAAAAATTTCACCAAAAAACCTTGATAATATAATGGCAGATCATCCATAAATATATCTTCAGAAACGGAAACTCTGCAACACACCGATCCTCATCGATCGAAATAACAGGATGAAAAACTTTGTAGTTAATCGAAAATCCAGTTAATGACGTCACATCAATCAAGCTCCACCCTACGCGTTTCGTCATCGACGTCCTCACGGAGCGGATAGATGTGAGACATCGCAACTTCACGTCGATGATGAAACGCGTAGGGCGGAGCTTGATTGATGTGACGTCATTACGTTTTTGGCTGCCAGCTACTGCGCATGTGCTGAGTAGCCAGGCTCGTTTATGTGATTGCTGTTATGCTGTTGATGCTGGTGTCGGCTGGGACACCTCTTGAGTAAGTGCAATGAGTACCTAATAAAGGAATTGGTTTTTATAATATTGCACCATGAAGTCTTTCTGTTTCTCTCGAGTGCTTGGCATTTCCCCCCATGGATACGTTTGAAGGTGGTCCTTTATCTATTGGAGAAGTGGATTTTCGATTAACTACAAAGTTGTTCATCCTGTTATTTCGATCGATGAGGATCGGTGTGTTGCAGAGTTTCCGTTTCTGAAGATATATTTATGGATGATCTGCCATTATATTATCAAGGTTTTTTGGTGAAATTTTTCATATTTAGACACTTTTTTTGCACAAAAGTTTTTTGCACTTAAAAGTTTTTTTATATTTTTTTTGTGGTATTGGCATATATATATTTTTTTCTGGACTTATGATTTGATGATTTCTTTATATATATTTATATATTTATACACATTTACTAGCGCAAATTATTTATTTATTGGTACACTTTATATATGGTGATTTTTTGCAGCTGGTACACTATTAGTAAGTTATATAATTTTGACCATAGGCGCTATTATTAATTTTTCTTATGAACTCTATCCAATGCCTTCTCTGCATATAAGGAGATAAGCAGATAAGGCGTTCTATGGTGCTCAGCCAACTGAATTAGGTTTATGAATCTCCTGGTACTACCTGACGCATGCTTGTTAGAGATGAACCCTACTTGGTCAGCATGTATGAAGAAGGGAATACTGTATATTTGGCTAATAGGGACACTAATAGTTTGGCATACAGTTTGAGATCAGCGTTTAGCAGTGAGATAGGATGGTAGTTAGCTGGATTATCAAAAAATTTGTCAGGTTTTTACATAGTAATTACAAGGGCTTCCAGAGATTCTTTAGGGATTTCTCCCACAGACATGTATCTATTAAAAGAGGAACATAAGTGAGGGGCCAAAAGGTCTGAGAAGTCCTTGTAGTATTTGTTAAAGGAGCCATCCAGTCCAGGAGCTTTATGGAATGGAAGGGATTAATTGGCATTTTAGATTTACACTCAGTGAATGGTCAGGATAGGTCAGAACGTTGCTCAGGGAATAAGGATGGGAGTCGCAGCAAAGACAGGATTTAATCAGGTGATCTGTAGGCTGGGGTTCACTAGTATTCAACCTGAGGTTATATAAAGTTGAGCAAAAGTCACAAAAGCAGTTAGCTATATCAAGTGGGCTTGACTGACACACCCCTAGGGCGTCCGGCAGATACAGGATTTAGATTGGGTAAGTTTACGTTTCTATTGACTAGCTATGATTTTGCCCAGTTTGTTGCCTTGGGAGTACTAGTTGAGCTTTAAGTGTTTAATATAGAAGTCATAGTTCCTATGTAAAAAAGAGCTAGGATCAGTGCAAAGATGACTAAGCTCATCTACTATATGGGTGCTTGAAGCAGATTTATTGCTAGTTTCCAGAGTTCTAATCTGGATTGGTAACGGATTGTTTTGGTGCGTCTTTGTTTCTCAAAGGCTTCCAACTTCAGAAATAATCCTCTAATAACTGATTTTTGAGCATTCCAAAGTGTGATGGGATTAGCCACAGAGTCTACATTATGATGAAAAAAGGTTACATTTCAGTCTTGATCTGTGTCTGAAATGCTGGGTGATTAAAGAATGAGGTGTTCATTCTCCGGATAGTATTAGACCTTGCAGAGGGAGACAAGTTTTCTACAATGGAGACCGGTGTGTGGTCAGACCATGTGATGAGGCCTATTGTGGCTGAAGGGGTAAGTTGTAGCATGTGTTTGGATGTCAGAAACAGCTCAAGTCTGGAATATGATATCTCTTTCTGTCCCATGAAAGCATCTCCAGGGGTCATAAAGGTCAGCAAAGATGATAGGGCCTTTTAGAGGGGTCTAGAGAATTATCAATAACATCATTAAAGTCTCCACAGATAATAACTTGGTCTTTGGGGTAAAGTTGGAGTCTATTTAGGAAAGACTTAGAAAAGGATTTTTGATATCTGGTAGGGGCATAAATATTAACGATCACCAACGGGCGGTCATTAAAGGACGCAGGGAGAATAAGGAATCTACCAGAGGGATCTTGTTCCAAATATAGGAACTGAAAAGCTACAGAGGCTTTCACTGTGATCATTACTCCCCTCACCTTCTTATCAGCATGTGCCATGAAGCAGGAAGGGTAAAGTTTATTCAAACACTGTGGGGGCTTTACTTTTGGCAAAATGCATTTCTTGAATGCAAAGAATATCTGATGAGAAAGGACCTTTCTCCAGAAGCAATCTTTTAAAAGGTTTTTTAGGCCTTTAGCATCGAGGGAACTGATTTTAGGAGTGAAGTAACAGGGGACGAGAATGATACTTGCATGACTAAGACAAGGGTCTCGCCCATCAAATCTTCAAGGTCATAAAGAGTAGAGTATACAAGTCTGCAGTGGTACAAAAGCAATTCAACAACACACAGTTCTAGACGTGTAGAAAAATAGATAATCATTGCATAAGAACACAAACCAACAATAAACATATTGGCAACAAAAGTGTGCGTGGAACACTACAATAACGGGGTGAAGTGGATAATATTCAGAGCACCGCTACCTTAAGTCAAGAGACATATAGCCAAATAGTAGGCATCCTCCTGGATAGCAATAAACTCACAGCCAAAATGGGCAGAAAGAGGCTCATTATTTGCAGCCAGTCAGGACCCTGGGGTCAGAAAGCCTTTGGGATTGTTTAGTTCCCAGGGTGCTCGGAGGTGGAACAGTCCAGCTAGGGGGCACGCGTGCTCTACCCGCGCCACCATTTGCAGCCTTGGCTGTCAATCACTGGGTCCCAGCCGGTGATTATTCGCCGGCACCCGGTGATCTGAGTATTTCCGACAGGGGAAAGACCTGTATGTAAACAATACAGATCTCTCCCGTGGCAGCTCCTGCACACTTCTTTGTATGGCTCTGCATAGCTGAGCCATACAAAGCAGTGTGCTTATAGTGGAAAGCACACACAGCATACTGTGAAACAGCACACAGTTAACCCTTTGATTGCCCCACAGTTAACCCCTTCCTGTCCAATGCCATTAGTACAGTATCAGTGCTTTTTTTATTAGGTGCCAGTGACACCAAGTCAGTTCCCTCCCAGTGTCAGAGTGCCTGCCGCAGTCCCACTATAAGTCGCTGATCGCCACCATTACTAGTAAAAAATAAATAAATAAAACAAATTACAGTATATATACCGCCATTTGTAAACGCTATAACTTTCATGTAAACCAATTAATTTACAGGTATTGGGATTTTTTTTTTTGCAAAGACATGTAGCAAAATACATTTTGCCCTAAGTTTATGACAAAATTTTATTTATTTTTTATTGGACCTGTATAATAGCAAAAAGTCAAAAATATTGTTTTTTTTTTTGTTTTTTTTGTTTACAGCACAAAAAATAAAAACGCACATTCAATCAAATATCACTGAAAGAAAGTTCTATTTGTGAGAAAAAAGGACGTAAATTTCATTTGGGTGCAGTGTTGCATGACCACACAATTGTCAGTTAAAGTAATGTAGCGCTGTAACACAAAAAAGTCAGGAAGAGGGGTAAATCCTTTGGAGGGCAAGAGGTCAATTGCATTATTTTACATTATACTGGAGCCTCCTGTTCTCTGTGAAAGGCCACACATTTCTCATCACACCTGTTTCACAGGATACCAACACTCGATATCCCTGACATTGATGCTCTGAATTCTGGGAGAATCGAATTTTGGATGATAAACCCATCACTAGTTAACGTTACTTTTTTATTTGCACCTTTTATCTTGTTTTATAGTGAATCCTGAAATTGTGCCATTGGTTCTCATTTTTACATTAAAGTCTATTTGTAATATTTCCAATGCATCTTTTATAATTCAACAGAGACCAACAGTAAAAGACAACTACAAAAGATTGAGTGAAAAGTGAATGAAACTGCAAGAATGCGCAAAGAAAGATTAAAATTGCAATTAAATAAATGCGTTTGTTCTTGTTTTTGTTAAGGAATATTAATGAGCAGTTATTATTAGCTTTATGCTCATTAGTACATACTTTAGGCAATAATATTAAAGACTGCAGAAATATTTTAGATGAAGTTTCTAGGAACTCTTTTAAATGTTTATTTCAATACTGAAAGCCAAAAAATGTCATCTTACCTCGTGTGAGTGCTGTTCCATGTTACTAGAGGGAGAAAAAATAAAGATATTAAAATATCTTAATATTTATATATTATATTAAATTATATTAATATATTATATTAATGAAAACCATTTAAAACCATAAGTATGTTTAAAAACAGTATATGCTTACTTAAATTAAGGTCAGTCAAAACAAAGTATCATCTTTATAACAATGACATCAGTCACAGAATTTGGGTAAATCCACCCAAATTACAATCTGATTATATAATCTCTGTACAAGTTCTTTTAGCATTACTAGAAACTGTAGTAGGTATAGATAGCTGTAGGCATAGATAAATCTAAAAGAGGTTGTACAACTTTAATTGTAATGCAAAAATATATGCAAAAGAGCTGAGCTCAGAGTATAAAATCCACTCGGCATGAATCATTTTATACAAAGCAATAGTAGCAGCAGTCAAAAAAATCCAATAAATATCAAATTATCAGCAGGTAAAACAAAGCAAAAAAGGGTTCCTGATCTTACCCAAATAAAGTGGTGTATTCTCTCAGATATGGATAGATACAAGGGGATTTATTCACTAAAGACAAATAGGCTGTGTACTGCAAGCACATGCCAATTGCACTTGGAAGTGCACTGAAAGTGCAGTTGCTCTAGAACTGAGGGGAAAATGCAAGGAAAAAAAAAAAAAAGCATTTTTGCCTGCAAATGATTGGATGAAAGAAATCAGCAGAGCTTCAGCTCATTTCAGAGCTTCCCCTGGGGTCTAAAGCAACTGCACTTGCAGTGCACACCCTATTTGCCTCTAGTAAATCAACCCCAATGTACACTGACTGACTAGTCAGTTCAAGCCGAAGGAGTAATGTCAAAAATGTATTCACTGTTGGCAGGGCCAGTGCTACCTCTAGGCAAACTAGGCAGCCGCCTAGGGTGTAATGCTGTCTAGGGTGTAATGCTGTCTAGGGTGCAGCCATGGCTGCTGATTTCCATTCTCTCTGCCATGGCCAGATCTAGGGAGTGCTGTGGTGGAGCTTACAGGCCAGGGGAACTGTACACAATGAGAGAGGGGAGGGGTAACAATCATTTGGGCTGAGATGAGAGGTTTGTGCAGGAGGGGGAATGGGGGCTATTTGTGCTGGGAAGGGTAATGGGGATGATGCTACAAGAAAGAATGGGGGGGGTATGTGCTAAGGACTAGGAGGGAGGTTGGTTGGGGGGGGTTGTACTAAAGGAGGGGGGAATTTGGGTAAGGTGGGAGGATTTTATGCTGGGAAGGGTAATTTGGAGAGGTTTTAGCTAGAGGAGGAATTTGGGGGAATTAGGCCTAGACGAGGGGATTGAAGGAAGAGAATTGGTGCTACGAGGGGGGGTTGGGGGGATTTTTACTAGGAGAGTGGATTGGGGGAATTTGTGTTAAGAGTCGGGATTGGGGGAGTAGTTTGGAATTTGTGCTAGGAGATGGGATTGGGGGAGGGGTGTTGTGCTAAGGGTGGCTTGTGTTAGGAGAGGGGATTGGGGGGAAATGTGTGCTGGTAGAGGGGATTGGGGAGATTTTTGCTAGGAGAGGGGCTTTGTGTGTGTGTGTGTGTGTGTGGGGGGGGGGGGGGTTGGTTGCAAAAATCGTGTTGGGAGGGGTTGTGTTAGAAGGGGGGGATTTGGGTGGGGAGGAAAGATTTGTACTGTCAAGGGTAATTTGGAGGGGGTTATGCTAGGAGGGGGGATTGGGGAGATTTATGCTAGGAGGGGGGATTTGAGGGAAAGGATTTGTGGTAGGGTGGAAAATTTGAGAGGAAAGAGGATGTGTGCTAGGAGGTGTGTGCTAGGAGGAGTAAAGTAGAACTACAGGTGAAGGTTTTTTTTTTTTTTTTGGGTGCAAGTAGCTGGTCTTGCCTAGGGCGCGAAACAGTTGAGCACTAGCCCTGACTGTTGGCAGGAAAAAAGCTCAGGAGTGGTTATCTGGACGCAGTGAACTGATCTCTCACTGTTGCTCCTCTCAGATTGGGATCCTGCTGCTTTCTTCTGTTTGGAAAGTTTACCAATGTGATTTTGAATGTCCAGGAAGGAATATTTTGGGATTCAGCAATAGTATGTCTCTGGCTTTTGGCGAGCATTTTAGCTGGTCTCAAGAAGGAGCTGCGCATGTCAAATAATGCTACAGGGCTGTCAATCCAATCTACGTGTTTCAGGGGGAAAATTGCTCCTCCTCTTCAAGACTAGACATATGGGAAATCCTGGCTCCCTTCTCCCTATAAAGGCTTCTGTTAACTCCTTCCTTCCATATAATTTATAATATTGATAAGAGTGTTCTTCATTCATTGTAGTAATGATTAGCAGTCAAAATGGTGTTATTACTAGTGCTCTAGAGTTTACTGACATTATTAGAACAAAAAAAAACTAAAAACGTAATCCAATGTGAGTAATTATAAAAAAAAATTAAATATAAAAGAAAAAATATCAATAAAAAGGGATATAAAACGTTGTTTTACTAAATTTAAAATTGTTTACCGATCAGTAATTTTTCTTTCCTGACACTTAAGCTTGAAACTACGCAAATGGATATAGTTCCACACCTTTCCCAATCACAGGACCAGTTATACTAAAAAATGAAATGTCATCACTATACTAAATGTGAAAACCCTGGGAGGGTTTCGTGTGCTGGTACGCTAAAGAGTCAGGAAAGGAATATTACCAATAGGTAATTTCACAATTTTCCATTTTCTTGACACAAGCATGACAACATACACAAATGGGACATAGCACACCAAAACAAGGTAGGGTAATTGCTGAAGCATTTTAATCAACAGACATATTGTTAGAATGATTTAGAAATAAACAAAAACTTCACTGTGGTTAGTGTTGCTGGATCAACTTTGTAATAGGCTAGACACAAGCCTTACATGGACCAGGTTGCTGTCCTGCAGGTTGGTTTTTAACCTCTGAATTCCTCCAATCAGCATGCAATCCATTTGTTTTTCACTATCTAAGCCCACCATATTACCTTGACCAGTGACAATGTAATTGTCCTAGTGCATAGAGTAAACCCTCTTCTGCAGTGCCTTATGAGCTAATAGTCCAGCCTTCTGAAAGATAAAAAAGAAATACATTTGGTGCACGTAGTAGCCATAAGCTCATATCTATGAGACTGTCTCCTGAAAATGTATTTCCTGGGGTATGTTAACCATTTTTATTTACTCTTAAAGGGCCCCACTAATACATGCACCATATGCACTTCTTTTCTATATGGCTAAAGATTATGCACACAACAGGGGCTGACTGGCAATTTTTGGCACATGGTGTAGCAACTCGGCCCCCTCCTGATCTTCCTCTTTCCTGCCTCCTCACAAACCGCATCCAGGCTGAAGCTCTGCTCCAGGTACTCACTGGGTGGGTCAGGCTGGACAGCACCTGCTGCACCAACTTTGAGTTCCCAAACTGGCTGGCAGGAGGAGGCCAGGGGCTGCAGCAGGGACTTTTTACTCTTCAATAGGAAACCTTTAGATACAGGTGTGCACAGCCTATTGCATTAGGGCATGCACCCCAAAGCTCAAGCACACATGCACCAGCAGTGATCACTGCTGGTAGCTATAGTTGCAGACAGTGATCTCACCAAAAACAGGATGGTTGTACTGAAGTCAATCCATCGATCAATTTCAGTGCCACCAGCCTGCCCATAGACGGATTGAAATTTGGCTGGTTTCTGCTGAACTGGGCGAATTTTGATCAATGTGTGGCCAGCCTTATACATAATTTAACATATTAAGATGAGAGGAAGAAAGAAGAGAGAAAGGAAGGAAGAACCCTTACATTGGCATAGTCACTGGGAGGCAAGAGAGAGAATGGAGGGGGGACACTTCACTCAGTGGAAGGATGGATCAGCAGCCGGCACCTATCCTCTTCTGGCTGCTGGGCTTCAAATTTCCCTCCCACACATCTCCTTTTCTGAGCCACAACAATGCTGGGGGGGCACAGGAGGCAGATACAGGAGAAGAGGGCGAGAGGAGGAGCATAACTAGCTCGCTATACTCTCCTGTCCCTGCCTGGGGGGGGGGGGGGAATGTCAGTGCTGGCTCTGGACTGTGAGAGAGACTGGGGGCCACTGGAGATCCTCAATATGGCCTCTTTCCCCTCCACAGTGGCATCAGAGTGACCCAGAAGGAAATTGCCACCCTGCCCCCCAGTCCAGTCTCTGCCCCTGGCACACATATGTACTTGTATATATGTGCATAGTTATGAATATTATGTTTTCCCTTTACGTCTTTCAGGCCAGCACCTTGAGAGACCTCGGCTCCTCCCCCTCTGAGGAAACACCTCCACCCTAAAATAAAAAGAGCTCCACTCCCCTCCGACCTCAGTTCAGGTGTTTCCTCCGATGGGGAGACACGAGGAGGAGCAAGGTGCTGTCGCACGGACGGCAGGGGAGCCGAGGGCCGGATAGCCGACTGTGAGGCTCGACGCAGCTGGGAGTGAAGGCCGGAGTGTCTGGCTGCTTATCCTCCCTGGGCAGGCTGCGGTGCAGTGGGCGCGCACCCCGGGTGACAGGGAAGGCACGTACCTGCTCTTCGCCCCCCAACCCCCTCTGGTGAGTTGGGGCATCGGGGAGGCTGTGGTGAGGTCTGGGGAGGATCGGGGTGGAGTCTCGCTCCTTCCCATGTTGGCGGTCAGGTGACTTTGCCGGGCCGGACGTCGGGAGACAGCGATTTCCGGCGGAAGGAGCGGGGCTTCGCCCAGGGAGGAGGGGGGGGGGAAGAGGCCGGAACATCCGCTTCCAGTCGCGGCCCTCACACCACGGCGGCGCGAGATTTAAAAGGCGGTGTGGTGCACAGCTGCCTGGGGGACAGGCTAGCACCAGGCGACCACCCTCCTGAGCGGGATGTCGGAGGCACTGGGACCAGGAGATGCCGGCACCAGCCAGACACAGGTAAGGTGCCTCAGTGGAGGCCTCCCCTTCCTGTTGACCCCTAGCTCAAGGGGTGTTCCCGGACCCTCGGGTGGTGGGGTGTGTAGGTAGGGCAGGGGGTCTGCGGTGGGAGCAGGCCCTTAGGCTCTGACGGGAAGGAGGAGGGGGGGGCAAACTTGGTGTGAGGAGGTTTGTCAGGCTTCCCTCCTGCCCCTTCTTTGTGTCTTTCAGAGCAAGGCTCGGGCTAAGCTCAAGCACCAGGAGCCTAGACGGAAATGCCCATCCTGCAGGGAACCTTTAAAAGAAACTTGGAAGAAGGTTCTTTATGGCCCTTGTATAGAGGGGTTAGTGAAGGAGGAGAGGCCGGAACAGGGGGACTTAGCCAGGTCGGTGAAGGACTTGGCTAGCACCTTCAACTCCTTCAAAACCCTCATGGAACGGTTTGCCCTTCTCCAGCCTGCACCCCCCCCCCCCCCGATAGCCTCGGTAGGTAGGAGCAGGGAACCCCTCGTGTCTGGAGGGGAGGAAGGGCCATTGGGGGATTCCCAGTCTGAAGAGGAATCTGCGGGGGAAGGTCCCTCGGAGGAAGGCAGGGGTCCCTCCCGGGATATAAATTGACCCTAGAGGAGGTGGATGAGCTCCTGGGGGCTATATATGAGACCCTGGACATTAAAGAGGAGGTTAAGACCTTATCTCTCCATGACCAAATGTATCAGGGTTTGGAGGAGCAAAAGCACAGAATATTTCCTGTGCATGACGTTTTGGTGGAGACTATTAGAAAGGAGTGGCAGGATCCGGAAAGGAAGCCGTTCTTCTGTAAGGCGTTAAGAAGGAGGTTTCCGTTTAGTGAGGACCCAGAGGCGGTATAGAACAAGAGCCCTAAACTAGATGCGGCCTTTTCCCAAACGACTAGGAGGACTGATCTGGCATTTGAAGACATGGGGGTCTTACCGGATCTATTAGACAGGAGGGCGGAATCTCTCCTTAGGAAGGACTGGGATTCAACCCTTTACAACCTGAAGCCGGCCATGGCCACGACCGTGGTAGCTAGAAACTTAGAATACTGGCTTACACAATTGCAGGCCCATATTGTGGCAGACTCTCCCAGGGAAAAAATCTTGGCCTCCTTTGAGACCCTTTTGCAAGGGTCGGATATATCGCTTACGCTTCTGCGGAGTCAGTGAGGTTGGGGGCTAGGTCAGCTGCCCTGACCAATTCGGCTAGAAGGGCGCTGTGGTTAAAAACGTGGCAGGGGGACATCACTTCAAAAGTTATATTGTGCGGCATCCCCCTCACAGGAGACTGTCTATTCGGCCCAGGGTTGGAGGAATTGTTGGACCGGACGGCTGACAGGAAGAAGTCCTTCCCCCTCATGAGGAAGTTGCAGGAGGGAGGGACACGTAAGGCCCGTCCGGCGAAGAGACTGAGCCTGAGGCCAGTGGGTCAGGGTAGGTCTGCAGGCCAGAGAGGCAGGGGCAGGGGGGGGGCAATTTTTTGCCCTCCTGAGCAGCCCCAGAAACCGCAGTGACTCGGTTCCTCCTGTGGGAGGAAGACTGGCGGCCTTCCTCCCACAGTGGGAAGCCGTGGTCGCCAGCCCCTTCATTTTGGATATCATCCGAAGGGGTTATCGGTTGGAGTTTGCAGGACCACCACCCGAGAAGTTCCTTGTGACGACCTGTCCAAGGGATCCGGCAAAGGCCACTGCCCTGGTGGACGCCTTGGAGGATCTCGAGGACCGGAGAGTCATCACCAGGGTCCCGATAAGGGAGCGAGGGAAGGGGGTTTATTCCCATGTGTTCTTGGTTCAAAAGCAGTCCGGCGTTCAGGCTGATTTTGAACCTGAAACCCCTGAACAGGTCAGTACGCTACCGGATATTCCGCATGGACTCCATCTTTACAGTCAGGTCCCTAATTCCGCCAGGTGCTTTCATGGCGTCCGTAGATTTGAAGGACGCCTATCTGCATGTGCCTGTTGCGGAACCTTCTCAGTGGTTCCTCAGGTTGGCAGTAGGGGGAGAGGGAGGAGTTCGACATTGGCAGTTCAGGGCTCTTCCATTCGGGCTTTCCTCCTCGCCAAGAATTTTTACCAAGGTTCTGACGGAGGCACTGATTCCTATTCGCATGAAGGGGATTTCGGTGATAGCCTATCTGGACGACTTGCTACTCTTCGCAGATTCAGAGGCTCACCTTCGGCAGAATGTGGTGGTATTGAGGGCCCCTCTGGAGAACCTGGGGTGGATTTTGAATCTAGAGAAGTCCTGTCTGGTGCCTTCTCAGAGAGTGGTTTACTTAGGTTACACTCTGGATTCGGTGAGTCAGAAGACCAGTCTGACTTCGGAGAAGGTGGCCAAGTTGGAGGCGGGGATCAGATTGGTGCAGGGGAGCAGGTCGATATCCATAAGGCAAGCCATGTCGGTCCTGGGATTACTAACAGCTTCCATTCCAGCAGTACAGTGAGCAAGTTTGCATATGCGTCCCCTCCAGCTGTGGGTCCTGAGAGTTTGGGACAGGAGGGCTCACTCCTTAGAGGACCGGGTCCTGGTTCCCCCCAGTGTGAAGAGGTCTCTATGGTGGTGGAGGAGATCGTCCAGCATAGTCCAGGGGCTGTTGTGGTGCTTTCCGGTGTCGAGGGAGGTCACGACGGATGCCAGCTCCTGGGGGTGGGGAGCCCACCTGGGAGGCTTAGTGGCTCAGGGGGAATGGTCCTTAGTGCAGAAGGGCGAATCCTCAAATTGGAGGGAGTTGAGGGCAGTGGGGGAGGCTCTGCATGCCTTCCAATCGAGGGTCATGGGCCAGCATGTGCGAGTCCTAATGGACAATGCCACGGCGGTGGCTTATATAAACCGGCAGGGTGGAACGAGGAGCAAGGCCCTCGGAGTGTTAGCGGCTACGCTGTTGTCCTGGGCAGAGGTGAACTTAGTGTCCCTGTCTGCGGTACACTTAAGAGGGGATCTAAACCAGACAGCAGATTTCTTGAGCAGGACACGGCTCAGGGAGGCGGAATGGGCCTTGAACCCCGAGGTCTTTCAGGAGATTGTGCGGAGATGGGGATCCCCGGACGTGGATCTTTTTGCCTCGGGAAGAAACAACAAGGTCCCGAACTTCTCCCTATCCCACAGGGACGGGTCAAGAGCGGTGGACGCGTTAAGTCAAAGGTGGGATTACCAGCTGTGTTACGCTTTCCCTCCGGTTCCCTTGCTTCCCCTAGTTCTCAGGAAATTCAGAACAGAGGGGACCTCGTTAATCCTGATAGCTCCCTTCTGGCCGAGGCGGGCGTGGTTCGCGACCCTAAGAAGTTTAGCCTCTCGTCCACCCTGGGGCTGCCACCGAGGGAAGATTTGTTGACACAGGGGCCGGTCCTTTGCCCCAGCGTGGGCAGATTGAGGTTGACGGCCTGGTTTCTGAGTGGCAGCTCCTCTTAGCGAAAGGTTTCTCGCCCAGGGTAGTGGCAACATTACTGGCCAGTAGGAAGGAGGAGACCCAGGCCATTTATGGTAGGGTCTGGAGTCGCTTTACAGCCTGGTGTCACCGGGCGTCAGTAGCAACCCATAGTTTAGTTTCAGTGTTGGAATTCCTCCAGGCGGAGGCGGACAAAGGGTTGTCTGTTAGCACGCTCAAGGGCCAGGTCTCGGCCGTTAGCGTGTTCCTAGAGATGCCCTTGGCCAGGGAGGCGTTGGTGGTTAGATTTTTTAAAGCTCTGGTGAGACAAAGGCCCCCGAGGACCAGACCGTTTCTGGTGTGGGATTTGGCCAAGGTGCTAGGAGTGATGACTAGGGCTCCGTTCGAGCCCCTGGAGTCCTGTCCGATTGGTGAGCTCACCGTTAAGACAGCATTTTCGGTGGCGATTACCACGGCGAGGAGGGTATGTGAACTTGAGGCCCTATCGATCAGAACACCTTATCTCCGTATTTTCTCAGACAGGATAGTTTTCAGGACGGACCCATCTTTCATTCCGAAGGTGGCTCAGACATTTCAGAGGGAGCAGGACATAGTCCTTCCCTTGTTTTTTTCCTGACCCGGTTGGGGTAGATCAGGAAACATTTCATTTTTTGGATGTAAGAAGGTGCGTATTCCAGTATCTAGAGAGGACTAGGGAGTTCAGGAGCACCGAATCCTTTTTTGTTTTTTTCAAGGGGGCTAGGAGAGGCAAGAAAGCGTCTAAAAGGACGCTGGCCGGTTGGTTGAGACTGGCAATTGCAGGAGCATACCGGGCGGAGGGCCTGGAGGTCCCAGAGGGTATTAGGGCGCATTCCACCCGAGCGGTGGCGGCTACCCAGGCACAGCCAGCAGGAGCTTCCCCAGGGCAGATCTGCAGTGCAGCGACATGGTCCAACTATGACACGTTTGCCAAGCATTACAGACTGGACCTGGTCTCGGTGCAGGAGCAGGCCTTTGGTCGTAAAGTCTTGCAAGCAGTTAGCCCGCCCGAGGGGGGAGTACTCGCTCATCCTCTCTAGGTGCTGGCCTGAAAGACGTAAAGGGAAAAATCAAGTTACACTTACGGTAATGTCTTTTCCAGGAGTCTTTCAGGCCAGCACGGTTTCCCACCCAGTTTTGATATTGGTTATGTGAGGATGGCTTATTTCGATTATGTTGTCTCACGTTGTGTCTCCCCAGGTGACCGGAGGATGCTTGGAGAACTGAGGTCGGAGGGGAGTGGAGCTCTTTTTATTTTAGGGTGGAGGTGTTTCCTCAGAGGGGGAGGAGCCGAGGTCTCTCAAGGTGCTGGCCTGAAAGACTCCTGGAAAAGACGTTACCGTAAGCGTAACTTGATTTTTTCTGTTTCTTTTGAAGATTGAATCTTGTGCCTGTCTTGCCTCCTTTTTTTCCCCATCTGTGTGCCATGGGTACATGGTTTTTGGGCTCCATATGGTCCCCACATATTGACCACTCTGGTATTCTTTTGTTGGTAAATATATATATTTATGGACGCCTATGTTTTGACCTATGATACATCTTTTAAACATACAATGGTGTTCTATGTCATAACTGCTCGATATACTGTGTCTTATAAGCTGGTTATGTCATATCATATATAAAACTGTTTACATGTGTTATCAGTCATTTTTCTTTTAGAACGTCTTCTCCTGAAGAAGCATTTAGCGAAGTGTGTTGAGACATAAGAGCTCTTCCATAATCTACTCTCCTACTCATTATATAAAATACAGTGTATGCATTTGTTTTTAATCTGGATGGTTATAATTATGGCAATTTCCAGGCTTGATAAATTAGATATATGTCATGCTGTGGATGGATTTGTATTCATGAGGTTTTGTTCATAAAGATTAGATACTATGTTTTACATTTCATGTATGTTGATGCTTGAGAGATGATAAACCTTAAAAATCCCATAAACCCATTTTCTGTCCGGAGCGGCAGATGTTGATGTCTAATATTGTCACCACTGTTAGCTCTATCTATACCCTTCGCCCTGGCATGTTCTCAGCATCCAGGACTGGTCCCATGAATGTCCTTATTTGTAATGAGATGAGTTGGCCTTATTCCAAGATGATAACCCATCCAAATATGCTCAGGATCTGAATCAGAATATGGCAACGGTTTGCCAAGACCCGAGGATATCAAGCAGAGGGAGAAACAGGGAGAGAGAGAAAAAGAGATACAGAGAGAGAGAGAGAGGGAGATACAGAGAGAGAGATACAGAGTGTGTGAGAGATACAGAAAGACAAAAGAAATTGTCTCTGTGATTTATATAGACATACAGTATGTACTCTGTATACTGGGACTGTGCATTTTTTACAAAATCTTCTTCAATCCACACATCTTATTTTTTTTTATGTGTTACTAGTGAGACAAAAAATGTGTGTGTCTTCTCATCTTCTCAAGTTCTGTATCTTCCCAGTCATAGCAGTGTGGAGATCACAAAGTGTGTGTGGGGGGAATTGGGGAGAAAGCTGAGCATAGTAAGGCCCCTTTCACACGGGTGTTCCGTTTTCTGTTTTTCATCTGTCCATTTACGGATGAAAAACAGACACCCATGTATTTCTATGGACTAAAGAATGTAAATGGATGATCATCTGTTTACATCTGTTAATGTCCGCATTCGTTAACATCCATTTTTTTATCAGCAAAAACCCCTATTTTTCTTCCATACAACAAAAACAAAATGGAAAAACTGATGTAAACGGACAAAAAATGGATGTGAATGGGCAAAAACAGATGTAAACAGAGTCCCAGTTATCTTATTCTTTTTCAGTATGGGCCCTGGCAAATTCTAGGACTTTTTTGTGCATGGGCTTTAGGAAAGGTTTCCTTCGTGAACAACACCATTCATGCCATTCCTCTGCAGTGTACTCCATATTGTGTCACAGGAAACAATAACCCCAGTTTGGCTTTCTACTTCTTTAGCTAACTTCAGTGAACTTGCATGGCAATTTTTTTCAACCCTTCTCACCAGAAGATGCTCCCATCAAGGTGTTAACTTCCATGGGAGGACTGGACGTCTCAGAGATGGTTGCAGTTCCATCTCTGTTAAATTTTTGTATCAGTTTTGCTACAGTATTCTGACTAAGTGAAGCTTTGCTGATCTTCTTGTAGCCTTCACCTCTCTTGTGTAAAGAAATTATTTTCTTTCTCAAGCCTTGTGACATTTCTCTTCCATGTGGTGCCATTGCTGACAGCATGAAATGTGACAGGGTTTTCTTTGTTAAGCAATGCCCTTTTATAATCAACTGTCTGCTGGACACCTTTTTAATTAATAATTAGACTCACCTGTAGTTGAATTCTTGTTAATGAAGATTTTGTTGGATAAAATTTAGCTTTGCTCCCAAGACTTTCATTGTTGTGTATTCATTTTTGCAACATGGTCTTGAATGAATTTGTTGGGAAAAATATTTTTTTTTGTATGTGCAACTTAACAAATCTTGTTTGCAATCTATGGCTCGCATTTGTGGGAGTATTTTGTAGTATAGTGTCCCATACAAAATGTTGATTTTGAAAATAAGGGTTTTCTGACAAATCTGTTGGGGTGTACTCATTTATGCTGAGGTGTGTGTGTGTGTACATGCACAAACTATATTGCCAAAAGTATTGGAATGCCAGCCTTTACACACACATGAATTTTAATAGCATCCCAGTCTTAGTCTGTTCAAGAGTTCAATATTGAGTTGGCCCACCCTTTCCAGCTATAACAGCTTCAACTCTTCTGGGATGGCTGTCCACAATGTTTAGGAGTGTGTGTGTGTGTATAGGAATGTTTGACCATTCTTTCAAAAGCACATTTGTAAGGTCAGGCACTAATGTCGGATGAGAAGGCCTGGCTTGCAGTTTCCACTCTAATTCATCCCAATGGTGTTCTATTGGGTTGAGTTCAGGACTTTGTGCAGGCCAATCAAGTTCCTCCACCCCAAACTCACTCATCCATATCTTTATGGACCTTGCTTTGTGTACTGGTGTGCAGTCTTTTTGGAACAGGAAGGGATCATCCCCAAACTGTTCCCACAAAGTCGGGAGCATGAAATTGTCCAAAAAGGTTTTGGTATGCTGATGCCTTAAGAGTTCCCTTCACTGAAACTAAGGGGCCAAGCCCAACACCCGAAAAGACAACTCCACACCATAATCCCCCTCCACCAAACTTTACACTTGGAACAATGCAGTCAGGCAAGTACCATTCTCCTGGCCACCTGCATACCCAGACATGTCCATCAGATTGCCAAACAGGGATTTGCCACTCCAGAGAACATATCTCCACTGCTCTAGAATCCAGTGGCGATGTGCTTTACACCACTGCTTTCAACGCTTTGCATTGCACTTGATGAAGACTTGGATGCAGCTGCATTCCATGAAGCTCTCTATGCACTGCTGTGCTAATCTGAAGGCCACATGAAGTTTGGAGTTCTTTAGCTATTGATTCTGCAGACAGTTGGCGACTTCTGCAAACTGTGCGCTTCAGCATGTGCTGCCCCTGCTTTGTCATTTTATGTGGCCTACCACTTCATGGCTGACTTGCTGTTGCTTCCCAGTTGCTTCCACTTTGTTATAATATCACTAAAAGTTGACTGTGGAATAATTAGTGGCAAGGAAAATTCACAGATAGCCTTATTGCACAGGTGGTGTAAGAGGTGTAGAAAATAGGCAGCCCCATAAAATTTAAATCCAAAGCCTAATACCTAATTACCTAAAACAGTAATCTATCTTTGTCAATAGAAGATACTAGTGATTGCATTTTTATTGTACCATCACAAGAGGGCAGAACTACTTCCTGTGATAATAGGAAAACACAGAAGTAGGAACTAAAAGTCTAACACTTTGTTTCCTACAGGACAGTGATTACAGTGAACATATCCAGTCACATGTAATTAAGGGTTTTCTGTGTTTGTTACAGGTAAGCAGGAGGCTGTTTAACATGATAAATAGGACAAAATGACTTAACATGTACCCTGGTGATCAGTGAATGTCGCTGTTACTATTATGCAATCAGATTACTTGTAGCATAAATGTGAATATATATTGCAGCTATGTGATTTGGCGCTAAGATACAGGGAATGTGATTTCTCTATGGTAATACGCTATTGTTATGCAGAATAGGTCACTAGCATATCTGCAGAGGTCTAGATATTCAGTATTGCAATTAAAGATGTTTATTAATGTATATGGAAATATTTAGTAAGGTATAGAGGACAGTGATTACAGTGAACATATCCAGTCACATGTAATTAAGAGTTTTCTGTGTTTGTTACAGCCATTCCTAATAAAACACTGCTGGTTTCACCCGACCCATCCTTCGCACAGTTGAATTATTTACCGTATGTGCAACAAAATTGGCGCCCAACGTGGGGCCGAGTGAAAGGAACGCCAAAAGGTCCGGAAGTGAAAAGGAGTGACTACACTGTCCGTGGTGAAGTTAAAGAAAAACATTAGGAGTATGGATATAGAAAAGTTGCAAGATGAAATCAGTGAACATCTGATTCACATGACAGTCGATGATCTCATGGAGACTTGCCAGTTTATAAAGGCCTCCGAAGCAAGTATGGCAAAAGGAAAAACCCGGCGCCATTACGTGCGGATAGTGAATGAGGTGTTAGATGAACTGGTAGAGACTGAAAGTGAAGAAGTGGTGACACAATTTCTGCAGGCAACTAAGAAATTCATTGGTGAGTTAGAGAAGAGAGATAACATGGAAGCACCAAGCGATAGTGGCAAAGACCCTCAAGCAGAACAACAGGTAAAGGATTTAGAACAGCAATACTACAGTATACAGGAAAAACTTCAAGAAACGATGAAAGAACTTGGCACTAAAGACAAAGACTTAAAAAGAAGTCCTGCAAATCAAGACCCTAATCTAGTTGCTCAGAGACTTTCCCATACTAACTTGCCAGAAGTTACAATCAGAAAGGACTTTCAAATTGCTGGTCAGATAGGTGAAAAGGAACAGAAAGATAAGCTGTCCTATACTAACCTCATGCACCAGACTGACATGGGACTGCAAAAGGGATATCCTGAGTCAGAGCTTGTGGAAGCTGTGGTGAAAGCCATTAGTCCTGGGTCAAGTCTCAGAGGCATGCTAGAGCTGAAGAGTGGACTGACCCTAGTGCCACTCAAGAGAATCCTAAAAAGCCATTATAAAGAGGAAAATGCTTCCGAACTATACCAACAATTGATCAATATATCACAAAATAGTAAAGAGACTCCTCAGAACTTCCTATTTAGGGCCATTGCATTGAAGGACCGTTTGCTGTTCGTTTCACAAGGGGAAGGTTCAGATGAACACTTTGGCACTGAATTTATACAAAAGAAATTCTTAAGGTCAGTGGGCACTGGACTGAGAAGTGACCATATCAAGTTTCAACTAAAACAACACTTGGACGATCCTACAGTCTCAGATGAGTTGCTCATAGAGAAGATGAATGAGGCTACAAACATGGAGATGGAAAGGGAGCAGAAACAAAAGAAATCTGAGCACAGTTACCTGACGAAGGGAAGAGTGCCAGGCCAACATCCTCCATTGTTCTCAGGTACCAGGCACCATCCCTTTGCTTCCATCACAAACAAGTAGTCTGGCAATCCAACAGCCTTCAAAGACTAACTCTGACCTTGAAAAGATAGTAATACAGTTGCAACAAGAAATATTCAATATGAAAACACTTCTCCAAGATTCGAGAACTCGACAAGAGCATGGCTTTGGAGGACCTAGAACAACTGTTGGACGAAGGACAGGGACTTGTCAATCTTGTGAAAAGACTGATCAGAAAACTGCATGTGACCATTGCTTTAACTGTGGTCGAGCTGGACATAGGGCGAGACAATGCAGAGCGGCCAAACAAAATCAGTTAAACGGGAGAAGGTTGCTGTTAAGGGACCAACAGTAACCTGTGCCAGGACCAAACCTGCGTCCCAAAGTGCAAATCATGTCAGTAGTAAAGAAACCAGTCCCCAACCTACCATCAGAGCCCTGGCTGGAAAGTTAAACGCAGACTACAAGAGGAAAACGCCAACCTGCCCTGCTCAAAGGCTATCCCCGACAGCTGAAAAATTCCCAACCAATGTGAATGGCATCACTTTGAAAAAGCACAATAAGCTACTGGGTCTTATTGGAAAGAGATGCCTTGTGAACTGTGAAATAGACAACACTCCTGTCCAGGCCTTATGGGATACTGGCTCTCAGGTTAGCATTATCAATGAGGGTTGGAGACAGCGAGTACTGCCACACACTGTGCTCCGATCGTTTGAAGAACTGCTGGAACCAGGGGTACTCCAAGGGAAAGCAGCCAATGAGACAGAGATTCCGTTCTCAGGTTGGATTGAGGTAACCTTTCAGCTTACATCAAGCAGTAATACTACCAAGCAGTTATTAGTACCACTAGTAGTCTCTGAGGATGAGAAAGTGTCTGAGAAGCCAATTATCGGCTATAATATAATTGAAGAAATATTCAAAGAGACAGTTGCTGATGGGAAGAAAGTTATCCCAGGTTTTGTGGACATATTAAGAACAGCTTTGGAACTGCCAACCCCCAAAGCAGAAGTCCTTGTAAGCTTACTACAAGCCAACTGTAGGGAAACCAGTGGTGCTATCGTAAAGACTGGTACTAAGAACCATAGAATCCCTGCAAATACTGTATCATACATCCGGTGTAGTGCTCACACCAAACCGTCCTTGCAGGCTCAGACAGTTTTGTTTACACCGAATGAGGCTTATCACCTGCCGGATGGACTGCATATTGGTGAGACACTAGTCTCATTTTAAAGAGGACAATTCTCCAAAGTGACCATTCCAGTTTGGAATACAACTAAACGGGACATTGTGTTACCAGGTCAAACAAAGATTGGAGGTGTAGAGCCCATAAAAACAACATATCCGGCTCAAGTACAATTGAAACAATCAGCAAATGTGTTTACTAATTCGGTGACCTCTGAACCACAGACACTCAAGGTAGGACCAAACGGGAAAATTGGAAATCCAAATGACTTATCCGCGGGTGGGGGATGACAATCAGGAGTGCTGGGACCCGCCAGTGCCTTTGAAACACCTCCCTCCTAAAGATCAACAAATCGTCACAGAAATGCTAAGGGAAGAATGCAATGCTTTTGCCAAAGATAACTCTGATGTAGGATGTATTCCTTCTTTACAGTTACAGATTCGTCTCAAAGACAGTACACCGGTCACGAGAACTTACATGTCTGTGCCGAAACCACTGCACCAAGAAGTTAAGGAATATCTGCAGGATCTGATAAATCGAGGATGGATTACAGAATCAAAATCATCATATTCATCACCCATTGTGTGCGTAAGAAAGAAAGATGGCAGTTTAAGACTGTGTTGAGATTATAGAGAGTTGAACCAGAAGTCCATTCCTGACCGTCATCCAATTCCTAGAATCCAAGACATGCTGGACAGTCTAGGAGGAAGTTCATGGTTTTCTGTTCTAGACCAGGGGAAAGCATACCATCAAGGATTTATGGAAGAAGCTAGTCGACCATTGACAGCATTCATTACACCTTGGGGTTTGTATGAATGGATCCGAATACCCTTTGGTCTGAGCTCTGCACCAGCCGAATTCCAACGCAGTATGGAGACATGTTTAATAGGACTGAGAGATGAGATTTGCCTGCCATACTTAGATGACAACCTTGTCCATAGTAAATCATTCCAGGAGCATGTGGAGCATGTCCGGTCAGTACTCCAACGTTACCAACAACACGGAGTCAAGTTAACAGCCAGGAAGTGTGAACTTTTTCAAAATAAAGTCAGATTCCTGGGCAAGATTGTGTCAAAAGAAGGCCACTCTATGGACCCGGCCAACACGGCACCTGTTCTTGCCTTAAGAAACAACCAACCAAAGACTGTCGGAGAACTCAGGAAACTATTAGGATTTATTTCCTACTATCGCCCTTACGTTCAAAACTTCTCCAGAATTGCCAAACCTCTCTATGAACTATTGTCAGCAGGTTTGACACCTACCACAACCTCAACACCAGATAACCAGACAAAGAAGAGGAGGAAACCAATCCCAAAGTCAAAAGGTCAACTTCCATCCTATCAGTCTATAGCCTGGACTGACCATCATCAGGTAGTACTGAACCAGCTCATTGAAGTGTTAACTCATCCTCCAGTTATGGGTTACCCCGATTATTCCAAACCCTTTGTTCTTCACTGTGATGCCTCACAAGAAGGACTAGGAGCTGTATTATACCAAGAGCAAGAGGAGAAACTAAAGGTGATTGCTTATGGGTCTAGATCTCTCACACCTGCTGAGAAAAACTACCACATGCATTCAGGCAAGCTCGAGTTTCTAGCAATGAAGTGGGCAATATGTGATAGATTCCGAGATTACCTATATTACTGTCCATCATTTGTTGTATATACTGACAACAATCCATTAACCTATGTCCTCACTACAGCAATATTGAATGCTACAGGACATCGATGGGTTGCAGAACTAGCTGACTTCAACTTCACTATTAAATATCGTCCTGGGAGAAGGAATGCTGATGCAGATGTACTTTCTCGTATGCCATTGAGTCCTGAACAATACATGCAACAATGTTCACAAGAAGTAGACCCCAAAGTCATCACTTGCATAACCCAAGCAATTCAAGCACATCAAACAGAAAGGATACCTTGGCTATGTCCAATGGCGATTGCCAATACAACTGATGCAGCACCAAAGAAGGTAACTCAAATACCAAAAGAGACAATAAGAACCGCACAGAAGGAAGACTCTGTGATTGGAAAAGTATGGAAGTATAAAAGCCAAAACAAGTTTCCATCCAAACAGGAACGACAAGGTGAACCTGTTGATCTTTTCATACTTATGAAACAATAGACCAAACTCTACCTCGACGACAATAAAATTTTGAGACGGAAAACATCATCTGGTTCTCAACTAGTGTTGCCCAAGTTGTACCATCACTTAGTATGGAAGGAGTTACATGAAGAGATGGGACACTTAGGAGTAGAAAGGACTGTAAATTTAATCAGAGAAAGATTCTTTTGGCCACATATGCAAAGGGACACTGAGCATTACATCACACGTCAATGTACTTGTCTGAAAGACAAACGGCCAAATAAGCTTGTTCGGGCCCCGTTGAACAATATTGTGACAACTTATCCTTTTGAGATGGTCTCCATTGACTTTCTTCATCTTGAGAAATGTAAAGGTGGATATGAGTATATCTTAGTGGTAATAGATCATTTTACAAGATTTGCTCAGGCATATGCAACCAAGAACAAGTCCGCAAAAACTGTTGCTGACAAAATATTCAATGATTTTGTCTTGAAATTCGGATTTCCTACTAGAATTCACCATGATATGGGTAGAGAGTTTCAAAATCACTTGTTTTTGACATTAGCGAAGCACTGCCACATCCAAAATTCTCACACAACGCCATATCACCCAGAAGGTAATGGGCAGGTTGAAAGATTTAATCGTACCCTGCTATCCATGCTTCGTACCCTGTCACCAGATTCCAAAAAGGACTGGAAAAATTTACTAGCAAAGGTAGTCCATGCATATAATTGTACTCGAAGTGAAGCTACAGGACAATCTCCATTCTTCCTACTGTTTGGAAGGTCTCCAAGATTACCCATTGATAGTATGTTTGACACTCCAGTAACTGAAAAATACAAGACCTACTCTGAATATGTGAACATATGGACAGATAGAATGTCTGAGGCCTATAAGGTTGCTTCAAAAATAGCTACTCAAGCTGCACAGAGAGGAAAAGAACATTATGACAAGAAAATTCATGGAGCTGAACTTCTACCAGGTAGCAAAGTTCTAGTCCGAAATCTTACCGAAAGAGGAGGTCCAGGAAAATTGAGATCATTTTGGGAAGATACCATACATGTTGTTCTTAAAAAGAAGTGTGCAGACAGTCCAGTGTATGAAATCAAACCATAAACTGGAAAAGGCCGAACAAGGATTTTACATCGCAACTTACTATTGCCATGTGATTATCTACCTAGTGACCAAGGTCAACAGATACCCAAAAGAACCAATGCAAGAAAGCAAGTGAAGGATCGAAATACAACTCAACAACCTACACAGATATCTGAGGGAGAATCAGAAAATGAATCAGATCACGAACAAAGAAACTGGAGATCTTTCATCCCAGTCACCCAGCATTACCACTCAGAGGAAAGTACAGAGCTAAATCCAGAAGCTAATGAGTTCTACCCACGTCAGCTGGAAGTGAGTATGATTTAGAAAGAGTCAGAGAGACTGAGCCTATAGATCAAATTGAACAAACTGAGTATGCATTTGGAGGTATAGAAGAAGAATGCTCAGCAACAGAGAACACAGAACAACTTGTTGAAAGTGATGTAGAGGAGAATGAGGACCTTTCAGATTCACTTCCTCAATGTAGAATACAACCCTACAGGAACAGGAGACAACCAAAGATTTTGACATATGACACTTTAGGTAAACCAAGTAGTGTTACCAGAGTTTCATCTATACAGGTTATAGACAGTATTCCTACATTACCTGTTGACTCTAGCTGGTATTTCAGTTCAGAATGTTTTGCTGAAGACTATAGAAGTTGGTAGAAGTGATTATGTTTATTGATCCACTGTTTACTATTTGGGACTCTATACCAAAGTTAATTACCAAAACCAGAATAATTATATGTTACTTTTCTGTTGGTTCAAGTAAGGAAAATGTAATTCCATTTGTACTGCAGATATTGTAAGTTAAGCAGAAACAGTTTTAGGTGAGGGAACTAGATGTTACAAAGAGACAGAGTCGGCCGATAAAAGTACAGAGCAGTTGATGGCAACGTTATGCTGCATTGTTGATGTACAATGGGTATTCCGCCATTATGAAAAAAAAAGTATAAAAGTAATAAGATGTTCCCTAGTTTCTCATTACCTTTGTCTAAACTTAGTAACCTATACAAATATGTATAGAAATGGGTTTTACTAAATAGTTGGTTACACGCAACTATATCTTGCCAGGTACTATAGCGCTGTGGGCCTGGTGGGAAGCTGTGATGTAATAGGGAGTAGATGTCACAGGGAGGATGTTTCCTCAAGTAACTTGGTTACTACTTACCATTGGCTTCCTATGGTTACTACTAGACAAGTAAAAGAATGTTTTCTTAAAAAAATTCTGCGTATGTCAGGGACGACATAACAAATTTGTGGGGGAGAGTGTAAGAGGTGTAGAAAATAGGCAGCCCCATAAAATTTAAATCCAAAGCCTAATACCTAATATAACAGTAATCTATCTTTGTCAATAGAAGATACTAGTGATTGCATTTTTATTGTACCATCACTAGAGGGCAGAACTACTTCCTGTGATAATAGGAAAACACAGAAGTAGGAACTAAAAGTCTAACACTTTGTTTCCTACAGGACAGTGATTACAGTGAACATATCCAATTAAGGGTTTTCTGTGTTTGTTACAGGTAAGCAGGAGGCTGTTTAACATGATAAATAGGACAAAATGACTTAACATGTACCCTGGTGATCAGTGAATGTCGCTGTTACTATTATGCAATCAGATTACTTGTAGCATAAATGTGAATATATATTGCAGCTATGTGATTTGGCGCTAAGATACAGGGAATGTGATTTCTCTATTGTAATACGCTATTGTTATGCAGAATAGGTCACTAGCATATCTGCAGAGGTCTAGATATTCAGTATTGCAATTAAAGATGTTTATTAATGTATATGGAAATATTTAGTAAGGTATAGAGGACAGTGATTACAGTGAACATATCCAGTCACATGTAATTAAGAGTTTTCTGTGTTTGTTACAGCCATTCCTAATAAAACACTTCTGGTTTCACCCGACCCATCCTTCGCACAGTTGAATTATTTACCGTATGTGCAACAGTGGCAACCTATCACGGTACAATACTTGAATTCACTGAGCTCCTGAGAGCGATTCATTCTTTCACAAATGTTTGTGGAAGCAGTCTGCATGCCTAGGGGCTTGACTTTATACACCTGTGGCCATGGAGGTGAAACACCTGAATCCAATGATTTGGAGGGGTGTCATCATCTATGTTAGGCATGATATCTGAAAGTCTAAAAGAAAAATAGATCAGCACTACCTCATAAATCTTAATTGCTTGCCACCTGCCAACAGTACATCTACTGTGGGCGGGCAGCAGCTACAGGGTGCCTGAACATCGTCCCCTGTTTCTGGGTTTTCAGGCACGCATTCACACGCCACTTGCTGACCTGTGCTGGGATTGGACACAGCACATGTCTGTCAGCAGGTTTCAGACAATGATATTGGCTGTATGGCCAGTCAAGGCACAGAGTTCTGTGTACACAGAATATTGATCAGGCTGGTTTTTTCCCCCTGAAATCAAATTTTATTTCAGGGAGAAAAAGCAGCACATATTACACACATTAGACTTATTAGGAACACAGTTATCCCCTTGATGTTGACCCCTTCCCACCCAGTGTCATTAGTACAGTGTACAGTATTATCACTGATCACCGTATTAGTGTCACTAGCAACGTCCGTGTCAGTCAGTGTCCCTGCTCCCAGATAGTGTCTGTTAGCGCCAGGCTGCCTGTCACACTATAAGTCACTGATCACCGCCATTACAAGTATAGCATCTATAGCTGCCTAAATTCCAGTGTGTGTGTGTATATATGTATGTGTGTATATATGTGTATATATATATATATATATATATATCTGTCTCTCTGTCTCTATGTCTCTCTGTCTCTGTCTATCATAGTTTTTAAATGCTATAACTTTCACACAAACAAATTAATATACACGTTTTTACTAAAGACATGTAGCAGAATACATTTTGGCCTAAATTTATGAAGAAATGTGATTTTATTGGATAGGTTTTAAAACAGAGTTATTTTCGTTCTTTTTTCATTTATATGATAAAAACAAAAAATTCAGTGGTGGTCAAATACCATTAAAAGAAAAAAAGTGAAAAAATTATATAAATTTGAGTACAGTGTTGCATGACAGCAGTTGCCAGTTAAAGTAGCATAGTGCTGAATAGCAAGAAATTCCTTGCTCATGAACGGGGTAAAACCTTTGGGGGGTCAAGTGCTTAGATAAATCCTGTGTACTGTAATAATAATCTTCACCACCTCTGCTGAATCAACACAATGTGCTCCAAAGTGTCCCTTAGGAGGTGTTCACTTACCAGGTGCTATTGACCCTTTATGTAACATAAACAGTTCTACATGCACTTGTTTTGTGAAAGATATGATATTAAAATCTCTCCAGAGGTATCTAAGACAACACCACATCCTCATTTAGCATTCAAATAGAAAGAAAACAGACCAGGGGAAATACCGTTGTGCACCGTTTATGAATAAAGATGCCCATACACTTAAATGTATTTCACTTACAGAAATAGTGCCTCCCTGGCACCCAGAATGACCAGCCAACTAATTACAGGAAAACACCTCTGCTCCGCTATGTCCAGTGTGTGTTCCAAATACCAGAAATGACATCCACCAAGATGTCCCATTTCTACAAGTTTTCTCACATTTGGATGTCATCAGCAAGCAGTCGAGCTGTGATCATCTCAGCTCTCTATATACCTATTGGCTAGCAACTCTCCAAGTGCCTAGTATTTATTACAAACCAAACAAGTAGCAGCACAGTGAAGTCACATAAAATCAATACTAAAAATAATCAAATAAAAAAATATATTTGAAAAAATAATTAATTAAAAATATAAATATAATTTTTTTTAGAGAATGGAATATATATTTTGTTGATTATTGTGCTGTCACTGTGCTGCTACTTGTTTGGTTTGTAATAAACACTACACTATATGGCGTTTTATTTTGGTTGCCTTGTGGCGGTGTTTGACGGTGTGAGTTGAACAGTGCCTCCTATGGAGATGTGATTAAGGTGGGAAAGAAGATTGATGCTAGCGCAATTTGTCTTGATGCGTTATCTGCTGCACATCTCATGAGCAGAACACATTGGCAGTCAGCGTGCATTTTATGAGGGTGGCAGAGTTTTGTACACAAACTGTATCACGAAGTGTTACCTATGCACGTATTACACATAAGAAAACTACACTATATAATTTTATTTGTTTTTGATGTCACATCTATACAAGTCTCATACTGCAAAGGAGGAGGAGTGGAGCAGTCCCCCGGGAGCAAATGGATGGTCTTGTGATGATTAATCAAAACGCTGATGCTGCACTTTATATCAGGGCAGCATATATTTGTGGTGAGTTGGCAATTCTTCTGATTTCCAGTGGTGGATAGGCTGACTGAGTGCAACAACACATGTATTGCACAGAGGGACTATGAATGAATTTTTTGAATTCAGTGTTTCTAACTCAAATAGCCAACATCTCTTGGTTATAGAAATTTCCTTTAAGGTTTGTTGGCTCCCTATTTGAATGCTATATTTGAGGATGTGATCTTCTCTTTGTGACCTTGAGAGTGATTTACTGGCATAGGGGGACCTAGGTACTCCTGGAGGGGTTTTATTACTGAACTTTCACAAAACAAGCACACGCAGACCTGCTTATGTTACATATTGGGTCAATAACATCTGGTAAATGAGCACATCCTAAGGGGCACTTTGGAGCACATTGTGTTAATTCAACAGAGGTGGTGAAGATTTGGCACCATATCATATCAGCACTGATAGACTTTGTGGCATTATAATTCAAATTTAAAATGGACACTTGTCTATGTTGTGAACTAGTAAGCAAAATGTTGCATATTATAGACCACATGTTTTTAATATTGCATTTTATTGTGATTTCACAATGCACCTTATTATGATATACACATTTGTGTCACAATTGAGCTTTATATTATTACTTTGCACATGAGTTGTGACATTTGATGTATATTTACAGTACACAGGATTTATTTATATATTTATGAGAGCGCTATTTTTCGTTTAGACATTTAGCTATTATTGTGTACAGGTGGTGCATGTTTTTTAAGCAGCAGCTGGGCATATAAGTTTATGGTTTTAGTTAGGGAGGGATACTGTAGTGCGGCTGTCCTATAAAACCATGACATCTAAAAGATTTAGATTTTTAGTACTAAATGTGAACTTTCACTTTAGGAAGTTGAGGGATGTATGTTCAATTTATTTTGAAGTGTAAACCTTCCAAAAGATCTGTTGTACCATTTCAGCCTTTCAATTAATGCCTATTACTGCTGGATTAAAAAAAGGTGTAAGAATAACAACTACTGAAAGAAATTAAAATTTTTTGGTGCTGCTTTATGTAAGCCATTGAATAATGTATAATTAAAAAAATATTACACATGCAAATTATTTGATGCCAGAATGAAATGTTGTTGATGCTGTCCTGGAGATTTAGACTGTTCTGTGACCCTGCACCATTTGAATACATGAATGAAAGAATTGGTGTTTTTCCCATTTTTTATTTATTTATTTCAGTTACTTATATAGCACTGTCATGTTGCCTTTTAAGTCACATAAAATAAAGGGCCCTCTCCATGTTGAAAAATATGTGTTAACATTTTCATGTCCCCACTGTGAATGTCTGACTACACATACCCTTTTTTGTTAATCCAGCTTTGAAAATGTGTAAAACTGATTTTCAAGATTCACCTTGCCTCCCTTAATTTCATCGTGGTTCCCAATTTGCAGATGATGAGTTAACTGAACTTTTCCAAAGACTGGGCATATTTGCTTATTACCATTATTCAATGGAAAATATATTGGGGTTGATTTACTAAAGGCAAATATACTGTGCACTTCAAGTGCACTGCAAGTGCAGCTGCTCTAGATCTGAGGGGAAACTGTTCTGATTTCTATCATCAAAACCTATTTTTTTCCTTGCGTGCGATTGGGTATTCTTTGCAAAGTGAAGCTTTACCTATTTTACTAAGCTCTGGAGCAACTGCACTTGAAGTGCACAGTATATTTGCCTTCAGTAAATCAACCCCATTGTGTTCTTAAGACCATTTTCTACAGCTCAAGATTATAAATCTACCAGGAATTTTATCATACAAAATATAAAATAGTGACAACAGTTACTATCTAGGTAACTTCTAAAGCTCAAGATATGTCCTGTGCTTAGCTAGCTTGTGATGCATAACAATCGATAAGTTACAAATGAGACTTACATTTCCTGAAGTCATTTTGACTTACTTAATAAAACAATTAAAAGAAAAAAGTTATGTTTTAAACCAAAGATAATGTGTGTTAAGGAAGTGACACTCTGGGTCACTGGGGAAATTAACACAGTTGCATAACTGCACACCGGATAGCAGTAACAAGATTATTAGTTTATGACTGTCACTCCTCATTACAAAATATTGTCCCATAGATAAGAATTAACTCTACCTACAATAAGTTTTACAAAAAATCCTGTTGTGGTAATTTGCCATAATCTTACAGATGTTGTAATATTATGTTGTAATCAAAATTAATAAAAAAAAAGAATTAAGGCTTTTATAGTTTCAGGGTATGCATTTGTTCTACTTTAACTATCGACCCATCACTAAGCAGTAGGGAGAAGCCATTCGCCAATGGTTTGGCGAATCTATACAACAGTTTGTGAGCTGCGAATTCCATTGCAAACCACATTGAAGTCAATAGGAGGTGAATTTTAATAAACAATTGTGGGCAAGCTATTGCCAAACAAATAGCATGGGGAATCAGGTATTACTGTGCAGGACCTGTGCAAATAAAAAATGCAGTGAGGACTTCGAGAACAACATAAAAAAAATGCAAATATCCTTTAACCACTTCCAGACCGGACACTTTTACCTCCTTCCTGAACAGGGCAATTTTCAGCTTTCAGCGGTATCACACTTTGAATGACAATTGCGCAGTCATGCAACACTGTACCCAAATTAATTTTTTACCATTCTTTTGAGACAGATAAAGATTTATTTTGGTGGTATTTATTCACTGCTGGGATTTTAATTTTTTTTGCTATGTAAATAAAAAAGTCCAAAAATTTTGAAAAAAAGTGTTTTTTTAAATAAAATTTTGCAAATAAATAATATTTCATCATAAATCTTGGCTAATGCGGCTAATTATCCACCATGTGTGTCACGTCTCTCTACTCTACTGAAGATTTGGCATGGTTATCATATCTCCTTTCTGGGTAGAGTCACGGCGGTTAAAATGAATATCTTGCCCAAACTGCTTTATCTTTTTAGAGCACTTCCAGTTCCGGTTTCAAAAACGTTTTTGGATCATTTTCAGCGGATTATTAACAATTTTATTTGGGGAAATAAGCATCCACGTTTTGCCTCATCCATTTTGTATCGTTCACAACGAACGGGAGGTCTTGGTCTTCCTAACTTTTGGCTATATTACCTCTCGGCTCGTTTTGCGCAATTATCACAATGGGCTACTATTAACTCTCAAATCCCATGGATCAAGTTTGAGTCTCAGTCGATACGTCCTTTTTATTTACCGGGAATTTTATGGTCTAAAATCTCCCCCCGATCGCTTACTTTTCATAACTCTATAGTGACCCACTCGCTGACACTTTGGTCCAAATACAAGGCTAAGCTGAGTTTAGTCTCTCATATTCCCCCAGGTGTTTCATTTTTTGGTGATCCTACTTTTGTTGTAGCCTTTTCTTCCCCTCACATGTTTCGTTGGTGGTATGATCGATCCTTTATCAGATTATCTGATTTCCAAAGAGGAGGATCTTATATTACCTTCGATATGCTGCGCGTGCTATTTGATGTTCCTCTTCGTGAGTACCTTCGTTATAGACAGATTAGATTACCCCGTCTTCTCCGATCTCTTTTTTTGAGCGTGTCAGCCGTGACTCTCCTAGAGGTAAAGGTCTTATTTCAGATCTTTATCACCAATTTTTGATCTGTCTTTTTCATGCTCCCCCTATGTACAGGCAGAGGTGGGAGGAGGATTGTGGTATCACTTTTTCGGATGAGGATTGGGACTCCATGGTGGATAATATATGCAAGAGCTCTAGATCTCTCTCGGTTCGTGAGACGGCCCTTAAAGTTTTAACCAGATGGTATTATACTCCGTCCAGACTACATACAATGTTTCCACAAACATCCCCTTTATGTTTCCAGGGCTGTGGCCGCACAGGTACTTTGGTCCATATGTTTTGGGATTGCCCGAACATATCTTTGATCTGGCGTAAGATATCTGAGGTGGCTACCTCACTATCGGGCAACCCGATGCAATTGTCCATACAGACCTGTTTATTGGGGGTTCATATCCCAGGGGTCCCTGATGCCACTCTGAGTATGTATTGCCACTTTATGGTCCATTTCCCTGCATTGGCGGTCTAATGTTGTACCCTTGGACTCCGTTTTACACAGAATTGACGCTGTAATGCTTATGGAACGTATTCATTATACACTACTGGATAAGATGCACTTATACGATAAAAAATGGGAGTCATGGAAGGATTGTAGACATTTATTGCATGATTGACAACATCCCCGGTAAAGAATGGCTGACATATATTGTTGATAGATGTATCACTCAATCTATTTTATCATTTATGTATCTCATGCACTCATAACTTTCTTTCTTCCTCTATCTTCTTTTTTATGTTAATATACTTTTATGTATTGTACATTTCAAATGTGCCATATTTTTGTTGACAATATCACTTTCATACTGTGCTGTTGTTTTACTGTCTACTTATGTACAATAAAATCGTTTGTAAACAAAAAATAAATCTTGGCTAAAATTTATTCCGTTATCTTTTTAGTAAAAAAAAAAAATCCAAATAAATTGGTTTATAACCAAAAATTATAATTTTTAAACATTTTTATTTTATTTTTTTATATATATTTTTTTTTTTACATACTGTCACCCTAGCAGTACAGTGTCACCATGGTGACACTGTACTACTTGTGGGGGGTGATGAAGATTTTTTTTTTTTTTTTTACACCGATTGCTTTTACACCCATATAGGATGTAAAAGCAATCATTTCTCTTTCTCTGTCTGCATTCTTGCAGTCATTGAAAAGTACTGAGTGAGCTGTGATTGGTCACAGCTTGTCACATGGTACAAGGCTGTTGTGAATAGCCTTGTACCATGTGACCTCTGTGATCATTCACAGATTTCACACGTAGTAAGCAATGATGTCAGAAGTGACATCTTGCTTACTACTTTGCATGTGATCACTGATTGGCCAATCAGTGATCACATGATCTGGACCTCGTACAGAGTTCCCATCCGACTATTGGTGTTTCACTGTGTCCGGAGGACACAGCGGCTACCGGATCGCGCACAAGCGGGGTACGAGGAGGCAGTTTATAAACGGCCACCCGACCCTGCACTGCCACCGTCCGGCCGTTTATATACAACGGCCTGTCGGGAAGTGGTTAAATTACAAGTTTAGGTGATGCCTTTAAGCTTTATGTGGTGTTATGGAACAACATGGTTTTCACAGGTAGCCTCAGCAAAAGTATAGTTTGCCAGAATATTTTTGGCTGTGGAATTTCTTTTTATTAGTACTTCTGTACTTGATGTGGCTGGATTGGCCACTTTGTGTGCAGCCTTATTATCTCTTTGTCCTGCAGAGCCAACTTGCACTACAACATTCAGAGCCAATTTAACAAGATCATGGGCCTTTTGACAAAGTAATGCACAAGGGCACCTACCAACCTGCCACAATTTTCACACATATTCTCAAGAATTAAAGTATAAATAGTTGATAGTACATAGTATCAAACATAGGGCACAGTGCGGGGTGGGGGGGCAGGAGGGCCCAATACTGGCATAAGGAAGGCACAGTAAGGGGCCTGCAAGGCATAATACTGGGGTAAGGATAGCACAGTACAGGGGGGCCAGGAGGGAACAGTACTGAGGTCAAGAGAGAATGGTGCCAGGGAGGCAGGAGGGCACAGTATGGGTAGGGGGCAGGAGAGCACAGTATGGGGGTAGGAGAGCACAGTACAGGGGAAAAGAGCACAAAACAGGGAAGAGGAAGGGAAGAATACAGGGGAGCAGGAGGGCACATGTGTGTGTGTATATATATATATATATATATATATATATACATACATACATACATACATGTGTATGTGTATATATGTATGTGTGTGTGTATGTATATGTGTGTGTGTGTGTGTGTATATATGTGTGTATGTATATGTGTGTATGTATATATGTGTGTATGTATATGTGTGTGTGTGTATGTATACACAGTGGGGCAAAAAAGTATTTAGTCAGCCACCAATTGTGCAAGTTCTCCCACTTAAAAAGATGAGAGAGACTTGTATTTGGCATCATAGGTAGACCTCAACTATGAGAGACAAAATGAGAAAAAAAAAATCCAGAAAATCACATTGGCTGATTTGGAAATAATTTTTTTGCAAATTATGGTGGAAAATAAGTATTTGGTCACCTACAAACAAGCAAGATTTCTGGCTCTCACAGACATGTACCTTCTTCTTTAAGAGGCTCCTGCACTCATTACCTGTATCAATGGCACCTGTTTGAACTTGTTATCAGTATAAAAGACAACTGTCCACAACCTCAAAAAGTCACACGCCAAACTCCACTATGGTGAAGACAAAAGAGCTGTCGAAGGACACCAGAAACAAAATTGTAGACCTGCACCAGGCTGGGAAGACTGAATCTGCAATAGGCAAGCAGCATGGTGTGAACAAATCAACTGTGGGAGCAAGAATTAGAAAATGGAAGACATACAAGACCACTGATAATCTCCCTTGATCTGGGGCTCCACGCAAGATCTCACCCCGTGGGGTCAAAATGATCACAAGAACGGTGAGCAAAAATCCCAGGACCACACGGTGGGACCTAGTGAATGACCTACAGAGAGCTGGGACCAACCTAACAAAGGCTACCATCAGTAACACACTACGCCACCAGGGACTCAGATCCTGCAGTGCCAGACGTGTCCCCCTGCTTAAGCCAGTACATGTCCGAGTCCGTCTGAAGTTTGGTAGAGAGCATTTAAAAGATCCAGAAGAGGATTGGGAGAATGTCATATGGTCAGATGAAACCAAAATAGAACTGTTTAGTAGAAACACAACTCGTCGTGTTTGGAGGAGAGAGAATGCTGAGTTGCATCCAAAGAACACCATACCTACTGTGAAGCATGGGGGTGGAAACATCATGCTTTGGGGCTGTTTCTCTGCAAAGGGACCAGGACGACCGATCCATGTACAGAACAGAATGAATGGGGCCATGTATCGTGAGATTTTGAGTGCAAACCTCCTTCCATCAGCAAGGCTGGGTCTTCCAACATGACAATGATCCTAAACATACCGCCCAGGCAACGAAGGAGTGGCTTCGTAAGAAGCATTTCAAGGTCCTGGAGTGGCCTAGCCAGTCTCCAGATCTCAACCCCATAGAAAACCTTTGGAGGGAGTTGAAAGTCCGTGTTGCCCAGCGACAGCCCCAAAACATCACTGCTCTAGAGGAGATCTGCATGGAGGAATGGGCCAACATACCAGCAACAGTGTGTGCCAACCTTGTGAAGACTTACAGGAAATGTTTGACCTCTGTCATTGCCAGCAAAGGATATATAACAAAGCATTGAGATGAACTTTTGATATTGACCAAATACTTATTTTCCACCATAATTTGCAAATAAATTCTTTCCAAATCAGCCAATGTGATTGTCTGGATTTTTTTTCTCATTTTGTCTCTCATAGTTGAGGTCTACCTATGATGCCAATTACAGGCCTCTCTCATCTTTCTAAGTGGGAGAACTTGCACAATTGGTGGCTGACTAAATACTTTTTTGCCCCACTGTATATATATATATATATATATATATATATATATATATATATATATATATACACACATATACTGTATGTGGTATATTCTCACATTCTTGGACAGGCCAGCACAGGACTGAGCTAGATGTATTTTACACAACAAAAGCAGCCAAGAACTCATTGCTATGTTAATTTTATGCAAGATCACCTGGGCACTCAGGGGCCAGTGTTTTAAATTTCCAAACTTGCAAGGGTTATAAAATGCAGTTAGCTCAGTCAGACCTGAAAGGACTACTATCTAATCAGTTTAGGGAATATCGGAACAACTTTGATTAGAATTATGACTGCAGCTGTCCAAGCCCAAAAGGCATTACCTGTAACCCAGAAGATCAAAGGGGATCCTAAAAATGGCCAATCAGAGTGCTTGCCACTCTACTGAATTGGGAGAATGTGTATATGAGGAGTTTTTCCTTTCATTAATATGGAAGCACAGGTATAGATCATAACTCACATTATTGCATGCATGAAAGCTACCTAGGTGCATATTATAGATTGGACATATACTGGGCAGTCTCAATGTTTGATATGAAGTATCTTAAATCGGACTCTGAGGGTTGTTTATTGTAATATTTACAAGTATTCAGCTGGATTTCTGTAAGGAACCATCTTACAGCGCCCCTAGCAATCCACTGGCCAGGCTTCCCCAGAGCGTGGAGTCTAAGTCCCGGTTCACTTGTTCACCAGGGCCCCTGATGGTGGGGATGGACTTGGAGCGAACAGAGACCAGGTCGCGGCCCCTGACTATACCCACCAGTGGTAGAGGAGCTTGCCAGAGGTCCCTGCAGGGTCAGAGTCTGATGTGAGGAGGCAGGGATATCCCGACGGGGTGGACGGATGGATGGATGAGCAGGTGCGAGGTCAGACAAGCCGAGTCGGTAGCCGTGGGGTCGCTGCGGTACAAAGCAGCAGGCAGAGAATGGTCAGGTCACACGCCAGGTCAGCAACAAGAGATCAGATCCACAAGGGGACATCCAGGAGTGAGGTCAGGCAAGCCAGGGGTCAGAACAGGAGAAATCAGCAAGGTCTGAGCAATCCGGGTCAGTAATTATCGCAAATACACAGGTTCAGGAACAGGATACTAAGAAGACCATACGGCGACCAGTGACAGCACAGGGGGTATTTAAATACCGCGGCCTGCGCTGTCATTGGCGCCAGGTGCGCACCCGTGGACCCCAGTGCGCATGCGCGAGCTCCGTCACCGCAGCCGGCCAGGACCTAGCGCCCGCACACCAGTGCGAGTCGGCACACTGCGCCTGCGCCGGGACCAACGCCGTGGTGATCCCTGACATTGCCCCCCCCCCCACGGTCAACCTCCGGGTGCCCAACTGATCTCTCCACCGCGGGTGGCCGCGATAAAACTCCCGGATAAGTCTAGGGGCATGAACATTTTGGGCCGGTTCCCAGGAGTTCTCCTCTGGGCCATAGCTCTTCCATTTGATCAAGAATTGGGCCTGGCCCCCCTCTTTTGGCAATTTAGGATTGATTCCACCTCAAATTGCTCCTGCTCTTCAATGGTTATAGCTTCCGGAGGTCTGGACTCCCAATCTGGGAATGGATCTGGTACAGCTAGTTTCAGTAGAGATACATGAAACACTGGGTGGATTTTGAAAGTCTCTGGGAGAACGAGCTCATATGCCACTTTGTTAATCATCCGCTTCACTTGGAATGGGCCCACAAACTTCGGTACCAGTTTCTTCGAGGGACACGACATCTTCAGGTTTGTTGTTGCCAACCAGACTTGGTCCCCAGGTTGCAACACTAGTTCTCCCCTTCGCTTCCTATCAAAGGCCCTTTTGTTATCTTCCTGGGCTCTTGAAATAGCTTCCTGAAGCAACTTGTTATTGGTAGAAAAAAAAGTGAGTGCTTTGAGTGGCCGGAACTGAACTCTCAGCGACCAGATCGGGTAGGAAAGTGGGGTGGAACCCGTAGTTTGCTAAAAACGGAGATTGCCCTGTGGTTGAATGATTTGCGTTATTGTAGGTGAATTCTGCCAAAGGTAAGAGTGCCAGCCAATCATCCTGCATGAAAGACGTGTAGCATCTCAAATACTGTTCCAGTGTTTGGTTGGTCCTTTCCGTCTGCCCATTGGTCAGTGGGTGAAAAGTGGAGGAGAGGGACAATTTGATGCCCAATGCCTTGCATAAAGCTTTCCAGAATTTGGAGGTAAACTGGACTCCTCAGTCCGAGACAATGTCTTCCGGGACTCCGTGCAGCCTTACCACTTCTCGTATGAAGATCTGTGCAGTCTAAGGAGCCGATGGCGTATTCTTCAGGGGTAGAAAGTGGGCCATTTTTGACAAATGGTCCATGATCACGAGGATCGCGGTGTGGCCCTGGGACGGAGGAAGTTCGACTATGAAGTCCATCACAATCATTTGCCACGGTCGATCAGGTATAGGTAGTGGGCGTAGCAACCCCCAGGCCTTGCTTCTAGGCGGCTTGTTCTTCTGACAAATGGCACAGGATTTGATGTAGCATTCGCAGTCCTTGGTCATGCTTGGCCACCAGAACGTGCGCTGGAGCAGCTCAAGAGTCTTCGCCAGCCCGAAGTGCCCTGCCATCGGATGATCGTGGCAATGTCCAGGACCAATGTTCGGATCTCTTCCGGCACCATGATTAACCCCTCCTTCCATACGAGTCCTCCCTTGCTCTGGAGGGACACCCCAGGTGGGGTTGGCATACCCATAGATGCGTCTTGCAGTTTAGAACGAAGTTCCGTTTGGAGGGCAAGGAAGTTCCCTGAAGATAGGATAGTATCGGGTTTTGGCTCTTCCTCAGGATACTCAAACATGCGTGAGAGAGCATCAGGCTTCGTGATCTTGGAACCAGGTCTGTACGTTATGTGGAAGGAGAATCGGGAGAAAAAGAGCGCCCACCTCGCTTGGCGTGGTCGTAAGCGTTTCGCTGTTCTCAAATACTCCAAATTCTTATGGTCAGTGAAAATCAGGATCGGATGCGTGGCTCCTTCCAGCAGATATCTCCATTCTTCTAATGCGGTTTTAATAGCCAATAATTCTCAATGCCCAATGTCATAATTCCTTTCGGCCGCTGAGAGTTTCCTTGAGAAGAACGCCACAGGGTGCAGAAGTTCCTTGGTGCCTTTCCTCTGGGACAGGATGGACCCTACTGCGTTTTCTGATGCGTCTACTTCCAGAACATAAGGCAGAGCGGCGTCCGGATGACTGAGAATGGGAGCAGTGGTAAATAATTTTTTCAGAGGCTCAAAGGCTGCCTGGGCCTCAGGCATCCATTTGAAACGGATCCCTTGTTTGGTTAACTGAGTGATGGGGGAAACCAGACCAGAGAAGTTCTTGATAAACTTCCTATAGAAGTTAGCGAACCCAATAAAGCATTGGACGCCCTTCTTATCTGTGGGAACTGGCCAATCCAGAATTGCCGAGACCTTCTGAGGGTCTATCGTGATCCCCGTGGTGGAAATGATCAGTCCCAAAAATGCGAAACTGTGCTGTTCAAAGCTGCACTTGTCAGCTTTGGCGTACAGTCTGTGTTGGCGTAACCGTTCCAACACCTTCATCACATTATTATTATTATTATACAGTATTTATAAAGCGCCAATAGTTCGCTCAGCGCTGTACATTACAAAGGGGGACAGAACATGTGACAGAACAATACCAATACAATGCAAAACATGAGGGGATCGAGGGCCCTGCTCTTTCGAGCTTACAATCTAGGAGGGAGGGGGTGGTGGCACAGGAGGAGATAGCTGTGGGGGATGGAGTAGTAGGAAGAGTGGAGGAGGTCGGCAAGTTAGCAGGGGGTAGGGTAGGCTTCCCTGAAGAGATGGGTTTTCAGGGTGCGCCTAAAGGAGAGGAGAGTAGGTGATAATCTGATGGGTTGGGGCAGGGAGTTCCAGAGGATGGGTGACACCCTGGAGAAGTCCTGGAGGCGGGCATGGGAGGAGGAGACCAGGGAACTAGAGAGAAGGAGGTCTTGTGAGGAGCGGAGTGTGTGTGCTGGGCGGTACTTGGATATTAGGTCAGTGATGTAGTTCGGGGCAGTATGGTGAACAGCTTTGTACGTCAGCATTAGGATTTTGAATTTGATCCGTTGCGCAATCGGAAGCCAGTGGAGGGATTGGCAGAGGGGGGTGGCAGAGACAGAGCGGTTGGAAAGGTGAATGAGTCTGGCAGCCGTATTCAGGATCGACTGAAGCGGGGATAGCCAGCGGCGAGGCAGGCCAGTGAGGAGGGAGTTGCAGTAGTCGAGTCGTGATATGATGAGGGAGTGGATGAGCTGTTTAGTGGTTTCTGGGGTTAGGAACGTGCGGATTTTGGTGATGTTGCGGAGGTGGAGTCTGCACGAGTTTGTTAAAGATTGGACTTGGGGCTGGAAGGATAGGTTGGAGTCCAGAATGACACCCAGTACTCTGGCGTGCAGGGCGGGTTTCATGGTAGCGTTGTTGGACGTGACGGAGAAATCAATGGGGGGTGGTGTCCGGGCTGGGGGGAAGACAAGAAACTCGGTTTTGGAGAGGTTCAATTTAAGGAAATGGAGCGACATCCAGTCTGATATGTCGCTCAGTAGGTGTGTGATTCGGGCTGAGACCAAGGGGGTGAGGTGGGGGGTTGAGAGATAGATTTGTGTGTCGTCGGCATAGAGGTGGTAGTTGAAGCCGTGAGAGTGTATGAGTTGGCCAAGGGAGGAGGTATAGATGGAGAAGAGAAGGGGCCCGAGGACAGAGCCTTGAGGGACCCCAACAGAGAGGGGGAGTGAGGGGGAGGTGGTAGCATTATAGGTAACGCTGAAGGAGCGTTGTGACAGGTAGGATGAGAGCCAGGAGAGAGCAGAATCTCTGAGGCCGAGGGAGTGTAGTTTTTTTGAGGAGGAGGGGGTGGTCGACTGTGTCGAAGGCCGCAGAGAGGTCAAGGAGTAGGAGCACTGAATAGTGGCCATTAGCTTTGGCAGTTAGCAGGTCGTTGGAGAGTTTGAGTAAGGCAGTTTCGGTGGAGTGTAGGGGACGGAAGCCGGACTGTAGGGGATCGAGGAGGTTGTTGTCGTTGAGGTGAGAGCATAGGCGGGTGTAGACTAGGCGCTCGAGGAGTTTAGATGTAAATGGGAGCAGGGAGATGGGTCTGAGGTTGTTCGGGTCATTGGGGTCCAGGGAGGGCTTTTTAAGTATGGGGGTGATGTGTGCATGTTTCAGAGGGGAGGGGAAAGTGCCTGAGGAGAGGGAGAGATTGAAGATGTGGGTGAGGGAGCGTAGGATGGAGGAGGAGGAAGGTCGTAGGAGTTGTGAGGGGATAGGGTCGAGGGGGCAGGTGGTGAGGCGGGCATCAGAGAGGATCTTGGAGACTTCCTCGATGGTAGTAAGGTCAAAGGTGCGGAGTGTGGGGGGAGCTTCAGTATGAGGAATGTAGGGTGGGGTGGAATAGGAGGTCAGAGCAGTGGTGGGGCCGTGGGTGAGGGGTGATGAGGGGGTAGCTGAGTGAGGGTGAAGGGGGTTGGAGAGAGTTTGAGCAGCGACGAAGTCTCTGCGGGTTATGTCGAGGGGGAGGGGGGATAAGGGGGTAGCTGTGTGAGAGGGGACGGGTTGAGAGGGCGTGTGAGTTGCGGCAATGTCCTTGCGAATTGTGTCAATCTTGTTTTTGAAGTGATTGGCAATCTCAAGGGCAGAAAGTGAGGTGCTGGGTGGAGGTGGGGGTGGAGAGAGTAGAGAGCTGAAGGCAGAGAAGAGTCGGCGAGGATTGGAGGAGAGGGCCTTGATGAGGGTCAAGAAGTAGGCCTGTATGGCAGCATGGAGGGAGGAGGTGTAGGTGCGGAAGGCAGATTTATAGCGGGTGAAGGCTTGTTGGGATTTGGTTTTGCGCCATAGTCGCTCCAGGGCACGACTTTGTCGTTTGAGGGTTTTGGTGTGATCAGTCTGCCAGGGCTGGAGCGGTCGGGGTCTGATGTTGCGTGTGGTTAAAGGCGCTAGTGAGTCAAGGGCTGTTGAGAGCACATTGTTGCTTGAGTTCTCCTGCTTTAGTTCAACTGCTGCGTTTAACTGCTTCTTCCATGCACTCGTTCTAAGCCGCACTCAATCTGAAGCAGCACCCCCATCAGAGACTGTGCCCCCCATCAGATTCCTATGAGCTTCGAGTGAGGGTGAAAATATTAGTATGTCATCTAGATAGACAATTACAAAAACGTCAAGATAATCCCTGAATATGTCGTTAACAAAGTATTGGAACGTGGCTGGGGCATTGCAGAGTCCAAATGGCATGACCAGGTACTCGAAATGGCCAAAACGAGTGCGGAATGCTGTTTTCCACTCGTCCCCCTCCCTTATATGAACCAGGTTATATGCACCTCTCAAATCCAATTTTGTGAAAATATCGGCGGATTTCAGACTCTGGAAGAGTTCTGGGACCAGGGGCAATGGATAGCGGTTCTTTATCGTGACTTTATCTAGTTTGCGATAGTCAATGCAGGGTAAAAGGTCAATGGGGCAATCATACGGGCGGTGAGGAGGCAGGGCGTCTGCCCCCCCCCGTTTACTGAAAACATCTAAATAGCCGTGACAGGCCGCTGGAATGACCTGTCTTAGGTTGGCGTCTCCTTCTGAACACAGAAGAATTTGGGGAGCTGCGGGGCCTGATGCATGGCAGTGTTCCTGACAATATGGGGAGTGGAACTGAACAGACCCGGTCTCCCAGTCAATTTGGGGATTGTGGGCCCGCAACCAAGGAAGCCCCAAAATGACTGGGAAAAGGGGTGATGCGATGGCGTCTAATCGAAGGACAGATAAGAATCCTCCTGCGCTGAAAGGAAGTCTACCTAGTGAGAGCTGCCAGCACTCTAAACTGATACCCAAACAGTGTGTACAATAATCATAAATAGTTCATCGCTTAAAACAATACTACGTGCAATACAGGAACTGTGCTCACATACAATTGTGTCAATATTCAATATAAATAATATTAAAATATGTTAAATCATTAAATAAGATATATCTTAAATATAAAGTGCCACTCAAAATTAATCTCTCAACATTAGTGCCCACACAATCAAAAAGTATAAAATAACAGCCCCCTACACAGGGGGATAATTAAACAGTGCTTTAAGTGTAATAAAGTGACCACACTTCAAATGCCACTCAAATCATCAAATAAAATGTCCATAAAAAACGCAGGTGATATCAAATTCATGCAATGTGCAAAACAGTACTTATATTCCGTGAGCGTGTCCACACTCTTCACCTCTTAAGGCTAAATTGCCTCCTCACCTCCAAGCGACCCCTAAGGGCCCTAAGCGGCTAACCCCGACTTAATTCGGGAACCATCGGCCAGAAATATATTAAGGCCCTGTTCTCTCAGCTGTAAGGGGATTTCCTGCTGACGTGCGAAGTCTAGATCCAAGAAGCAACTGCATGCTCCAGAGTCAATTATGGCTGTCACCTCCACGGTTCTTCCTGGGAGCTGGAAGGAGAGGGGTACAGCTAAGTAACTGGACTGTCTAACATTCCCAACAGATAAAGAAGAAAAGGTAGAGGTAGACTTACTCGCTTTCAATGGACAGGAACGTACTATGTGACCGGCTTCTCCACAGTACAGGCAGAGGTTTTTGTACCGTCTGGCGTTCCTTGGGAGATAGCGAAGGGCGAGCCAGTCCCAGCTGCATGGGCTCGGGGGTGTCCACAGGATCTGGAGTCCGGTTTCCCACTGATGTAGGTTGGGCTGCCCCCCGGACAGGGGCACATGTAATTCCCTGACCCTGGCTTGACCTCTCAAACCTGCGCTCCCGTAATCTGCGGTCTATTTGGATAGCCAATGAAATAAGGTCCTCCAAGGACTCAGGCAGGCCCACTCGGGCCAGCTTGTCTTTTAGAGCTTCAGAGAGCCCAATGCGGAATTGGTGGCGTAGGGCGGCATCGTTCCACCGAGTATCTCCCATCCATCGTCTAAATTCAGATGCGTATTCCTCTGCTGCCTGGCGGCCCTGTCTAAGGGAGTATAGGGCCGATTCGGCGGAAGCTGCACGCTGCGGATTATCATAGAGTATGGCCATCAATTCGAAAAAATCTTTTACCGTTTCTAGGTGTGGATCGTGGTTCTCCATCAATTGATAGGCCCAATCCTGGGGTTCATCCTGGAGCAACGAGATTATGAACCCCACTTTAACCGACTGTGGTGAATGTGCGTGGCTGCAGATTGAAATAGAGGAGACAGGAGCTCCGGAAGGCCCTAAAACGTGCTCGGTCTCCGCGGAATCGTTCCGGTAGTGGAACACGGGGTTCGGCCGTAGGTAGTGTGGCAGAAGCTCCCGTGGCTGGCCCAGGAGATTCCCCAGACGGGGCAGGAGAGACCGGGACCTGGGAGGTGGTGTCAGATACGGTCAATGTCTGGAAGCGGTTTTCCAGATGAGTGTATTTATCTTGCAAGGCAGCTTGGGCCAGGGCTGCCAGGCTGCCAGGTGCCGGCATATGTCCTCCAACGGGGAGGGTCCTCCTCCAGACTCTGTCATGGCCGTATGGTACTGTAAGGAACCATCTGACAGTGCCCCTAGCAATCCACTGGTCAGGCTTCCCCAGAGCACGGAGTCTAAGTCCTGGTTCACTTGTTCACCAGGGCCCTGATGGTGGGGATGGACTTAGAGCGAACCGAGACCAGGTCGCGGCCCCTGGGTATACCCACCAGTGGTAGAGGAGCTCGCCAGAGGTCCCTGCGGGGTCAGAGTCTGATGTGAGGAGGCAGGGATATCCCGACGGGGTGGACGGATGCATGGATGGATGGATGAGCAGGTGCGAGGTCAGACAAGCCGAGTCGGTAGCCGTGGGGTCGGTGCGGTACAAAGCAGCGGGCAGAGAATGGTCGGGTCACACGCCAGGTCAGCAACAAGAGATCAGATCCACAAGGGGGCATCCAGGAGCGAGGTCAGGCAAGCCAGGGGTCGGAACAGGAGAAATCAGCAAGGTCAGAGCAATCCGGGTCAGTAACTATCGCAAATACACAGGTTCAGGAACAGGATACTAAGAAGATCATACAGCAACCAGTGACAGCACTGGGGGGATTTAAATACCGCACCCTGCGCTGTCATTGGCGCCAGGCGTGCACCCACAGACCCCAGTGCGTGTGCGCGAGCTCCGTCGCCGCGGCCGGCCAGGACCTAGCACCCGCACACCAGTGTGAGTTGGCACACTGCGCCTGCACCGGGGCCAACGCCGAGGCGATCCCTGACATTTTCTGTCATCTGTTGCAAATACTGTATCTGTATCCAGATCAATGCATCACTCTGGAAAAGAACAGTTGGACTAGTTGCTGCGGGAAAAGTACATTTTATAAATATATAAACATCGTCATTCCTCCTCCTTATTAATATAAGACAAGCGATTTGTCTTATGGACTGTTTCTGTGTGGACATATATTAATATAAGACAACACACAGTACAGGGCAGGCAGGAGAGCACCATACAGGGGGACGGAGAGCACAGTACAGGGTGACGTGGGCACTGTATAGGGGGGTGGGAGGACACAGTAGAGGGGATGTAGGAGGGTATAGTACAGGGGTCCGGAGGACACAGTACAAAAAGTGCAGGAGGGCACAGCACAGGAGGGTAAAAGGACACAGTACAGGGGGCACAAGGGATCAGTATGGGGGTCAGGAGGGGTCAGGAGGGCACTGTATAGGGGCCAGTAGGGCACAGTACAGGAGGAGCAGGAGGGGAACAATACAAGGGGGTAAGAGAATACAGTACAAAGGGGCAGGAGGGCACATTACTGGGGGTCAGAAGGGGACAATACAGGGGGATCATAAGGGAACAGTATGATGGGGTAACTGGACATAGTACAGTATAGGTGGCCTATTCAGAAAAGTGGCTGGGGGGATGTTCATTCAGAACAGTGGCCAGTCACTATTGCGGTACCATGAGACTCTGTACTAGGTCCTGTTCTATTTAATTTATTTGTAAGTGATATACCTAAATGTTTGGTATATAAGGAATGTCTTTTTACTGATAGCCCAAATGTGTGCAATGGGCTTGGTATCCCTGGAGAAGTTTGTAATATAAAACATGATTTAGCATTGTTGGAAGATTGGTCAAAATAGTGGAAACTGCAGTTCAGTGTTTCTAAATGTAGATTAATGCACCTAGGGAAAAGGAATCCATTAACAGAGTTCAATATTGAGGGTACAGTTTTAGCCAGCACTACAGAGTAAAAAGATTTTTGGTTACCTACTTCAGATAGTTGCAAAATAAACAGTGTGAGCAAACAGAAATCCAGAATGCATCACCAGAGGGATCACCAGCAGGAGGAAAGAGGTCTTTATTCTTCTATAGAGATCTTTCGTTAGACCTCATTTAGAATTCCATGTCCAGTTCTGGAGACCTCACTTACAAAATGATATTGATGAGATAGAATGAGTTTTAATGCTTTCTGTTTTACGCATATATTCATCCATCCAACTGTATTGTATCAGCTGAACTGCAATAAGGTGGTTAATACTGGCAAGGAAGGAAAACATTTTAAACTGCATTTACACATGGCACAGATAACTTGGGCACAGAAGTCCTGACATAATAAAGAAATTAACTGAGAATGACTATGCAAGTGGAATACAAATTAGTTCAAACAATGAAATGCATCAGCTGTATAAAAGAGAAAATGACAATTAAAGCCTTTCCGAAGCAGAGCAACAGCAGAGCTAAAAAAAACATCTGGACTGGGTCATACCCCTGAGACAGCACGGAGCAAAGGGAAGATACGAACTGGGAAACAACTAAGGAGATCAATCTAGACTGTCATTAGGAATATCGAGTATGAACCAGACTAAAGAATCTTCAAATATGGAAAGCGAAGTAGAAATAGAAAACACAGAAGAACAAGTTCGCAAATGGCCACGAAAATGGAAATTGCAGAAGTGTTCGAGAAATTAGAACACTCTATAAAAAAAAGAAATGGCTGTATTACATAATGACCTGAGGCAAGTTCTAACACGAGTGAGGAAATGGAGGAAAAATTAGAGAAACATACTCAAGTAATTACAAGCTGGAAAGGCAGGTGGAAGAAATGCGTAAAGAGCAAAGGAAGCTAAAATACAAGCTGGAAGATCAAGAGAATAGAGATAGAAGGAACAATCTGAGGATCCGGGGTCTGCCATAGGTTTCTAATGGAGAAGACTTAAAGGATGAAATGAGAAAAGTGTTTAATCCACTGATAGGTAGACCGATGACAGCCCAACTGAAATTAGATATAGTACATAGGACTAGGAGGCCCCAAGGAATGGCCTCCAGGGATGTGATTGTATGATTTCACCATTATGAAGATAAAGCTAATATCTGGAAGAAGATCTGAGGGATTTCTGCAATAAAATACGGAGAAACAAATCTGAAAATGTTTGCAGACTTGGCGCCAGAGACGTTGGCCAGAAGAAGATCTTTGAAACCATTATTGGAGCAGATGCACAATAAAAATGTTCGTTAGAACTGGGGGTTTCCAGCATGTTTGATCAGTTGGAAAGATGTACAGATGTGATGTTTGATCAGTTGGAAAGATGTACAGATGTGAGATTTTGATTCCCAGAAGATGTAAAGGACTTCTGTGAAAGACTAGATTTACAGATATTGGACATACCGGGATGGTCTGAAGGGGCTAAGGAGAGTATAGAGTTGGGAAAAGAGAAGTGGCAATTAGTTTCCAATAAGAAAGTGAAATAGAAATAGGATGGTGGGGGGGGGGCTTGGGAATGGTGGGGTGGGGTTTAAGGGAGGAGCTTTGTGGAAGATAAGTAGTTTCTCTAAAATGACGGTGGGATATCAGGATGTTTAACAGGTTACGGACTTCGGGCAAAAATTGGAGATGGGGGTTCATATAGGCGTATGTGCTCAGAGTGCCACCCTGGAAGAGGATTCGACAGTGAGACCAGAACCACTGGTCCATCTGACTCCAGGGCTAGAAACATGCCAAAAGGGTTTTAAGTGGAGGGAAGGGAGGGGAGGTGGGGTATGGAGGAGGGAGAAGGGGGGGGGAGGTCAATGGGAGGGATGCGTAGTATGGAATATTTCAAAGATATTTTCTTGCTCCAAATTATAAATACATGCACTAAATTAATTTGGAATAGTAGTAGGAATGAATGTGGTTAATTTTATAACCTATAATATGAAAGGATTGAATACTCCAGTGAAAAGGCACAAGATTGTTGGGGAAATACATCAACGTTCTAGTGTTTTTACAAGAGACACATATCTCAGGATACAAATATTAAGTTTTATATTCCAAATACTACCCAACCTGGTATTACGCTGATTCACCAAAAAAAGGGGAAAAGGAGTAGCAATTGGGTTAGCAAAAAATTTAAGATTCAGCTTGGAGAATAGATTGGTGGACCCAGAGGGTCGGTTCTTGTCCTTGAGAGGGAAATTGCAGGGAATAGAGTATATATTAGCAAATATTTATTTCCCTAATAGAAATCCAATGGTATACCTTGAGGAAATGCTAAGAAAACTTATGGATTTTAAGAGGGGTAAGCTGACTGTGGCAGGAGATTTCAACTTTTGCATGGATCCATGGATGGATACATCATCACGTGCACAGAGAGATGGCGATAGAAAGTTAAAGTCCATTAAAAGGATGTTATATCAATCTCATTTGATAGATTCTTGGAAAATTAATCATCCAAGAGAAAGATTATACTTTCTTCTCTGCTGCGCATTGGATGTACTCAAGATTGGATTATATAATGATAGAACATAGACTCTTGGGGGTTTATTTACTAAAGCTGGAGAGTCCAAAATCAGACTCCCTTCTGCATAGAAACCAATCGGCTTCCAGGTTTCATTGCCAAAGCTTCCTTGAACAAGCTGAGGTTAGAAGCTGATTGGTTTCTATGCAGAAGGGAGTCTGATTTTGGACTCTCCAGCTTTAGTAAATAAACCCCTTGGAGTCTTTGGTAAAATCTAAAATTGAGATAATGTCAATATCAGACCATGCACCTGTCACAATGAGACTACATATAGGAGGGGAGAGAAATAAAATAAATATGTGGAAATTAAATGAGACGCTCCTACAGGAACCAGAGAAGAAAATAAGAGTAAGAAAGGAAAAAGAGACCTATTTTATGTCTAATGAAACTGATGGGGTATCGGTTGCAACAGTTTGGGAAGTCCATAAGGCATATATTAGGGGAATCTTGATTTCTCTAGTGGCCGAAGAAAGAAAGAACGAGGGAAAAAATAAGTCTATTAACTGAGGAATTATATGACTTAGAACAAATACATGAAAAGAAAATAGAAAAAGATATACAACAGAAGATAACCCTAAAAAGAGAAGAGGCAAAGGACCTAATGGAACAGGAAACCAGGAGAACCTTTAATAGGGTAGCAAAGAAGAGATATCAGTGGGGGAATAGACCAGGAAAATATTTAATGAGAAGGTTAAGAGAAAAGAAATCAAATTATATAGAGAAAATTACAGATGAGACAGGAGAAATGGTCTATTCAACCACTGGTAGCGCCAATGCATTTAAAAAATACTACAGTGGATTATACATGATAAAACCTAAGAACTTAAAAGAAATGGAGGGAGAAAAAGAAAAAAATAAGCAGGAATATTAAATATTTAAAGGAGGCCAGATTGCCTAGATTAGAAGGCTAAAGATTAGTAGCCTTAGAAAAACCTTTATCACAGAAAGAAATTCATACTGCATTGAACACAGAAGCAGAAAGGAGCCCTGGACCAGATGGGTATACAGCGAGATACTAATAAGAAATTTTAAAGAACAACTGGTTCCCATAATGTGTAGTTATATGAATGCATTAGGCGATGGAAAAGAGGGGGAGTAGTTGCAGGTATATATTACAATTATACCCAAAGAGGGGAAAGACCGGTCCCAATGTGCCAGTTATAGAACTATATCATTATTAAACGTAGATACAAAATTATAAAAATTATATGCACAGGTTCTAGCAACTAGGTTGAAAGAGTTAATGCCAGAATGGAGTGGGATTCATTCTAGGCAGAGAAGGAAGGGACAATGGATTAAGATCTTTGCTTCTACTGCAAAAAAAGTAAGAAAGAAAAGTCTCCTGTCTTGGTTTTGTCGACAGATGCTAAAAAAGCATTCAACAGGGTAGACTGGGGATTTATGAAAGACACATTGGAGGCATTAGGAATTGGACCCAAAATGGGACAATGGATAAAAAAAAGTTTTATATAGTCATTCATCAGAAGTGGTGAAGGTTAATGGCTCGCTGTCAGTTTTTCAAAATGTATAATGGAACAAGGCAGGGGTGTCCACTCCTTCCCCTGTTTTTTGTTTGATCTCTCCCGTTGTTAGCGATGGTACAAAACAGCGTAGATGTAAAAGAAATTTTGATAGGTGATGTAGAACACAAGGTTGCTGCGTCTTGAGATCTTAAAAATAATGATACTCAGATATATATGGGTAAATAAAAAAACGAGAGCGAAATAAGTGGTGAAGGTTAATGGCTCGCTGTCACAGTTTTTCAAAATGTATAATGGAACAAGGCAGGGGTGTCCACTCCTTCCCCTGCTTTTTGTTTGATCTCTCCCGTTGTTAGCGATGGTACGAAACAGCATAGATGTAAAAGAAATTTTGATAGGTGATGTAGAACACAAGGTTGCTGCGTCTTGAGATCTTAAAAATAATGATACTCAGAAATATATGGGTAAATAAAAAAACGAGAGTGAAATGAGGTGTTGTGTAATGATAAATCAAAATAGGGTGTTAAATGTGCCAGATTTTAAGAGTTATTACTATTATTGTGTGTTAATATCATGAATATCAGATTGGATATATAATTCAGGGGGGAAAAGTTGGATAGAAATCGAAAGTACACTAAGTGAGTCACAGTTAGATAGGATTATTTTGCTTCCACAACAGTATTGCACATTTTCTGAAAATACAAGTATTTTAACACGGATTGTAATTGGGGTATGGGATGTAATTCATAAGCAAATGGGGTGGGAATATAATTTGCTGTTAATACTGTTGGTGGGAGCAGATTTTTTTTTTCCACCGGAGAAAGATAATAGTTCAGGAAAATGGATAAAAGATAGAAATTCACGGTTAAGAGATATTAACTATTTCAATACCGGGCAATTTTACACCTTCCTGCCCAGGCCATTTTTCACGTTTCAGCGCTCTCACACTTTGAATGACAATTGCGCGGTCATGCAACATTGTACCCAAACTAAAATTTTATCATTTTCTTCACACAACTAGAGCTTTCTTTTGGTGGTATTTAATCACCGCTGGGGTTTTTATTTTTTGCTAAATTAACAAAAAAAGACCGAAAATTTTGAAAAAAAACACGTTTTTCTTTGTTTCTGTTACAAAAGTTTGTAAATAAATAAGTGTTCTTCATAAATTTAGGCCAAGATGTATTCTACATGTCTTTGGTGAAAATAACCCAAATTAGGATGTATTTTTTTAGTTTGTAGGAAAGTTATAGAGTTCACAAACTATGGTATAAATCTGAAAATTGATCAATCCTGAAGTACTGACAGCCAATCTAATTTCTTGAGGTCCAAGAATGTCAGAGCAGTACAGATATCCCCCAAATGACCCCTTTTTGCAGAGTAGACAGTCCGATGTACTTCATAAGAGGAATGGCGCGTTTTTTGAAGTTGTGTTTTTTTTGTCATAATTTTTCGGAAAATGAAAAAATTAAAAAAATAATTTTCACTGTTTTGTTTTTTACATACTGTCACCAGTGCAGTACAGCGTCATCATATAACTGGCATGGCGGTGAACAGGGACACTGACTGGTGACAGTATGGAAAAAAAAAAAATAATTTTTTTTATTTTTTTATTTTTAATTTTTTATTACATTTTTTTTAAAGATTTTTTTTCATATTTTACTATGACCAAAGTAGTACAATGTTACCATAGTAACATTGTACTACTTTGGGGAAGTGATCAGTTTTTTGTTTTTTTTTTACACATTTTGCTTATAGCAAAGAATTACTTTGCTATAAGCAAGCATTTACCAGAATGAAATCGATTCATTCTGGGGTTTTTTTTTTTTTTTTTGTGCTTAGCTGTGATTTTGGCCACAGATAATCACATGACATGTGCATGTGACCTGCTGTGACCATTCACAGCTAGGCACTAGTATACAATGGATGGCAGGAATGAAGCCATCCATTGTATACAACTGTCATGTGACCTGCTGTGATTGGTCACAGCAGGTCACATGGCTCAGGCAACAGGGGCCGCCGGTACTCAGATCTGTCATCAGCCGTGTCCGAGGTACACGGCCGGTGACAGATTGCGCGGCTCTGCAACCGCGCATGTGCGGGAGCATGCCATATGGCGTGCACCCGGAATGGTGAAGCATTTTTGCCGCCGCCAAATGGCTATAGGCCGGGTGGCTAATGGTTAAGGAAAAAGGGGAATTATGTTCTTTTTCAAGATTTAAAGAACAAAGGATTTATTTTTTAGGTTGGACGAATGGTGGTATTATCAAATAAGACATTTTATTGCAACGCTCCTGCAGCCATTAAGGGTGGGGAAGGACATGCATCTGTTTGAACAGATGTCTAGTTCAGATATAACATGAAAACATGCCACCTCTATCATTTATAAGACTCTTAGTACAATATCTGGATCTGTCTCTCCACCTTTCTTGGAGGAACAATATTGAGTGGGCGGAGAAAAAAAGAAAATATTTGAATTAACACATCTGAGGATCTTCAGTGAGAGAGTTACATACCTACAACAGATCCCAGGTTTCTGTCAGCAGAGTGACTGTCCAGAGTTGGTTAGCAGCATCACATTTACAGTGAAGCCCCAGTGTTGCATGGGGCTAGGCCTGATGCCCCTAAGCTGGTTGCATATTCTACTGGAGCCCTTCCAGAACATCCTGAATCCACTGAGCCGCAGCGTCATCAGCATTGGTGAACAGGCTGAAGCTCACATTGTACACTCTTCACTAGAGACATTGCATGCAGACACCTTTACCTGGAGCCATTGCACAGCAATCTCTTTGGGCCCTATTGAGCTAGCAGAAGATTCAGGATGCTCTTTTCTTCAAAACTTCCTTTCACTACTTTTTCAAGCCAAGAACTCACATTATATTAAAGGGGAACTCTATTTAGAATTTGTTTCTTAGCATAGTTTATAAGTTTAGCTTTCCCAATGTGTGTTGATACTGAAGAAAGGTCTTTTTTTTTCTCCCTTTCATACCTGAGGTCAAAGGCTCTCTTTGAGTATATTTGAAATACTGTTTAACTTATTGTGTTCACTACTGCAGGTACATTTGTGTTTCACTTTGAGATTAGTAATCAGGTGACTGTTTTAAGGAGTGTTTGCTTTAGCTGTCTGCAACTAAAGAACAATTAGTAAATACCCAGTTGTTTGCTGCAATTTGGTGTCTTTGAAATCATGATTTCTTGTGCATTATGTCTGAACCCAGGGTGTCAGAGGTGTCAGGAAGCTCGCAATGTTAGGGCAACCTTTGGGCACTGTCATCTTACAGTGGCCCTCAGAAGACTAGCGCTACATTTGGGGACTAATCTGGGATACCCTTCGTGGTTGGCCCTAGCAAGCAGACTGATGAGCTGTGGGGCCAGGAACAAGGTAGACAACTGGAGGTGTGTACAGTGGCAGTAATACCTGGGAGTGAATGAACTGAAAGGGAGATCTGGCAGCTAGTGGAGAGAGCTGTACCAGGGCAAGGGGCTTATCTCATTGACATGAGGACTGAGTTTGGCTTAGACTGCACCCTTGCCCTGCTAGAGTGGAGAGAGGCTATATCGGCTTGCTTCAAAAAGGACGTTGTGAGTTTGGCAGAAGGGGTTGAGGCTTGAATAATACCCCTGATGCCTGTTGGAGACCCGGTAGAAGATCACTTGCTGGATGGAACAGTGGGCCAGGTGTCGGTGGAAACTGATGTACTCCTGGCTGGTCCGCCCCCTGCCTCCTTTTACACAGATATGAGCAAGCTAGTGGAGAGTTTAGTGAAGAGTAATGCAGCCTCAGTGAATCAGGGATACTGGAAGCTTTGGTTCTTCTCCGGGCGGAGTCCAACCCCTGATGGCGAGGAAGAGCTGGAAAGCTGGGTGGATCAAGCTCTACAAGCAGTGGAGGACTGGGGTGTCTCAGAGGTGGTGAAAAGACAAAGACTGAGTGAGAGTCTTATGGGCCCAGCTGCTGAAGTGATTCGTAGTCTGCGGATGGGTAAACCAGACTCTGTGGCTATGGACTACATTGAAGCCTTGTATGCTGTGTTTGGTAGGGTAAAGAAGCTCCCTGATTTGAAGTACAAGTTTGGACACACCTATCAATGTAAGGGTGAGAAGCTGCCTGACTATATCACTAGAGTGGATCAGATCCTACACCAAAATTATTCTGAAGAAAGGGATTGATCCCAAAGATGTTGACAAGGTCTGCTGGGAATGAGTTCTGCAGGCTGCTAGGCCTAATCACCCAATCATGATGAAACTGTTACTTAGGGGCATGCAAGTGGTCCCTACCTATCCTGAGCTGGTAAAGGAAGAAGCCTTGCTAGACAAAACGAACCAGGGATTTAAAGAGCTGCCAAAACCTAATGCCAAGGAAGAGAGAGTGTCAACCTGGATGTTTCAAGTGGAAGAGGGTGTTCCTGCAGATGACAGAGATACAGAGACTGAGGCGGAGGAATACGCAAACCCTCACATTGTCAAGACCATCAGTGAGGCGGTCCCAGTTGAACTGCTGGCTCAAGTTGTTCAGACCCAGGTTGCAACGGGCTCTACTACAGGTGATGGAGACTCAGGCTAAACTGCAAGCAACTAAGCCTAACTAGAGAAAATGCTTCAGCTGCAAAGAATGGGGGCATCTTGAAGCTGAGTTTCCACAGAGAATGGATGATCCAGATGCTGCAGCCGAGGTTTAGAAAGCATTACAAAATCTCATGCTTTCCCAGAAGGTGGGAAACTTCATGGGGTCTCAGTGAAGGAACCAGCTGAGAACCCCAACAAAATCCATTGTTCCAAAAGCATACAGCTGCCCCTTTACACCAGCTGGGGATCCAGGCACCTAAGGTGGGATTGAGGGCACAGGGAGTCAATGCACCACCACCTTTCAGAGCCACTACTAGGTCCTTTCAGCAGTTAAAGAGAGGAGAAAGCCTACTCTACAAGAAGAGCTAACCTGCCAGAAAAGCCTATAGGCCCTTCCCCCATAATGTCAATTGCAAGTGGAAGGGATCTACACCAAAGCTTTTTTGGACACTGGCGCACAAGTGACTCTGTTGCATAGGGATTTCTATGACAGATATCTGAAACACATTTCCATGTGTAAGTCGGAAGAACTAGAGATCTGGGGAATGGGATCCAAGAAATTCCCCTGCCATGGCTACATCCCAATCAAGATTACCTTTTGGGCCATCTGTAGAAGGGAAGCAAGAACCTTCGACACATTGACTGTTGTGTTCCCTTGACCCCTGGGCGCAGATCAAAACTTGATGCTTATAGGAACCAATACTGACCTGGTGAGGAGGCTACTATTTCCACTGGCTGGGAAGGAAGATTCTGTGCCTAGAGGCATCATCAACTCTATCAAGCCTTTAAATGAGTAGTCTGATAGCAGAACACTTTATTAGAAGTGGTAGAGAGGCCATGGAAGCTAGGGGCAAGAGAAAGTGCTGCAGCCAGGTGAGAGAGACTGCATGAAGGCCACTGTCAAATTGACTTGGGACCAGCCAGGCCCCTTTGTTATTGGAAACTGATCCACAGCCAGGTGAAGGAGGGGTGGAACTGTTGCCAGAGATGGTGCCCACAAGAGCCATGACCCAGAATGGAGGGAAAGTGCTAGTCAGTCTCCGGAATGTCACGGATTAGACAGTTACATTGAGGGCTCAAATGCTGACTGGACAAGTGAGTCCAGCCACTCCAGTGGCTCCTACAGAGATGGCTGAGAAAGGGGTCTGTGAGAAGTTGGAAGGGGAATTCCTGTTCTGGACTGAGTCATTGCCTCCTGAATGGCAGTCTAGAGTCTGAGACCATTGTTTCAGATGGGAGAAGATGTTCTCCGGGTATGACTTTGATGTGGGTTGTGCCAGAAGTACTCAGCATCAGATTCGGCTGCAGGAACATAAGCCATTCAGGGAAAGTGATCGGAGGGTCCCACTCAGCAACCTGGAAGATCTCAGGTAGCAGCTTGCTGAGCTGAAGAGATCAGGGGTCATTTGGGAATCCAGGCGTCCCTATAATTCCCTTATTGTGTTGTGATAAAGAAGAATGGAACACTACAAATGTGTATAGACTACAGAACCTTGAACAGAAGGACCATCCCTGACCAGTACACCACCTCTCGTATTGAGGATGCCCTTCATTGCCTGTCGGGGGTAAAGTGGTTAAGTGTGTTGGACCTGAAGAGTGGATACTACCAGTTCCCTATGCATCCTGAGGATAGCTTAGAAGATGGCATTCATCTGCCCGTTGGGGTTCTTTGAGTTCAGCAGAATGCCTCAAGGATTGTCCGGAGCCCCAGCCACTTTTCAGCGACTGATGTAGTGTACTGTTGGCGAAATGAATCTAATTGAGGTACTGGTTTACCTGGATGACATCATAGTCTTTGGAGAGACCTTGGAGGAGCATGAGGCAAGGCTCGATATGGTATTTGAGAGACTTCATGAAGAGGGGCTGACACTGTCATTACAGAAGTGTCAGTTCTACCAAACCTCTGTCTCTTACTTTGGACATGGTGTTCCTGCCAAAGGCATTGCTACAGACCCAAAGAATCTGGAAGCTGTTATAACTTGGCCCCGACCAAGGACCGTGACGTAATTGAGGTCTTTTCTAGGATTCTGTTCCTACTATCGGAGATTTGTGGTGAACTTTGCAAAGATTGCCAGGCCCCTTAATGAGTTACTCAAAAATGAGGGGGATGACGAAGATACAGGTGAGGTCAGGGGACCAGAAGTCAAGAGAATCTATCCAGGGGCAGTGGACCCCTCAGTGTGAGGAGGCTTTTAATCACCTCAAAAGATGCCTCACTGGTGCACCCGTGTTGGCTTAGGCAGGCCCAGCTAAGCCATATGAGCTTCATGTGGATGCCAGTCGAGAGCTGTTGGGAGGAGTCTTGTATCAGGAATAGGATGGTGCACTTCACCCCATAGCCTATGAGTCAAAGCTTGACTTTGTCCGAGAAGAATTACCCTGTGCACAAGCTGGAATTTCTGACCTTTAAAGTGGGCAGTAGTAGACAAGTTGAAAGACTATTTGTATGGGGCCCCTTTCGTAATGAAGACTGACAATAATCCAAAACCAAAACATATCTACTGACCTCAGCCAAGCTGGATGCTCCTGACCATAAATGGCTAGCAGCCTTGTCTTGATTCCTATTTCAGTCTGAAATATTGACCTGGAACAGGGAATAGAGATGGAAAGGCTTTGTCGTGGAAGCCTTATGGACCTGCCGGAGATCCAGATGACTGGACTCATGTGACATCTGAAGGAGTGCAAGCTCTGTGTCAGGGCATTGTCCAGAGGCTCAAGGGGGTGATTGGAATTGAGTCCATTGGAGCTACCCCCTCCAAAGTACCAAAGTGTTATTGTGATCTGACCCAAGTGAGGAACGAGACACTGCATCATTTGTCAAGAAGAGATTTGAAGATGGATCCAGACAAAGATTCACTATGCTGCTTGGCTGTAGAGGCAATAACTAAACAAAACCCTAGCCTACTGCTAAAAAAAACCCTATTCCAGACTCCAAAATAGTGCATTGAGATTGGAATCTACTACAAATACAGGATGGACTCTTATGCAGAAGGGGTCCCTCGGAGGACTCCGAAGATAAGTGGCAGCTATTCCTCCCAGAGATACACCAACAAACTGTGACAGCCCTCTATGATGAGCATGGACATTTAGGCCTGAATAGAACCTTTAGATTAGTCAGAGATAGGTTTTATTGGCCCAATCTGAGAACTTAAGTAGAAAATTGTCATTCCTGTTTACCATGCATCTAAAGAGACTTTACCGACCAAAGCTGCATTATGGGGCATTTACAGAGTCATGGGCCTATGGAGTTAGTTTGCACTGACTTCATGTGCCTAGAGCCTGATGCCAGTGGGTAAAGCAATGTTCTGGTGGTGACTTATTTCACCCGATATGCCCAAGCTTATCCCACTAAGGACCAACAAGCCATCACAGTGGTAAAAGTCTTAGTGGAGACGTTCTTATTGTGCATTATGGCCTGCCTACCCAGATACATTCAGATTAAGGTAGAGAATTTGAGAGCAAGTTAGTGCACAAACTATGCCAGCTGCTGGGCATAAAAAAATCCAGAACCTTTCCCTACCACCCACAAGGAGATTCTCAGCTTGAAATATTTAACCGCACCATATTGAACATGTTAGGAACCCTGCCTTTAAAAAAAAAAAAAAAAAAAAGCAGTACTGGGGCAACCGTATTGTCAATGCATATAAAAGCACAGCAAATGATGCCACTGGGTACTCTTGATTTGAAAGTAAGGATGCAGGACCTTCAACCAGGAGATCATGTACTGCTGAGAAACCTAGGGGGGCCTGGGAAGCACAAGTTGGCAGACTGCTGGCGATCCTAGCCTTACATCATTTGCAAGCAATTCTCTGAGCTACCAGTATACCAAATTTGTTCTGAGGGAAAGACCAACCCTCTGAAAATGTGGCATCAAAATTATCTGCTCCCTCTTTCTAGTGCCGCCAGGGTGCCCCAGCTTATGGCCCCTCAGAATGATGAACCATCATCCCTCCAAACCCAGTCATGACAACGAGGCCGGAGCAATCAACCAATAGTAATGGAAGATGACAGTGATGAAGAAAGTACCCTACTGGCTATGGCACTCAAAACTCTATAACCAGTAGTCATGCAGCTTAGGAGGAAGAAGGAGGGTCCTCAAGTTCAGAAGTAGAAATTCTTCCTCCAACTGAAAGGGTAGATGAGGTTAAAATCAAAATAGTTAGCCCATCAAATGAAGGGGGGATGGAAGATCTGATCCAACCCAGATTTGATAGTCTTCCTACAGTCAAAAACACACTTGCAAATGTTGAGTCGGATGAAAGAACGGAATCTTATGAGGGATGAGCCCAGTAAACCCTACTTTTGAGAACAATGAACTTTCTCTTGCTGAGTTAGAGCCAGTGTAGCTGTCTTCAGAGCCTCATCGTCTCATTGATGCTGGAAATCTGGATATAGACTCTACCCATGCTGGAAAACCCCTTACTAATTTGACTGAGGAAAATTTTAACCCAAAAGACTAACCTATGATGTATTAGGACAGAATTCCGATGAACTAATACCTACCATCAAATGGCAAGACCCTGTGACAGACCCCTCTACCATTCATTGGATAGGAGGTAACCTTGACTCATCCTCTGACATTCCTGGGTGGCCCACGACGATAGCCCTGACATGTCAACAGCTTGACTGTGAGTCATTGTGAGGTATATATATGAATGGCTTCAACAAAATCCAGAAGTATGTCAGCTGTTGTTGAAATTAAGCTATGGTTGATGTTATGATTTGAGAATGTAGCTTCATTAGTTACAAGTTAAAATAATGCTTAGTGATGTTCCTGCCTCTTTGGGGATCACAGGGGGAAGAAATAGCCCAGTGCTGGCTAACTTACTTGTTACTCTGGAGCCATTACACACCAATGACTTTAGACCCTATTGAGCTAGCAGAAGATTCAGGATGCTCTTTTCTTTAAGACTCCCTCCAAGCCAAGGACTCTGTTCTTCTATTAACAGGGAACTTTATTTAGAATCAACTTATAGCATAGTATATACGTCTAGCTCTTCCAAAGTGTGTTGATATTTTTGTACCTGTGGCATCAGGATTCTAATGCCCCGTACACACTATAAGAAAATCGGACGAACGTATTCGTCCGACGAGCAATCATGCAATTTTCTGACAGTGTGTACATCATTTTCAACAGCCAATTCCGATCTTACGAACGAAAATTAACGATGCTACAAACATCAAAAATGTTGTCGTTTGGGAACAGAACAAACGATGTGTACAGTTTTCGTAGGAGAAGAATTTGATATGAAAGACCGCGCATAATCGGAAGCTGCTTATGACCGGGAAGAACCTGAAAAAAATTAACACCCCGGAATATTCATAGCATCAATGTCATTAAACAGTTTTCTTCACCCAATCCCCAAAAAACTAACATTACATACAGTCATGGCCGAAATTGTTGGCACCCTTGATATTTTTCCTGAAAATCAAGTATTTCACACAAAAAAGGTATTGCATTAACACATGTTTTGCTATACACATGTTTATTCCCTTTGTATGTATTGGAACAAATATAAAACAGAGGCAGAAAAGCAAATATGACATAATGTCACACAAAACCCCAAAAATGGGCTGGACAAAAGTATTGGCACCCTTAACTTAATATTTGGTTGCACACCCTTTGGAAAACATAACTGAAATCAGTCGCTTCCTATAACCATCAATAAGCTTCTGACACCTCTCACCCGGAATTTTGGACCACTCTTCCTTTGCAAACAGCTCCAGGTCTCTCTTATTGGAAGGACACCTTTTCCCAACAGCAATTTTAAGATCTCTCCACAGGTGTTCAATGGGATTTAGATCTGGGCTCATTGCTGGCCACTTCAGAACTCTCCAGCGCTTCTTTGCCATCCATTTCTGAGTGCTTTTTGACGTATGTTTGGGGTCATTGTCCTGCTGGAAGACCCAGGATCTTGGACGCAAACCCAGCTTTCTGACACTGGGCCCTACAGTGCGACCCAAAATCCTTTGGTAATCCTCAGATTTCATGATGCCTTGCACACAGTCAAGGCACCCAGTGCCAGAGGCAGCAAAACAACCCCAAAACATCATTGAACCTCCACCATATTTTACCGTAGGTACTGTGTTTTGTTCTTTGTAGGCCTCATTCCGTTTTCGGTAAACAGTAGAATGATGTGCTTTACCGAAAAGCTCTATCTTGGTCTCATCTGTCCACAAGACGTTTTCCCAGAAGGCTTTTGGCTTACTCAAGTACATTTTGGCAAACTGTAGTCTTGCTTTTTTATGTCTCTGTGTCAGCAGTGGGGTCCTCCTGGGTCTCCTGCCATAGCGTTTCATTTCATTTAAATGTCGACGGATAGTTCGCGCTGACACTGATGCTCCCTGAGCCTGCAGGACAGCTTGAATGTCTTTGGAACATGTTTGGGGCTGCTTATCCACCATCCGGACTATTCTGCGTTGCAATCTTTCATCAATTTTCCTCATCCGTCCACGACCAGGGAGATTAGCTACAGTGCCATGGGTTGCAAACTTCTTGATAATGTTGCGCACTGTGGACAAAGGCAAATCTAGTTCTCTGGAGATGGACTTGTAACCTTGAGATTGTTGATATTTTGCCACAATTTTGGTTCTCAGGTCCTCAGACAGTTCTCGTCTCCTCTTTCTGTTGTCCATGCTTAGTGTGGCACAGACAGACACACAATGCAAAGGTTAAGTGAACGTCTCTCCTTTTTATCTGCTTTCAGGTGTGATTTCTATATTGCCCACACCTGTTACTTGCCCCAGGTGAGTTTACAGGAGCATCACATGCTTGTAACATTCTTATTTATCCGCAGTTGTGAAAGGGTGCCAATACTTTTGTCCAGCCCATTTTTGGAGGTTTGTGTGACATTATGTCGAATTTGCTTTCTTTCCTCCCTTTTTTTGTTTTGTCCCAATACACACAAAGGGAATAAACATGTGTATAGCAAAACATGTGTTAATGCAATACGTTTCGTGAGAAATACATGATTTCCTGGAGAAATATCAAGGGTGCCAACAATTTCGGCCATGACTGTATGTCACTGCATCACAATGAATGTGTGTGTTTGCATGTTGTTGTAAAAATAAAAACCACAAATAAAAGTTATATGTTTTCAACAATAACTTCATTATTCCCAATATACCATGTTACAAAAATAACCATAACCATGACCATCTAGTTAGATGAACAAAGTACACAACATAGTGCTTCATATCAGGTCCAGAAAACCAAGAAAACATAACATTATGCTAAAGATTGGTGTAATGATAATCCTGGCACCAGGACAAGGATTGACAATCAGGTGCAGGATAATGCCATTGTGATGCGTGCTGCAGTGATGACGGAGGTGGTGGTGCTGTTGGAGGTGCAGGTTGTGATTCTGCAATACAGGTGTTTTGGGTAATTTCACCTCTTGCCCCTTTATTCATCACTTGGAGCAACAGTCACTCTGCCATTTGTCTCTGGTGAACAGACATGTTTTGCAGTTTATTGGCTGTCAAGATTCCAAAGGCATCCTGTTCATCGGCTCTCCTCTGTAGGGCTGCTGAAGCTTGCATTAGGAAGGATGTAGTAGCATCATTCAGATTGTTCCTCTTTCTGGGTCTAGCCACAGGTGTTCTTGGTGGTGGCATGATGGTTCCATCTGAAATTTCCTAGGGATAGAAAGGAATAAGGTAATATTTTAACAAATCATCCAAAATTCTAAAGTACTTTCAGATGACAGGCATATATGTAGGCAAATAGTGCATAATAGTAGGAATGGATCATTTCAAAAATAAAGGTGTTAAAAATACAATATTTTACCGGTGTCACTGATAGCTCCTGTGCCAGTGGTAGCTCCTGTGTCAGTGGTAGCTCCTCCTGGTCATCTCCATACAGTTCAGGTGACAACTCAGTTGAAGTTGATGGGAGAGTTGACAATTAGGTTCTGGAGTCACACTGATCAGTGAGAAAGTGCAAGCTGTTAAAGTACTAAAGTCTTGGTACATAGATGTCATCGGCTGCAGCCCCTGACTGTTCAGATCCACTGATTTTGTTCAGTTCTTTTTTAAATACAGTCCTCAGATTAGCAATTTTTTGTTTCACATAATTGATATTTGCTTGTGGACAGACAGCTTTGCACATTTCAGCAAGCTTGTTGTAGGCCTCATGCTTTTTATTTTTGTCCGAGTAGTCCTTGGACTTGACTTTCCACAAACAAGGCATCTGCTTGTATTGGTCAATGAACTGTGGCAAGAATTCAGGCGATGTAAATTTGTCTGCCATGGCTCCTGTCAAAGAAATGCAACATATAATGCTTTATCAGTATGATACTGCATGGACTATTAATATATTGAATTTAGGCCTAAAGAGAACATGTCAAGGCTTACCTTCGTTCGTGAATCGAAATTTCCTTAGACTAAATTTTCGGAGTTTCATAATGAAATATTCGTTGTGACTGAACGATCACTCGGCATGGAAGCTAGAGAGCATGCGTAGTGAGCTCCGCCCCTGTCACACCCTGCCCGCACTGTGCATGTGACCGTACTCCGCTGCCTGTGACATTGGGCCTACGAATTCTCGCCAGCAAGCAGCATTGAGGACATAGAGGAGACACAGCCTTCCAGGAAATAGCATAGCAAGAAGGTTGCTCATGGCTGTAGTCTCTTTCTTGCAGAGGAGAAATGGTTGAGCTTGTGTTTCTGCTTGAAAGAAATGACTATGATGACAAGCTTAAAAACTACAGAAAGCCAAATACAGGGAAAGATAAGAGTCTAGATGAAGTGATAGAAGCTCTCAAGAATAAATATGGCATCCTACGTTCCAAAGAGCAACTCAGGAAAAGATGGTCATATCTTAAAAAGACAGGGAACAGGACCCACTAGACCGCCAACTCATCCAAAAAAGAACGTTTTTTTTAATTTTTTTTTGTTTTCATTTTTTTTTTCTGCATATACAAAGTAAACTTTATACATGTTTTAAGGAAAGATAAAGAAGCAGCTTGCAAAGAAAAAACTATGCAAGTTCAAATATGGTAAGACCATGGCAGCTGGAACTGAAGACCAGGAACATGAACAACCACTAGGATCCTATATGGCGGAGCAATCCACAGGTATGTGCAAATAATATTTGTACATGTTTAGAACATATATTGTATATTTGTAGCTGCACATTTTAGTGGGCATTCAAAACGTCAGGGAACAACAACTGTACTTGATGAGGAATGCAGGTAGAGTGGGTGAGTATAAATATTTTTTGTTTAGGTGGATGTACCATTTGGTTCTTGTAGGTTACATGGTAAAAAATAAAAACACAATTTACTTTTTCCTGGGTTTTGCAAACAGCAGGCCTGATCCACCACTTGTCTACCCCTCATGCACTGCTGGACACTCCCCCTAGTGCCCCCTAGCAAGCTGATTTAAATAGGCTCACTGCAGAGCCAGCTCTGTGTTTCTATGTAGACACACATAGCGCGTCTCAGCCCCACTCCCTTCCAGTTTGGGAAGTTTACTTCATGCATTGAATGGCTGAAGGTGAAAAAGGTGAAACAAATGCAACCTTTGCAATCATATGGGAACATGTTTTGGTAACATTTTGCCTTCTCTGCAGGATCATCAAAGCATCTTACAGAGGACAAACCATCTATGAAAATGGTGCAAGACAAGGAAAGCATGGAAGAGTCCACCCCAAAGGATACAGGATGTAAAGGTAGGTTGGCAATGCAAGAATTATTAAAAATGTAAGGAGATTGTATATTTCAAAATATATATTCTACAATTTTTTTTTAAATGTGAAAAATATGAAAAAATACACTAAACAAGGTGAAAGACAAGGACCGGCAGTCTCACAATGAAGAGTCAAAATTAGATGTATGGGAGCATCCCCCTCGTGAAAGCATCGTGGATCTGGAAATGATTGATGTCAGCTCAGTTGGAGGGGATGAAGAAAAGCCTGCCTCACCCACACAAGAAAGTCATCATGGGTCCCTTCGCACATGTCAGTATGTATCTACTTGTATGATTGGAATTCCTTGATCAATGTTGTATTCATTATTAACATTACTTTTTCACAGGCCATGTGGTGGACAGTGCCACAATTGCCCGCATGACTATGGATTTATTCCAGTGCTGTGGTGAACTGCATAAAATATGAGATACTGTTAGTTCACTTCTGCACAGACTGGATGACTTCATAGACCTCATTGGCAAATTATAGCCGACGAGAGTTTTCAACATGTTTTCTGTTCTTGTTGATTACATGTTAAAATGTGTGTACAGACTTTTTTTGGGCTTTTTGTTGTTGTACTCTGTTTTCCATTTAAATGTCTGGTGTTACAATATGTGAGCTAATGAAGGTACTACAAAATCCACACTACATTAATAAGTACCAAGAGGATAGCTTTGCAAATTGTGTTTCTCACCTTTCCTGCAATATCTCCTTTGGGAACATCTTATGTTCCACCCAATTTTTGGGTGTAATCTGTAACATGTTCCCAATGTTGCAGCCGATGCCTGTTAACACCCCCCCTCCCCTTTGGCAGAAGTATGGGGATAAGTTTCCCAACAGCTTTCACTTTTTAAAAACAGCTTTGCTGTGCAATTTTGTTTTACCAAAAGGAGAACTTTTATCCTTTAACCACATGCCGCCCAGCCACTGAATAAATACGGCGGCAGGGCGGCACGGCTGGGCAAAAGCACGTTTTAAAACGTGTGTTTTGGAAACAGGTAGGGGGCGTGCGCGAAGTGCGCCGCCGCCCTACCTGTCCCGCCGATCACAGCCGCTGATGTCAGTTGCCGGATCACAGCCAGTCGTTAACGGCTATGTCCCGGCGATCGGCGGCAATCGCTGACAGAGAGCACAGCTGCAGTAGCTGTGCTTTCTGTCAGTTTCCTGACAGCTCCAGGACACGCTGATTGGGACAGAAGAGTTTCTCTCTCCCAATCAGCGATGTTCCCTGCAGTACACACCCCCGCCCCCTAGTAAAACACTCCCCTCACACAGTTAACCCTTTCCCTGAAAAATAAACTTAACCCCTTCCTCCCCAGTGCCATTAGTACAGTGGGTTTTTTTTTTGCACTGATCACTGTATTGGTGTCACTGGGGATGTCAATGACCCCAAGTCAGTACCCCCCAATGTCAGAATGTCTGCCGCAGTCCCACAGTCCCGCCATAGGTCGCTGATTGACACCATAAGTCACTGATCGCCGCCATAAGTCGCTGATCGCCGCCATTATTAGTATTAGTAAAAAAAAAAACTAAAAATCCCAGTATCTTTCCCGCCATTTGTAAACTATAACTTTCACATAAACCAATTAATTTACACGTATTGGGTTTTTTTTTTTAGCAAAGACATGTCGCAGAATGCATTTTGGCAGAAATTTATGACTAAATTTGATTTTTAAATTTTGTTTTACTGGACATGTTTTATAGCAAAAAGTCCAAAATATTGTTTTTTTTTTCCTCAAAATTGTCAGCCTTTTTTTTATAGCGCAAAAAATAAAAACCGCACAGGCGATCAAATACCACCGAAAGAAAGCTCAATTTGTGGAAAAAAAAGGATGTAAATTTAATTTATGTATCGTATTGCATGACCGCGCAATTGTCTGTTAAACTAGCACAGCACTGTATAGCAAAAAAATGGCGTAAATTGCAGTATCTATACCATAGTTTGTAGACGCTATAACTTTCACACAAAGCAATCAATATACACTTATTGGGATTTTTTTACCAAAAACGTAGCAGAATACATTTTGGCCTAAATTTATAACCAACTTTGAGTTTACTATATATTTTATATAGCTGAAAGTAAAAAATATTCTTTTTCTTCAAAATTTTTGGCCTTTTTTTGTTTATAGCATGAAAAATAAAGATAATAAAGATAGATATTGTATTCACCAAATATGTTGATGTATTCTTTATTCTTGTTCATATGTGTTCATCATCTGTAATATGTCTCTATATAATTTTTGAAAACAATATGAATGTGTGTGTATGTATATATATATATGTATGTGTGTGTATGTATATATATGTGTGTGTATATATATATATATATATATATATATATATATATATATACACATACACACATACACACATACACATATATACATATATACATACATACATACATACACACACATACCTATACAGGCTGCTCAAAAACAATTAAAGGAACACACCTCAGAAAATCTCATGATGTACAGTGGGGATCGAAAGTTTGGGCACCCCAGCTAAAAATTTGTATTAATGTGCATAAAGAAGCCAAGGAAAGATGGAAAAATCTCGAAAAGGCATCAAATTACAGATTAGACATTCTTATAATATGTCAACAAAAGTTAGATTTTATTTCCATCATTTACACTTTCAAAATAACAGAAAACAAAAAAATTGCGTCTGCAAAAGTTTGGGCACCCTGCAGAATTTATAGCATGCACTGCCCCCTTTGCAAAGCTGAGACCTGCCAGTGTCATGGATTGTTCTCAATCATCATCTGGGAAGACCAGATGATGTCAATCACAAAGGTTTTAAATGCCCAGACTCATCTGACCTTGCCCCAACAATCAGCACCATGGGTTCTTCTAAGCAGTTGTCTAGAAAACTGAAACTGAAAATAGTTGACGCTCACAAAGCTGGAGAAGGCTATAAGAAGATAGCAAAGCGATTTCAGATGTCAATATCCTCTGTTCGGAATGTAATTAAGAAATGGCAGTCATCAGGAACAGTGGAAGTTAAAGCAAGATCTGGAAGACCAAGAAAAATATCAGACAGAACAGCTCGCAGGATTGTGAGAAAAACAATTCAAAACCCACGTTTGACTGCACGATCACTCCAGAAAGATCTGGCAGACACTGGAGTTGTGGTACACTATTCCACTATAAAGAGATACTTGTACAAATATGGTCTTCATGGAAGAGTCATCAGAAGAAAACCTCTTCTACGTTCTCACCACAAAAATCATCGTTTGAACTTTGCAAATGATCATATAGACAAGCCTGATGCATTTTGGAAACAAGTTCTGTGGACCGATGAGGTTGAAATTGAACTTTTTGGCCGGAATGAGTAAAGGTACGTTTGGAGAAGAAGGGGCACAGAATTGAATGAAAAGAACCTCTGTCCAACTGTTAAGCATGGGGTTGGATCAATCATGCTTTGGGGTTGTGTTGCAGCCAGTGGCACAGGGAACATCTCACGGGTAGAAGGAAAAATGGATTCAATAAAATTTCAGCAAATTTTGGATGGTAACTTGATGCCATCTGTGAAAAAGCTGAAGTTAAAGAGAGGGTGGCTTCTACAAATGGATAATGATCCTAAACACACCTCGAAATCCACGGGGGATTACATCAAGAGGCGTAAACTGAAGGTTTTGCCATGGCCTTCACAATCTCCTGACCTCAACATAATTGAAAATCTATGGATAGACCTTAAAAGAGCAGTGCGTGACAGACAGCCCAGAAATCTCAAAGAACTGGAAGACTTTTGCAAGGAAGAATGGGCAAAGATACCTCAAACAAGAATTGAAAGACTCTTGGCTGGCTACAAAAAGCGTTTACAAGCTGTGATACTTGCCAAAGGGGGCAGTACAAGATATTAACTCTGCAGGGTGCCCAAACTTTTGCAGACGCCATTATTTTGTTTTCTGTTATTTTGAAAGTGTAAATGATGGAAATAAAATCTAACTTTTGTTGACATATTATAAGAATGTCTAATCTGTAATTTGATGCCTTTTGGAGATTTTTCCATCTTTCCTTGGCTTCTTTATGCACATTAATACAAATTTTTAGCTGGGGTGCCCAAACTTTCGATCCCCACTGTATATCTATACTGATATGGACTGGGTAATATGTGAAACGAAGGATGCCCCATCATGAAAATTATCAACCTACAGAAGTCTGAAGACACCCTTTAAGAAAATAATTGGCTATTTATATTAAACTTTTTCTTTTATAAGGAACAAAACATGAATCAGTACCATAAACTAGTTGCACAGAACTATTTATATGCAGATTTTTATCACATGTATGAAAATTTGCTTGTGGTACAGTTTTAGGTGCTTTAAACTTTATTTTGCAATTCAACTGCCACAACTCCATTGAAGTAGTTCATATAAGTAATGCGATTTTGCCAAGCACTTTGTGTGGGCAATCGAGGATGGCCAATAGCAAGGGGTGCCAACCCCTCAATGGTTTCACGATCCTCACTACATGAACTGTTTGCAGCCATTTCTGCTTCATTTTCACATGAGAGGCCAGTTATGTACCTGTCTGTATTCCGCCTAAGGAAATTGTGCAGTATACAGCAGCAGAGGACTAGGTTGTTCACTTTGTACAGTGCTAGATTAATGGAGGTGAGGAAAATCCAGAAACGATTAGCAAGAATGCCAAATGCATTCTCAACCACCCTCCTTGCTCGAGATAATCTATAATTGTAGATCCTTTGCTCCGTAGAAAGGTTCCGCATGGGGAATGGCTTCAGTAAATTTTCACCCAGTGCGAAGGCTTCATCAGCAACAAACACAAAATTCATCCCCTCAATGTTTTCATCACAGTTGGGTAGGTTTAGAGTTCCATTCAGCATGCGTTTTTGAAATTCGGTCTGGCCAATAACTTCACCATCAAAATTGTGACTGTTCTTGCCAATGTCAAGGTAGATGAACTCATATTTGGCATTTACCACTGCCATCGTTATTATACTAAAGAAGCCCTTGTAGTTGTAGAAGTAGGAGCCAGAGTTTGCTGGAGGATTTATTCGGACATGTTTCCCATCTATAGCTCCGCCACAGTTGGGAAATTGCCACTGTTCATGTAATTGCCAAGCAACTTCCTTCCACTCTTCAGAATTGCTTGGAAATTAATCAACAAAAGAAGAAAAAATATTGGTAAGACAATTTAAACAAAACACTTTAGTGTAGGCATTTTCTAAACTTCATTAAGGGAATTCAGAAAGACATTATTTTCCATAAAAATACATGAGCATTAATGATTTAGGATTTATAATGGGGCAATTAAGAAATGACTTGTACCTTAATATATTCATCCTGTAGGACTTTGATGATGGCCCTGCAATTTTCTGGAATTACTCCAAGGGCTTGTGGTGAAATGCCAGTGGTGAATTTCAAATCCTGCAGGCTTCGCCCTGTGGCAAGATACCATAGTGTGGCAATCAAACGTTGCTCCGCACTGATTGATTCTCGGAGAATGGTATTCATCTTTGCAATGTGTGGCTTTAATGCAGGCAGGATTTGATTAAAGCAGTTGCCATTCATTCGCAAATAATTTCTAAAATCATCTGGGATTGTTCTCATGCAATTCTCTCAACAGAGACGTGGGAATACTGGCCACGCCTCAGTAGCCATTTCTTGGACCACAGCCTCCTTTTTGTGTTTTTCCTCTGTTGCCTCTGTATGGCCAGAATTCCAAAACCCATAATGGCAATTGCACTATCTTCAGAACATTCGGATACGGTATCCATGACTATTCCGAAAATGCGTCACAAAAGATCCGTCGCTGAGGAAAAACAAATATGGCACCGAAAGGCGTGGCTACAGGGTCACAAGTACATTACATCATTTCCACAGCTACGCTATGACGTTCATACGCAATACCTTTATATCATACAATATTCTCATGCATAGAAGCACATCGCTTTCGACCAGCAGCGTACGATCGATGATAACCAATCGTTCTTCAGATTTTCTTATAGTGTGTACGGCGCATAAGGGAGCAGGCTGACACTGGAGAAAGGTCTTTTTCCCTTTTCATACCTGAGGTCAAAGGCTCTCCTTGCAACTAAAGAACCATTAGTAAATACTCGGTTGTTTACTGCAATTTGGACAAAAGTCCATCTAGTTCAACCACAAAAAAAGTTATAATCACATACCCACAATTGATCCAGAGGAAGGCAAAAAACCAGCAAAAAACAAAAAAAAAAAACAAACAAGGGCGCACTCTCATCGTGCATTACCGTGGTAGAACACATAATTTATTAAATAAAAAGGATGTATACTCACAAACCAACGTGATAATGGGCAGTATAGGTGATCCACAAAAACAGTCACAATACAACTGTGTCTAATGATGCGGATAATCTGATGCGTTTTGGGAGCTGAACCCCCTTCCTCAGAGCTAAGGATGTGTCTGCTGGCCACAAGGACACTGCACACAGAGACCACGAGGGGGACAACAGATCCTAGCTGCTGCATGACAGGCTGCGCTTGCCTCTCTACCCTGGTGACCCAGGTGAGTTGTCTCCCCCTCTATCACCCACCACAAGCAGCCCAGCCAAGTCTAAACCTCGCTTGGACTCAGACACTCCAGCTGCATACCATGATTTCAGCTATCCCTCTCCTCAGCACTCCACAGAGCCATCTCTAATTGAGTCTTTCCCTGCCTCAGATCAGCCCATTACAGAAATTTGCATGAAGAACATGCTATTGTCCTTACGGCAGACACTACATAACGATATCGCCACATTATCCCAGATCTCAAATACGGTCCAACAGCAGGGTCATAGGCTACGCCATATTGAAATGAGAATGGGAGAGGTAATCACAGCACATAACGACCTGATCGCATACGATGATCACAATTGAGCAAATAAATCTGAAACTGGCGGATCTAGATGACCGCTCAAGGCGCAATAATATTAAATTCAGAGGCATCCCTGAAACTATCACTAATGATTCGCTAACCTCATATATCCAACAATATATGAGACACCTCATACCATCTCTCTCAAATATGGAGCTCGCCATAGATCGAGCGCATAGAATACCTAAATCCGCATTCCTATCAGCATCCATCCCAAGGGATGTCCTGGTGCGCAATCACTTTTACCACATAAAGGAAAAAATAATGACAGCAGCCAGAAACCCCCCACAGCTTCCGCCATCACATACAAGTATCAGATTGTATGCAGATCTGTCGAAAGCCACCTCCTTAACCGTAAAAAAATGATCAACATAACTAAGGCCCTTCGAAACCATGGAATAGGCTACCAATGGGGCTTTCCCACCAAATTGACCGTCAAACACCTGGGCAGATTACACACAAAGATCTGGAAACAGGTATCGCTTTACTGAAAACCTGGAATATAATACCTGAGGATTCCTGCCAGCCCACCTCTGCTGAGACACAACAAATGGAAGCAGAGCGAATCTGAGCGACCACACCCTCAGTACATCACACTCTTAATGTTCCGGTTGTTAAACCGCAACCTCTCATCCCCTGGCGATCGGCCCTTTCCAAAATGCCTCTCAGTTACGAGACTTTGTTTAACATGACCTTATTTTTTCTTTGGTCATGGCTTGTTCACACCCCCCTGTTTTTTGAAGTAGCACCTTATGCTACCCATGTTGCTTGCATTTGCCGCAAGCCCTTTTTACTCCCTGTCCTGTCCACCATTCCCCACACCAGCAGTCGACCACCTACAACAAACCAGAAGGAGATATATCTCTTGTCCTACCGAGCTTACACAATTTATCTCAACCTACCCAGAAACAACCCCCGGACTCCACCATGCAACCCAATGACCGATATCATGATCAATATAATGTCATTTAACGTTAGGGGTCTAAACTTCCCATTCAAAAGATCAATGCTCCAAAAAGAAGCCCGCACACTCCAGACGGATATTCTTTTTGTTCAAGAAACACACTTCTCAACCACCAAGCCACCTAAACTCCATTTACACCGATTTTCCCATATCTACATGGCCACTAACGCAAAGAAGAAGAATGGGGTTGTAACAGCTATAAAGGACTCCAGCACATCTCGGAAATAGCAGACCCTAAAGGGTGCTTTCACATCTTAATCTGCAAGCTTGATGATATACCATATACCTTAGTCAACGTCTATGGATCCAACAACAACCAATTACAATTCTTTTGCAAACTCCACTCCACCATCTCTTCCCACAAACAGGGTAGACTACTCATCGGTGGAGATTTTAACATCATTGGGAACCCACTCCAGGACTCCTCCACCAACAAACGCTCAGCCAAAAATAATCTTAATCGCTTCCTGCATGACCATGATCTCTATGACATTTGAAGATGTCATCACAGCACCGAAAGAGACTACACCTACTACTCCCCCTCTCACCTATCCTACTCTAGAATTGACCTCTTTCTTAATGACAAATGGACACTACAGCATGCAACATCTTCCAAAATCGGCACAATAACTTGGTCAGACCATGCCCCAATCCATGTAACTCTGGACGGCAAACAACACTCTTCCATTCCCCGTATCTTGAGACTGAATTCCACGATATTAAAGAACCCAGATAACCAGAAACATTTACTAGAAGCCCATAAAGTATTTTTCGAATTTAATGACACACCTGACACTACCATTACCACATTATGACAACGTAAATAGCAAAAGTGCAGCGCTAAAGAAATTAAACTGAAAACAGTAAGAAGTCAGTGTAATAATATCCGTAGTTTTCTTTAAAGGGATACAAACTTCCAAAGCTCTTGCGGCCTCAAATAATAGCAATGCGCACTCACCAGAAACGCATGGGTTATGCGCATGTAGGAATAATCATTCCAGATGTCAGATCCTTCAAAGATCAGATGGCGGGCATCCCTCTCACGGTGGATCACCGAAGACTCCAAATTGGATCCTGAGGTTCCCTTAAGGTCAATCAGGCACTCCGCACTGATAGTGATACTCTCTCCTCTGAATGGTACAGACACCTTCTCTGTGGGGGTAACAGCTCCACACAGGAGCCCCAGAAAAACAGGTGCCAGAGATAGTGTAGTATGTTTTAGAACAAAAATTTATTGTCACAGTAAAAAATACAGGGCAGCATGCAGATCCAGACCCATATAAAGGTTACAAATGGAAAAAAGCAGTACTGACCCTAATAAAGATGTCCGCCGAGCCTCCTCGTGGCTCCGGCGGTTCGAATGATGTCACGCTCTGCACAGCTCCTCCTTAGGCCTTTCGTGCTATAGGCACATCATCAGAGGGGAGGCTGTACAGAGGCGTGACTGACGCCAGTAATACTTATAGGGGAAGATGGCGCGTGCGCAGTTAGCCGCGGTCATCTTCCCGAAGAGCGGGCACTGCGCATGCGTGTGCACGGCGGCGCCATTTTGCCGTGGATCCGCGATATCGCAAATAGCAAGAGAGGAGTAATGACATTCCTCCGTTCACCCATCCCTGCTAATTAGGGAATGCTCAGCCACAGACCCCAGGGACAATACTCGAATACTCTATTCCCAATAAAGTGACAGTGCATGGTAAACGTTAATTGTAAATGGTGGCTATATCTATATCCGGGGCTATTAAGAAGCCCCATGGTGAGTACTAACATGCTATACTAACGGACCACGGCAAGGTGGATGCTCAACATTATATAACACAGCAAATGTTCATCAGAAATTCATGACTAAAATAGTCAAAAGGACAAATTAAATGAAAAAGGTAAACTCTAAAATTCCATGTACTAATCTAATAAAAAATACATAGCATCATGGACATATAGAAATATATATTAAAAAGCCATTAGCTAAATGTACATAATTCCTATTTCAGTGGAGATATAAATAGAATACGTGAACAACCGGTAGATAAAATCTATAAAAGTGGCATGTAGAGATATATATAAGCGTAAAGAGCTCTTATACTGTATAAACCATAAAATTATGATGATAAAGTGCACGTGTGTATGATATAAAAAATTTATATATACTGGGAGAATAATCACAAACCGGATAAAATAAAATAAAAAAAATATATAAAGTAAAATAAAATAAAATGAAGGCACAGGCTACAAAAAAGGGGGGGGAACCAGATCATTAACTGTTGGCAATAAAGCAGTTAACATCAACTTCTATGTTGTTTCCTAAGGGGTGCAATGTATTGAGTTCAAACACCCATTTGGTTTCTGCCTGGGAGACTGCTCTAGTTTTATTAATGCCTCTCCAGTGGTTGCCAATAACGTCAATGCCAACAAATTTTAAAGATGATGGATCCATATTATGGTGAATACGATAATGATTGGACAATGAATGTTCCCTAAAACCTTTCTTAATATTTGATACATGTTCACGTAGCCGGTCGCGTAAACGTCTTGTTGTTCTGCCAACATACTGTTTCTGGCAGGGACATTGTAGTAAATATACTACAAATTTACTGTAACAGGATATAAAATGTTTAATCTTATATGTTTTACCAGTAATACATGATTCAAATATGTCAATTCTATTTTTTCTGATATTATTGCATTTACAAATGATACACCTGTTACAGGGGTGAAACCCTTTTAAGTCATTGAATAAAGATATATTCTTAGGGGGGTCAACCACGTTTGGTGCAATCATGTGCCTAACAGTGGTTGCTTTACGGTAAACAATTTCCGGTTTATCCGGCAAAATAGTTGATAGTATTGGATCCATTTTCAATATGCCCCAGTTATTGTTAATACTTCTATTGATTGCCTTATACTGAGTCGAAAAGGACGTGACAAAGGGGCATATTCTTGTTTGGTTATTCTTAGGTTTAGGCAACAACATAGTATTTCTATCCATCTGTGTCACGGATTGAATTGTATAATCTAAAACCGCCTCGTTGTACCCTTTTTCCAAGAACCTATTTTTTAAAACATTAGCTTGAACATTAGCTTGAACTTGGAAGGTATCTTTGTCCATACAGTTGCGTCTAATTCGCATTATTTGACCTTTTGGAATGTTTGCCAACCATTTTGGGTGGTGGCAACTTCCAAGCGGGATAAAACTGTTGCGGTCCGTAGGTTTAAAAAAAAACACATTATGGTTCACTCATACAATTAAACTCCCGCATCAACAAGCAGAGAACCCAGCAAATTGACCAACTTCTTGCATCCATAAAACTAAATGAAGAGCTTAATAAACACAACCCCAATCCCTCCACAGACAAATCACTGACTTCAGACAGACACAAACTCTGATCTATACTACTATATGAATACTAATATAACCTACAAAAAAAGAAAGCAAAATTTTACTCTAAGCAACAAAGCAAACTCACTGCTATCGAAACTAATTAAACAACGACGGCTCAAATCCAAAATATCCTCAATCCAACACCCAACCACACGTACATCTCTCACGAACCCACAAGACATAGCTAATGCTTTTGCTACCTACTATCAATCACTTTATAATATCAAAGATGACCCAAACACAAAACAACCAACAATGATATCCATACAAAAATATTTAAGCACAACCAATCTCCCTCAACTTGCCCCTTCACAACTCTCTACTATATCTACCCCTATCTCCCCCACAGAAATAACCAAATCCATTAAATCATTACCCCTAAACAAATCACCAGGAAACGATGGCTTCACCAATGAATTCTACAAAATATTTGCACTCGATCTTATACCACACCTTACTACTCTCTTCAACCATGCCACCTTGACCAGCGACTTTTCCAAAGAAATGCTCCAATCCATAATTACAACAATCCCAAAACCAGGTAAAGACCCTCAAGTCGTTCAGAACTATAGGCCAATCTCATTACTAAACACGGACATAAAACTATATGCCAAAATCATAGCACAAAGACTACTTCCATACCTCCCTCTGCTTATCCACCCGGATCAAGTAGGATTCATCCCTGGTCGCCAGGCACCAGATGCAACCCGGAGACTCATCTCCCTAATCCACAACCTGGAAACCACGAAACAACCCTCTCTACTCCTGTCTTTAGATGCCGAAAAAGCATTCGACCGAATACATTGGCTATTAATGCAACTAACACTCAAAAAATTCGGAATTATGGCTTGGATGCTCTCGGCAATCCTATCCTTATACTCTAACCCATCCGCTAGAGTACTAATAAATGGCACATTATCCCAACCCTTTCACATCTCCAATGGCACAAGACAAGGTTGCACCTTGTCCCCCATAATCTTTGCATTACTTATTGAACCCTTGGCTTCAAAACTCAGAAATGACCCCAACTTTTCAGGAATTACACACCTCACAACTGAACACAAAATTAGCCTGTTTGCAGATGACATCATACTGATGATAACTAACCCGCATAGGTCGCTTCAAACGATTCGCGAACACCTTCAAAACTACTCTGCTGTATCATACTACAAACTCAATGAACCCAAATCCTCTATCCTGAACCTCCACGCGTCCACTAAGACCCAACAAATACTAACCAAACAATTCCCATTCTCCTGGGTACATAACAATATCCCATATCTGGGAATAAACCTCACACCTACAATGGAACAACTCTATGCCGCAAACCACATACTTCTGCTTGAATCCATCCCACGAGAAATACATAACCTACGTTCTTCAACACTATCAAAACTAGGAAGAGTAGCGACTCTTAAAATGAATATACTACCCAAAATCCTATATATACTTCGCACACTCCCCATTCCCATCCCTAATACCTTCTTTACCAAACTACAGGCGATATTTACCAAATTTCTCTGGAATAAGAAAAAACCAAGATGTACCACAAACTTACTCATACGCCCCACTTACAGAGGAGGAGCAGGTCTACCACATTTAAAATCATACTACTATGCCACTTTACTAGACCAACTTTATTACTGGTGGCACCCTTCCAAAGAAAAAATATGGTCCAACATGGAATCGCTTCCCCACGCCCAAATTACACCATACAATTTACTGTTCTCACCACAAACTCCCATCTTCAAACCTCATATCACACACCCATGCATTGACGCTACCTTACAAGCTTAGTTTCATCTCCTCACCTCATTCCCGACAGAAACCAAACAAATCCTTACTCCAATCACAACACTCCATCTCACCACTCCCGACCTACCGCTACTCCAATGGGAAAACCGTGGTATCTCCTTCCTACAAGACCTTTATACAACCCACACTTTGGATTCTTTTCAGACCCTACAGAGAAAATTTAACCTCCCCGGCAATGAACAATTTACATATTTAAGAATTGCTCATGCCCTTCAGAAAGTAAATACCCCACTCTCTTTGAGAATCCCTTCTACGGCATTCCATTTCTTAAACAAACCGCAGTACCCAAAAAAAGGGATCTCAACATTCTACGCATATATAACCAACTCTCGATTCCCCCTTCAAACTTCCTCTCTCTCCAACTGGGAGAAACTCCTCTCTCAACCAATCCTACCACACATATGGGAGAAGACTTTCAACATTACCCATGCAGCATCCCGTTGCAGCTCCCATTGGGAGTCTTACATGAAAATCCTACACCAATGGTATCTAACACCAACCAAACTTTCACTGTATTACCCTGAACGCCCATCCGCATGTTGGAGACAATGCGGAGAAACAGGATCACTTCTTCACATACTCTGGGCATGTAAATCCCTCCGATCCTACTGGAACAGTGTTTTCCAACTTCTCACAACAATAACTGATACACCAATCCCACCAAACCCGGCTCTGGAACTCCTCCACATAGGGATCGACGAACTCCCCAGAGACTCTTGTACAATCATTATCCATGTCTTATCAGCTGCTAAGACTAATATTACTAAGCTATGGAACTCTACCAAATCTCCCTCCCTCTTCACACTCATTTCAGATCTCAACATACAATGCGACATGGAAAGAAGAACGGCTCCCACCATCACCTCCTACCAAAAATTCAAATCCCAATGGTCTCGATGGCTACAGAACCCAAACTGTACAGTAAAAGACTGACATAATTCCTCTGCAATCCCTAGACTCTTCACCCCAGACTGGTGCATACTTTCCCCTTATCCCCCTACCCACCCTCCCTCCCCCCCATCCCTATCCTTCCACACGCCCCCCTCCCTCTTTATGTAGCAACACCACCACCTCCATACGGTTCACACCAAAAAGAGTATACCTCTCAGGTCAACGCAACTCAGACATTTATTATCCTAAGCCAACTGGTGAGGAACGCACATCACACTAACGCTTGTTTTATTTGACTGTGAACTGTATTTTTCTTGCTTCGCAATATTCCTATACCCTGTTATACTGAAAAACTTCAATAAAAATATTGAAATTTAAAATGTTTGATTTTGGGGGGGATTTGTATTTTTTTATTTTTTTCTACTTTTTTTTTTAAACTTTAAACTTTTAAAACCAGATTGTAGGGTCTCTCCAAATGCGATAGCCAGTTTCCGGACTACCTAACATCTTTCGAGACCCTGTGCAAATATGTGCCTTGAACTGTGCCATGCTGTACCCTATACTAATACTCCACTGGTGCGTGGTAGCAACAGAAGCAGTCCTTGAGGCAGAGACCAGGTTAGCTAGGACAGGAGGGACAAACAAAAAATCAGATTCCACGCCTCATGCCATGTCTGCTACAGAGACGACATCTTTTTTGGGGTGTCTGTTGGGTTGGGGTACCAGAAATGGCATCAGAAAATGCCTCTTATGCAGCAGGCTAACTGCATCTGTGTTTCGGGTTTGGGCCAAAGCACCTTCTGGATACAAAAGGGCTGTGATGATCACTTTGTGGAATTTTAGGAAGGATCCTCTTCGTCCAGGCTTTTTCCCCCTTTCTAAGACGGGATTTACAAGCCTTTTATGGGAAGCCCTGGCGATTAGGTCATACAAATGGCTGAATAGTGTCACGCTTGAATAAAAAATTGGTACAAATAAATATGGTACCTGTTAAATCTAAATTATGATTCGGCACTTATATTGATGGCAAGCTTGCAAAATATTTGGTTTTTATGATTAGTCATAATTAATATTAATATGTGTAAGTGGTCTTTGACAAATGGTAGTATTTACTATTCTTCAATTATAGCTGAGACCAAAAGATATACAAGTTAAGCTGAAATAGTATATACCAGTTGAAGGTTGAGTATATTATATTTAGGCATAGAAGTATTTGGTAGTTATGTCAAGGTTATTAGAAGTGACTTACTATTACATTATGTATTTTCTGTGTATATTTAGTATACGTTTCTAACATTGATACATTTACGTCATTAGCTTATAATATTGGTACATCAGCATACATATGTTCCTGTCCATCAAACATCATATGTTTAGCATCTTTACCTTATATGAAATGGCTTTGCTAAGCAGTAATAATTTCCATAGAAGGTATTCAGATCACTAACTATGACGTACATTTGCCTCTTAAAAGTGCATGAGACAGACACTCGTGGGGCACACAATCTCGCTCACACACACAAGCAACATGACTCTTGCATACACACGTCTGAGAAGCTGCAACAGGTGCATACTGAGATCACTTCCAGCTACAATTTAGTCACATCCGGCTTCTCCTTCTTTACAAAGTCATTGAGAAGGACAGCATGGCAAGGACAGGACAGCCATGACAGATAATGGTGACTTTTTCTTTGAACTTTCGCTTGTCAGTTTTACAGTAGTTTTATCTACATGGAACTGTTCATAATACGCTTTACATTGTTTATTTGACACCATTGTGTGATAGAATAAAATCACACTTCATTTTTTTATTTCAATGGCTCTTTCATTCATAATCGCCTCAAGACACTAGAAGCAGTATTATATGTGTCTAAAAATCTAACAGTACCCCATATGGAAAAACAATGACACCAAGTCCCAAAATATCTTGCCACTTCTCCCCATGTAGTCTGCGCACCCGGGGGGGCTCCGTGTGACTATCTTTTCCCTCGTAAATCCAAAACTTATTTGTATAGCTTGTTGCCCTCTCACAGGTCTTATACATCTTGACCCCATATTTGGCACGCTTGCTGGGGAGAAACAGTTTGAATATAAGGCGGCCAGAAAAATTAACCTCCCTAGCGGTCTGATTATGTCCATATTTCTGTGCTCAAAGCGGTACATTTTTTTGCATGGAAATATGTTTTTTTTTCATTGTAGGCCTGTAATTTTTAGGAATAACTCACTGAAATCTGCCCGAACAAGAGTCTAGTAAACACCCTGGGTAGGATAAAACTTGAAACACGAAATCATAAATTATAATTTAATAAATAATCATAAAAAATAATATAATAATAATACATTTAATTCAATAATATAATCAAACCAAAAACACTGAAATTTTAAATATAGCGCCAAGTTCGCACATCACTGAGCAAAGTCGCAAAATCGTTTTCAGTGTCTGATGACGAATTTCCCCACTAATCATTATCACTCAATTCTGCAAGTGGTTCTGATTTACTATCGCTGTTCTCTAGCTGGTTTAAAACCGCTTTTGACCTAAAAGGGCCGCTTTTTGGAAAAATGGACGTTTCTCAGTTTCCAAGCAGAAAAAACAGTAAAAATGCAGGCAGGGCACAGGACAAAATGTATGTGAAATGGTTTGATACAGTAATGGAATACTATGTGATTTTAGTGAATTTCAGTTTTTGTCATTTTCAAATTTCCCGCCGTTCCGTCCCCCCCAACGTCCCGCCGCTTGCAAGGGATGGAACCCAGATGACAGATGCCGGCATCTACCGGATTACGTTGCTGGGGACACTGCAGGAGGGACATCGCGGGAGCGCAGGACAAGGTAAGAGATCGAGGGATCGCGGAGCAGCGCCGCATGGTAAGCCCGAGTGTAGCTCGGGGGTACCGCTTGTAGTACTGAAACTTTACCCCGAGCTACACTCGGGAATATCGCCAGGGAGGTTAATGAGGGACTCATCAACTCATATGTTTTGCTGGGGAGTATAGACATCTGCAAATTTTTGGTTAAGGTGATTAACGAGGGGCCGAATTTTGTGGAGCCAGTCAAATTCAGGGTCACCGCGAGGACAACAGAGTGTGTTGTTGTTGAAAGGCATAAAATGCATTATACTCTCATATCTATGCCTGGCCATGGCAGCAGAGAACATGGGCACATGATGAATCGGGTCTGTGGACCAATACAACCACAATTAATTTTTTTTAGTAATGCCCATGCTGAGGGTTTAGCCAAAAAAAAAAAACTTTAAATTCGGAATGGTCTGGCAATGTTTGAATTTGGGTTGGCAGCGATAAACTTTTGTGCATATAAATTGCTTTGATCCACGATCAATACATACAGATCTTCTATGAAAAACAGCTTAAATAAATCAAGGGGAGTGTGCTGCCTTGTATTACACAAGGCATTCTTTAGCATTCAGCAGTGTCTGTCCCTTTAAGGCTAGGGACGTCCTGTCTGCTAACTTGGGAGGAAGTGACCTCATCTCTTCAGACTGAAGAAATTCTACAATGCAAGTACATGTGGGATGCTGTTCCCTCTTCATATATGGGCTTGATTAGACCCCCAAAGTCTGTAAGTACCCTTCCTATGTACTGTGGAATGTTATGCACATAGCTAGGAAGTTAGATATGTACTTATGTTTGTTTATTCTGTTTGTATTTCAGTTTTACCACATTTATTCACGCATTCATTCTCATTATGTCACATGTTATCAGTACAAGATCGGTTATCAATCATCGACTCTTTACTGTGTGGACATCAAAGGTTATACTGCCTGTAATCCTCTGTAACCCTTTCATAACTGCAGAGAAGGCAGGACAGTAAAAAGACTTACACGGTTACTTCAGAGCACATTGTGTGAAAAATCTACAGCAAGCCCCACAACACAGAAAAGACTCTTAACTGTTAATACAGCAGCACGTGTGTGTGAAATCCCCACAGCACAGCCAGTCTAGGCATAGCAAAGTGAAACTAACTCAGATATGAAAGATATCACTAAATTAACCCTTCCTAAAATCTCGTGCAAACAGGAAGAAAATATGCACAGTACGCTGGAAACTAGGTCACAATGCAGCACGCCGACAACTTATAACAAAAAGGATCTGTCGTCATCCAAAGCAGAAACCGCCAGATCTAAGCGTTCAAGTTCCAGGCATTCAAACGTCACAGACCTATCGTCAGTCAGTGCTGGGGCAGCCAGGAGTAAGCATACAAGTTCCAGACATTCTAGCGTCACAAACTTGTCTTCAGTCAGCGCTATCGCCGCCAGGGCACAAGCCAAGGCCGAGGCCGCATGCGCCATGGCCTCCTATGCCATACAGGAAGCAGAGCTTATGAAAGAGCAAGGCTACCTAGATGAAGAGCGGCAGAAGAGTCAGGCTGAAATAAAAAAGAGACAAGCCGAAGGGGAAGCTGAAATTAAAAGGAGAGAAGCAGAAACGCTTAGGAGAAAGGCAGAAGTACAAGCCTCTTTACACATACTCCAGCAACAGAAAATAGCTGCAGCAGCCATAGCTGAAGCCAAAGTTCTCGCGAGAGCTTCAGATATTCAGTTTGTAGAGAGCGATGTACTGGAAACCCCGATAACACCTTTCAGTACATTCCAACGCACCCGTGAGTACGTGCAATCACAATCAACCCTGTACCCTGATAAACAGCCTAGTGACGCACCGAAACCATCAAGGACCCAGTTGGGAGCAGATAGCTTTGATGTTACGCATCACTACAAGACTGAACCTGAACCGCCACGTGATAAGTCAACCAATCATGGGCTCAGATACCAAACCGCCAACACGCTAAGTAACCAAGTAGATGGCGATATAACCTCTCCTCGTGCAAAACCAGATCTAGACTACAATAGAGGAGAGCAACCATCTGACCAAAATAGACTTAGTCAAATACCTCAACGAACCCATCAGTCACTATCAGCCAGTAGTCCCGCATTTGTACCCAGAACAAACGCACCTGACATAGCAAGGGTTACAGACGTGTCGAAATACCTGATGCGCCGTGAGATGGTGAGCACTGGTCTCTTGAAGTTCGACGATCGTCCTGAAAACTACTGGGCCTGGAGGTCATCCTTCCTAAGCAGCACCCAAAACTTAGAGCTGACAGACAGAGAGAAGCTCGACCTACTCGCCAAATACCTAGGACCAGAGTCCTCAGAGCAGGCCAAAAGAATCAGGTCAGTGCATGTCCATGATGCAACAGCAGGACTTGCGATGGTCTGGCAGAGAATGGAAGACTGCTATGGGTCACCTGAAGTAATAGAAGAAACACTTTTAAAGAAAATTGAAACTTGCCCAAAAATGACAAACAAAGACAATCAGAAGCTGAGAGAGCTTGGAGACCTACTCCTAGAGATAGAAGCAGCAAAGACTAGTGGAACTCTGCCAGGTCTCTTATACTTAGACACAGCACGTGGAGTAGAGCCCATACTCGAGAAGCTCCCTTTCAACCTGCAAGAAAGGTGGGTCTCTCAAGCATCCAGATACAAGAAAGACTATCGAGTTGCATTTCCACCATTTGTCTTCCTCGCTGAATTCGTTGTAGACCAAGCTAAGACACGCAATGACCCAAGCTTCGCCTTCCTGAACAAGAGAGTTGCAAGCTCCCCAAGGACAGAGAAGCAGCCGCCAGTACACTACAAAGAACGCAGAGCAACAGTGTCTGTGCGGAAGACAGAAGTTCCGCCTGAGGCTGCAGCCAATCAGGAAGACAACACAAGCAAAGGAAGTTGAGGATCCAGACAAACAGTGCCCAATACACAACAAGCCTCATCCACTAAGAAAATGTCGCAGTTTCAGAAGTAAGACATTAGAGGAGCGCAAGGCTTACCTTAAAGACAATCACATTTGTTTCAGATGCTGCGCCTCAATGCAACATCTTGCAAAAGACTGTAAGAGAGAAATACGGTGCACAGAATGCAACAATGACCGACATCTGTCAGCACTGCACCCAGGACCACCACCATGGAGATCAGAAGTTCCAGAAACTCAAGAAGATCATGGTGGGGAGCAAAAAGAAAGTGCAACACCAGCGATAACTTCAAAGTGCACTGAGATCTGTACAGAACCAGGACTCTCTAGATCATGCTCCAAGATATGCTTAGTCAAAGTGTATCCCAACGGTCTCAGAGAAAAGGCAGTGAAGATGTATACAGTCCTAGACGAACAAAGCAACAGGTCTCTAGCAAAGACAGAGTTCTTTGACCTCTTCGGGGACAAAGGAAGTTCAACTCCATACACCTTGAAGACATGTTCTGGAGTTATAGAGACATCAGGGAGAAGAGCAAACAACTACACCATCGAGTCATTAGATGGAAAGACGCAGCTGACTCTTCCTACCCTCATAGAATGTGACATGATACCAGATCAGAGATTCCCACACCTGAAGTGGCACGTCACTACCCTCATCTCATGCGAATAGCAGACAAGATCCCAGCACTCAACCCAGATGCTGCAATCGTCCTTCTACTAGGAAGAGACATACTGAGAGTGCACAAGGTCAGAGAACAATACAATGGGCTGCACAATGCACCATTTGCTCAACGTCTTGATCTTGGATGGGTTATCGTTGGAAATGTTGTCTGGACGGACTTCACAAACCCACAAAGGTGAATGTCTACAGAACAAATCTGCTGCAGAACGGTCGCACATCATGTCTTTGCCCATGTAACAACAGCATACAGATTAAAGAGAAACTATCTAACCCAACACATCCCCAGAACATCCAGAGGTTCCTGGAAGATACAGCCTCAGCTGAAGATTCAGATCAGCTAGGCCACAAAGTGTTTGAGAGAACTCAAGATGATGAAAAACTAGCACCATCTGTTGAAGATAACCTCTTCCTTGAGATCATGGACAGAGAAGTCTTCAAAGACAAAGCAGGCAGTTGGGTAGCCCCACTACCATTCCGTACACCACGGCATCGTCTTCCCAACAACAGAGTGCAAGCAGAGAAACGCCTTGCGCTATTGCAGCGCACTCTTGAAAGAAAGCCAGACATGAAAGAACACTTCCAAGAATTCATGCGGAAAATCTTTGACAAAGATCAAGCTGAAAAAGCACCAGCACTGCATGAAAAACAAGAACGCTGGTACTTGCCAATATTCGGAGTGTACCATCCTCAAAAACCAGGTCAGATACGTGTAGTATTTGATTCCAGTGCAAAGCATGAAGGTATTTCCCTTAATGATGTACTTCTCAGCGGACCAGACCTGAACAACACACTTCTTGGAGTCCTTATCAGATTCCGAAGAGAACTTGTTGCAGTAACAGCAGATGTACAGCAGATGTTCTACTGCTTCCTTGTCCGTGAAGACCACAGAGACTACCTGAGGTTCCTATGGTATGAAGACAACGACCTCAACAAAGGTATCATAGAGTATAGGATGAAAGTGCATGTGTTTGGGAACAGTCCCTCACCAGCTGTCGCTATCTACAACTTGAGACGAGCAGCGCAGCAAGGTGACAGACACAACCCTGAAGCCAAACAATTTGTTATGAACAACTTTTATGTAGATGATGGACTTGCTTCCTTCTCCAGTAGTGGAGAAGCCATTGACATTTTGAAAAGCACTAGAGACTTGCTAGCAGAATCTAACACAAGACTGCACAAAGTGGCTTCCAACAACAGCAAAGTCATGGAAGCATTCCCAGCAGAATACCGTGCAAAAGACCTCAAAGACCTAGATCTAGGTACAGATTCACCACCCCTTCAAAGAAGCTTAGGGCTTAGTTGGGACTTGAAGACTGACAGCTTCACCTTCCAAGTATCCAAGGAAGAGAAGCCTTTCACAAAGCGAGGTGTCTTGTCTACGGTCAACAGTCTTTACGATCCCTTGGGGTTCGTAGCACCCATCACCATGCAAGGCAAAGCTCTTTTGAGAGAAATTACAACTGAGCTAGAACAAAGTGATTGGGACACACCTCTACCTGAAAAGAAAGAAATGCAGTGGAAGTTGTGGAAAGACTCTTTGTTGGAGCTTGAGCGATTTAGCATCCAAAGGCCATACGTCTCTGTTTCTTTGTCTGTTACAAAACGAAGAGAGATACACGTGTTTTCAGATGCATCCACCGTGGCTATAGCAGCTGTAGCCTACCTTAGAGTCATAGACACTCAGGGACAAAGCCATGCAGGATTCATCTTGGGAAAGTCCAAACTGGCTCCAAGACCTGCTCACACAGTCCCACGCTTAGAACTTTGTGCTGCTGTCCTAGCTGTGGAGATAGCAGACTTACTCATTGCGGAACTGGACATCGAGATCCATGCAGTGAACTTCTACACAGACAGCAAGATTGTTTTAGGTTATATCCACAACGCTTCAAGAAGATTCTACACATACGTGTCAAACAGAGTAACACGTATCAGAAAGTGTACAAGTCCAGAACAGTGGCATCACATCAGTACAGACAAGAACCCTGCTGATCATGGGACTAGACTGGTACCAGCTGCTGTCCTCAAACAGACTAAATGGTTCACAGGTCCATCCTTCTTGACTGGACCAGAAACTGAAGAGACTGATCAGAAAGGAACTTTTCAGCTTGTAGAACCAGACCAAGACAAAGAGGTAAGACCTCTAGTTGCAGTTTACAAGACTCTAACCGACAGAAGTTCTTGGCTCGTGTAGGTTCGAAAGGTTTTCCAGCTGGAAGTCACTCATCTGTGCCATAGGGAAACTCATCTGCTTGGCCAGATCCTTCAGCAAAACAGCCAGTGTTGACCAGGGTAACAATGACTCTCTTGAGCGAGCCAATGTCACCATTATCAGATGTGATATCTTCTGGAAGAGATGGAGGCAGGAGTACCTGATGACCCTCCAACCACGCAACAAATGGCAAGCCGACAAGCCCAACTTACAAGTTGGAGATGTTGTTCTACTAAAAGACTCTCAGGTCCACAGGAACGAGTGGCCAATTGGACTCATTGTGGGGACTGATGCTAGTAGTGATAGCAGAGTCAGGAAAGTAGAGGTCAGAGTAGTAAAACGGGGCACCCCTAAGGTGTACCTTAGACCCATCACGGAAGTCGTTTTACTCCTTCCAAGAGTTTAATAGTGGCATATCATTATTATGCCAGGTGGGGAGTGTGCTGCCTTGTATTACACAAGGCATTCTTTAGCATTCAGCAGTGTCTGTCCCTTTAAGGCTAGGGACGTCCTGTCTGCTAACTTGGGAGGAAGTGACCTCATCTCTTCAGACTGAAGAAATTCTACAATGCAAGTACATGTGGGATGCTGTTCCCTCTTCATATATGGGCTTGATTAGACCCCCAAAGTCTGTAAGTACCCTTCCTATGTACTGTGGAATGTTATGCACATAGCTAGGAAGTTAGATATGTACTTATGTTTGTTTATTCTGTTTGTATTTCAGTTTTACCACATTTATTCACGCATTCATTCTCATTATGTCACATGTTATCAGTACAAGATCATCGGTTATCAATCATCGACTCTTTACTGTGTGGACATCAAAGGTTATACTGCCTGTAATCCTCTGTAACCCTTTCATAACTGCAGAGAAGGCAGGACAGGGAGTATTTACATTTGCTGTTTCCACCTGAATTCCGGGTTGGGCAGTGAATGGGGGAAGTACGGGTGCTGCAGAATTTGTGGGCTGCCAATCGGGATTTGCTGCATATGAGAGTCATCATGCGTTTGGAACATCTCAGCAACCTGGGTACGGGGTTGGGTACACCTGATCTTAGCAGGGACCTCTTCTCCACTGTCTGAGCTATCTGTCAGGGTGCCGCTGCTATCTACAAGTTCACTACAAGTTCACTCCTTTCGTTGGACATTTTGGCCACTAAATTTATAGGTACCTAGTGCGACTCATGGGAAAAAGAGCACATGCCTGTCAGGGACTGCTTGAAACGCTACAAAAAAAATTACCAACAAATGCTAACAGAGATCAGGCCTGATTCTGCGAACACTGTGGTGGGGTTAAATGTGATTACTGGTGTACTGACGGGCATTCTGACGCTATCTGGGAAGGGCGCTAACTGATGCTAACGCTATCTGGGGGGAGGGAAATCAAGGGGTTAAATGTGTCCTAAAGTGTTCTAAACGGTTAAAGTGTGCTGCTTTTACTGTGTGTTGATTCTTCTCTCTAAGGGACGGAATGTGCGATAATGTGAGAGAGAAGGTGTCAGCATTTCCTGTAGCTCTGTAACTGTAAACACAGGTACAGGAATTCCCTGATAGGACAGGGATCGATCATCCGACTTAGGCTGACCATCACTGGTCATGGGTCAATTACATCTCCCTGGATGCTTGAAGTCCTGTTTGCAAAATGGCAGGCGGGAAGATAGTGGTTGCTAAGATCCTGGCGGCACTACTGCCACAAAACGAAAGATCCCCAGCTGTCTGCTGTTTGTAATGAGAACATTGACCTGCCCAGTAATATGGGCCTTTCAACATAATAAACGTCTGACTGATAAAACTGACCTATTGCACTTACTGGTATTGTAGTGCCAGTGGGTCAACATTGACAGGCAGTCATTGTGGTGGTGGGTCATTATGATTGATGAGGATTTACACTGCTGGATGACAAAATTTACAGAGTTACATCCGGGAACATTATTTTTTTTTCAAGCAAAGGACTTTATTACAGTGGGGATGTCTATTTACTTTGAACAGTTTTTTTTTTAGTGGTACACTGTATTCGTTCCCAGGGGTAGGGGATATTTGCCCCCCCCCCTTTATTAAAAAATTTGAATAACCTCCTGCAGATCCCCACAACTTTGGAGGAACTGATGTGAAGATAAGACCCTTGTCACAAGCTGTCTTGGCAAGGGAGAAGGAAGCTTTGTCTGACTGGGCAAGAATAGGAGGGCAGTATTGTATGCACCCTTCCTTCTGGAGCAATACCATGCCATTTGACTTCAACATCAATTAAGATGATGCTTTTCAAGGGTAGGGGTTGGGAAAGTCCCTCCTTGCAAGGCACATGGATTCCACGTTTAGGAAACAAGGGCCTCATCTCACAACCTATTCCCAATAAGATGTGGAGGTTTCAGGGGGAAACTTATTGGAATCTGTATGATCCCTTGATAATACAGGATGCGCTAGATATCCTGTGCCCCTCAAGGGGAGTGATTATATTAGTATTCCATATTACACATTCCTTGGTTGTAATTCCAATGTTCAGCGCATCCCCAGGGATATAGATTCTGGTCAACCATGGTGACTTGACACAATGATGACCTGCTGCCCTCCAATGTTCACATGATGGCCCACCAATGTTTACAAGCTGCATCCGCATCATAAAATGGCACATCCCCAGTTTTGTGTTTGTGAACAAACCAACCAGAGACTCTGGATGGTAATTGTGTTATCCAGCATCCCTGACTGGTTTGTTTACAAACACCAGCTGGCTGGGGATCTATCATTTTGTGGTGGTAGTACTACCACTGCAAAATGACAGCTGCTTGTTTACAAATGGCCAGGGGTACCGACGGGTGAAATGGACAAATATGAAAAGTTTGTTTTGTCAGTGGTCAAACTGGGAATAGGCTGGGTTTGAATCAAACATGAATCGAAGGCTCATCACTATATTTTACACATATAAACGATTATTAAACTGCAAATAATAGAACACTTGTCAATTGTGCAAAGAAAATAGCTGTCAGAAAAAAAAAAACATATGTCCCACTATGTAAATCCATTGTCAATTCACTCAGAGAGATGTATCCTTCATACAGGGTGACCAGGTGAGAGGGTAATAAAAAAAAAAAGCAAAAAAACAGGGTAACCCCATAGATTTTAGGATGAGTTGACATGACTGTTACTGTTGTTCCAGGGTCTATGTCAGGGCTTTAAAAAGCCGCTCGCCAAATGCGCAGAGAAATTCCTCTGTGGCGAGCGGCGGAGAGCCGCGAGCACAGATGAAGCATGGAGCGACTGCACATGCGCTCCAAGACTCATTGTGAAGCTGAGTTCTGGTTTACAACTTCCGGTTTCCGCTGCCGTGGGGGACATGAGGCCCGCTCTCCACCGCCTTGGGGGACACGAGGCCCGGTCCACACCACTTTGGGGGACACGAGGCCCTCTCCACACCGCCTTGGGGGGCACGAGGCCCTCTCCACACCGCCTTGGGGGGCACGAGGCCCTCTCCACACCGCCTTGGGGGGCACGAGGCCCTCTCCACACCGCCTTGGGGGGCACGAGGCCCTCTCCACACCGCCTTGGGGGGCACGAGGCCCTCTCCACACCGCCTTGGGGGGCACGAGGCCCTCTCCACACCGCCTTGGGGGGCACGAGGCCCTCTCCACACCGCCTTGGGGGGCACGAGGCCCGTTCTACATTGTCTTGGGAAACACGAGGAGAGGCCCGCTCTACAGCACCTTGGGGGACATGAGGAGAGGCCCGCTCTACACCGGCGTGGGGGACACATGAAGGAGAGACCGGCCAAGAGTGCACATCACTACACCCGCCAGCTTGTGCTGCGCTCTGGGGGCAAAATGATTTGGAAAAGAGTTAAAAAAAAAAAACATCAATAACATTAAATAAAATCAACCACACCATTTTAGTACTGCTCTCTGGGGCCTAAATGTTTCAAAAAGTAAAAAAAAAAAAAACAAAAAACAGCACACCTAAGCACAATCAGCTACCAATTTAATTTAAAATAAAAATAAAATTGGTAGCTGACTATGCATAGGAACACATCTTTATATGGTAGTGGTGAAAATTACCAGTGCTCTCCATGTTTTGACTGTCACTGTGGTATCTTATTTACACTCTGTTTATTTTCCTAGGATCGCCATTGGTCCTTCACAATTGTAATGCATGGACAGACCCACCAAGCAAGCAGCTGTGCTCCGCCCTGCTCCTGAAAGGCAGCCCAGCCAGCAGACACACCAATCCACCAGAGGAGCCTTCAATCAGGCCAGCCTTTAATCTGAACTGCCTTTAATCTGAAGTGGCGTTAATCTGAACTGCCATTGAGCTGAACTGCCTTGTTTGAGCTGAACTGCCATGTTTGAGCTGAACTGCCATGTTTGAGCTGAACTGCCATGTTTGAGCTGAACTGCCATGTTTGAGCTGAACTGCCATGTTTGAGCTGAACTGCCATGTTTGAGCTGAACTGCCATGTTTGAGCTGAACTGCCATGTTTGAGCTGAACTGCCATGTTTGAGCTGAACTGCCATGTTTGAGCTGAACTGCCATGTTTGAGCTGAACTGCCATGTTTGAGCTGAACTGCCATGTTTGAGCTGAACTGCCATGTTTGAGCTGAACTGCCATGTTTGAGCTGAACTGCCTTGTTTGAGCTGAACTGCCTTGTTTGAGCTGAACTGCCTTGTTTGAGCTGAACTGCCTTGTTTGAGCTGAACTGCCTTGTTTGAGCTGAACTGCCTTTCATCTGAACTGCCTTTCATCTGAACTGCCTTTCATCTGAACTGCCTTTCATCTGAACTGCCTTTCATCTGAACTGCCTTTCATCTGAACTGCCTTTCATCTGAACTGCCTTTCATCTGAACTGCCTTTCATCTGAACTGCCTTTCATCTGAACTGCCTTTCATCTGAACTGCCTTTCATCTGAACTGCCTTTCATCTGAACTGCCTTTCATCTGAACTGCCTTTCATCTGAACTGCCTTTCATCTGAACTGCCTTGTTTGAGCTGAACTGCCTTGTTTGAGCTGAACTGCCTTGTTTGAGCTGAACTGCCTTGTTTGAGCTGAACTGCCTTGTTTGAGCTGAACTGCCTTGTTTGAGCTGAACTGCCTTGTTTGAGCTGAACTGCCTTGTTTGAGCTGAACTGCCTTGTTTGAGCTGAACTGCCTTGTTTGAGCTGAACTGCCTTGTTTGAGCTGAACTGCCTTGTTTGAGCTGAACTGCCTTGTTTGAGCTGAACTGCCTTGTTTGAGCTGAACTGCCTTGTTTGAGCTGAACTGCCTTGTTTGAGCTGAACTGCCTTGTTTGAGCTGAACTGCCTTGTTTGAGCTGAACTGCCTTGTTTGAGCTGAACTGCCTTGTTTGAGCTGAACTGCCTTGTTTGAGCTGAACTGCCTTGTTTGAGCTGAACTGCCTTGTTTGAGCTGAACTGCCTTGTTTGAGCTGAACTGCCTTGTTTGAGCTGAACTGCCTTGTTTGAGCTGAACTGCCTTGTTTGAGCTGAACTGCCTTGTTTGAGCTGAACTGCCGTGTTTGAGCTGAACTGCCGTGTTTGAGCTGAACTGCCGTGTTTGAGCTGAACTGCCGTGTTTGAGCTGAACTGCCGTGTTTGAGCTGAACTGCCGTGTTTGAGCTGAACTGCCGTGTTTGAGCTGAACTGCCGTGTTTGAGCTGAACTGCCGTGTTTGAGCTGAACTGCCGTGTTTGAGCTGAACTGCCGTTAATCTGACCTGCCACTCAGATGACCTGCCGTTAATCTGCCTTCAAGCAGAACAACCTTTTAAGCAGGCCATCAATCAGACCAGCCAGCAGACCAGACTTTAATCAGGCCATCAATCAGACCAGCCAGCAGACCAGACTTTAATCAGGCCATCAATCAAGCCAGCCAGCAGACCAGTGTTTAATAGGCTCAGCCAGCAGAAAGGCCTATAGGCAGCCAAGACCGGCCTTGACAGTGCAACTAGCATGATCACGTCATGGAGGATCTTCCTCAGCCTGAGTCATCTGTGGCAGCCCAGACATAATACAAAAATGTGGACCTAATATCCAGTATTCAACCCATATCTCATGCCTGTGAGTATTTCCTAATTTTTTTTTGGTCTCCTTGTTTACACTGCAACATGAAACAGCAAATTATCATTTTTTTTTACAGCAAAAGATTATCCTACTATTGTGGAGTCCCACTCAAACCCTATCGAAAAAGAGAATGAATCAATAGCTAATTCAGTTGCTAGTTGTAGTTTGCCACAAACTTCCACTGCCGTAATAACTCAAAAGACAAATGATGATGATGCTGGAAAGACCGTGAAAAAACGCAGTTTTAGTACACATTGGCTGAATCAGTTTTCATGGCTTGCTTACGTCAAGGAAAATGATACAGTTACATGTAAAGTTTGCAGTTGGCTCCCCCAAATTTCAGATGAAAAATGGGCAAATGGCGTAAAAGCTCCATTTAAAATGGAAACTTTTGTATGTCATGACAAATGTAATAAACACAAAGAGAATATTGATAAGGCAAAGGCTAGAGACAACCCTGAAGAAAGACCTTTAGCTATATGTATCAGAAAAATGGACGCAGCAATGTTTCAGCACATGACACACACGTTTAACATTGCTTATTCCGTAGCTAAATGTGAAAAGCCATTTCTAGATTTCCCTGATTTATTAACATTGAGTGCCAAACTAGATGCGCCAGTTCTGCAGAAATATGGAAGTAATGTTCAATGCAAACAATTCATTTCATTGCAAGAATAATCAGAGAAAGTCTTTTGGCAAACATTAAAAAGTCACCTTTTGTTGGCATCATGATTGACGAATCTACAGATTGAACCTACACTGAACATGCAAACATTTATGTCCGTTATGTTTTAGAAGGACATGTCAAAGAAGATTTTTGGGGTACATTTGCGCTAGCAAATGCTACTGCCGAAGGTTATTTCAAAGGATTGACTGCCTTTATGGATAATTTGCATCCTAATTACAGAGGCTCTTCATGAGTTGCAGGCTTGGGAAAGGATGGAGCTGCAAGCATGCTTGGTCACAAGTCAGGTTTAGCAGTCCAGATGAAAGAAGTCTGCCCACAGATGATCAGCATACATTGTGTGGCTCATTGCTTGCAGCTTGCGATCTTGGATGTTTGCAAGGAAATGCCATACCTACAAACATTCGATGAGGTGGTGCAGCGTGTTTTCAAATATTATCATTGCTCAGCAAAACACCTTATGCAACTTAAAGATCTCGCAAACACTTTAAGTGAGGAAATTTTGAAAACAGTCTTGAAGATGTACACACAGTGCGCTGGTTATGCAGCAAAGTTGAGGCCTTGCATGCTTTTCTGCAAAACTGGAAGACAGTAGTGAGCCATTTTGAGCAGATATCAACTGAGGGATCATGTGAATCTGCTAAAGTTAAAGGCATCCTGAAAGACCTGAAACAGCTGAAGTTTGTGAAACTTTTGCATTTCCTATTTGATTTTTATAGCAAGCTGAAACATTTGTCAGAGGGTCTTCAGAATAAGGAACTTATGATCTGTCAGGTAAAAAAAACTAGAACATGCAGTTAAAACTCTTCAGGATCTTTCTGATGGGAAAGGAAAAAAAGAACTTGAATTTCTTAGTAAGTTTACAGAAGATGGAAAACTACATGGGCTGCAGCTGACCAACCTTCAAGCTGGTGACAGAAAATTTCAGTCTATACGCCAATCTGTATTGGCCAAAGCAGAAAAATATTTAATTTTGAGGCTTTCCTCATTCTCCTCAGGTATTGTACAATCTTTCAATATATTTAACAGCGTGTCTTGGCCAGACAAAGCACACATCCTCAACTTTGGATTGGCTGAGTTGCACAGAATTGCAAAACATGTTTTTGATAATCAGTTTGAAGACAAAATTGACTTGTTAGAAGCAGAGTGAGCTGACCTAAAACTCTCCATTCAAAATGGACTCACTTTTAAGGAGACTCTGAAAAGATTGAATCAGCAGAAATAAAGATTCAGCAACATACTCCCTCTGTTCAATTCTGTGCCGTACTTCCACCAACAACCGCCTCATGTGAATGTGGCTTTAGCTACCAAAACAGAATAAAGACAGTCTATCGTTCATCACGGACACTGGAGACTTTGGATGATCTTTTGATGATTGCTATTAATGGACCACCACTAAAAGATTACAATCCACACACAGCCACTGAAGTGGTATTTTGCATCAGAAAAAGGGTATTACACAAGTCTTGGTCCTGCTGTACAAACGAAAACCATTGCAAATCTTGATGTGAAACTGGCTTCCTACTGCATTTTGTCATCCAAATAATCATTGTTTGGTGTGTTTTTTCTTTATGGAATAGATTGCAATCCACACACAGCCATTGAAGTGGTATTTTGCATCAGAAAAAAGGGTATTACACAAGTCTTGGTCCTGCTGTACAACGAAAACCATAGCAAATCTTAAAGTGAAACTGGCTTCCTACTGCTTTTTGTCATCCAAATAATCATTGTTTGGTGTTTTTTTTTCTTAATTGAATAGAATGCAATCCACACACAGCCACTGAAGTGGTATTTTGCATCAGAAAAGAGGTATTACACAAGTCTTGGTCCTGCTGTACAACACAAACCATGGCTGCTCTATGTTGAAATGTTTACTAATGTTATGCCATGTTTTTTGGCATCTAAATAAGCACCATTTTGTTTTTTCCTAATGCACTACTTCTCTAAGCTCTCTTTTAATAAGATGCTGGAGATAAAAAAATGCAAAATGTTTACTATTGTTATTTATTTTATGCAATGTTTTTTGGCCATCAAAGAGGCACTTTTTTCTTTTTTTCTTAATGCCACACTTCTCTAAGGTCTCTGCTGGAGAAAAAAATACAACATGTTTACAGTAACTATTATTCCATGTTTTTTGGCATCAAAATAAGCACTTTTTATTATGTTATACTTCTGTAAACTAAACTTACATCTTTTAAAAGAGATTTTAATTACAAAAATCTCTTTTTAAAGATGCAGGAGATAAACCCAAAAAATGCAAAATGTTCACTACAGGTTTAAAGCTGTAAAACTTGATATTTTGATAGCACCCTATTGCTATTAACTACTTGCCCTCCTGACGATTTACCCCCCTTCTTGACCAGGCCTCTTTTTGCTACTGAGCGCTGCACTAATTCAACTGATAATTGCGAGGTCATGCAATGCTGCACCCAAACGAAAGTTACGTTCTTTTTTTCACACAAATAGAGCTTTCTTTTGGTGGTATTTGATCACCTGTGCACTTTTTATTTTTCATGCTATAAACAAAAAAATACCAAAAATTTTGAAGACAAATTATATTTTTTACTTTCAGCTATAAAAAATATATAGTAAACTCAAAGTTAGTTATAAATTTAGGCCACAATGTATTCTGCTACATGTTTTTGGTAAAAAAAAATCTCAATAAGTGTATATTGATTGCTTTGTGTGAAAGTTATAGCGTCTACAAACTATGGTATAGATACTGCAATTTACGCCATTTTTTTGCTATACAGCGCTGCGATAGTTTAACGGACAATTGCATGGTCATGCAATACGGTACGTAAATGAAATGTATGTCTTTTTTTCACACAAATAGAGCTTTCTTTTGGTGGTATTTGATCACCTGTGCACTTTTGATTTTTGGCGCTATAACCAAAAAAACGTTTTGAAGAAAAAAAAAATTTGGAAAAAAACACTATTTTCTCATTTTGGTCATAAAAAATATCCAAAAAAACTAAAATTTTGTTATAAATTTAGGCCAAAATGTATTTTGCTACATGTTTTTGGTTAAAAAAATCCCAGTAAGTGTATATTTATTGCTTTCCTAGATACTGGAATTTACACATCTTTTACTTTCTGACTGCCCATCACATTTCTTGAGGTGCTAAAATACCAGGATAGTACAAACACCCTCAAATGACCTTTTTTCGGAAAGTAGACACCCTAAGCTATCTGCTGAGAGGCATATTGAGTCCATGGAAAATTAATTTTTTTTCCACAAGTTTCTGGAAAATGACAAACATTTTTTTTTTTTTTTTACACAAAGTTGTCCTGGGGACATGTGTATACCTATCACAGTTTTGAAGGCCCTGACATGCCAGGATAGCACTAAACCCCCCCCAAATGACCCCTTTCTGGAAAGTAGACACCCCAAGGAATTTAAAAAGAGGCATGGTGAGTATTTTGCAAATCTCATTTTTTCTCACAAGGTTTTGAAATAAAAAAAGAATAGAAAAATATGTTTTTGTTTTTTTTCTTCATTTTCCAAAAACTTGTGGCAACAAATGAGATCTGCAAAATAGTTACCGTGCTTCTTATCAAATTCCTTGGGGTATCTACTTTCCAAAAAGGGGTCACTTGGGGGGGGGGGGGTAGGTGTGTTTCAGGGCCTCCAAAACCGTGATAGGTAGTCTGGAAGTGTAATGAGGAAATAAAGCTCTTTAAAAGCCTGAAGGTGCTTATTGGATTTTGGGGTCCTGTACTTGGCTAGACTGCCAAAACGTCTCTCACATGTGGTACACCCATACTCGGGAGAAATGAGTATTTTGGGGAGTAATTCCACATATACCCATGGCATGTGTGAGCAGTAAATCATTTAAGTGACAATTTTGTAAAAAAAAAAAAAAATATACAGTATATTTTTTGTCATTTTCCAAAAACTTGTGGTAAAAAAATAAATTCTTCTATTGATTCAATATGCCTCTCAGCAAATAGTTTGGGGTGTCTACGTTCCAAAAAGGGGTCGTTTTGGGGGGTGGGGGCATTCTATGCCCAGCATTAGAAGTTTATGCCACACATCACTCACTCTTCTAACCACCTGAAGACCAAGCCTTTTCTCACACTTTTTGTTCACATGAACAAAATCAGTATTTTTTGCTAGGAAATTAATTTAAACCCCCAAACATTATATATTTTTTTAAAGCAGACACCCTAGTGAATAAAATGGTGGGTACTACAATTTTTTATGGCACATAGTACTCGCGCAGCGATTTTTCAAATGCAAATTTTAAAAACAAAATACACTTTTTTTACTTTTAATGCACAAAAACACAATATATTGGCCAATTATTTGGTAAAATATAAAAAGATAATGGTATGCAGAGTAAATAGATACGAAATATGACATGCTTTAAAACTGTGCATGCCCCGTGCAATGGCAACAAACTGCAAACATTTTTAATATCCATAGGCAACGCTTTAAAAGCCTTTAAAAGCTACAATTTTAGATTTACAGAGGAGGTCTAGTGTTAGAATGACTGCCCTTGATCTGACGTTGATGGCAATACCTCACATGCATGGTGCAACCGCTTTTTACAGGGTCAAGGCTTGTGCACACAGGTGCGCGCGCATGGGAGGGGCGATTTTTTTTAAAATTATTTTTACATTGTACCTTCCATTTTTTTTTTTGTTGATCACTTTTAATGCTATAACAGGGAATGCAAATATCCCCTATAACTTCAATGGGCATTGTCATATATTATTTTTTGAGAAATCTGGGGTCTATCAGACTCTGGATATCTCCTCTGCCCTTACATTATCTAATCAAACCAAAATCGGTGTTATCAGATGCTTTCCCAATTTACAAATGGTGCTGTTTATATCCTGCGAAACTGAATTGATGAAATGCTTGTAGCTTCCGAATTCTTAGACTATAGAGATGATTGGCACCACTCTGGTCTCCAATCAGCTCTATGGTCAGCTGGCAGAAACACCAGCTGCATTCTCAGGTTCCCCCGATGGCACGAGACTGCCCGAGAAGGCCGTGGGAGGCAGCGGGGGAGGGGGGGGCATAATATCCCTCTGCTTGTAAAAGCAAACCTGCAGCTAATTAGCCACTAGGATTGCTTTTACATGAAAGACGATCACCGGCTGAAAAAAACGATACCAGGATGATGCCTGCAGCTGTAGGCATCATCCTGGTATAACCATTCAAAGTCCAGTGATGTACCAGTACATCGCTGGTCCTTGTTGGGTATATATACTATGTTCTTTTTTTTTTTGTATGCAGCCTGTGGACTGAATGAAAAAATGAGAAGAAATCTCTGCCAGAAAAAGTGTGTTGTATGCCCACCATTAGAATATACCGCCCTGCATCCACCCACTTCTAATGGGTCTAATGTGATGACTGGTGTACTGACGGCAATCTGACACTACCTGAAGGGGCGTGAAAACCACGGGAGCACGAATCACGTGTATATATATATATATATATATATATATATATATATGTGATTTTGCGCACCTGTGCCGCCCTGTAGGTTACAGAAGCGGTTTGTGTTACGTCGCTGCGTTACTTTAACTGACAATTGCGCGGTCATGCAATACTGCACCCAAATTAAGTTTACATCCTTTTTTTCCCACAAATTGTGCTTTCTTTCGGTGGTATTTGATCGCCTGTGCGTTTATTTTTTGCGCTACAAAAAAAAAAGGCTGACAATTTTGAGAAAAAAAAAACAATATTTTGGACTTTTTGCTATAAAACATGTCCAGTAAAAAGATTTAAAAATCAAATTTAGTCATAAATTTCTGCCAAAATGTAGTCTGCGACATGTCTTTGCTAAAAAAAATCCCAAAACGTGTAAATTACTTGGTTTACATGAAAGTTATAGCATCTACAAATGGCGGGAAAGATACTGGGATTTTTTTTTTTATTATACTAATAATGGCGGCGATCAGCGACTTATGGAGGTGATCAGCGATTTATGACAGTGATCAGCGACTTATGGCGGGACTGCGGTGGACATTTTGACACTGGGGGGGAACTGACTTGGGGTCACTGACATTCCCAGTGACACCAATTCAGTGATCAGTGCAAAAAAAAAACACTGACACTGTACTAATGGCACTGGGGAGGAAGGGGGTTAACATTTTTTAGGTAATGAAAGGGTTAACTGTGTGAGGGGAGTGTTTTACTAGGGGACAAGGGTGTGTGCTTCACGGGAACACGCTGATCCCGAGAGATAAACTCTTTTCTCAGGTTCAGCGTGATCTGAACTGACAGAGTGTCAGGAATGGACTCGCCAATGGTGGTGGGACTCACCTGCCTTGTGGGCTGCAGTACCAAGGCTGGCCAGCGGGTGCTCTCAGCAGCCAGAATCTCACTCCTGCAATCAGGCAATCACCTGAGGCTGATTGCAGGAGGTGTATTTAAGCAGGACCAGGCCTGTGATCAGTGCCTTGGTGTATGTTTCCCATGAGCCTCTGTACCTGCATCCTGCCTGCTTCCTGCCTGATCCTGACTCTGAACAAACTCCCAAACTCCGCCTGTCCTGACCTTGGCTATTCCTGACCACTCTTCCGCTCGCTCCTGGTACCCTGTTTGCCCATTAGCTACCGACCTGGCCCGCCTGACTACGTTGTGCTCTATATATATCAGTTTAGGTTTGGGTTTGTTTCACCTTGTTGTATGTATTTGTGTTAGTTTTGGGTTTGGTTTATTGCACTGCGTTTTTTTATGTTTGTGTTGTCCTTAATAAATTATCTTGTTTACACGCTATACCTGAAGTCTGTGTTTCCCTGTGTCGGTCCACACACCTCTGGTCATTCCCGGAGCCCTGACATTACACCAAGGCCATTCCTGACCAGAAGTGGCTGCACAGGGAAGCCATCTTGGCTTGTTGTTGGGAAGGATGCATCCTGAGGAGGTTATATACTTGTATTTGCTAGTCTTAGATGACAGAGAATTTGCCTATCAGACTTTGCAGAAGTATACCAGGGATCAGCTGCTAGAGTGCATACGGGTCACTCATTCCCTAGTAGATCAGGGCACGGAGTTCTGAGGTGCAACCTTTGATTCAGGCTTGTGTTGAGTTGGCTTCATCTAGTACCCCTGAAAGCAGGGATGACTTTCTTCCACCATTCAGTGTGGATCAAATAGAATCACTGGTATGGTTGTTGGAGGATGATCCGGATTGCTTCTGGGAACATTATTCAGCATGTTCACCACATGTGCTAGTGGAGTGTATAAACGCAGTGCAGTCTTTGGTCAGACAGGCTATGTGTAAGCTGAGTTTTGTTCAACCAATACTACAGTCCTGGTCAGACTTGTTACACCCAGCCTCAGGCAGCTTGCAACAAACCCGTCCTGCTTCTAATCATTCCTCTGCTCAAAGCTCTATTTCTGCATTCCTGACAGCACCCCCAGTGACAGCTCAATATACCCTGCTATCTACCACATGTCAGTACCCTGTTCCCACTTGCTGCACCTATCCTGCCTTTAACCCTGTAAAAAAGGCTGCTGTAACAACTATTCCCTCCTCTGTTCCATCCTCCAGCTCTTCTCTGTCCCCAGCTACTCCATCCATTTACAGACCTGCATTTACTTGCAGTGCCCCAGTAACTAAACCCAAGAAGAAGCGAAAATTCTTTCCAACCAGTACCATCCTACCAGTATCCAATCCGGTCAGCCTGCTGTCTGAGAACCTGCCTTCCGTTGTTCAGCTTGATGCCCTGATGCCCCAGTGTACGCTACCCAGCCTGATGACCCGATCCATCCTGATGACCTGGTGTTCGTGATCCAGCCTGATGACCCGATCCAGCCTGATGATCCTACCCAGCCTGATCCTACCCAGCCTGATGGCCCGCTACACAGCCTGATGGCCCGCTACACAGCCTGATGGCCCGCTACACAGCCTGATGGCCCGGTGTTCGTGATCCAGCCTGATGACCCGATCCAGCCTGATGACCCGGTGTTCGTGATCCAGCCTGATGACCCGATCCAGCCTGATGATCCTACCCAGCCTGATGATCCTACCCAGCCTGATGACTTGGTGCCCGCTACCCAGCCTGATGGCCCGATCCGGCCTGATGGCCCGATCCGGCCTGATGGCTCGATGTTCGTGATCCAGCCTGATGACCCGATCCGGCCTGATGACCCGGTGATCGTGATCCAGCCTGATGACCCGATCCGGCCTGATGACCCGGTGATCGTGATCCAGCCTGATGACCCGGTCCGGCCTGATGACCCGGTGATCGTGATCCAGCCTGATGACCCGGTCCGGCCTGATGACCCGGTGTTCGTGATCCAGCCTGATGACCCGATCCGGCCTGATGACCCGGTCCGGCCTGATGCCTCGGTGCCCGTGGTCCGGCCTGGTGCCTCGGTGCCCGTGGTCCGGCCTGGTGCCTCGGTGCCCGTGGTCCGGCCTGGTGCCTCGGTGCCCGTGGTCCGGCCTGGTGCCTCGGTGCCCGTGGTCCGGCCTGGTGCCTCGGTGCCCGTGGTCCGGCCTGGTGCCTCGGTGCCCGTGGTCTGGCCTGGTGCCTCGGTGCCCGCTGTCGATCTTGGTGAACCTGTGCCTGCTGTTGAGCTTGGTGACCCGGTGCCCGCTGTCGAGCTTGGTGACTTGGTGCCCACTGTCATGCCAGATGACTCGGGGCCCGCTGCCGAGCTTGGTGACTCGGTGCCCGCTGTCGAGCCTGGTGACTCGGTGCCCGCTGTCGAGCTTGGTGACTCGGTGCCCGCTGCCGAGCTTGGTGACTCGGTGCCCGCTGTCGAGCTTGGTGACTCGGTGCCCGCTGTCGAGCTTGGTGACTCGGTGCCCGCTGTCGAGCTTGGTGACTCGGTGCCCGCTGTCGAGCTTGGTGACTCGGTGCCCGCTGTCGTGCCTGGTGACTCGGTGCCTGCTGTCGTGCCAGATGACTCGGTGCCTGCTGTCGAGCTTGGTGACCTGGTGCCCGCTGTCGTGCCAGATGACTCGGTGCCCGCTGTCGAGCTTGGTGGCCCGGTACCCGCTGCCCAGCCTGATGGCCCGGTACCCGCTGCCCAGCCTGACGTGCCTCCGGCCGCTGCCCAGCCTGACGTGCCTCCGGCCGCTGCCCAGCCTGACGTGCCTCCGGCCGCTGCCCAGCCTGACGTGCCTCCGGCCGCTGCCCAGCCTGACGTGCCTCCGGCCGCTGCCCAGCCTGACGTGCCAGCCCCTGATATCCAGCCAGTTACCTGACCCAGGCGGTGGAACATTTTGCCCACTAAGGACTGTTTGGAGCATCCTGAGGCCGCTCCTTGAGGGGGGGGTACTGTCAGGAATGGACTCGCCAATGGTGGTGGGACTCACCTGCCTTGTGGGCTGCAGTACCAAGGCTTGCCAGCGGGTGCTCTCAGCAGCCAGAATCTCACTCCTGCAATCAGGCCATCACCTGAGGCTGATTGCAGGAGGTGTATTTAAGCAGGACCAGGCCTGTGATCAGTGCCTTGGTGTATGTTTCCCATGAGCCCCTGTACCTGCATCCTGTCTGCTTCCTGCCTGATCCTGCTTTGATCCTGACTCTGAACGAACTCCGCCTGTCCTGACCTTGGCTATTCCTGACCACTCTTCCGCTCGCTCCTGGTACCGTTTGCCCGTTAGCTACCGACCCGGCCCGCCTGACTACGTTGTGCTCCATATATATATATATATATATATATATATATATATATATATATCAGTTTAGGTTTGGGTTTGTTTCAACTTGTTGTATGTATTTGTGTTAGTTTTGGGTTTGGTTTATTGCACTGCGTTTTTTATGTTTGTGTTGTCGTTAATAAATTATCTTGTTTACACGCTATACCTGAAGTCTGTGTTTCCCTGTGTCGGTCCACACACCTCTGGTCATTCCCGGAGCCCTGACACAGAGAGCAGACTTGCAGTGTAAACACTGCAGCCATGCTCTCTGTCAGTGATAGCTGGTAATCGCCGGGACCCAGCATGTAATGACCGGCCGGGACCCGGTGATGGACACCTGCTGCCGCGATTGTCGGGACAGGTAGGGCGGGCGTGCGTGCGCCCCCTACCTGTTTTGCAGCACGCAGTTTAAAAATGGCATGCTGCGCAGAGGTGCCGCCCTGCCACAGTAAAAACACTGTGGCTGGTCGGCAGCCAGTTAAGTTATTGCTGTTATGTTTAAATTGACATAATAAAGCAATGTTATAATTGCAGTTTTTTATATTGTGGACTGTTTATTCTAAAGAAAAATGTAATTTCATAAGCTTTAAGGGGGCGTGGTTGGGGCGGGATGGGGTGTGGTTGGGGCAGACATGGGCAAGACTGGGTGGGGCAACTGGTGGAGCGTAAGGTTTGTGCCTGGCTAGTAGGTCTGGACTTGAAATTTTAACCCCTGGTCTATGTAACTATAATTGATTTTTGCCTATAGGTCTTGTTTCTTTGTCACTGTGGTGTACTACATTCTTCTCATTACTACTCTCCTTGGGACAACCAAAAGTGTCACAGGTCTTTTACAATCCTGTAGTGTATATTAAAGTGTTCAGGTTTGGGTTGATGAAAAGGTGGCAACCATAGCCGATGAGCTAAAAGAAAGCAGTGGCACTTTATGAGGCTATTTCAAGCTTCATCTCAGTGATGGATTAGGATGAAGAGAGCCCAGAAGCTGATCTTTAATCATATTTCCTGGTGGCACCCTCCTAATTTGCACTGGAGACGAGGCTTGAAATTGCTTCATTCAGTCTTTACCTCCATGGCAGATTAGAAGGGGTACTGCCATAACAAAAAAAACAAAACAAAAAAAAACAGTTCAGCAGATGTAGACCTTTTATAAACAAGCCAGCTATGACTGTGGAATGAGGCAAATTCAAGCCTCAAGGAAGGGCAATGCAGGGAAAGAAGAAGCCTGCACAGAAGCAGGCCTTATTAAAGATCTGCTTCTTGGCCAATTCTTCTTTCCTGGCAGTGCCCTTCCTAATTCACTATGAAAGTGAGGCTTGAAATCGCCTCATTCAAACCTCACCTACATGGTGACTTCACGTTACATGTGCAGTGAGTTGCTATTACAAAAACTTTGAAATGGTTAACATATCTTATTACCATCTTATGGCTTATTTTGTAATTATTACACTTGAACTTTTCTCTCTGGGCAGGGAGGTGGGAGTGTATGTATGGAGAAATTCTCTCTTGGGCGGGGGGGAAATGGGGTGGGGGGTGGAGTCTTTGTCCTGGGTGAAAGAATGTCTAGCTTCCCCGCTGCTCTTCTCATACATAGATCTCCCCAAGCTGCTCTGCTCCTAGGTTATCAGCCCACATCTCTACAGCTGCTCAGCGCAGCCAAGTCCTTTCAATGAACTACCAATATGTTAATTCTATAAAATATCAGAAATTGTATGAATATGTATATCAACATTTATTATATACATAAAATGAGGTAGTAATTTTTACAAGGTAGTAATACGCCATAGCATTAAAGTGGTATTAAGCCCAAAAGCAAACATATTGCAGCTTACCAAGTCTTAGATATGATTGTATTAGTTTTATTTTTATTTTCTCCTGGTGACCCAGCCAGTAAGTGTGTTTTTCAACAGAACAAGCTCTTCTGCAGATGTTGCAGTTTAGAATGTTGAGACAAAGCATTTACCATTGACAGTGCTTAAAAATGATCAGACTTATTTATTCATGTAAAACATTTTTCCCAAAAGAAAAAGACTGTAACTGCTTTTGTAACTGCAGTGTTAGCCAGAGCTTGGCTTCAATTTGTTAGCGTATCTAAGTCTGCCAGAACATCTAACGCTGTTTCGTAAGCTGCAATATATCATATTTTTGGTTCTGGGCTTAATACCACTTTAATGAATGCCTCATTTTTTAGCATACAAAATAAAAATTTAATTTACACGATTCTAGGAGAAACATGTTCTATGTTTGCTTACCAATTGAATTCTCACCTGTAGAGTGTTCCCTTTTTATGGTCTGGCACAGGAGGATGAGAAAGAAAGTGAGAAGAACAAAGATGCCCAAAGAGCTGAGGAGTACTCCATAAAGATTAAGGTCTAAAAAATCAAATGAGCAAGGGTAAGACAACTAAAATTCATTAGCACTAGACACTTTAATTTCATAACAAACAGTTTAGTGTACAGTGAGGCTGATTTATTAAAGTATTTGAGATTGTTCACTGTAGTGACTTTTGGACTATTTTTAAGAAAAATGATATTATCCCAAAAAGGAAATTATAAGCTGATTGTCATGGGTTAAAATAGTTGATCAACTGCAAGTGACCTTCCAGAAAGCTACCATAAACAATGAGTGGAAGAGACCTGTTTGATATACAATGGAGACCAAATACACTATTTGAGGTTTGCAGATGCTCAAATAAAGTACCATAATTTGACATTGGTGGGACTAAACCTTATTTACTCTGGTTCTGCCAAGACCTTGCAGATGTGTGTTATCTAAACAAGTAACATTGTCTATGGAAATCCAGGAGATACCTCAATTGCAGGTCTCAAAGAAACTCAATTATAGTGAGTCAAAAGTCTCACTAAACTCCAACTGGATGTGTACTCATAAGAAAAAACTTGGTTCATTTATGATATTACAAAAAAAAGTGTGGCATATATCTGAACTGAAATATTATCAAAGGTATATACCCACACACCAAGATCTATTTAACCAATTCAATACCGTGCAAATTTACACCTTCCTGCCCAGGCCATTTTTCAGGTTTCAGCGCTCTCACACTTTGAACGACAATTGCGCAGTCATACAACATTGTACCCAAACTAAAATTTTATCATTTTCTTCACACAACTAGATCTTTCTTTTGCTGGTATTTAATCATTGCTGGGGTTTTTATTTTTTGCTAAATTAACAAAAAAGACTGAAAATTTTGAACAAAAAAAACACGTTTTTCTTTGTTTCTGTTATAAAAGTTTGCAAATGAATAATTGTTCTTCATAAATTTAGGCCGAGATGTATTCTACTACATGTCTTTGGTGAAAATAACCCAAATTAGGATGTATTTTTTAGTTTGTAGGAAAGTTAAAGAGTTCACAAACTATGGTATAGATCTGAATATTGATCAATCCTGAAGTACTGACAGCCAATCTAATTTCTTGAGGTCCAAGAATGTCAGAATAGTATAGATATCCCCCAAATGACCCCTTTTTGCAAAGTAGACAGTCCGACGTACTTCATAAGAGGCATGGCGAGTTTTTTTAAGTACTTTTTTTGTCATAATTTTTCGGAAAATGAAAAAAAAAAATTAATTTTCACTATTTTTTTTTTTTACATACTGTCACCAGTGCAGTACAGCGTCATCATATAACTGGCATGGCGGTGATCAGGGACACTGACTGGTGACAGTGTGAATTTTAATTTTTTTTATAATTTTTGTTTTCTTTTTTTTAAGATTTTTTTTTTGTATTTCACTATGTCCAAAGTAGTACAATGTTACCATAGTAACATTGTACTACTTTGGGGAAGTGATCAGTATTTTTTTTTTTTTTTTTATACAATTTGCTTATAGCAAAGAATTACTTTGCTATAAGCAAGCATTTACCTGAATGACATTGATTCATTCAGGGTTTTTTTTTTTGTTTTTTTTTGTGCTTAGCTGTGATTTGGCCACAGCTAATCACATGACATGTGCATGTGATTAGCTGTGACCATTCACAGCTAGACACTAGTAAACAATGGATGGCATGAATTAAGCCATCCACTGTATACAACTGTCATGTGACCTGCTGTGATTGGCCACAGCAGGTCACATGGTACCGGCAACAGGGGCCTGTACTCAGATCTGTCATCGGCTGTGTCCGAGGTACAGGGCCGGTGACAGATCGCGCCGCTGCGCAGCTCTGCAAGCACGGGAACTGCGCATGTGCGGGAGGACACCATATGGCGGCCTCCCGGAAAGCTAATACATTTTTACGGATGCCATTTGGCCATAGGTCGGGGGTCAAATGGTTAACAAAGTTGGGTACTGCATATCACTCAACTGAAGATCATGAAGTTATAGAACATAAGATGGTTTGTGAGTTGGGTAAATTACATATCTCCAAATAAAGTTACAACAACACCTGCGTATATATAAAGACGGAGAGAGAGATGGTATAAATCATCTGATGAAGGGGAATTAAGCACACAAGATATTACCAGAACAAATTATGGCATCATTATACAGAGATCCGCCCTTTCATGATACAAATCAGCAATCCCAATACAGCTCAAATCAGGAAGATGAGACACCAAATATATTCACATATTTCTATGGTCCTTATTCAAGAGATAATGGGGAAGTCATTTGTACCTGAATAGGACCCATATATTGTATCCATGAAGATATACTATTTATATCAAAGGGTGAGTCCTCGTTAAGATCACCAGTTCATTTGTGATACCTGACTGTCTCAGGTGGACAGGTAAGGAACTTCTAAGTTACACAAACTTCTTAACCCTCCAATCAACAAGCCCGTTGGGAGGTCCTTCGGAACAAAGGACTTGTATGGTATAAAAATGCCACACATCCCAAATTAAAAACTACTTCTGGAACTACTTCATGACTGCTACTTCTTAACTTCATCACTTCTGAACTAATACTTAACTAAACTCCATCACTCTACTTCTGAAACTACTTCATGACTGCTACTTCTTCATAACTACTTCATCACCCTACTACTAACTTCTTCATCACTCAGCTACTTAACTTGACTATACTACTGGACTTCTTAACTACTCTACTACTACTATATACTTCACTTCAGTATACTCACTTGCTTCCTGCTATCTGTGGCCATCTTGCTGAGAACTTCCAGCTGCCATTTTGTTTTTGACGGTCCATTTTGAAGGAAAAGACTTTCGCCAGAGACTCTGCCGCTGATTTACATTCTGGTGCCTGACTGACCAGAAACATTTTCTTTTCCCAATTGCATCCCACTGGGAGACCTCAAAAATCGAAATTCTGGGAGTGGTGAGACTGTGCCAAAATACTGTAATTTTCTTTTATATTGAAAACTTATTAAGATTTACAACATTTTTATTGTGTGGTTAGGATAGTGTACTAAGGTTATCTGAGTAATTACCAATATAACTGTTTGCGTATTGATACTGATATCATATACTGGATACTAACTGATTTGTAGTGTTTTTGTGGTGCCAGTTATCAGAGATACTTTCTTATTTCCCTACGGCCGCGGGAAATTGGAAATAACATCTGAAGAACTATAAGTTGAAACTAACCCCTCTAAAATTTGTATTACATCTTTTCATAAACATATATTGTGTGATACCGTAGAGATTAGCATAATAAATCTTTGATTGTGTGTACGAATATATTCATCACCAGTAATTTTCGTTTGTAGCAATATATATATATATATATATATAAATATTTGTACATAAATAAATTTATCAAAAAGGCACATTTTGTGTATATGGTAATGTAATCACACTGGTGAAAAGAACTCAAGGAATATTATTAAGTGGTGATCAAATTATTAAGGTGTCCAAATTATTGGGTTATTAAATATTTGCCGTATTTTAACGGCTGGAGGCACTGCAAAATATTGTTTAAGGGATTGGACACCGCAGTACGTAGTTAGAATAAATTATTACATAAAACACCACATCACACAATATTATATGTGAATATTCACTTCAATTTTTCAGTCATGAAAAATCCATGTTTACCTTTTTCATCTGCACATGATTGGATAATTGAAGAGTATATTTACTACATTTATTGATCAAAGGTTCCAAAATCCATTAGTAAATCAGCCTGTGTGTTTAGTAGTGATGAGCCAAAGGCCCCTGGGTTTGGCAAACATTAACCACTTCAATACTGGGCACTTTTACCCCCTTCCTACCCAGGCCAATTTTTAGCTTTCAGTGCTGTCACACTTTGAATGACGATTGCACAGTCATGCAACATTGTACCCAAACTATATTTTTATCATTTTGTTCTTTTTGGTGGCATTTAATCAACAATTTTTTTTTCTAAATAAATGAAAAAAGACTGAAAAGTTAGAATAAAAACATTTTTCTTTATTTCTGTTATAAAATTTAGCAAATAAGTAATCTCTCTTTATAAATTTAGGCCAAAATGTATTGTTACATTTCTTTGAAAAAATAACCCAAATCAGTGTTTATTATTCAGTCTGTAGGAAAGTTATAAAGTCCACAAACTAAAGGATATAAATCTAAAAGTTGATCAATCCTGATGTACTGCTGGCCAATCTCATTTCTTGAGGCCCGAAAATGCCTTTCAGTGACAATTGCTCATGCTCATGTATGAAGCACTGCCTCCAAATTAACCTTTTATATTCTTTTTTTGTAGATAGAGTTTTCTTTTGGTGGTATTTAATCACCACTGGTTTTTTTTTCGTTTTTGTGCTATATAAACGAAAAAATACATCATATTTTGAAAAACAAAAACACGATTTTAGTTTTTGTTACAAAATTTTGCAAATAAATAATCTGCTACTTTTTTTTTAGTAAATATAATCCAAAGTAGTGTATATTATGTAGCGATACCCCCAAAGTGGCTGCTTAAGTTTGTTCACTCCGCCACTCTGCTTCTCAACCCCAAGAACTGTCTCTGCCCCAACTGACACACCTGGCAATAGTGTAAGTGAAAGGACCAATGAAAAGCACACACTTTATAATAAAACACAGAGATCAGCTTTACTGTAAAACCTCTATGGGAAGTAATAAACATTAACAACAGGTATTCGTTAGGTAAATCAAGAGAACAGCAAATACTGTGACCGAAAGCAATATAGCTCACTTTTACACTCAGGCTGCTTTCAGGGGATTCCAACTGTGAATAACCCCAAGAGCAGAGGCAAACACTTAAATGGCAACCACAAAGTGGGTCTATAGCCCTTTACATAAATTTGGCTCTATGATGTCCAAGCAAGAGGAGAGCAGAAGAATGACTCTGTGTTGTGTCAGACTTCTCCCTTCTAACACCTGACACCACAAGCCCAATAGGCAAACGCTGTACCCAACTGATGCTTGATAGCTACTTTCCAAGGTAAAGCTATTCCCTCACACACCATGCAATACAGAGACCTGAATATGCATGCGCGTGCCCGTATGGCACCAGTAACTTTAGTCTCATGGTAACAGGATGAATCTTGGGATCTTCAGCTAGCCACTTTCGTTGGTGCACTTAAACTCCTATGGTAAAATATAATTGTAAGCCTGTGGCAGTATTTGTATAGCATAGCAAATACTGTGTTTGTTTAGCAGGGCCATCTACACATCCCAGTCCCTGGTGAGTATGGGCAAGTGTAATGTCTCTGTATGTGTGCAGTGTTCCTGTCATCTGCCAGTGGGCAAAAATCCCTCTCACCAGATCCTGTGACAAAGGCCCAAATGATCGTCCTGGAAATGACAGGCTCCTCTGGTCACCTCACGATGAGCACTTCTGTATTATAGGTCCACATCTCTCAGTTTGGATGTTCCCCTGACTGATGCAGATAACTCAGCATGCTGTGAACTGACCCTAAGCACTTCTCTGCTAGGTCCAGACTGTTACCTTGCCACATGCAGACTGCCTCCCCCCAGGAAAAAGCAAGATGGAGTTCTTCACTCTGCTCTCACTAAGTATGATGGCCTTTGAAGTTCTATTTCTTTATCAGCCTATGAGCATATCAAGCTGTTTCTGTTCAAGACTGCATATTCCACAATGCTTTGCAGCTGCACCTCCTGCTTGAGAAAGTCCCTGTCATTGGCTCCTTTAATGGCTCTCTCTCTCTATTACAGTCTGAGAGGAGAAGGGGGGGCTGAAATCCCTCACTGCGTTGTCTGTGTCCAGTGCAAGTGTCAGGTTTCAGAGGAGATCCAGTCAGCAGATTACAGCAGTCACAGATAGGATTAATTTCCCCTGCTACAATTATTTAGCCTGTGTGAAACTATGATACATATATTTGCATATTGATCAGTCCTGCTGTGCTGACTGCCTAACTCATTTCTTGGGACCCTAAAATGCCAGGACAGTACCATATCCCCAAACAACCCCTTTTTGGAAAGTAGACAAAAACGTATTTAGTAAGAGGCATGGAGAGTTTTTTGAAGTTTTAATTTTTGTCACAGTTTTTTTGGAAAATGAAGAAATTTACAATTTGTTGTTTTCACAACTTTGTTTTTTACATACTGTCACCAGTGTGGTATCATCATATAACTGGTGTGCTAGTGATCAGGAACAGTACTGGTGACAGTACGTAAAAAAAAAAAAAAAAAAATGTTTTTTCATTTATTTTTTTTTAATATTTTTTTCTTTTTCATCACATTGCTTTCTTTGATTGGCCCTGTTTGTGCCATGTGATCACTGTGATCAATCACAGCAAGCAACACAATAGTACACAATCGATGGCATGAATAAAAGCTATCTACACAATTGTCATGTGCTTGGTCACGGCGATCACATGGTACCGGCAGTGGCCCAGTACAGTGATCTGTCATCGGCTGTGTCTGGTGGACAGGAACAAAAGCAGCATGATATAAAAGTAGTTTGTTCCACACATTGATGTAAGCCAGGCCCCTACCCCAGGCCTTGATTTGATTTAAGTTACACTCTGCAGATCTCAGTGAAGAGAGCTCTGTGAGCTGATTGGGGGAAGGGACACCCCTCCACACAGCAACAGAGTTGAGGCTGTCAATCACAGGCTCTGTGCTGGAGATCCCTACCCATAACCTCTTTAGTCAGGAAATGTGCCAGAAGTGACTCATGAATGAGGTGGCAGACAAAAATGGCACTTAGTGCTATGGATTGAGATAAGTACACTCTACAGAGGGATAGGTTATGTTCATATTTAAGTTCAGTATGTTTATTGGTTTAAAAAAAATGTATATATAAACAATAACAGATTGCAAGTGAATTTGTACAATATAAGGCAGCTTGTAGAACAAGAGTGCAATAAACTGAACAAAATGGTGTCCTGGATTATTTAAGGTTATTCAAAAAGTAGAATATTGAAGGATAAAAAGGTGAGCACAGCTAACTACACAGGGTAGGAGAAGCACTGCAGCAAGGAAGATACTTTCTATCTTTTGAATTGGGTTGTCTTCTATGAGGTTAATACTTCTTTAGGTTCATCCTTGAGTCCATCCTGTGTGAAGATCTGGATTTAAAGAGCGCTCATATCTATGGCTTGTCCTTTGGGATCCATACAGCGCATTTTGACCTTTCCTTAATTGAGGGTCACTATTATCTGGTAAGAGGCAGTGTGTTTTGTGGTGGTGAAGGATCTTTCTCCTCCGGGCGTTTTTTGGGATATTTATACAAGTGCTGTGGATCCAGGGGAGAGGGGCTCATTCCCTACACTTCAAGCCTTGTGGATTGGACTTTTATTTATATTTGTATTTCTGTTTTTATATATCAATTTTTTAGCACCGCACTTTATATACCATATGAAAAGATCATTTTAAATATTGGAAACCATTCAAAAACTGAGAAAATGTAAAAGAACAGTATGTGGCACGAGTAATGTGTTTGTTGCAGTACAGGCCCAATTTAGATGGTAATATTTTGGTGACGGTATGTGATACATGGGTCCCCGATTTTGCAGATTTTGCTATGGGTATTAGTGAGAATTCTGGTCAGCTGTTTATGCACAACCAAGTAATTAAACTAAAAAAATCCCAGCGCCAATCAAAGAAAGTATACAATTATGCAGCTGTGCACCAGTGAAAACCACCAATAATAAATAACACAAAAAAACAGCGCAAAAATTAAATAAATAAAAATAATCACAAATAAATAAATGTCCGTGCAAAAATATATATATAATATTTCAAACATAAGTCCTTATTTTCCCAAAAGGATTTTCAAAACAATGTTCCAAAATGTGCTTCCACCTAATCACCACGTGAAAAATAATATTGACCGCACTCACCAGATGGAGGGGAGTAATAAGCCTCATAGGATATAAGGGATCCTATAGCCCCTCAGGAGGAACTCAAATCGCCTTCACCCTGCTCAGATACAGCTATCGACTCCACTCTACTTCTCCATGGAATCCTCAATAGTGTGCAAGGAAAGAAAGGCTACATAGTGTAATACTTCCACTCAATACCATATAAATCGATAGAATAAGGACACTCACATGTTTCAATAAAATAACAGGCCTTGTTTAATAGTCTCAAAGGCTTCAAAGGAACAAGTTTCCAAATTGTAAATATAGGGATCTCACGCTTTAAGGATCACTGTAGAGGATGACCAGCTTTCCACCTCAAAAATGGCTGCTTGAACCGCAAAAGTCGGCGTGCGTTCCAAATACCGGAAGTGACGTAGGCCAAGAAGACGGCAGACCGGAAGTGTGTCAACGCGTTTCGCCCCACCCACAGGGCATTTTCAAGACACCACCTTCAGTATCTGGCCGTCTTTTATACCCCTTAGGGAGAGCTCTCATCCATCTCCTATGCAAATTAATAGAAACTACCTCCCACTACCACACCTGATCATTAAACCATTATAATTACCATACAAAGTACCCACCCTCTGATCTTACCTCATCCTCTATATACTCAGCGTGAGAACCCTTCACAACTTAAATACAAGACAATGATCCGCAATTAAAACAATGAAACAAAATTCCTCATAAATATAAATACAAATCACCATATATTCCAATTATCTTTAATACTCTCTGGGAGATAATGAAAGAATAAAAATAAAAATGTATTATAAATTAAAAAAAAAAAAAAAAAAGATAAAAAATAAAAATAATAAGAAAAGTAAAGTAAAACAATGAAAAAAAAAAATAAAGCAAATATAAATAATAATAAAAAAAATAAAATATAAAATAATAGAAAATAGGAAAAGTAGAACAATGAAAAAAAATTAAAATAAAGCAAATATAAATAAAAAAAAAAAAAATAATAATAATATTAAATAAAAAAATAAAAAATAGAAAATAAAAAATAATAAGAAAAGTAAAACAATGAAAAAAAACTATAAAGCAAATATAAATAAAAAAAAATATAAAAAAAACAAAACAAAAAACAAATGTACATATGTAGATCACAATTCCTTAAAAATCTCTGAAATATTTTGAAGCTATAGCACCACAAAACTCTATTGGATACAACCATTAACTTTCCACTAAGTAGAGTGTCTGAAACCACCCACAACTACACTATTAATGGTCTCAGTCAATCCACTCACCAACTGGATAAGAAACAATTAATGTCAATGCATTTAAACCTTTGGGGGCCAATGTTCCCATATTATAAATCCACTTAGTTTCATTTTGTGAGATGCTTATCAACATATCTCCCCCTCTCCATGGCGTTTCCACTCTATCTATACCACAGAATTTTAGACAAGTTGGGTCCCTATTGTGACAAACCCTAAAGTGATGTGATAAACTGTGATACTTAAATCCTTTTTTGATGTTTCTGATATGCTCACCTAATCTCACAAATAATTTTCTAGTAGTTCTTCCTATATATTGAAGGTTACAAGAACATTCAAGCACATAGGTAACATGGTTAGTGTCACATGAAATAAACTTCTTAATTTTATAGGATGAACCCTTAGAGCTAGATTTGAAGCTATCAAAATATTTTTTATTATTATCCCCTTTTAAAATTCTACATGCTGAACACCTTCCGCATTTAAAAAAACCCACTCTATCCAAAAAAGTGGTTAATTTCCTTGGTTTATCAGGAACATTCTTTACCAATTTATCCCTTAATACAGGCGGTTTTCTGTAAATGAAACTAGGCCTCTCCGGAAGTAATTTACTCATCTCATCTCTTTTTAGAATCGGCCAGTGCTTCCTTATAATCCTTTATACTAATTTAAATTGGCGAGAATAACTCGTTATAAAAGCCATTTCTCCTGTGCATCTATCTTTAGATTGTTTGACCAGCAAATCTTCCCTATTCATTCCCTTGACCTGTTCTAGAGCACATTGCAAGGACTGTTCTTTATAACCTTTTTCCCTAAATCTATTCAATAACATATCAGATTGATTTTGAAATACTTTATTATCATCACAGTTGCGTTTTAACCTAATAAGTTGACCTTTCGGAATGGCCTTAAGCCAGTTTCTGTGATGACAGCTATGGTTCGGAATATACCCATTCCTGTCAACATCTTTAAAATGGGTCTTTGTAAGAAACCTATTACCTTGCCTATAGGCAAGGTAGGCAAGGTAACAGGTTTCTTACAAAGACCCATTTTAAAGATGTTGACAGGAATGGGTATATTCCGAACCATAGCTGCCATCACAGAAACTGGCTTAAGGCCATTCCGAAAGGCTTATTACTCACCTCCATCTGGTGAGTCCGGTCAATATTATTTTTCACGTGGTGATTAGGTGGAAGCACATTTTGGAACATTGTTTTGAAAATCCTTTTGGGAAAATAAGGACTTAAGTTTGAAATATTATATATATATTTTTGCACGGACATTTATTTATTTGTGATTATTCTTATTTATTTAATTTTTGCGCTGTTTTTTGTGTTATTTACAACAAAGTAATTGATTCAGGATTCAACTTCAGAGAAGTGGGTAAATAGTTATTTCCACACCCTAGCTATTGTTAAATTTAGAGGCTAATAAGTGAATGAGCTTAAACTGTTTTTTTTTTTGTGACACCCGAAGGTTTAAAGTGTAGAATTGCTATCCCATGGTCTCTGGAGAAACGCATTTTGAAGAGCTCATAGAGAAGAGAGAATACTTTGGACCAAAAGCGGTCCAACATAGGACAGGTCTATAATATATGGAGAAAAGTTGGAATTGAAGCATCACACCCCCTGCTAAGAGGTCCAGATACATTTTTCCATTAAAGGTCAGGGGTATAATTCAAGAAGCAACCATCATGTTTCGGGTGTCTAAGTGCCCCCTTCATCAGGGCTAGAAAAAACATAAGAAGATTTTCATATCAATCTGACATTAATACAATGTCCCCTCCAATGGAGTCAAAATTAAAACCAAATAATCAATCGTAATGAGAGTATAAAAATATTTACAGAAAAATGAAAACATGAGTGCTGAACAAAAATGAGAACATGAGGTGCTGAAAAACAAACAAAAAAAAAATAATATTAATAGCCACTATTATTAAAATGATAAATTATGGGTGATATGTTGACCTAATAAAAATAGAAAATTGAGGTAAGAACTCTCAAAACTGGTATGTGTATAAATTGAACCATACATTATATAATCTGAGTGTACAATCCTAAAACAAGTTGAAAAAAATAAATTATAGCATAATAAAAATATTAATAATATTATTAACAATAATAATGATAGTACTACCAACAATAATAGTCATAATCACTATTAAAATGATAAATTCTATCTTAAAATGATACATTCTTGGCAATAAATTGATCTAAAATGAATACATGTATAAAAACATGAGTAAAATAAGATAACTGTATTATTATTATTATACAGTATTTATAAAGCGCCAATAGTTCGCTCAGCGCTGTACATTACAAAGGGGGACAGAACATGTGACAGAACAATACCAATACAATACAATGCAAAACATGAGGGGATCGAGGGCCCTGCTCTTTCGAGCTTACAATCTAGGAGGGAGGGGATGGTGGTACAGGAGGAGATAGCTGTGGGGGATGGAGTGGTAGGAAGAGTGGAGGAGGTCGGCAGGTTAGCAGGGGGTGGGGTAGGCTTCTCTGAAGAGATGGGTTTTCAGGGTGCACCGAAAGGAGAGGAGAGTAGGTGACAATCTGATGGGTTGGGGCAGGGAGTTCCAGAGGATGGGTGACACCCTGGAGAAGTCCTGGAGGCGGGCATGGGAGGAGGAGATCAGGGAACTAGAGAGAAGGAGGTCTTGTGAGGAGCGGAGTGTGCGTGCTGGGCGGTACTTGGATATTAGGTCAGTGATGTAGTACGTGGCAGTATGGTGGACAGCTTTGTACGTCAGTGTTAGGATTTTGAATTCGATCCATTGCGCAATCGGAAGCCAGTGGAAGGATTGGCAGAGGGGGGTGGCGGAGATGGAGCGGTTGGAAAGGTGAATGAGTCTGGCAGCCGTATTCAGGATCGACTGAAGCGGGGATAGCCAGCGGCGAGGCAGGCCAGTAAGGAGGGAGTTGCAGTAATCGAGTCGTGATATGATGAGGGAGTGGATGAGCTGTTTAGTGGTTTCTGGGGTTAGGAACGTGCGTACTTTGGCGATGTTGCGGAGGTGGAGTCTGCACGAGTTTGTTAAAGATTGGACTTGGGGCTGGAAGGATAGGTTGGAGTCCAGAATGACACCAAGTACTCTGGCCTGCGGGGTTTGATGGTGGCGTTGTTGGATGTGACGGAGAAGTCAATGGGGGGGTGGTGTCCGGGCTGGGGGGAAGACAAGAAACTCGGTTTTGGAGAGGTTCAGTTTAAGGAAGTGGAGCGACATCGAGTCTGATATGTTGCTCAGTAGGTGTGTGATTCGGGCGGAGACCAAGGGGGCGAGGTGGAGGTTGAGAGATAGATTTGTGTGTCGTCGGCATAGAGGTGGTAGTTGAAGCCGTGAGAGTGTATGAGTTGGCCAAGGGGGGAGGTGTAGATGGAGAAGAGAAGGGGCCCAAGGACAGAGCCTTGAGGGACCCCAACCGAGAGGGGGAGTGAGGGGGAGGTGGTAGCATTATAGGTAACGCTGAAAGAGCGTTGTGACAGGTAGGATGAGAGCCAGGAGAGAGCAGAATCTCTGAGTCGTATAAATAAGTCTATATAAATAAATTAGAAATTATTATATTATACAATCTGATTGTACAATTGTTAAATGGTACAAAAGGTAATAAAATAATATTATTGCTAATACTGCTAAGAATGGTGACACTTATTATAAAAAAAAATACATTCTGGTTGAAAAAAATTTTTTTAAACCTAAGAATAAACATATACAAATGACAAAATATATCCAAAGAGCTGATAGGAGCTATACACTCTACGATCTGACTGTTCAATCGGTTAAAAAAAACTCCCAGTCTTAAAAATCTCATGCAGTAAAATACACCTACAGGTCCAGCACTATCTTTCCACACTATATATGGAGGACATCTCCAGTGGTTTGACATCCTCTGAAGCATAGACCAGAATGCCCAGAGAACGTATGAGCTAATTCGGAAGATTTCAAGTACCATCTATTGCCTTATAGGCTGACTCGAGAGTAGTCGCATTAATAGCGCAGATGGCAATAATAGACCTCATATCTTGCCAGTCTTTTTCTGAATTTTAAGCCGTCAGGTCCTCCTCCCACCTTGTTACTTAAGCAGGCATGGAGGGGGAAAGTAATCAATTAAGTTGAGTATAGCAGCTGGTGTGTTGAAAGATTGTTAATGTAGTAAGCGGGTCTTATCCCAGAGCAGCAATGTAATCCAATGCCTAAATTGGATAACCCGAGACCAGTTCCAAGGACGGAGCTGTTAATTAAATCTTGAAGGACCACCCAGAACAAAACAGACCCTTTCGCTATGAGGGAGTGAGGGACAATCATCAAATCCGCTGAGAAGGGTGGTGGTATCATTCAAAATAGAACTCATTGCATTAAAGAGGACTACAGACTACTCTCTGATAATCATACATATCAGAGATTAAACCGTAACCCTTTGTCAGTTTTCTCTCAAGAAGCAATGGCCCTAATCAATACAGCACTAGATAATAACATCATTACCAAATTGGAGGCTTCCTTATTTAAAAAGGAATAATTTCAGACCCCCTATTTTTACCACCTCCCTAAAATACATAAGGACCAACAAAATCCCCCAACCTGCCTATTGTAGCAGCCATGGATAGCGTTACCAGTGGGTTTTCCATTTATGTTTACCATTTATTGCAACCTTTAACCCATAATTTACCGTCCTATATTAGAGATGGTATACACCTTTTAGAGATGTTGGAACCCTACAGTTGGGAACTGAGATACCTCTGGGGGTCATTGGATATTACATCCCTCTATACATCTATTCCCCATGAGGTGGGCCTCCAAGCCGTTTAACACTTTCTAGCTGAGGAACCACTGATGAACCCCAAAAAAGCCCAGTTCATCTTAAATGCCACACAGTTTTGCCTACAACATAATTATTTTGAATTTGAAGACAATTTCTTCTTGCAAACCAACGGCACAGCCATGGGCACCAATTTCACCCCTAGCTATGCCAATCCCACTATGGGTCTTTGGGAATTACAATACATTATCAACAATAACCCTTTCGCGTCCCACATTGTTTTCTATCAGAGATACATAGACGATACAGTGATTATATGGGATGGTTCATCAGATCAGTCGATCTATTTGCACAACACTGCAATAATAACCATCTAAGACTATCCTTCACTTATGTTCAAGATCCCCACACTTTAGCTTTTTTGGACCCATCTCTTTGTCATGATAATGGCAAGATTGTTTCCAAAAACTATGTTAAGCCAACAGCTGGCAATTCATATATTCACTATCGAAGTTGCCATCACCCCAAGCGGGTCAAAGCCAATACTGCCGACTCAGGTACAATTGTACTAGAAGATGATTACACCATGCAGGGAGACATCCTAGCCAAAAAAATCCAGGATAAAGGATACCGTGCCCAACTCATTGATAATGCTTTCCAACATTATTGCAATAAACCAGCCCACAAGTCCAATACAGTAGTACCAGGTGATTACATACAACCTATTCGATTCACTACCCAGTTTCATATTCAATATAAAAAAATGGAAAATATCCTGCGTAAACATTGGTCCATTCTGTTACAAGATCCATTTTTACATACATCTATTCCTAAGAACCCTAAAGTTTCCTATCTGAGGGCCAGAAATATCAAAAGCAAAATAGCCACCAGTAAGATGAAACATATCCCTGAAATTCGACCAAAAATCTTCCCCTGATTGACATGTACCAGTGCAAAAAGGTACTTTGTCTTACATGCTCCTTTATCCAGCATGGACAGAAAACATATATCATCAAAGGTAAAAACTACCCCATAAAAGAGTTCTATAACTGCTCCACAGAATATATGTCATTTATTGTCTGACCGTCCCTGTGGATTATTTTATGTAGGAAGAATGATCAGGACCTTACGTAAATGCTTCAGCGAACACAGACAGCTGAAGCGGGGTCAGACAAACAGTGTCCCTAGACATTTTCTTGAATACCATCAAAAAATCCACCACAGGTCTCTCAGTATGGGTTCTAGAACACATTCCAAAATTACCCTCCATGGCAGAGCACTTTAACTGGCTATGCCAGCATGAGACATACTGGATTTACACGTTGGGAACTTTAGCCCCAGGAGGTCCGAATGAAGAAATTGAAATACACACAGTACTCTAATTCTTGACCGTATTCAATACTATATATATATATATATATATATATATATATTGTGGGAACTCGCTTCAAAGTGGTAGAGCTTTTAAATGTACACAGCTACTCGCTTTCTTTTTCAGGGCCTTTTTAGCCCACTTTTATTTAAATGAAAGTTCAAAACAGACGTTTCCCACACAGGGGTACCGATCATCCACATAAACAAAATTCAGCCTCCTGGCTCTCTCAGATATACAATCTTCCACTGGCCTTCCTCTTCAGGCTTACGTCTGACTCCTGCAGACCCTTTCAAAAACCATGGCTCTTGCACACAGCTGGCCACTAGCACATAGCTACTACCAAGCAGCTCCTTGCCGCTTTTGGCTTCCACCTCTCCTTGGTGGAGCCCTCCTGACTCCTATCTGCCGGGGTGGAGCCCAGAACCCTGGTCCTGACTCTATGAAAAGGGCTGTACACACCTGTGCAATCAGTCTCCTGGCCATTCCCAAAACCTGGTCCCAGGATTGGAGATTTCATCCCTCCCAAATCGCTTCGAAATCTCCAGGCTCCAGCTCCCAAAATGGACCTTACAAACAAAGGAGGAAAGTGAAAAGCCACTTTCCTCCATATCAAACCTTTACCCTGGAGCCCCTCAACCTGCCTTGTTGAGAATCCAGGGTGACAGATCGCCACACTTTCACATATCCCCCCCTTTGTTTTGACCCCGTAGGGGGCAGAACACATGACTTACAGCTTCTGGCACCTCTGTGCCAGCTTTCACTTACAGGGGTCCAATCTGGTCTGACCATACCTTTCCTAAAAGGGAACTCTACCCAATGACTCCTTTGGTGTCTCTCCCCAAGCCCCATTGTCACTCTGCTATGGGCTCTAATCAGACCTTGCCTACTCTTTTTCCGGGTGCACTTCCATGAACACTTTCTCTCTTGAAATCCTAATGGGGTCCCCCTGGCCTTTCTATCGACCTTTCTGCCCCTTTGCTTCAGGTGCTCAGGTTTCCTAATACCTCTCTCAGTAATACTGTCCCAAGGCTGTAGGGAAACTATTTCTACTGTATTTGTACCAGGACCACCCCCCTTATTTCTTGTACCTTTAGCTATCAAACCTGCATGACTCATCAACACAGCATTCAGTTTACCATGAACAGATAACTTACAGTCAATTTTACACCTTTCAATATCTTTTCCAGCATTTGTTAGGACAGTGTCTGCAGAGGGCACACACACCATAGGGCAGCCATCACCCACGTGAACCTCACAAAATGCCACTTCACCTGGTGTCATGCACTCTGCAGGCGGCTGTCCAACCTTTTTAACTTTTCCTACACCACTTGGATCTGTATCCAAACCCGGTACAGATGAGCTCTCTTTTCATCTATTTTGCCAGTTTTCACATACCATTTCTCCCTGTATTTCAGGTGTCTTATCAGACCTGCTACATAAACCTCTTTTTGGCCCAATGACCCTGATTTCTTTATGCACATCCGTTTGAGCCCTGGTCAGGATCTCTGCTGTTCTCTGGTCCATGCTCGGCCCTTCCATCTCATGTGGTATGTCCACTGGTGCAGTCAACACACCCTTCACTGACAACTGACCAGCACCAACCTGGACCATAGCAGCAGAAATGCTTCCCACCTGGCTGTTAGGAGGTGAAACCTTTGACTCATTTTTCATTTCTCCAAAACTTCTCTCAAATACATTGACAGGTAGTCCAGCAGCATACCCTGATACAACTTTTAACACCATCAACAAATTCCAAAACAAACAACTTTCTTGTTTCTCTTTGATCTGTACAGCCAGCCATTTGGTGCTCCACCTAGTGGTACTCCGCAGTACCAGACCATCCGACTGTGGAGGAGACACCCCAGTATAAATTGGTTGTACATTCCAAAGTTCAAGCATCTCCTTTAATACTTTGGTTACAACCCAACAACTTGACTCTAAACCTAAGACCTTCCTGACCATATTTAGGACACTGGAAACGCTGAGAGACTCACCTGCTGAGACTTGAGAAGTTGAAATTTTTAAAGGGACCTCCTCCAAGCTGGCGATAACCACAGCCTGGTGCTCCACCAGAGCGCTGCCATGTGCTGGGCTCACTTTCAACATCTCAGACTCAGCATCCACAAGCTGCCCCTGATCATTCCCAGTGACAACATCATTTTGACACTCCATGCCAACATCACTTTTGTGGGTCACAGACAAAGTCTCTGCTGTATACACGCCCTTATCTATAGATCCTCCTGCTGGCACAGCAGAAACAGTGTCCACCTTATTTTTGTTGCATAAAAACCTCATCTATCAACGAGATTAGCCTTTTACCCCAACTATCCCAATCCATTGTATATGTGCTCAATTCGCCAGTGCTCCTCAGCACCGATCCATCCGCCCAAGGAGACACATAAGAATAGACGGGCTTAGTTGCAGATCCATTGCACAAATCACTCTGGATCACATCTGACTTGGGTAACACCTATTTTCCACCAGCAGGTTGCAATACCTCACATCCACCACTTTGCTCTGGTGGTGCATCCTGAATTACACACACATTTGCATTTTTGCCAGGCTGCATTAACCCGCTGTTCACCTGAACACTTTCAGTATTAGGCTGCACCAACACACTCCTATGACAAGGTGCAGTTCCACTCTGCTCCACCAGAGTGACATCGCAGTTGTCCTGGGCAACCTCCGGCTCCAATACACGGAGAGCCCTGGAGATGTCTAAGGACACCTGTGCTGTCTTACCACCAGTTGCTATGGGAAATGACCCATCTTTAATTACAGCTTTTGCACTGCAAGTTTTCCCAACAGCAGTACATTTCTCATCAACAACAACATTAGCATTTTTAGCTCTTGTGGGCTGTACTAGCCCACTACCAACCTGTGACTGGCACACCTTAGTGACATCACTTCCTTTTTGAGAACCATGCACAGGTTTTACTTTAACTCCTACCTCCCCACTGTACAAGGCACTGCACAGGGAAAAGTCACTCTCAAAAGCACATTCAGTGGCCCAACTAACTGGGGTCACTCCTACATCAGAATGGACAGTCTCATAACCAGTCCTTCTCAGCATGACAGTCCCAGCCATGGTTTTATCACACACAATCTTACCCACCACAGTAGTAGGTGTCGCCATCTTCATTTGAGTGCGTCGTCTCATAAACGCATCCTCAACTGCACTTTCCTTGGCAACTTTTCCCTTGCCCCAAGGTGAAGTAACAGACGCCCTCATAGGCTCCATGGACGCTCTGGCACCCCCTGCAGGCCCAACAGAAACTTCCTCCCTGTTGCCAGAGGTGGTTGCCAACATTTTAAAACAAGACTCTGGACTTGCAGTTGTAGACATTTGCGCAGTATCAGCGGTATTCCAGAGTCTGGGACAGTAAAAGATCCCATGCCCCCACTGACCACATTCCACGCAGGGTATATTTCTACACTTCTCTTTATTGGGATACTGAGCCACATCTCCAATGCAGCTCCTCCTTCCAGGCACTACTTTTTCTCCGGTCGCCATGGGAGATTGCACTCTCCAAGCAGAACTTTGCCGGCTCTTTCCAACACGCTGTATTGGCTCCTCTTGATGCCACTTGCCATAATCCTTGTATGACATAGACCCCTGTACACAGACAGCCCGACTGGCCTCCTCTGTGTTGCTATGGGATTTCACTCTTGGTCCTGGCCTCTGGTCAGCCCCTCTCCTTGCACATAGCATAGGCTTCTCTCTGCTGGACCAACTCTCAAGCTGTGACATATTCACATTTTTCACAACAGCTACTGGTTTAACTGCAGCAGCGTTGCCATGGGCGACAACACCCCTCTCCCAGGTACGGACATCCTGAAGCTCTCTCCTTGCACTGAAGGTTGGCTTGGTTTCCTCTTTAGGTTGGTTCAGTGCTGCCAGGTGCCGCTTGCACCAGTCCACAGCAGACTCACCCACATCTAAATTTCCCGGCTTGGCTGGGGCATGCGGTATATAACCCCCTAGCCACAGGGCTCTATCTCTCGCTTCAGCAAACATTGCCTCCTTTTTCTGTTTTGACCGCCCCATGTTTGCAGTCATGCACACAGCAGTGTGTTACACAGTTCAGCAACACCATGGAACACTGTCTCTTTAAGGCAAAGTCCTTTTCTTTAGCAGGTTCTCCTCACCTGCACACACAGATAGTGCAGACTTATGCACCAATCAGTTCATATAACTGATGAACTTACTTCAATCGCCGGGATCTCCAATTCTGTCCGCATCCTCCACCATATGTGGGAACTCGCTTCAAAGTGGTAGAGCTTTTAAACGTACACAGCTACTCGCTTTCTTTTTCAGGGCCTTTTTAGCCCACTTTTATTTAAATGAAAGTTCAAAACAGACGTTTCCCACACAGGGGTATCGATCATCCACATAAACAAAATTCAGCCTCCTGGCTCTCTCAGATATACAATCTTCCACTGGCCTTCCTCTTCAGGCTTACGTCTGACTCCTGCAGACCCTTTCAAAAACCATGGCTCTTGCACACAGCTGGCCACTAGCACATAGCTACTACCAAGCAGCTCCTTGCTGCTTTTGGCTTCCACCTCTCCTTGGTGGAGCCCTCCTGACTCCTATCTGCCGGGGTGGAGCCCAGAACCCTGGTCCTGACTCTATGAAAAGGGCTGTACACACCTGTGCAATCAGTCTCCTGGCCATTCCCAAAACCTGGTCCCAGGATTGGAGATTTCATCCCTTCCAAATCGCTTCGAAATCTCCAGGCTCCAGCTCCCAAAATGGACCCTACAAACAAAGGAGAGAAGTGAAAAGCCACTTTCCTCCATATCAAACCTTTACCCTGGAGCCCCTCAACCTGCCTTGTTGAGAATCCAGGGTGACAGATCGCCACACTGTCACAATATATATATATATATATATATATATATATATATATATATATATATATATATTGTATTGAGATATATATATATATATATATATATATATATATAATTAGCAGTAATCACATAGTTTACACATTTTTTTATTTGGTCCAGATTTGGTATTTATTTTATTTTATATTTTTTTTACATGCATTTTTTATACATGCATCTTTTACCACTTTTTTTTATTATATACAATAGCCATCTGAGCATGTAACTATTATAATGATGTATTACCCTTTGTGTTTTTTATGTATAACATGGATATGTTCTTTGCCCCCTATTTTTGTATTGTACTGCCCCTTTAAGGCTCCACTGCGCCTTGCTGTCCCACGATGTATGCAAGTACTATTTAAGGGTCTCCTCCCCTTGCCATACTAGCTAGATGGTCCGAGCCTGCTGTTTAAGCTGCTGTTCTCTGTGTATCTGGACCTCTGACCCTCAGAGACCTCCGGTGACATAATTTCCGCCCGTGCTTTCCACGCTGGTTGTGCGGCCATTTCCTGCTTCTCCCAGGGATGGACGCTGTCCATCGGCTCCGCCATCCTCCCACACATTCCAGGAAGACTGCACACTGCACCCAAGGTTTTTTACCATCCTGCTGTTAACCCCTAACACACTGGCGATATCCTACAGGACGATTTCACCATACAACATAAGAAGGACAGCACCCATGGCAATGCTGATGGGTTATCGAGAAAGGTCAAGCCGGCAGAAGTCGGTTGCGTCAGGAGGGAAATTGCAGTTCCCTCCCATGCAACCACCTGAGGGGGGAGGTGTAGCAATCGTACCCACAGAGATGGACAAAGTTCAACCATTTTGTTCCAAACCTCAATCTTGGCAAAGGATCGTCCATCTTGTACAATTATATCTTTCCTCATCCCCCTCCCTCGCTGTGGCCTGAGTGATGACAGAGATCACAGGCAGCCAAAGCACAGCAAGGAGCTCCGAGCTATAAAACCCCCAAGGGAGCTGGGGCCTAGCTGTCTAAGAAACCGTGCAATCTGGCATATCGTAAAAGCTTAAACCAAGCCCTTCACTGAGTTCAAAGACATTCCAGAGAAGTATGGGCGGCACAGTGGCTTAGTGGTTAGCACTTCCGCCTGGTAGTACTAAAGTCGTTGGTTCGAATCCCAACCATGGCACCACCTGCCAGGAGTTTGCATGTTCTCCCTGTGCCTGCGTGGGTTTCCTCCGGGTACTCCGGTTTCCTCTCTCACTCCAAAGACATGCAGGTAGGTTAATTGGATAAATTGTCCACAGTATGTGTATGTATGAATGTGAGGGTTAGGGACTGATGTGAATGTACAATATATATATATATATATGTAAAGCACTGCGTAAATTGACGGCGCTATATAAGTACCTGAAATAAATAAATAAAATAAATAAACTAGACACCAAATTCAAAATCCATTTTCCCCCTATGATTTCATATCTTGGAATATGAGAGACTTACATAAAAACCAGGCACATCGTCAGATTGGTTAAGCTAAAACAAACCGTTTGATATATTCCCTAGTTGGAATATATAGGAAGGCAAGAAAGTATATCTCCTGAACCATTCAAGTCTGTATGACATGTGTCATCTCTAACCGTTCCGCAGATGCTGCTGAGTATTAATATACTAGTGGCCAGGCTGCTAAATGCCCTGAGAAAAAGTTATGGGCCAAAATAGAAGCTATGAGAGTTTCTGATCGTAACTTAAGTCTCCACCTACACTTCCCTCCCCAAAAGGAGATGATTGGTTTTACTGCTCCAGGGATGCACCCGGTGGAGATACTAGAAAAGCTGAGCTGAGTTAGTGTGAGAGAAAGAAGATCTCCCTGCATTAACATCGAAACTAGCAGTGGGAGATCAAAGCATCCTTTTGGTCATGAAACTTGAAGCTGCTTAAAACCAAGGCTGACTGGCAAGTACGTTATCTCTTTGCTGTGCTGTTGTTCTCTGTATATTTATATATATATATTGGTTACATATTTTTTCTGTAAATATTTTTATCGCACCCTTTTGACCTTTTAGTAATAAATCTTACTTTCTGAAAGTGTTGAACTGTTTCTAATGCTCTTTAATGCAAACACAAATTCATTCCCCTGAAGAACGCTACTGTGTGTGTTTAACCCTTATTTCAACCATCATAGTGTTATTGCGGATATTGCCAAGTTTCCTCTTTCTCTGTACAAAAAGGAGGTGGTGGCAGTGTGAAGGGTTAATTGCGTAATTAACCTGACCCAGTAACAATCACTCCCAGGTGGCCGGTACATCGATTGTGGACCATTAGCTGGAAAATCTAGATTGGACTAGATTGGCTAGTCCTTCGGTCACGAGTTTGATGTGAAGGGCTGGGATCTGACGTCGCGATCGTCACATACTGCACTTAGCTTGGCGCCTCTTGTTCCTCTCCTCTCTCCTATTCATAGCTTCTCAACCTACTTTGCACCTACCAGTGATTGTGGGCTTTCATAAGCATTTGTCTTACATATTTTGATTTCACTGTATTACGGTGCTACTGTGAAGCACACACTTTGCACTTTTATTGAAAAGAATAGAACAGACTAGAAGAGAATAGGATATCAAAATTAATAGAATGCGACACATTTTTGTCTATCACACAAATACTTGTTTGATGGTAACCATTACCTACAGATACAAGGCACTGTGATGGGAGCCAGTTTTGCACCAAGTTATGCCAATCTCTCTATGGACCCCTGGGAATATCAGTCTATCTGGAACAATAACCCTTATGCCAAAAATGTAATACACTGGTCATTACATAGATGACATTGTCATCATCTGGGATGGTACAAGAACAGAAGTTGACTCCTTCATAATTGTAACTCCAATTCCTTAGGCCTATCCTGTACATCAGAGTGCGTCCCCGACACCTTAGCCTATTTAGATCTAGAATTTTGTCATACTGACACTTCCATATATGCCAAAAACTACACCAAGCCCACGGTGGGCAATTCTTTTCTACATTTCTGAAGCTGCCACCATCCTAGATGGATATCCAACATCCCCAAACGCCAATTTTGTAGGCTCAGGCACAACTGCACACGTAATGAGGACTACGCCTCACAAGGTGAACTGTTTACACAAAAAAGTTTTGGGAAAAAGGCAATATCACATCATTCGTACAAGATGCCTTTTCCTTTTTTCTTTCCAATACTAATCAACCCAGCTCCCAACCATTACTATTCACTACACAATTCCACACCAACCACCGTAAAATGGAACAGATTTTATGTAAATACCACTGCCCGTCCACCGGGATTTATATATCCGTAATTTTGCATTTCCGGGTATGGGACGCGCTTGTGGAGCGTGTGCTCTACCCGCGTCGCCATTCGCAGCCGCGGTTGTCGATCACCGGGTCCCAGCCAGTGATTACTCGCCAGCGCCTGGTGATTGCCGAGCATCTCTGAAGGGGGGGAGAAGTGTTTGTAAACAAAACCGTTCTCTCCCCTGTCAGCTCCTGCACACTGCTTTGCATGGCTATGCATAGCAGAGCCATGCAAAGCAGTGTGCTTACAGTGAAACACAGACACACAGCCCCACAGTAAAACACACACAGCACACAGTTAACCCTTTGAACACTCCACATGTTAACCCCTTCCTGCCCAGTGCCATTTGTACAGTGTCAGTACTTTTTATTAGCACTGATCACTGTATTGGTGTCACTGGGATGTCAGTGACACCAAGTCAGTTCCCCCCAGTGTCTGAATGCCCGCCACAGTCTCACAGTCCTGCTATAAGTCGCTGATTACCACCATTACTAGTAAAAATTAAACAAAATCCCAGTATATATACAGCTATTTGTAAACGCTATAAATTTCATGTAAACCAATTTACGCGTATTGGGATTTTTTTTTAGCAAAACCATGTAGCAGAATACATTTTGGCCTAAATTTATGAGGAAATTTCATTTTTAAATTTTTTACTGGATATGTCTAATAGCAAAAAGTAAAAAATTAGTTTTTTTTCTCAAAATTTTTTTTATAGTGCAAAAAATATGCCACCAAAAGAAAGCTTTATTCATGGGAAAAAAGGACATACATGTAATTTGGGTGCAGCATTGCATGACCGCGCAATTGACAGTTAAAGTAACACAGCGCCAAAAAGTGGCCTGTCCAGGAACGGGGGTAAATCCTCTGGAGGGCAAGTGGTTAGTGGGGGATCCCCAATTGAAGTCATCCATACCTAACATACCTAAGTTTTCATATAGAAGGGCCTACAACATGAAAAGCAAAATAGCCCCTAGCAAAATTAAAAACTCTAAAAACATCCACAAACCCCACGCCTACCTTCTCCTCCATTATAGGCATGTACCAGTACAAAAAACCCAAATGCCTAACAATCAAACATGTCCTACATGGACAAAAACAATTCTCCACCATAGGTAAAACCTATAATATAGAAGAGTTTTACAACTGCTCTTCAGAGTTCGTGATCTATTGCCTATCCTGTCCTTGTGGACTCCTCTATGTCGGTCGCAACATTGTGCCAAAGATTTGGAGAACACAGGTGTTCAGTGAAAGATGGAAAAGACAAACTGAGTGTTCCTAAACACTTTTCCAAATTCCATTCCCAGCCTTCTGCCAGCCTGAGAGTGTGGGTCATTGAAACCATTCCTAAGGGTCTCCCCCAAGCAGAGCACTTTAAGCATCTTTGCCAAAGAGAGACCTTTGGATGTACACGCTAGATACTTTGACCCCTGGTGGCCTGAATGAGGAACTGGAACTGCCCACTGTATTATATTTGTTACTATACTCCTCTCCCTACCTTTTCCTCCAGTTTAGTCATGCCCTTCCTTCCTGAGCGGTCTGACATTTTCAAAATGACCCCCCCATTAATAATTATATTACCTTATTCTGTTACAGTATAACCTTCTCCCCCACAATTATGCATTTTGCATTTTCTATAACATCCTAGTGAGCGAATGCTACTTTCTGAAAATTTAACATACACACACCAGCTTCATTATATAATCCCATCTATAATCCCTTAGATGCTATTAGATTTATTTGATCATATCCCTTACATTCCTATTTTTTCCATTCTAATTATTTAGTGATCATGACATTGCTATCTGATTTTCATGTTTTTTATTTTCATTTTAATTTCCACAGGACCCTTATGGTCTGTTATGTTTACAGCCCCACTCTCTTGTTAACCACTTGCCCTCCAGAGGATTTACCCCCTTTCATGACCAGGCCATTTTGTGCTGTGGTGCTGCGCTATTTCAACTGGTAATTATGCGGTCCTGCAATGCTGTATCAAAACAAAATTGATGTCCTTTTTTCACACAAATAGAGCTTTCTTTTAGTGGTATTTGATCACCTCTGTGGTTTTTACTTTTTGTGCTATAAACAAAAAGTTTAAAAAAAAAAAAAAAATTTTTTTTCACTTTTGGTTATAAAAAATATCCAATAAACTCAAAGTTAGTCATAAAATTTAGGCCAAAATGTATTCTGCTACATGATTTTGTTAAAAAAAAAAATCTCAGTACATGTATATTAATTGGTTTGTGTGAAAGTGTTATAGTTTTCTACAAACTATGGTATACATATTGGAATTTACGTAGCTTTTACTTTCTGACTGCCTATCACATTTCTTGAGGTGCCAAAATACCAGGGAAGTACAACCCCCTTCCCAAATGACCCCTTTTTGGAAAGTAGACACCCCAAGGTTTTTTAAGAGAGGCATGTTGAGTTCATGGAACATTTTATTTTTTGACACAAATTTTTTTTTAAATGACAAGGTTTTAATTTCAGTTTTTTTCACAAAGTTGTCACTTTAATTATATATTGCTCATGCATGCCATGGGTATATGTGAAATTACACCCCAAAACACATTCTTCTACTTCTCTCGAGTATGTTGATACCACATGAGAGACTTTTTGGCCTCCCAGCTGCATACAGGCCCACAAAAATCGAATGACCACCTCCAGGCCCTAAAATGCCAGGATAGTACAAACACCCCCCCCCCCCAAATGATCCCTTTTTGGAAAGTAGACACCCCAAGGAATTTGATAAGAGGCATGTTGAGTATTTTACAGATATCATTTTTGTCACAGGGTTTTGAAAAACAAAAAAAGAAAAGAAAAAATACATTTTTGTTTTCTTTCTTTGGTTTCCAACAACATGTGGCAACAAATGAGATCCGCAAAATACTCACCGAGCCTCTTAGCACATGTGGTATCAACCTTGGAGTGTCTACTTTCCAAAAAGGGGTCGTTTCGAGAGGTTGCTTCTACTATCCTGGCATTTCAGGGCCAACATTAGAAGCGTATGCCACACATCACCCACTCTTGAAGACCAAGCCTTTTTATGACACTTTTTGTTCACATGAAAAAAAAGTTTTTTTTGCTAGAAAACTACTTTGAACCCCCAAAGATTACATATTTTTTTAAAGCAGAGGCCCTAGACAATAAAACGGTGGGTGTTGAAATTTTTTGTAAGTCACACAGTATTTGCGCAGCGATTTTTCAAATGCAAATCTTTTGGGAAAAATACACTTTTTAGAATTTCAATGCACAAAAACACAAGATAATGCTCAATTGTTTGATGTAATATAAAAGATAATGTTACGCGGGGTAAATAGATACCAAACATGACATGCTTTAAAATTGTGCATGCCCGTGCAATGGCAACAATATACATTTTATTTTTATTATCAATAGGCGATGCTGTAAAAGCCTTTACAGGTCACCAATTTATATTTACACAGGAGGTCTAGTACTAGAATCACGGCCCTCGATCTGATGTTCATGGCGATACCTCACATGCATGGTTCAACTGCTGTTTACATACGGCACGGAGTCAACACTTGCGCAAGAGCAGGGGGGCAAGGGTGCTTTTTTTTTTCTCCTATTTAGTTATTTTGGGTTTTTTTTATTATTTTTACACTGTCTTTCTTTTCTTTTAATCACTTTTATTGCTATCACAAGGAATGTAAATATCTCCTCTGACTGCAATAGTCATTGACAGGTATTCTTGAGAAATCTGGGTTCTATTAGACTCTAGATATCTCCTCTGCACTTACATCATCTGATCTCAGCAAGATCGTTGTGATCAGATGCTTTCCCAATTTACAAATGGCACCGTTTATATCCTGTGAAACTGAAGTGATGAAATACTTGTAGCTTCCAATTTCTTAGACTATAGAGCTGATTGCAGCCATGATATGGTCAGCCAGTGGATCTGCCAGCTGCATTCTTGGATTCCCCTGTGGGACAGTAGAGCCCAAGAAAACTGTGCAAGGTGACAAGAGGGGGGATGCCCCTTCTTGCTGCTCGTAAAAACAATTCAGCAATTGGCCACTAGGATTGCTTTTATATGAAAGTGGACTGCCAGCTGAAAAAAACAATACCAGGATGATGCCTGTAGCTGCAGGCATCATCCCGGAATAACCACTGAAATTCCAGCCACATTACCAGTACATTGCTGGTCTATGTTGGGCACATATGTAACAGCAGAGAACCCAGGCATATGATGAATCGGGTCTGTTGGACCAATATGACCTCAATTCATTCTTTTCTGTAATACCCATGTTGAGGGTTAGGCCCAAAAAAGTTTTAAAATTCCGAAACTGTGATAGGTTTGCATGCAAATTGTCTGCCAAGAGCTGAATTTGGGTGGGCAGTGATGTATTGTTTTGCGTATAAATTGCCTTGGCCCACAATGAATTGATACAAATCTTCCATGAAAAACAGCAGAGGGGCTAAATGCTGGCAGCGAACTGGGCCGATCCTGGTAACTCTGCATTGTTGGGGACACTATACAAAGTAGGCACTAGTATAGTTGGGTTCATGATCATTATATTGATCTGTACAAACACTATACTAGTAATGGTGGTGATCAGTGACCTATAGTGTGTGGGCAATCTAAGTCTAGCTGACCCTGACTGGGAGGGGCGCTTACTGACCCTGACGTTATCTGATGTCGCTAGTGGCAGGAATACAGTGATCTGTGAAAAATTTTATATACTGACACTGTACTAATGGCACTAGCTGGGTGACTGAGTGATCAAAGCATTAAATGTGCTAATCTAACCTTGGTTGGGGGGGGGCAGCTGGGGGCACAGGCGCGTTCACACCCCAAAACAAGAAGCGACGCAACATTATGCCGCTTTGCCAAGAGCTGAATGCAAAATGCGGGTAAGCGGTTGGCAAATTTTCAATACGGTATTTTTTTTTTTTATCAGAATAGTACAATGTTACCATAGTAACATTGTACTACTATGGGGGGGGGGGGGGTGATCAGGGATTTTTTTTTTTTTGTTACACTTTGCTTTGCAGGAGAAATAAAGATAATTTATCCTACAATGCAAAGCTTGCTGTCCTGAACCTAACTCATTCATGAACGGTCATGAATGAGTAAGGTTTTGATAGCTCAAGCTAGTGATCTGTGATTGGCAGGAGCTGTCACATGGTACAGGGTGCTGTGATTGGCCCCATGTATCATGTGACAGCTGTGGGCCAATCACAGCTCACTAGGAAAAGGAGCAGAGCTGTTATGAATGAGATTGATTCATAAGAAACAGAAACAACACCTCCTGCGCTCAGGGATCCAGATCGACCACTCAGGAAGCTTGTCCACCAATGGATCAAAGGTTGTGCAGCTCATAACAAGGCTGGGGAGGCTCGACCAGTACTGCAGAGTGAAAACAAAAAGAGAGCACACCAACCTTGCGCATTACCTCAATAAGAAACTGTGATTTTAATAAAATGCAATGTATACTCACACACAAAGCAGTAGAACAGGCGTATAAAATCCTAAAAGGAACATTAAAGTGCAAGACCAGTGCAAATCACATCAAGAGGGGAGACTCTCAAAGTACAGTTAAGTTTAGCTGAACTTTGAGAGTCTCCCCTCTTGATGTGATTCACACTGGTCGTGCACTTCAAAGTTCCTTTTAGGATCTTATTCTCCTGTTATACTGCTTTGTTTGTGAGCATATCCACTCTGCCCATACTCTTTGTAGAATATAAAATAGAATAGATTAGATTAGAATGAAAATAACCGTCTTCCACAGTTCAAATTTTGAATAGAATAAATTCTAATAGAATGAATTAGAATAGAAAACAATAGAATAGAAAATGAAAGCAAAGAATAGAAAAAAATAGAATAAAATAGAATATAACCGTTTTACAAAATTACAATTTTGAATAATAGAAATTCTAATGCTGATTCGAGTTTTTGGAATTCGATCAAATTTAACCGCTTCCCGACTGCCCTATAGCAGAAATACTACTACAGGGCGGAAAGGGTGCGCAAAAATACGTATATACCCGTGGGTGCTGTGATTTGATCAGTTATTCGATTTAGGCCAGTGATGGTCAGCCTAAGTCAAATGATCGATGCCTGTCCTATCAAGGATCCTCCTGTACCTGTGTGTACACTTACACAGGTACAGGAAGTGATGAAATCTTCTCTCTCTGGGCACATTCCATCCCAGAGAGAGAAGAAAGAAGACACTGAGTAAAACAGCACACTTGCACACAGGTAGAACACTTTAGGACACATTTAACCCCTTGATCACCCCCCCCCCCCCCCCGTTAACCCCTTCACTGCCCTGTCACATTAGTACAGTGTACAGATTTGTTGCTGACTGCTGTATTAGTGTCGCCGGCGACTTCAGATAGCCTGTCAGTACACCAGGAATCACATTTAACCCCTTGATTGCCAGGAACACGCTCACATACACTATAAATCTCCATTGCTAGTATAGTGTCTGAACAGATCAATATCTTTGATCAGATCAGTATCCCCTGCTAGCATCTGTGTTTAGACCCCACGCTTACCCCCCCCTCTCCCCAGCAAGTGCAGTGTCAGTAAGTCATACATTGCACACAAAACTGCAGTGTTCGCAGAATCAGGCCTGATCTCTGTTAGCACCTGCCGGTAAATTTTTTTGTAGCAGGTCGACCTTTTGGTGAACTGGCGAGCACCAGCGTCCTAGTACATTCTGGTCTTTCACATACCAGCACTGCAGTATCACTTGGTGACGTTGGCGAGTCCCATAAGTGCAGTACAAGCTAGTGCGGTAGAGAGCACAAATAGTGTCCCGCAGCCCTCAAGAATTTGCACACAGACTCGTAGTATCCTTCTGGATGTGCTTGCAAATCCCGATTGGCAGCCCTCAAATTCTGCAGCATCCGTACTTCCACCATTCACTGCCCAACCCAGAATTCAGGTGGAAACAGCAAATTTAAATACTCCCCTTGATTTTTTGGAGCGGTTTTTCACAGAAGATCTCTATGCATTGATTGTGGATCAAAGCAATTTATATGCACAACAGTTTATCGTCGCCAATCCAAATTCAAACCTTGCCAGATCATTTGCATGGAAACCCATTACAGTTTCCGAATTTAACGTTTTTTTGGGCCTAACAATTGCAGTTGTATTGGTCCACAGATCCAATTCATGATATGCCCGTGTTCTCTGCTGCCATGGATATGACAGTATAATGTGTTTTATGCATTTCAAAGACAATACACTCTGTCATCCTCTGGGTGACCCTGAATTTGACAGGATCCACAACATTTGGCCCCTCGTAAATCACATTAACCAAAAATTTGCAGATGTCTATACTCCCCAGCAAAACATTTGTATTGATGAGTCCCTCATTAATTTTTCTAGCCGTCTAGCATTCAAACAATTTCTCCCCAGCAAGCGTGCCAGATATTGAGTCAAGGTGTATAAGACCTGTCAGAGGGCACCAGGATATACATATAAGTTTCAGATTTACGAGGGAAAAGATAGTCACGCTGAGCCCCCTGGATGCCCAAACCACATGGGGAGCAGTGGTAAGATAGTTTGGGACTTAGTGTCATCCTTTTTCCATATGGGGTACCACTTATACGTGAACAATTTTTGTTCAAGTGTGCCAATATTTAGACATTCGTACAATCTTGGAATTGGCACATGTGGCATCGGGGGTTTCCCCCAACAGCTTGTAAATATCCATCTTAGGGGGAAAAAGCCTGCTTGAGAAATGAGGAATTGCTCACAATGAAGTGGATACAGTGGGGATGTTTTTGTCCTGTCTTCCATTCACAGAGACACGACCATCCAAATTGCCACGGCAGCTGGTGTTGTTGAGAAGCCCCTCTGTGTCCACGACTATAACCTTAACATGGGAGGGGTGGACTTCAACGACCAGATGATGAAGCCGTACTTAGTTTCCCGAAAAGCCAGACACTAGTACAAAAAATTGTATGTTTATTTCAATTGGCTCTATATAATGCTTTTGTGCTTTACAAAGCAACTGGACGAAGTGGATCCTTCCTAAAATTCCAGGAAGACATCATCACAGCCCTTTTGTAGCCAGAAATGCTGTGGCCCAAACCCCCAACACAGATGCAGTTAGCCAGCTGCATGAGAGGCATTTTCTCAATGACATTCCTGGTATCCTAACCCAAAGGACACCCCAAAAAAGATATTGTGCCTGTAGCAGACATGGGATTAGGCATGACACCAGCTTTTTTTGTCCAACCTGTCCTGGCCAACCTTGTCTCTGCCTCAAAGACTGCTTCCGTCGCTACAAAACACTAGTGGAGTATTAGTATAGGGTACAGCATGGCACATATTTGCACAGGGTCTCAAAAAATGACAGTCAGGAAACTGGCATTCTGAGAGACCCTACAATCTGGTTGAAAAGTTGAAAATAAATAAACAAATTTAATTAAATTTACAAGTCCCCAAAAAATTTTTTAAATATTAAAAACCAAAAATAGTAGCAGTTTCTTTTGCTGTTGTCATTGTTACTGTTCTACTGTTACTCGCCCACCCCCCACACAAGCGTTGACCCTGTGCCAGTATGTACACAGCGGCTTCACCATGCATGTGAGTTATCGCCACGATTAGATCAAGAGCAGTAATTCTAGCACTAGACCTTGGTGTCTATTTACTCAGTATACCATCATCTTTTATACTGTACCAAATAATTGGCCAATATATTGTGTTTTTGTGCATTAAATTCCCTGGCAGTCTAATTATGTCAATATTTTTGAATGTCAAAGTGTTACATTGTTTTGCAAGGAAATGTGTTGTTTTATATTGTAGGCCTGTAATTCTTAGGAATGACTCACTTAAATCTGTCCAAACAAGAGTCTAGTAAACATCCCGGGTATGATAAAGTTTGAAACATGAAATCATAAATTATAATATAATAAATAATTTATAAAAAAATAATATAATAACTAATAATAATAATAATAAATTTAATTCAATAATGTAATCAAAACAAAAACACTGAAATTTGAAATAGAACACCAAGTTCGCACATCACTGAGCTCAGTTGCAGAATCATCACTGTTGTCACTTTCAGTGTCTGATGACGAATTCCCCATGAATCACTATCGCTTAATTCTGCAAGCGATTCACTATCGCTGTTTTCTAGCTGGTCTAAAATGTCTTTTGACCTAAAGGGATGCTTTTTGGATGCCATGGACATTCTCAAGTTTCCAGGTAGAAAGAAAGGTAAAAAGTGCAGGCAGGGCACTGGACAAAGCACTAGGGACAAAATTTAGGTGAAATAGTTTGATACAGTAATGTATTGTGCGTATGTCATATTTTTACTTTTTTAAATCTCCCGCCAGTTCTGCCCCCCTGCATCCCAAAGCTCGCAAGGCTGGAGGACATCGGGGAATCGCAGGACAAGGTAAGGATCGGGGAATCACAGGACAAGCACTACAGTGTAATCCCAAGTGTGGCTCGGGGTTATCACTTTTGGTACTGTAAATTAACCACTAGTCACACTTGGGATTACCTCTAGAGAGGTTAAAAGTAACAAAAGTGTATTTTTTTCAAGAAATGAGCGTTTGAAAAATCGCTGCGCGAGTACTATGTGACATAAAAAAATTGCAGCATCCACCATTTTATTCACTTGGGTGTCTGCTTTAAAAAAATATATAATATTTGGGGGTTCAAAGTAATTTCCTAGTAAAAAATACTGATTTTTTTCATGTGAACAAAAAGTGTCAGAGAAGGCTTGGTCTTCATGTGGTTAGAAGATTGAGTGAAGTGTGGCACAAACTTCTAATGCTGGGCAGAAAATGCCCCCACCCCTCCAAATGACCCCTTTTTGGAAAGTAGACACACCAAGCTATTTGCTGAGTGGCACGTTGAGTCCATAGAAGAATTTTTTTACCACAAGTTTTTGTAAAATTACCAAAAAATTTTTTTTTAAATATATATACAAAATTGTCATTTAAATTATTTATTGTTCACACATGCCATGGATATATGTCAAATTACTCCCCAAAATACATTCTTCTACTTCTCCCAAGTATGGGGATACCACGTGAGAGACTTTTTGGCAGTCTAGCTAAGTACAGGACCCCAAAATCCAATAAGCACCCCTTCAGGCTTTTAAAGGACTTTATTTCCTCATTACACTTCCTGACTACCTATCACAGTTTTGGAGGCCCTGAAATGCAGGGATAGCACAACCCCCCCCCCCCAATTACCCCTTTTTGGAAAGTAGACACCCCAAAGAATTTGATAAGAAGCATGGTGAGTATTTTGCAGATCTCGTTTGTTGCCACAAGTTTTTGGAGTATGAAGAAAGAAAACAAACATTTTTTCTTTTCTTTTTTTATATCTCAGAACCTTGCGAGAAAAAGTTAGATCTGGAAAATACTCACCATGCCACTTTTTAAATTCCTTGGGGTGTCTACTTTCCAAAAAAAGGGGTCATTTGGGGGGGTTTGCTATCCTGGCATGCAAGGGCCTCCAAAACTGTGATAGGTAGTGAGGAAGTGAAATGAGGAAGTTACGCACTTTTAGGCTTTCAAAGTAGTCATTGGATTTCAGACCCCTGTATGAGGCTAGGCTCCCAAAAAGTCTCACACATGTATTATCCCCATACTCGGTAGAAATAGCATAATGTATTTTGGGGTGTAATTCCACATATACCCATGGGTTGTGTGAGCAAGATATCATTTAAGTGACAACTTTGTGCAAAAAAAATATGTTTTTGGCATTTTCAAAAAATTTGTAAATCTGCCACGGACTCAATATGCCCCTCAACAAATAGCTTATGGTGTCTACTTTCCAAAAATGGGTCATTTGGGGGTGTTTGTACTATCCTGGTCAAATAAAAGTAGGTAATAAGAGTGAGTGCACAGATAAAAACCTAAAAAACAGCTGCTAGCATAAAGGATGAACCTCTCAATCCTCAAATGAAACATATAAATTTTTATATGCAGCGCTATAACTAAAGAGATCAAAGTGCAAAAACCGCAAAAAAAGAATGAATTATACGGAAGTATAGTGAATAATAAATGTCAACAAAGTGACAAGTGAAATAGTGAATGGATAAGCATAAATAAAGTGATAAAATAATAGTGAATATTATAGGTAATATCACAATAAATGGTAAATATTGAAGTAAAAGTTACAAATATCTTGTAATATATAAATACATATAGTCCAGTGATTTAGAGAATGGATGAAAAAATGCCTAAAATTCGATGAAAGGTTTAATTTCATAAAAACCAGAGCAGGTGACTTCTGTGGTGTAAGAAATGAGGTATGCTTGCACTTACCAGAAGCGCAAGCTTAATGCGCATATCAATATCATATCCAAAGGGGGACCCTGGTGGTCACCATGGATCTGGTCATAACCTGGGGAAGAGGGAGGCTTCAATAGCTCGCACACACCAGACTGCACTCAAAACCATGCAGATTACCAATTCAGCACACAAGGACCAGGGTATAACTTCTCAGGTAAATCCAGCTGCTTTGCTTCGCTTGGTACCAAAAGGTAAAACTCCACGTTAACTGGTTCAAAAACTGAGGCCACCAAAACAAGGATATACTGATAGTGTAGTATATTTATTTGGAAAAAAAGAAGGATAATACATCCAGCACATATATTAAAAAAAAACAAATGGTTGCCTTTAGCAACACAGTTATGCCAAACATATATTATAAGACTGATGGTGTTCAGCCAACTGATCTGCTAACAGGTTAAAACAAAATAAAAGTGTTCACAAGATTAATAAATAGCCAATCTCAGCTTCCCAATTAACAAAAATTGTGCTGACAAGTAAATCCAGCTGTTATGAAAAAATGATCCTCAATATCAAAGTTCTGCCAGGTGTGTAGTATAATGATACTATTGCATAGCCCAATAATCAACTTACAAAAATAATATGAGTGGTGTCAGCAAATATTCACATATTAGGCAGGTTCAGGGTGAACAGGGATAAGCTAACAGGTGTAGCTAACTGCTCTGGACAAAATCCAAAACCATTTATTGTGATATTGCCTATAATATTCACTATTATTTTATCACTTTATTTATGCTTATCCATTCACTATTTCACTTGTCACTGTTGACATTTATTATTCACTATACTTCCGTATAATTCATTCATTTTTTTGCAGTTTTTGCACTTTGATCAATTTAGTTATAGTGCTGCATATAGATATTTTATGTACTGTCCTGGTATTTTAGCACCTCAAGAAATGTGATAGGCAGTCAGAAAGTAAAAGCTGTGTAAATCCCATTATCTATACCATAGATTTAAATGCTATAACTTTCACACAAAGCAATCAATATACACTTATTGAGAATTATTTTACCAAAAACATGTAGCAGAATACATTTTGGCCTAAATTTATGACAATATTTAGAGTTTTTTTTGGATATTTTCTTTTAATGACAGAATGAGAAAATATCGGTTTTAAAATGCTTTGTCTTTTTTTGTTTATAGCGTGAAACAGAAAAAGTGAACGGGTGATCAAATACCACCAAAAGAAAGCTCTATTTGTGTGAAAAAAAGGACATACATTTTGTTTGGGTATAGCATTACATGACCGTGCAATTACCAGTTGAAATAGTGCAGCGCTGAATAGTAAAAAAAAAAAAGGCCTGGTCAGGAAGGGGGGGCGGAATCCTCAGAAGGGCAAGTGGTTAATTCAATTCCACCAAATTTGGAAAATTTGAATACATGAAATTAAAATAATTCCAAAAATGAATTAAAGAAATGAGACGAATGTAACTAAAATTAAATTTTTAAATAACGAATCAAAATTAATTTTTTCATTTCGCACATGTCTAGTGGATATGTCAGTGAAGGAGGAATTGTAAAAGATTTAGTTCTCATGCATACTGGACGTTTTTCCAGCTGCTGTTTTTGGCTTTTGACATTTTTTTTTATAGCCAGTAAACTCCCCAGCATGTTATCCTATGTATCCATGCACACATCTGTAGATTGTAATCAGCGTTTTTTGGCTGTAAAAAAAAAAAAAACCCAGAACTAGTGAGTTTCTAGAGGAGTTTTTTAGCTGTAAAAACACTCTAATGCAGAAAAACTTAGAAAAAAGTGGTAAAACGTGGCAAACCTGCATTTTTTGTACTTTTTGGAGAAAAAAAAAATGCTAAAAAAATGCAAAACTTAAAAGGCGCGTCAAAACACCACTAAAAACGTTAATGCAAAAACGCTACAAAACCTCACATTTTTAACGTGACTTTACACAGCTAACGTTACCAGCGTTATTAAAACGCCCAGTGTGCATGGAGCCTTATAGTGGGGGGACATAATACAGGTGCACCTCCATAAATTAGAATATCATCAAAAAGTTAATTTTAGTAATGCAATTCAAAAAGTGAAAGTTATAGATATTATATAGATTTATTACACACATAATGAGTGATAGATTTGAAGAATATCTTTCTTTTAATCTTTATAATCATGGCTTACAGCTAGTGAAAACCCAAAATTTAGTAACTCAGAAAATTAGAATATCACATAAGACCAATTGAAAAAAGGATTTTGATGTTGGCTTACTGAAAAGTATGTCCATGTACAGTATACTATGCACTCAATACTTGGTCGGGGCTCCTTTTGCATGAATTACTGCATTAATGCGGCGTGGCATGGAGGTGATTAGCCTGTGGAACTGCTGAGATGTTATGGAAGCCCAGATTGCTTTTCAAGGCCTTCAGCTCATCTGCATTGTTGGGTCTGGTGTCTCACATCTTCCTCTTGACAATACCCCACGGATTCTCTACGGGGTTTAGGTCAGACGAGTTTGCTAGTTAATCGAGCAAAGTGATACCATGATCATTAAACCAGGTATTGGTACTTTGAAAATGAAATCAGCATATCCACAAAGCTGGTCAGAAGAGGGAAGCATGAAGTGCTCTAGAATTTCCTGATACAGGTCTATGCTGACTTTGGACTTGACACAGTGAACCAAAACAACCAGATGTCACGGCTCCCCAAATCATCACTGACCATGAAAACTTCACTCTGGACCCAGGCCCGGACTGGCCATAGGGCGCACCGGGCATTTGCCCAATGGGCTGGTGCCACCTGGATAGGAGAGGTGGCAGGGTGGCACATAGAGGACTGTGCAGTTCTCAGTTCCTCTTTGTGCTATCCAGCCACCTCTCCTATCCATCTCCTGCATGTAGTCGGCTCCTGTATGCTCCCCCCCCTCATCGCCTCCAGCGGCCTCCTCCCTCATCTCCTCCAGCAGTCCCCCTCCTCGACTCCTCCAGCGCCCCCCCTCCTCATCTCCTCCAGTGGCCCCCTCCTCCATCTCCTCCAGCTCCCCCCCCTCGTGTCCTCCAGCGGCCCCCTCCCTCCATCTCCTCCAGGGGCGCCTCCCTTCATCTCCTCCAGGGGCCCCTCCCTTCATCTCCTGCAGTGGCACCCCACTCATCTCCCCCAGCAGCTCTCTCCCTCATCTCCTCCAGTGGCCCCACCTCCTCAACTCCTCCAGTGGCCCCCCTCCATCTCCTCCAGTGGCCCCCCTCCATCTCCTCCAGCGGCCCCCCTCCATCTCCTCCAGAGGACACCCTCCTCATCTCCTCCAGTGGACCCCCTCCTCATCTCCAGTGCTGCGGGGGATCTGTCAGCATATGTCTTCTGTACCCCCCTTTCTCTCTCTCTCTCTCTCTCTCCTATTTCTTTTCTTTTTCTCTTTCTCTCATTTTCTCTCTCTCTCTCTGTCTCCTGTTTCTCTCCGTTTTCTCTCTCTATCCCGTTTCTCTTTCTCTCCCTCATTTCTCTCTGTTTCTCTCACTCTTTTTTTTTCTTCCTCTCTCTCTGTCTCCTGTTTTTCTCCTCTATCTCTCCCGTTTCTCTTTCTCTCTCTCTCCCGTTTCTCTTTCTCTCTCCCCCCCCGTTTCTCTCTCTTTGATTCTCTCCCTCTTTCTTCCTCTCTCTCTGTCTCCCATTTCTCTCATTTTCTCTTTTTTTAGTTCTCGCTTTATATCTGTCTCTTGTTTCTCTCCTTTCTTTCTCTCTGTCTTCTGTTTCTCTCATTTTTTTCTCTTTCTGTTTTATAGTTTTCCCTTTCTCTCTCTTGCTGTCTCCTGTTTATCTTATTTCTTTCTCTCCCTTTATTCATCTCTCTCTGTCTCCTGTTTCTCTCCTTCCTTTCTTTCTCCTGTTTTCCTCATTTTTTTCTCTCTCTCTCTTTTTCATAGTTCTCTTTCTTTCTCTGTCTCCTGCTGCTCTCCTCCTTATTTTCAGTCTCTCTCTCTTTCCTTTCTTTCTTCCTCTGTCTCCTGTTTCTCTCCTTTCTTCCTCTCTCTCTGTCTCCTGTTTCTCTTCTCTCTCTCTCTCTCTCTCTCTCTCTCTCTCTCTCTCATTTCCTTATTTTTTTTCCCTCCTTCCCTCTTTCTATACATCTGTCTCTCTCTTCCTTCTTTTCTTTCTTAACCCTCCTTCTGTATCTCTCTCTCTCTCTCTCTGTCTCCTTTTCCCCTCCTTCCTTCTTTCTATACATCTCTCTCTCTCTCTGTCTCCTTTTTCTCTCCTTTCATTTCCTCCTTCTTTCCCTCTCTCTTTTTTCCTTCTTCTATATGTCTCTCTTTCTCTCTCTCTACTGTTTCCCTCCTTCCTTCTTTCTCTTTATGTGTAGCGCTATTTGTACACTCTTTGCGGCTACTGGAGTATAATGGCGCCACCTGTATAGTATTTAAGAGCAGAATCCTTATAATCTGTGTGATCAGGACAAGGTCTCTGACAAGCGCTAGTGCCTCCACTCAATTGGGGCTTGTGGATAACAAGTGAAATCCCAACTGAGAAATGTATCATCCAGACAGTAATCCACACAGCAGTGTATATGAAAGTCCATGTATTGAAGAAATAACATTCAGTGAACCATCAAACATAAAGTATCTTCAAAACAGGAACATTAAAGCATTAACAGTCTTTTGTGCATGTCTCAGTGGGGGGAGGCTGCAACATTTACAGTCTGAGTTCTCTCTCTCTCAGGAGAAACCACACTTCCCCCTTTTTCACAAGTCTCTCTCTGATGCCCTCATCCTCAGTGCCCAGAGAGCATAGCAGCCATATTGATAAAGGGCAAAACAAACACTGCATAATAGAAGTATACACTGGAAAATGGGCAAAGAAATTATCACATCACTACATTCTCCCCCTGCTGAAAATCATTCCGACCCGGCAAGGATATACACATAAAACAACAACAAAATATAGCAAGTTAACATCGTTGTCGCCTTCTGCAGACCACTTCTCCAGAAGCAATCTATTACAGAGATTAGCTGCAAAGAAAAAATGGTTAGTAACAAATAGGCATCATGCTAACCAGTCTAGAATGGGCGGTAATCATGTCCATCAGAACATGAGGTTGTACAGCATAGTTCTGTACAGCATAGCAAGGTCTTCCCAAGATGTCATAAGTAAACATTGGTGGAGGTCGTCGAACAAGATCTCCTCTCCTCAAGCCCTCAGGCATTAGTCCAGATAAATCTGGGACTGCACTAGTGGGAAAACTTGGTGCTCCAATCATGCCTGGAACTGTAGGCACAAAGGTTTGGGCTGTTGGTTCAAAAGCAGGAGTAGATGGGTTCAGACCTCCCCTCTGAGGAAGACCCCATTAGTAATAGATGAAGGAGCCTGTATATCAGACCCTGGTGGAGGTGTAAACCAGTCATTGTCATCACACTGTTCTCCACTGTCTGCACAAGGCACATCATTAGAATCTGTAGCAATATCAGGTTGTGGCTCCTCATCCGCAGTAGCAACTTGTGGTACTGGAAGCAAGTGATTCCTATGCCAGGCTTTAATCCGACCCTCTGGTCCTCGAATCTGGTAGACTGGAATTCTAGGCAGTTTTTCTATAACTTCAAAAAACTAATTTCTCCAGCGATCAGCTAACTTATGTTTGGCTGAGGGTCCCAAATTGCGAAGAAGCACTTTATCACCAACAGACTCTCTAACATGTCTGATTACTGGATCCCTCATTTGTAGAAGAATCATATCTTTCTTTTGCAGCTGGATGTTTTCTGGTACCCCTAGAGCAATGGGGCAGCAATACATGTCTGGGATACACTCTTCACTAGCTCCCAATGAGTCAACTCGTAATTCAGAGAAAACAATATTGTCTCCTTGTACAGCAGCTGTAGCACAGTAGGCAGCCACAGCAGGCCCAGGTACTTCCTCCCATTCACTTTCTTCTAAGTTCATTGGCAATCCAGGATGCCTGGAGAGAGAGCATCAGCCCCAATATTTTTGGGTCCTGGCTTGTACTTGAGAGTGAATTGGTAATTAGACAAGTCAGCAAGCCACCTATGACCAGTGGCATCCAGCTTGGCTGTAGTCAAAACATAAATGAGGGGGTTATTGTTAGTTCTCACCTCAAACTGAGCCCCATACAAGTAATCATGCAGCTTTTCAACAATAGCCTACTTTAGGGCAAGAAATTCCAGTTTGTGAACAGGATAATTCTTTTCTGCTGGGCTTAGAGTGCGACTGATATAAGCAACAGGCCTTAGTCCTCCTGGGTACTCCTGATGGAGGACTCCTCCTAAACCATCATAGCTGGCATCTACATGCAGAACGTATGGCTTTTGTGGGTCTACATAAGCCAACACTGGTGCTTCTGTAAGGCTTTTCTTAAGCTGTAGAAAAGCTTCCTCACAAGCAGAAGTCCACCTCTCACTGAAAGGAGTTTTTCTGGTTGTGTCAATGCCAGGTGTTTCTTTAAGCAAGTCATTAAGAGGCCGAGCAGTCTTGGAATAGTCTCTAATGAAGCGGCGATAATAGCCACAAAACCCCAAGAAGGATCTCAGTTCTGTCAGATTTGTGGGACGGTGTCAGGAATGGACTGGCCAGCAATGGTGGGACTCATCTGCCTTATGGGCTGCAGTACCAGGGCTGGCCAGCGGGTGCTCCCAGCAATCAGAGACTCAACCTAGCAGCCAGCTAAACACCTGAAACTGCTTATGCTGGTGTATTTAAGGGATGGCCAGACCTGCAGACTCTGCCTTGGTGTGTGTTTTCCTGGGCCCTGCATCCTGTTCCTGCATCCCGTTCCTGTTCCTGTTCCTGTCTTGTTGCTGACCCTGCCTGATCTGGACCTCTGCTGACTTCTCCTGCTCTGACCCAGACTCGTTCCTGACCATCCCTCTGCCTGACCCTCTGTACCACGCTGCCCGCTACCTGCTGAACCTAGCTTGTGACCCCGACCATTCTCCGCTTGCTCCCCCTGTACCTACCTGCCCAATTGATATTGACCCGGCCTGCCTGACGACGCTTGCATTGTATGTACGGTTATCTGTGGGTGGTTGGTTTGGTTTGTTTGCACTGTGTTATGTTTTAGTATTGCACTGCGTTTATGTTTGTATTGTTAGTGTTAATAAATTATATTGTTTATAATATATCTGAAGTCTGCATTTCCCTGTGTCAGTCACACACCTCTGGTCATACCCGGGAGCCCTGACAGACGGGGCCAGGTTACCACAGCCTCCACTTTAGCAGGATCAGTTGCTACCCCTTCTGCAGATACGATGTGGCCCACAAAGTTTACTGAAGAACGGGCAAACTTACATTTGTCCAGGGAGAGTTTCAGACCTTCTCTCCTAAAAAGATTAAGCACTTTAAACAGTCTCTGATCATGCTCCTCCAGAGTGGAGCCTAAAAACAATTATGTCAGCTAGGTAGACAATACATTGAGTGGGACAAAGGTCTCCCAGTGTCCGATCCATTAGACGCTGGAAAGTTGCAGGTGCACCACTAATTCCCTGTGGCATTCTAGCAAACTTGAAAAACCCCAGGGGGCAAATAAAAGCTGTCTTTTCTTGATCTTCCTAACTCATTGGTACTTGGTAATACCCGGATCTTAAGTCCATTACTGTGAACCATTTGCTGCCTTGCAGGGCATCAAGAGCTTCCTCAATGCGAGGTAGTGTGTATTGATCTGGGACCGTTCGCCGAATTAGAGTCCTGTAATCAACACATATTGGCACTCCACCATTTTTCTTTCTGACCACCACTATTGGGGATGCATACGGGCTTTTATACTCAGCAATGATGTTTTGATCTTTCATTTTGTGCAAGTACTCTCGAACATCATCCAGATCTTTAGGAGGTATGCGCCTGGATCTTTCGCTAAAGGGGGTGCTATCTGTTAGGCGAATACTGTGTTGGATACTTTTAGCACACCCGACATCCATGTCATCAGTAGAGAAAACATCATTGTATTCCATTAGCTGCTCTTCTAGTACTTGTTTGTGCTCTGCAGGACTATCAGCATCATTAAGGTGAAAGTCTAATTTGGTTTCTTTCTCCTCAAGCTTGGCAGGGTAAGAGCTAATGGTTTCCACTGGGTAACAATAGGCTACCTCCTGCCAGGCTGGTATTATAACTGGGTATGTGGTAACATTCCGAACAGTAACAACATCCATTCTTGGACATTTTAAATGATAGTCTTTCCTTTCTGGTACTATCTCCCAGCCATTCTTTGCAGCCTTTTTTCGGATCAGTCTCTAGCAGGAAAAAACTACCATTTGCACCCAATGAAATTTCCACATAAACCCGCAACACTCTCACTCCCCCGGCTGGAAGCTCTATGGGATGCCATGGATTCCCCACACATCCTCCAGGAAGATCAGGAGCAAAAGTTTGGCAGATATTTTGAAGTTCTGGAGCAACAGGCAGTGAAGGTAGAGGAGTACCCTGTTGGGGCTGAAGAAACCTTATGAAAGCATCCTCAACGGCTTCAACATTGGAACTCACAATCATAGGAGCTTACTCACTACCCCCGGGTGGAGGGCTCACATAGACAATGACTAAGTGGGGGATCCTCATCAGCTGTCACACCAGGAATGCGAAGCTCAACTTCCAGACAACCATCCATAAAAACAGGATTTTCTCCCACACCATAAACAGGCATAGTGTTCATAGGTTTCAAAGGGAGGTGGCTTAAGTGTTGCTGATAGAAGGGTCTGTAGATAATAGTCAGCTGAGAGCCAGTGTCAAACAGAGCAGTAGTGGGTATATCATTAACAAACAAATTGAAAGTACATCTGCGGCCTACTCCAAGCAGTTTAGTGAACATTTTCTTGATTTTCCCTGTTTTCTTTTATACATTTGTCCAGCTTTACTGTGAATTTCAGAACTATCAGCAAGCAGTGGACATTGACGAACTGTGTGGCCTGCTTGTCCACAGCAGAAACATTTAATGTGGAAAAGAGGCTTATCACTGGAGGTTTTACCTGCAGATAGAGCTCTAGGCTGTGGAAGTCTACAAACTTCTTTGTTTTTAGCAACAGTCTAATTTTTGTGCTCACCCAAAGAACTCTTTACTTCAGTAAAAGTAAAGTTTCTTTCTCTCAAAACAACTCTTAGGACCGGTGACATTGGGTGATGCGGCAGTAACCCTTTATGATTTGAGCAGTCCTTAATTTATCAACATCTGTAGGAGAGATGACCTTTTCACTGAGCAATCTTCCTAGAAGCACTTCTAGCCTCCTCACAAACACAGAAACATCCTCTCCCTCTTTATGCTTTGTCTGTTTAAAATCAGCAAGCATCTGATCCGGGTCACGTTGCAGTCCATAAGCATCTGTCAAAATATCAATATATTCTTGGGCACTGGTACTCACATGTGTGTCCTTGTAAGCTTGAACAATAATGGATGCTGGTGGTCTTAAGCTTTCCATGATGCACTGTTTTTTCTTTTCCTCTGAGCAGGTCCATTCCTCTATCACTTGTTGTGCAAAATCTTTCCACACTTCAAAGCTTTCTTCACCAGCGGACATGAAAAAGCCTTTAATTTGCGGTAAGAATCAGCATGGAAATTCTGAGCAATGACTTCAGTGACTTTTAGCAGCAGATGCTCAATATTTGTTTCCTGCTTAGTGGTTGTAGCAGGCAACATTACAGTCTCTCCTGATGAAGCAGTTGTATTCAATGGTTCACACTTTACAGGCTGGGCTGGTAAATTTTGCCTTACTGGAGGTGAAATCACTGGAAATACTACAGCACAACTAATTGCTTCAGACCCCTTTGGATTTATGCAAAAGGTCCCTTTAACTGGATTTAAATCCACCTCACTGAGACAAAGATAATGGGTATACAGTTCAAAACTCTCATCTTCTTCTCTTTTATCCACAAGAGTGGCATACTGCAAGGTTTCATTTGCTTTTAGTGCCTCCTGCAGTCTGTGGGAACTCACAGTGATAGGGTGGCAGTACCTCTTCTAGGGCCCACTGCCTTACAGCTTCTGTTGATAACAGTGACATGGTCTTTCCATAATTTCCTGATCCAAGATATATTCTCTCAGCAGTGCCTCCAAATGTAGCGCTATTTGTACACTCTTTGCGGCTACTGGGGTATGATGGCGCCACCTGTATAGTATTTAAGAGCAGAATCCTTATAATCTGTGTGATCAGGACAAGGTCTCTAACAAGCGCTAGTGCCTCCACTCAATTGGGGCTTGTGGATAACAAGTGAAATCCCAACTGAGAAATGTATCATCCAGACAGTAATCCACACAGCAGTGTATATGAAAGTCCATGTATTGAAGAAATAACATTCAGTGACCCATCAAACATAAAGTATCTTCAAAACAGGAACATTAAAGCATTAACAGTCTTTTGTGCATGTCTCAGTGAGGGTAGGCTGCAACATTTACAGTCTGAGTTCTCTCTCTCTCTCAGGAGAAACCACACTTCCCCCTTTTTCACAAGTCTCTCTCTGATGACCTCATCCTCAGTGCCCAGAGAGCATAGCAGCCATATTGATAAAGGGCAAAACAAACACTGCATAATAGAAGTATACACTGGAAAATGGGAAAAGTAATTATCACATCACTACATATGCATCTCTTTTTCTTTCTCTCTCTGTTTCCTGCTTCCCTCCTTCCTTCTTTCTTTCTATATGCTTCTTTCTTTCTCGCTCTCTGTCTCTTGTTTCTCTTCTTTTTTTCTCTCTCTTTCTCTCTGTCTTTCCCTCTGTCTTTCTTTCTTGCCTACACAATAAAAAAGGGAAAAAAATAATAAAATACAAAATTGTGAAAAATTAAATAAAATAAAACCTACTGACACTGGTGGCAGAATTACCAGTGTCACAAAGGTCACTCTTGCAACTGGGCCCTGGCGTTCCGCCACTAGGCTCCAAGGAAAGGGTCTCCGGGATTCGGGCTGCTCAGTCCAAAGTGCCGGGCCTAATTTTTGTCCCAGTCTGGGCCTGACTGAACCTCATGCAACTTGGATTCTGTGCTTCTCCACTTTTCCTCCAGACTCTGGGACCTTGATTTTACTTTCATCTGACAAGAGGACTTTGGACCACTGAGCAACAGTCCAGTCCTTTTTCTCCCTAACCCAGGTAAGACGCTTCTGACGTTGTCTCTGGTTCAGGAGTGGCTTAACACAAGGAATGCGACAGTTGTAGCCCATGTCCTGGATACATCTGTTTGTGGTGACACCAGCCGTAGTCCACTCCTTGTGAATCTCCCCCAAATTCTTGAATGGTCTTTGCTTCTCAATCCTCTCAAGGCTGCAGTTATCCCTGCTGCTCGTGCACCTTTTTCAACCACACTTTTTCCTTCCACTCAAAGTTAATATGCTTGGATACAGCACTCTAAAAAGCCAGCTTCTTTAGCAATTACCTTTTGTGACTTACCCTCCTTGTGGAGAGTGTCATGACTCTTCTGGACAGCTGTCAAGTCAGCAGTCTTCCCCATGTTTGTGTAACCTACTGAACCAGACTGAAAGACCATTTAAAAGCTCACAAAACCTTTAGCCCTGGTTCACACTAATGTGGTGTGGGGAAAGTAGCAAATCCTGTGCATTTCCTACACCGCATTGCAATCGCACAGTGTCCATGCAATCTGGTTTGGGTGCCAGTGTTAAATTAATGACACAGATGGCAAAACGCATTGCGATTACCAGAATTCGCATTGCATGAATGTGAACACCTATATGGAAAAAAAGAGTCCTGCACCTTTTCGGTGTGGATGTGATGCGATTGGGGCCATACAAAATGTATGGCTCAAATCGCACTGCACAGACATCACATGTAATTTATACAGGAATGTGGTGTGTTTCCTGTGCGAATCACATGCGATGTGCCACACCGCATTAGAGTGAACCACGGCTTATAGGTGTTTTGAGTTAATTCACTGATTAGAGTGTGACACCATGACTCTACAATATTTAACTTTTTCACAATATTCTAATTTTCTGAGATAATGAATTTTGGCTTTTCACTAGCTGTAAGCCATAATCATCAAAATTAAAAGAAATCCTTGAAATATATCACTCTGTGTGTAATGAATCTTTATAATACATGAGTTTCACTTTTTGAATTGAATTACTCAAATAAATTAACTTTTTGATTTTAATTTATTGAGATGCACCTGTATGTGGAGTAATTTGGAGTCCAGTTTGGGTATTATTTTACATTTCAGATGGACCCAGTGTGGAGTGGCCATAAGCTTTTTTGAAAACTTGTTAAACTGCATTACCACTAAGGCTCTCTATGTATCCATTCAGTCATATACGACCCTTAGCGATTGCATGGACCATCACTCGTATGTGACTTTTTCCATGAATTCTCTTAGCAATTATTTTACAGGGTAGGTTGCCAGGTCTTTCCCCAACCCCTACCATGCAGGAGATCCTGCGTGGCCAGGGTTGAAACTATGACAATTTAGACATCAGCCAATTAACCTACCAGCATGTCTTTGGAGTGTGAGAGGAAACCAGAGTACCCGGAGGGAACCCACGCAAACACAGGCAGAACATGCAAACTCCATGCAGGAGGTGTCATGTTTGGGAATTGAACCCATGACCCAATTACTGCAAGGCAGAAGGGCTAACCACTAAGCCACTGTGCCACCACCACTAAGGCCACATGTTATGAACTCCCCTAATAGGCCTTAGACCTATATGTAGATCTATGCTATAATTCTGCTGTAGGCTACCCACTAGTCAATTATGTTCCTTCCCTTTGTTTTCTATTTTTAAGACAACTTGGAGTAAGTGTGTCAAATGGCCTGCATCTTGAGTTTACCACTGCTCGGATTGAATCGTGTTCCTCTGTCATCGTATAGGCTTACTGTTTCTATTTATTACAATTTTGGTTAGACACCCACATAAATACACAGCTAGTGTCAGAAGTCCCATTTCTTGCTGCCTTCTTTTCTCCCAGTTGCTCCTGTGAGGTGCCTCTGTGCTTACCCCGAATGGGCCCTAGTGGTGGATGCCCCTCATTTGTTTGGGGTTAATGATGCATTAAGGTCGACCCTAGTTAGTAGAGCAGAGAATATTTTATAACAAACATTGTAATGTTTATGCTTGCCTATATAGTTGATTTTTATTACTTTACATATATATTTTTTTTTTATGATTGTTTAGATTGTATATTCCTTGAAGCGCTTCTGAAGAAGTGCGCTTCAAGAAATATACAATTATTTCATGATGATGAAAAAACTAAGAGAACTGTCGTATAGAGTTGAAAGATGGTCCCCTAGGTCGGAAGGCACTCATCATGCTCCTAGGGAAGAGCTGATTGTCACCAAGAGTAAGCCTTGTAGGATACTGATGGGTCAAAGCCTACGGGACATCCTGATGTTGATGTTGCTGGATAGAAAAAGAAGATCAAAAGCTGTAAAGACATTACCATCAAAGGAACATGGAACGTAATTATTGTAGTATGAACTAAGGACATTTAGAAATTGTTAAGATCAAATGGATAAAGCCAACATTGATTTATTAGGTGTCTGTGAACTCAAATGGACAGGACAGGGACACTTTCAATCAAATTAACATTGGATATGCTACTTTGCTCATGCAACTTTTAGGAAACACAGTGTGGCATTTATCCTCAACAATAAGTTCTCAAAAATGGTACTAAAATACAATACTATCAGTGATAGAGTCATCTCAATCTGTCTACAGGGAAAGCCGATGAATGTCACTCTGATCCAAGTGTATGCTCCAACAACAGATGCAGAAGAGGAGGATAGAGAGTTGTTTTATGAACAACTTCAAAGTGAAATAGATCAAGCAGTGAATCAAGATCTAGCACTCATCATGGGGGACTTCAATGCAAAAGTAGGATGTATATTCGAAGATGCAGTGGTTGGAAAGTATGGCTTAAGAGAAAGAAATGAAGCCGGTGATAACTTTGTACAGTTTTGCAAAACTAAATGGTGCAAGTTTTCCCTCACACTCTGCCAAGTGGAAAATGACTTCAGGAATCAAACACACATTTTGGAGTTGAGATGAGATCTTCCAAACAAATCTTCCGATTACATCAGTATTTTCTTAATCAATACCTCATGAGTGGATGAAAGAAAAAAAGAAAAAAACAAATCGTGTGATACTGCATAAACAAAAACATTTTTTTTTCACATTTAAAAAATCGATTGCAAGCTCAGATGGATACAAATCCTTTCAAACGACCCCCAACAATCCTTCCCTGGTAGACCGCAAACTTTCACTCATGGATGGATGGTGGATGCAAAAAAAGAAGGGGGAGAGCCTAATAGCATAATACTGTATAAAGCCTTTAATAAAAAAAAAATTCATATTGCACTCACTGTTCTGTCTTTCCAATCTAAGCATTGAAAGTGTGATCTCTGTAACTTACAGTTCTGATGAGATAGTGATAACTACAATCTTAGTTGAATAACACAGGCAGTGACTCAATGCAGTAGATATCTTGTACATCTTGTGAAGTTTATTCCATAAACTGAGAGAATCTTACAACAATGAACATTGGATAATTCAAAAGATCATAATGTGATCTACTTCATGACATGAAGCCGAAATGCATTACTGGGAAAATGAACAAAAGGGTGGGGCTATCTATACAGCATGAACTAAACCAAAGGAAAGGGATAAGCAGAGACAAATACAAAGAACACTTAAAGGCATATGACAGTCATGTGAAATATGACACTCACACTTTAAAAGAATAAATCAGGCCTTTTGATAGATACAATTTCCTTCAGGCAAGCTGCAAAATCCATTTTAACATGTATATGATCCCAATAGCATGGAAAGAGATGAATTGGCAGCAATCAGGGAATTTAGCCCGATTTGCCCACATCAAATATGGCCACAGAACACCGAACCAGCATGCGTTCTACTCACCGGACGTGAGATTGTAAACCAGAAATTACGCCAACGCGTTTCGCCCTTCCTCCAAGCTGTCATCACAGACTCAGAATCCCCGGCTTTCATGCTAGATATACTACACTAGCATTTCTCACCCTGTGATTCACCAATTTCTCAATGGACGGGAATACCTTAACTGGAACATAAATACACACCCCTCCTGATCGTAACACCAGGGAAGAAAACTAACTTTGCTGCAAATTCATCTCTCGATTGAAACTGCCACCATATATGTTGCAATTCACATCTTAGCAATATAAAAAATAAATTAAAAAATTACCAATAAAATAAACCTATACAAATGTAATATATATATATATATATAAGGACCCCCATTTCAGGAGGAGGGGGGTCCTTATTTTCCACCATGGAAAGGAAGAGGGGGTTGTCATCCATAGGCCCTTATGTAAGGAATGGAGAAAGAGAAGGAGGGGCTATAGAGGGGTGAAGGGAAAAAAGAAAGAGAGACGCCTAGATCAAATCATTTTCAACTTGAGTGATATAAAGCTCACTGAGAGGAGCTCAATGTTCTCAAGTTGGGACTGAAATTTGCCCCAGATAAATTATAAATAAAACAGACATTTATGTGGATCTACAGAAATTCATTAGAAAACTTAATGTTAGGAAATGTTGGGATAAAAAAAGAATCTAGTGATAGGTAGGATGAAGGTAGATATATACATACTAATTTGAGGAATCACTCTATTTTTAATCCTATAATTAGTAATAATCATTGTGTGGACACTTTCAAGAAATTAGTTGAAGATGACTTAGAAGCTCTTGTCATTCCCTGTATTAGGAAAAAGAAAGATATCATTCAGGGTTTAGAACTTTTAGAAAAAAAATAGGGAGATTGTAATAAGACCTGCAGACAAAGGAGGAGGAATGGTAATTCTGAATAAGAAGGATTATTATGAGGAATTGGAAAGGTTACTAAGTGATCAAGAAACCTATGCATTTTAAAAGGGAACCCCACCAATAAATATAAAGGTAGTATAAATAAACTTGTTGCTTTAGGTGAAAGAGAAAGGTTTTTGAATAAAAAAGAAAGTAGATATCTTGCCCCTGATGCTCCCATTACTCCAGTAATATATCAATAGTTAGTGGGGTGGACTCCCTAGTCGTGAGGATAGGGGATGTCAGGAATGGACTTGCCAGTAATGGTGGGACTCACCTGCCTTGTGGGCTGCAGTACCAGGGCTGGCCAGCAGGTGCTCCCAGCAATCAGAGACTCAACCCTGCAGCCAGCCAAACACCTGAAGCTGATTATGCAGGTGTGTTTAAGGGATGGCCAGACCTGCAGTCTGGGCCTTGGTATGTGTTTTTCCTGGGCCCCTGTATCGTGTTACCTGCGTCCCTGTCCCTGTCCCTGTTCCTGTCTGACTGATTCGTTGCTGACCCTGCCTGATCCGGACCTCTGCTGACTTCTCCTGTTTGATCCCTGGCTTGTGACCCCGACCATTCTCTGCCTGACCCCCTGTACCTACCTGCCCGTTAGTTGCTGTACCCGGCTCGTGACCTGACTACTCTCTGCCTGCTCCTCCTGTTCCTACCTGCCCGATTGTTATTGACCCGGCCTGCCTGACGACGCTTGCATTATATGTATTGTTATCTGTGGGTGGTTTGGTTTATTTGCACTGTGTTATGTTTTAGTATTGCACTGCGTCAGTTCACATACCTCTGGTCATACCCTGGAGTCCTGACATTACACCAAGGCCAATCCTGACCAGAAGTGGCTGCACAGGGAAGCCATCTTGGCTTGTTGCTGGGAAGGATGGATCTTGATGAGGTTGTGTATTTGTCGCTGCTGGTTTTTGATGACAGAGAATATGCTTATCAGGCTCTGAGGGAGTATACCCGGGATCAACTGCTAGAATGTATACGGGTCGCTCATTCCCTAGTAGGTCAGGGCATAGAGTTCTCTGAGGTGCAACCTTTGATTCAGGTTTGTGTAGAGTTGGCTTCATCTGGTACCCCTGAAAGCAGGAATGACTTTTTGCCACCATTTAGTGCAGGCCAGGTAGAGTCCCTGGTATGGTTATTAGAGGATGATGTGGATTGCTTCTTGGAGCATTATACTGCATGTTCACCACAGGTATTAAGGGATTGTATAAACGCAGTGCAGTCTTTGGTCAGACAGGCTTTGTGTAAGCGGAGCTTTGTTCAACCCATACTGCAGACATGGTCAGACTTGTTGCACCCAGCCTCAGTCAGCTTGCAACGTCATTCCTCTGCTCAAGGCACTCTTCCTGCATCCCAGACAGCACCCCCAGTGACGGCCCAGCCTCAGTCAGCTTTCAAAAACCCAGTCCTGCTTCTAATCTATTTCTTCAAAGCTCTATTCCTGCATTCCCAACAGCACCTCCAGTTACAGCCCAGTATACCCTGCTATCTACCGCATGTCAGGACCCTGTTCCCACTCGCTGCACCTATCCTGCCTTTAACCCTGTAAAGAAGCCCTCTGTAGCAACTGTTCCCTCCCCTGTTCCATCCTCCAGCTCTTCTCTGTCTCCAGCTGCTCCATCCGTTTACAAACCTGCGCTTACTTACAGTGCTCCAGTAACTAAAACCAGGAAAAGGCGAAAGTTCTTTCCAACCAATACCATCCTGCCAGTATCCAAACCGGTCAGCCTCCCATCTGAAAACCTGCCTTCCGTGGTGCAGCCTGGTGCCTCGGCGCCCACAATTCAGCCTGATGCCTCTACCCAGCCTGATGCCTCTACCCAGCCTGATGCCTCCATTCAGCCTGATGCCTCCATTCAGCCTGATGTCTCTACCCAGCATGATGTTTCTACCCAGCCTGATGAACTGATCCAGCCTGATGATCCTATTAGGCCAGTTGACTCGATGCCCGCTGTCGATCCAGATGATCCGGAACCTGATGACCCAGTGCCCGCTGTCATACCTGGTGACCCGATGCCCGCTGTCGAGCCAGACAATCCCATGCCTGATGGCCCAGTGCCCGCTGTCATGCCTGGTGACCCGATGCCCGCTGTCAGGCCAGACGATCCAATGTCTGACCCAGTGCCCGCGGTCATGCCAGTTGACTCGGAGCCCACTGTCGTGCCTGGTGACTCGGTGCCCACTGCCTTGCCAGATGACGCGGTGTCCGCTGTCGATCCAGACGATCCGGTACCTGATGACCCGGTGCCCGCTGTCGTGCCAATTGACTCAGAGCCCACTGTCGTGCCTGGTGACTCGGTGCCCACTGCCTTGCCAGATGACGCGGTGCCCGCTGTTGAGCCAAATGACCTGATGCCTGGTGACCCGATGCCCGCTGTCGAGCCAGACGATCCAATGTCTGACCCAGTGCCCGTGGTCATGCCAGTTGACTCGGAACCCACTGTCGTGCCTGGTGACTCTGTGCCCACTGCCTTGCCAGATGACGCGGTGCCCGCTGGCGAGCCAAATGATCTGATGCCTGGTGACCCGATGCCCGCTGTTGTGCCTGATGACCCGGTGCCCGCCGCTCCGCCTGGGGGCCCGGTGCCTGCCGTCCCTCCTGGGGGTCCGGCGCCCGCCGCTCCGCCTGGGGGCCCGTCGCTCCTCCTGGGGGCCCGGTGCTTGCCGCCCCTCCTGGGGGCCCGATGCCTGTCGCCCCTCCTGGGGGCCCGGCACCCGCAGCTCGACCTGGGGGCCCGGCGCCCGCCGCCCCGCCTGGGGGCCCGATGCCCGTCTCTCCGCCCGGGGGCCCGATGCCTGTCGCTCCGCCCGGGGGCCCGGTGCCTGCCGCCCCTCCTGGGGGCCCGGTGCCCGCCGCTCTGCCTGAGGGCCCGGCTCCCGCCGCTCCACCTGGGGGCCCGGCGCCCGCCGCTCCGCCTTGGGGGCCCGCCGCCCCACCTGGGGGCCCGATGCCTGTCGCTCCGCCTGGTGGCCCGGTGCCTGCCGCTCCGCCTGGTGGTCCGGTGCCTGCTGCTCCGCCTGGTGGCCCGGTGCCTGCTGCTCCGCCTGGTGGCCCGGAGCCTGCTGCTCCGCCTGGTGATCCGGTGTCCAGCTCGATGTGCCGCTGCTCGGAGTCCTGCCCGATGTGCCGCTGCCCGGAGTCCTGCCCGATGTGCCGCTGCCCGGAGTCCAGCCCGATGTGCCGCTGCCCGGAGTCCAGCCCAATGTGCCGCTGCCCGGAGTCCTGCCCGATGTGCCAGTCTTTGATATCCCGCCAGTTACCAGACCCGGGCGGTGGAACATTTTGCCCAGCTAGGACTGTTTGGAGTGCCCTGAGGCCGCTCCTTGAGGGGGGGGTACTGTCAGGAATGGACTTGCCAGTAATGGTGGGACTCACCTGCCTTGTGGGCTGCAGTACCAGGGCTGGCCAGCAGGTGCTCCCAGCAATCAGAGACTCAACCCTGCAGCCAGCCAAACACCTGAAGCTGATTATGCAGGTGTATTTAAGGGATGGCCAGACCTGCAGTCTGGGCCTTGGTGTGTGTTTTTCCTGGGCCCCTGTATCTTGTTACCTGCATCCCTGTCCCTGTCCCTGTCTGACTGATTCGTTGCTGACCCTGCCTGATCCGGACCTCTGCTGACTTCTCCTGTTTGATCCCTGGCTTGTGACCCCGACCATTCTCTGCCTGACCCCCTGTACCTACCTGCCCGTTAGTTGCTGTACCCGGCTCGTGACCTGACTACTCTCTGCCTGCTCCTCCTGTTCCTACCTGCCCGATTGTTATTGACCCGGCCTGCCTGACGACACTTGCATTGTATGTATTGTTATCTGTGGGTGGTTTGGTTTGGTTCGTTTGCACTGTGTTATGTTTTAGTATTGCACTGCGTCAGTTCACATACCTCTGGTCATACCCTGGAGTCCTGACAGGGGAATACCCAGATCAGTTACTCCAACCGTTAGTTAAACAATTTCCAGCATATCTGAGAGATAGCGGAGACCTCATTAAAATCTTGAGGGACGTATATACTGTATTGATAAGCCTTGTGTTCTGGCTAGTGTTGATGTTAACTCCTTATATACCAACATTATACATGATGATGCTCTAGCAGTGGTCAAATGGTCTCTATATAATCATACTCAGATGGATATTATTCAAAAAGATTTCTTATTGCAATGCTTAGATTTAGCTATGAGTCATAATTTTTTCTAGCATGGTAATAAGTTTTTTTAGGCAAAAGACCGGAGTTACTATGGGAGCAAAGTATACACCCTCAGTAGCCAACATTTTTATGAGTAGGTGGGAAGATGAGTTTATATACTCGAATAGAAGGTCAGAATTAAAACTCTACAAGAGGTTTACAGATGACATCTGCATTGTATGGGAAGACATGGAAGAATCATTAAAGGAGTTCATTAAGCAAATGGGGAGGAATAGATTTACAGCGCTGAGCGAACTGTTGGCGCTTTATAAATACTGTATAATAGTAATGTGTCATTTACTGAGACCAGTAATGCAGATTCAACTTTGTCAACTTTTTGGATTTAATGATTTTTAAAAGTGGGAATAGATTGTATACACGCACACACTTCAAAGAAGTTGATAGAAATGGCTACATTCCCTTACACAGTTGTCATTATCAAGGATGGCTTAAAGCAATTCCTAAGACTCAGTTTACACTAATAAAACGGAATTGTGATGAACAAGAAGACTATAGGAAGCAGACAGATATGTTGATTGAGAGATTTGAGGAAAAAGCATATAAAAGTAAAGAACTGAAGGAGATCAGGGATAGGATTGACAATTTAGATAGGAATGACCTGTTAAAGAAGAAAGTGTGTAAAGGTAATAATTTTGATATGGCCTCCATAACTGGTTTCTCTAGACAACATAGATTAGTTGAGAATATTTTTAGAAGTCATTGTTCTATTTTGTTACATGACAACACATTGGTTACGTTTCTAGCTAAGAATCCCAAGTTTATTTATAGAAGACCACCCACTCTTAGAACAAGATTGGTAAAGAATGTCCCAGATTCACCTCTCAAGAAGGTTACCTTTTTTGATCAGGTGGATTTTTTCAGATGTGGCAGATGTATAGCATGTAGGACTGTGGGGGGTTACCAAAAATAAAAAAAACTATGTCACATATCTTTTGGAGTGTCCGTGCCATTTACAGTATGTTGGGGGAGAACAACTAGAAAATTGGCTGTGAGATTAGGGGAACGCAGTAGAAATATTAAAAAAGATTTCAAACATCATAGTTTATCCCATCACTTTAGGAAATTTCATAACAGAGATCCATCTTTGCTTAAGTTCTGTGGGATCGACAGAATCAAACCCCATTGACGTGGAGGCAATAGGAGGAAGTCGGTCTCACAGAACAACGCAAAGTGGATCTTGCAGTTGGGTTGTCTAGGGGGCTTAATGCCGATAGACTTGAATTGTTTTTTATTTAATTGGTAATTTCAGGGTGTAATGATCATTAAGGTTTAATATTATTTGATTATATTTGTATTTTTATTTATTTTTTTTTTTTTCCAAAAAAACAAAGTTTATTGAAAACAAGATACAAATGATCACACGAAAATGAAAATGTACAGATGAAGTGTACATAGGACATACAGCAAAGCATGTATCATACAAAGGCAAATGAGGTCCAACGCAAAACCAAACAGTGTGGATGAACTAGGCCACGACAGGGTTGTGCCTGTAATATTTAGGTATGCTTGTCAAGTGCTAAAAAGAAAGAGACATTTGGCCTCCTACCATATTGTCTTGCGGTAAAAATCTGTAGGGGGGAGACGAGCAAATACGATGCCTAAGTAGAAGTCAATACTACAGAATACGATGATGGAATTGTGTGAATGTAGGAGTAATTGTCGTGGGAACCGCTGACGAATTGTGGGAGGTGATGCTGACCACCTACTCAATGTTCTATTGGAAAAATTGTCCAAGACGTGTGTAAGCATATGAAAAGAAAAGAAAAGGCGAGAAAAAAGGGAAAGAAAGAGGAAGGGAAAGAAAGAAAGAGAGAAAAAAAAAAAGAGGGGAGGGGGGGAGGAGGAAGGGAAGCAAATATGGAGGGTAAAATAAGAGAGGGGACAACTGTCAAAAATATCTTATCCTCAATACAAACAGTAGCGGGAGTGGGTGGAACCTACGCTTTCATCGGCGTCGAAAGAATGCGCGTGTAACACAGGGGGGAGTATGATAGCACCCTCAGGTCAAATACTACTAAAGAACACTATCGAGAAGTCCAAATCAGGTTCAGACGGGTTGGTCCATGAGGGATCGATACTCCGGGGTAGTCAGAAAATGGGTCCAACAGGCCCATACGTGAGAGAATTTCGTAGGAGTGTCGAGAGCAGTCGCAACCAGTTCTTCCATGTCCGCCGTTTTACCCACTCGGGTGAGCCATTCACGTATAGAGGGAGAGCGAGTGGAGCTCCACAGAACCGGAATACAGAGTCTGGCTGCGTTGATCATGTGCATGGCTAATGATTTAAAGTACTGAGCCCTGGGAAGGGAAGAATGATGGAGGAGGAATTGAGCAGGAGAGAGAGCTAAGGGTAAGGTACTTATAGACACTACTAACCTATGGACCTCCTGCCAAAATGGTTGAAGAATCGGGCAAGACCACCAAATGTGAAGAAAGGACCCATCCGGGGTCCCGCATCTCCAGCAGCTGTTGGGGAAGACGGGGTTAAAATGATGAATTCTTGAGGGAGTTCGGTACCATCTAGAGGCTATTTTGTAGCTGTTTTCTTGTGTCGAGACATTGAGGGAACATTTATGAGAGTATTGGAAGACCTGGTCCCAGTCTGAGTCCGACAGCTCAGCATTAAGATCTCTCCTCCAAGCCCGACATGCGGGGAGGGAGTCATAAGACCGGCTCTCCACGAGAAGTGGGTAGATCTCCGAGATCAGATGTTTCCGCGGTTCAGCCTTCGCGAATGCAGATTCAAATGGGGTAAGAGAGCGATGCCAGTTATGAGGGGGTTTATGAGAGAGCAGATAATGTCTGATCTGGAAATATACCCAGAAAGGGAATTCGCGAATACCCAGGCTTTCTTGCAATTCTCGGAGTGTTTTCACCTTGCCCTTGCGGAGAAAATGTTTCACTAAGATCTGTTTGTGTGGCCAGTGTTTCATTAGAAAGTCTTTATGCATGCCAGGGGGAAAGTCAGGGTTGAGGCGTATGGGGGTCAGGGGGTTGGGTGTGCCAGAAATGGCTGCAGATCTACAAGCCGAACGGAAAATTTTTAACGTAGGTCCCACCAAAGGATGGGTGAGAAGAACTTGTGGCGTGTGTTTCGGCGAAAGCCAAGGAATCGATGCCAGGGGGGAGGGCGAGCAAGCATTCTCTATAGATATCCAGTCTTTAGAGGCAGTGTGAACGTGCCAATCAACTATCCGGGAAAGATGACACGCCCAATAGTAGCGGTAAAGATCAGGGAATCCTATACCCCCTTTAAGTTTAGAGAGGGTTAATTGGGAGTAGGCAATACGCGGACGTTTGTGGCTCCAAAGGAACAGTGAACACAGTCTTTTGCAAGAAGCAAAGAAAGCGGGAGGTAAGTGAATTGGTAATGTTTGGAAGAGATACAGGAGACGGGGAAGTACATTCATTTTAATGATCGCTGCCCTTCCAAACCACGAGAAACAAGGACGGTGCCATTTATTGAGGTCTTCTTGCATAGAGCGAAGAGCGGGAAGAAAGTTTTTCACGTAAAGGTCATCAAGGTTGCTGGTGAGCTGGATACCAAGATAAGTTAGGGAATCCCTTTCCCAGTGAAATGGGAATTGGGCCTCACAAGCAGAGACTAGCTCAGCAGACAAAGTAATGTTAAGGGTGGCAGATTTGGAAAAATTAATTTTAAAATTCGACAAATATCTGAAAAGGGCAAAGTCTTTCAGTAGGTTTGGAAGAGTGATGTGAGGGTCCGCCAGGAACAAAAGAATATCATCCGCATAAGCTGCAAGCTTATATTCCTTGTCTGTCACCGTGATTCCTTTAACATCAGGGTTTAAACGAATTTTCCGCAACAGGGGCTCAAGGGATAGGACAAACAAAAGTGGGGAGAGGGGGCATCCCTGACGTGTACCGTTCCGTAAATGAAAAGAGTTTGACAGATGGCCGTTCACCCGGACCCGGGCAGTAGGGGCAGAATAAAGGGCCATGATAAAGTTGAGCATCTTCTCACCCAAACCCAGTGCCACCAAAGACGCGTTCAAGTAATCCCAGGCAATCCTGTCAAAGGCCTTTTCTGCATCCAAGGAGAGGAAAAAACCCAGCGTGTTAGACCTGCGAAGCCAGTGATGGAGATTAAGGGCCTTGATAGTGTTGTCCCTTGCTTCTCTACCAGGGATAAATCCTGCTTGGTCCAAATCGACCAGGGAGGGAAGCGAGGGAAGAAGACGATTAGCAATGATCTTCGCGAATAGTTTGACGTCCACGTTCAGCAAGGAAATGGGTCTATAATTGGAAACCTGGGTGTTGTCCTTCCCGTCTTTGGGGATAACTGTAATGTGAGCCTCCAACAGGTGGTTAGGTGGCCCTGAAGGTTGAGCGAGAGTGTTAAAAGCAGCAAGAAATGGAGTACCCAGTATATCTAAAAAGGATTTATAATAGGCTACTGAAAAACCATCAGGGCCCGGGCTCTTCCCCGGTTTCATCTGTTTTACTGCAGATTGCAGTTCAAATAGGGTGAGATCATTTTCCATAGCGTGTACCAGATCCTCGGAGAGGGCGGGTGAACCGTAGAGATGGAGAAATTCAGAGATCAAGGTAGTTCTAGATTTGTCCGAATGTATGGGGGGACGTTCCGGAGGGAGGTTGTACAAGGATTTATAGTAGCGTTCAAAATGGGCGGCAATATCGGGGTTAGATGTAGCCTCAATGCCATCAGAGCCTCTGATTTTATGAACCGTCATACTAGCCCGTTTCTCCCAAAGAGCTCTAGCTAGAAATTTCCCACTCTTATTTGCGAACTCATAATAGAGCTTATGTGTAAGAATGTATCTTTTTCTAACCGCTTTACCCAGTTCCGTGAGAAGCTGTGTGCGTGCATGCGTGAGTTCCGAAAGGGTCGACGCAGCCAGAGTCCGTTTGTGTACTCTCTCCAAAGAGCGGATCCTATCTGAGAGGAGCTTCAGACGCTCCTGTTTGGCTTTCTTACGTCTTGTCGCAAGGGCTATGAGGCTACCCCGTATGACACACTTGTGGGCCTCCCATTGTGTGATGGGTGAGGTGTCTGACGAGCTGTTCAAGGAAAAATATTCAGCCATATTAGAGCGGAGCTCCTGAACAATAGCGGCATCCGTAAGAAGGGAAGCATCCAAACGCCAGTATTTGGAGCGCGGGTGCGAGATGGGGAACCGTAGCGTCATGGAGATGGGATGATGATCGGAAAGGACCATCGGTTCAATAGTAGCAGCATGGAGGAGAGGGAGATCTGGTTGCGACAAAAAAAAGTAATCTATCCTAGAATACTTATTGTGTGGTGGGGAAAAAAAAGTATAATCTTTAACAGTGGGATAAAGTGTACGCCAGGTGTCATGTAATTGTAGAAGCTGTAATTGTATATGTATTTGCCTGAGAGCCTTGTAGGGCAGAAAAGAACTTCCCGAGGAGGAGTCTAGCAGAGGGCTTAAGGGGACATTCAGATCGCCTCCAAGTACCAGTAACCCTTCCTGGAAAGCAGCTAGGGCAGAGACGATTGAGCGCATGAAGGAGACCTGTTGAACATTGGGGGCATAGACATTGGCGAATGTGATAGGTCTGTTAGCGAATACTCCCTTTATAAACAGGTATCTACCCTCAGGATCCACCATGGAATCCGTTATATGAAACTGGAGGTGTCTGGCGAACAATATTGCAACCCCCTTAGACTTAGCCAGGGGGTTGGCGGCGTGGAGGACCGTGGGGAAGTAGAAATTGTAAAGCTTTGGAATGGAGTCTTGGCGAAAATGCGTTTCTTGTAAAAAGACCACATCCGCTTTCTGTTTGTGTAAGTAAGAGAGGAGCATGGAACGCTTTTCGGGTACGTTCAAACCTTTGACATTAAGTGAAAGGAGTTTCAGAGACAGTTGTCCCGTCTGTGAAGCGGAAGAAAGCATGTCTGTTGGAAGGCGGAGCCTGAGTCCGGGGCTTCGGTATGCCAAGGATCCGGGGATTGGAAAAAGGAGGGGGGAAGGAGAAAAAAAAAAAAAAGAATATAGAAAGTATACGGCTAGAGGAACAGACCTGCTGTTCCATGTGAGAGAAAGAAAACAGGAAGAGGGGAAAGGGTCGGGGAAAAGGAAGAGGAGCAGAAAGAAAGAAGAGAAGCTCAGAAAAAAGATACGGATAGAAGCCGAATGAAAAGGATCAGTGGAAGCTCGCCGAGCTCACTGTGTGGGGAACGAGGTCGGCGTGAAACCAGGAAGTGCGCATCCGCCGGCCGGTAGCCCCCTATGAGAAATTATAAAACAAAAGGCAAGAACAAGGGGGCGGGGTTCGAGAGATGTAAGTGATGTCAGAAGTCCGCAGGGGTGGGGCATATAAAGGTTTGGGTACCGGTCTTCCATGGGAGATGAAGTGGTATGTGACATGCAGAGGAAGAAGACCTGGGCAACTTTAGTAGATGTATCACACGTGAAATGTTGCCGAGCGAGGGGTCTAGCTACGCTTAGTATGAAAGAAGTGTAAGGCACTTACAGAGTGACCGCATTGGGAAGAGCAGCCTACGCCAAGGTGGGCGCGAGATAGTAAAAGGGCACCTCACTGAACGGAGAATATCGGAAGACCCCTGCACATATTACAGGCAAACCACAGCACAAGGCACAAACATAACAAGTCAACAATATCAAAACATGAATGAGTATGATAAAATCAGATAAAACATCAATAAGCCCCTATTCAGCCGTTACTAATGAAGCCCCCTAAGATCAAGGCCCGTCATCATCCCACAAATATATGAGTATCAAGGGGACTAAATAAGACATAGAAAACCCTCCTCCCCCTACCCCCCCCACACAAAGATAATAGCCAGGGAAACAAAGGGTACGAGCATCACCTCTCTCAGAATGGCGTAGGAGTGGGGAGGAGGAGGAGGAGGGAAGTGAGCATGGGAGTGATCAAAGGCACGCAGGCCCTCAGGTATGCCATTTCGGCCAAGTAAAAGCCAGGTTGAAGAGAATGACATGGTACCATTCTGAAATATCTAGCCAGTAGCGGGAAGAGGTGAAGCTCGTCCACACAATCAGATTCCACTGACTAAAAGAACATTTACACTCCCCGAAAAAAAGCAGTTATCCATCCCCGCAAACAATAACTAACTCCCCCCAAACCACCCCCCGGTCGAAATTTAGAGACACTAACATATGCACGCAGAAATTATACATTACAAATTGAGCAGGGATCACTGCCATAGGATCGGGAAGGCCAAGCGTTCCAATGTCCACGGAGAGGATGTGGGGGGCGAACAATCCATCACCGAACAGCCCCAAGCGAGCAGCAGGACGTCCGCAAAGATGTGAGGGCGAAGTTCAGAGCTTGCCAGCAAGACGATGTCGGAGGATGTTCATCGCCCAGGATGCCTCCAGATGGTAATAGGAAATAGAAGGCTAGGAGAAGGCACCAATCGATAACCAACTGGAGGCGGAGGACTCGCTGTGGAGTGCGGAGGACTAGGTGACAATTAGTAAGGCAGAGCCCAAAAACTGATCCCCCATGTATGAGGACGAGACAGCTAGAATGGGACCGACTCCCAACCCCTTGTAAGGCATGAAGGAGCTGTGGAGGCCCACTATTTGCGCATAGGGCAGTGACAGAGTTCCATGAAGCACAGGCTGCGATCTTGACGGATAAATAGTAAAGGTGGTAAAGTAGGAGTCCGACGAGCATTGATCAGAGAGCGCAAGTGCGCAATTAGAACATATGGGGCGGGTGGACGAAAAAAGGTGTGCAGTAACAGTAGAACGTACTCAGCAGGGTATGCATCAAAGTAGCAATGTTAAGGGAAGAACAGGGACCATTAGGTTTCGCGTCTTGGCCTCCTGTGTGCTGGCGAGGCCGTCGGACTAAAGGTAGTCGTGGCGTCCCCCATGAGGGGTCTCGGAGGGGTCGATGGGGCCATCCGCCCTCTACGAGAAGACTGACCGCGCCAATCCATAGCATTATCCTCGGCTGCCAAATCCTGGGATAGCGGCAATCTCATGGAGCTGAACCAATCAGGCAGGTCAATCAGCGGGATGTCTATGGAGGCACAAAAAGAGGGTAGTTCTTCAGGGGTGCGCAGGTCGTAGGAACAACCACTAACTTGTACAGAAAGACAGAAGGGGAACCTCCATCTGTACGGAATGTTACGCGATCGGAGCGTATCCAGAAGAGGGCGTAAGGCGTGCCGTTGGCGCAGGGTGGTGCTGGATAAGTCCTGAAACAGTTGTATTTCTGTTCCCTCATATAGAAGGCGCCCTCTGTCTCTAGCACAGCGGAGGACATCTTCTTTGAGCGGGAAGCTGACTAGGCAGCTGACTAGGCAGCAAACGATATCCCTGGGTGGGTCTGCATCTCCCCTCCTGGGGCGGATCGCTCTGTGCACACGTTCGATGTCAATCGGGGTTGCTTGCGGGCGACCAAGGAGGTTATTGAATATGGCTATTGCTGCCTTGGGAATATCGGTATTTTCTACTGATTCTGGGAGACTGCGGATTCTGATGTTACGCCTGCGGCCACGGTTATCTAAATCCTCAATATGCCTGTGGAGCTCTCTGATAGTTGACGCGTGTATCGTTGACCGATGTTGTAAATCAAGAATTGCGGAACCATTTTGCCTGGATGCGGATTCCACGTGATCCAATCGTGAACCCATGGCCCTTAAATCATTAAGCAGGTCCCCTAATGCTGCAGTGAGTGTGGCTGTCAGGGTGGCCTTAATGTCAGCAGCCACAGCCTGAAGATCCCTCAGGGACAGAGATTGTGAGGCAGAGGGGACATCATGCTGAGGCACTGTATCTGTGGCTGCCTGCATGTCAGAGCAGGAAGGGTTAATAGTATTAGCAGCCGTAGAGAGGAGGGGGGGGGGGAGGGGGATGCAGCAGGAGAAGGAGATGGCTGCGGCCCCTCCCTTTGCTGTTGGGAGCGGAAGAGCTCCGTTATGTGTCTCCCCTGCACACCCTGGCCCCGTGGGGAGCGCGATCGGGTACCGGATGAGGTCCGATCAGTCCTCCCCATGATGTGACAGTTCCCTCTCACCCCGCTCCGCAGTGTGGCAACACAGAGGGATCCGGCCGGCGGGAGCTCCCTCTCTATGCAGCCATCTTCCAGCCGCGGCAGACCACGCCCCCCTGTATTTTTATTTTATCATCTTTTATATATTTTATTTATTTATTTTTTATTTTCTATTTTTATTTATTTTTACTTTAGATATTTTTTTCACCTTTTCATTATTATAGTTTTTTTTATTTGCATTTGTTAGGTTTATTTTAATTTTTACATTTGTTATATATATATATATATATATATATATATATATATCACACACAGTATATATGTATATATATTGCATTTGTTAGGTTTACCTTAATGGTAGTTTTTACATTTTATTTATATATATATATATATATATATATATATATATATATATATATATATATATATATATACATACACACATACACACATTTTTAAGGTATTCCCACCCATTGAGAAATCGGCGAATCACAGGGTGAGGAGAAGTGCTAGTGTAGTATTTCTAGCATGAAAGCCGGGTATTCTGAGTCCATGACGACGGCTCGGAGAAAGGGCGAAACGTGTTGACATAATTTCCAGTTTACAATCCACAACGTGTGGCGTCACATCCGGTGAGTGGAACGCACGCTGCTTTGGCGTTCTGCGGCCATATTTGATGTGGGAAAATCAGGCTAAATTCTCTGATTCCTGCCAATTCATCTCTTTCCATGCTATTTGGATCATATATATGTTACAATTTCCTTCAGGCAAGCTGAAAAATCCATTTTATCTATCAAGAGGCTTGATTTATTCTTTTAAAGTGTGAGTGCAATATGGAAAAAATTTTTATTAAAGGCTTTATACAGTATTATGCTATTAGGCTCTCCCCCTTCTTTTTTTGCATCCACCATCCATCCATGAGTGAAAGTTTTGTGGATTTCCAGGAGAGGATTGCTGGGGTCGTTTGAAAGGATTTGTGTCCATCTGAGCTTGCAATCAATTTTTTAAATGTGAGTGTAATGGTAAACATTAAACAGAAAAAAAAGAAAATACTGAAGTAATCGGGAGATTCGTTCAGAAGATCTCATCTCAACTCCAAAATGTGTGTTTGATTCCCGAAGTCATTTTCCACTTGGCAATCACCTGATTGAGGGAGTGTGAGTGAAAACTTGCACGAGTTAGATGATTTTGAACACATTGAGAATTATATTGTTTATATTATTTTATTTAAATTTTTTTGTAACACAAGATTCTTTATTTGGGACTTACCGTATTTTTCGCTCCATAAGACGCACTTTTTTCCCCCCAAAAAAGGGGGGAAAATGTCAGTGCGTCTTATGGAGCGAATATAAAGCGGCCGGTCCGGTATTTCTGCCGCCACCATGTCAGAATACCGGGCCGGCCGCTCAGCTGTTCTCTCCTGCAGGGCCTTACCTGTTCCTCGCTCCAGCGCTGCACAGTCTTCCCGCGCTGGCTTCTGTGACCGCCGGGCGCCCACTGCGCATGTGCGAGGCCATTCACAAGCGCAGCGCTTCTCGCGCATGCGCAGTGGGCACCCGGCTGTCACAGAAGCCGGCCCGGGAAGAAGAGGGAAGGACAACTCCGCGGAAGTGGGAGCGGGTACCTGTCAAATTCAGGTACCCGCTCCCCAAAGGTCAGCAGTCTCTGGTCATTCCCTGCACTGTCTGCAGTCTCTGGTCATTCCCTGCACTGTCTGCAGTCTCTGGTCATTCCATGCACTGTGTCCGCAGTCTCTGGTCATCTCCTGCACTGTGTCCGCAGTCTCTGGTCATCTCCTGCACTGTGTCCGCAGTCTCTGGTCATCTCCTGCACTGTGTCCGCAGTCTCTGGTCATCTCCTGCACTGTGTCCGCAGTCTCTGGTCATCTCCTGCACTGTGTCCGCAGTCTCTGGTCATCTCCTGCACTGTGTCCGCAGTCTCTGGTCATCTCCTGCACTGTGTCCGCAGTCTCTGGTCATCTCCTGCACTGTGTCCGCAGTCTCAGGTCATCTCCTGTACTGTGTCCGCAGTCTCTGGTCATCTCCTGTACTTTGTCCGCAGTCTCTGGTCATCCCCTGTACTGTGTCCGCAGTCTCTGGTCATCCCCTGTACTGTGTCTGCAGTCCATTGGTTCAGAATATTTTTTATTTCTTGTTTTTCACCTCTAAAACCTAGGTGCGTCTTATGGTCAGGTGCGTCTTATGGAGCGAAAAATACGGTATTTGTTTTTTTGTCTTTTTAATTGGTTTGTGCTTTTTTTTTTTGTTTTGTTGTGTGTATTTTGATGTTCTTTTTTCATCTCTTGAGCAGCAGCATTGTTTGATTGTGTGTTATTTCTTTGGCACAGGTTATTTCACAAACGTTTTGCAAAACTAACCACCTGTCCATCATGAACACACTTTTCCAGCACCACAAGCATCGGCTATATAGATGGACCTCTCCTAATGGCATGCAGCGTAATCAAACTGACTACATCTGCATAAAACAGAGCTGGAAATCTGCAGTTTTGACAGCAAAGTCTAAACTAGGAGCTGATTGTGGCAGTGACCACAAGATTTGACATGCAATATCAAGGTAAAGCTTTGCAAACAAAAGATCATTAGAGGCCTTCCAAGATATGATATTGAAAATATTCTACAAGATTACTGGATTAATCCAAACAGATTTGCAATTCTTGATGCAGGAGATAGAGAGCTTGAAGAGTTATGGAACAATATCAAAACCATACTTAGTGAAGAAGCCAAAAGAACATTACAGATGAAGAAAAAAGCCAAAAAGTCACCAGAAGAATCTAGAAAAGTAGCAGAACAAATGTAGCAATTCCCCCCCTCCCGTAGGAGCTGCTGGATTTTTGGGCCCCCCTATTCCTGCACAGCCATGCAACACACATTTTCCAACTTGCATCCATGGTCAATGACCAGTTCATGGGCTTGTTTTTGTTGTTTTATTGAGGAGAAAACAGCTTGGAAAGGGATATGAGATCATGGGATGGCCAGCTTGACTTGGTAGAACAACCTGAGGACAAACTGCCATTTCTATGTACACAAAAATTCAAATCCTGGACTGTACTCCCTCTGGAATAATCAGTAGCAAATGTTCCTCTTTTAAGAGCTTTATGTCCCCTCGGTAAAACTCACAAAATCCCAATACTTTGTAAGAAAATGCAAGCCCAGCCGACTGCTGATCCCAGCACTCGCATATTAGCACAAGATTATCCCAAGCAGGGGTGAAGGTTAGCAGAAGCTGTATTACACCTGGTTGTCCCCACCTATTGACTTTGGGTGATGAACATAGAGGTACTCACACTGCCCCTTGAAATCCTGCTGCTTGGTACAGACTGCTGTTTAGGCCTCCTGCTGAATAAGGCCTCCCTTACAATACAGGGTGTCTCCTGGATGAGACTGAAGGGTGGTAAAAATCCCTCTGATGAACTGTTCCTTTCCTTCCTTCCTCAGATCCTGCCTAGAGGCAAGCCTCTGAGCCCCAGAGTCCCTTCCAGGCCTCACAAACCTCAACTCAGCACTCCATCTGCTCACCCAGCAATGAACCCCTGCTGGCCAGGCTCTACAATATTTATGGGCAGGTCTTACCACCATGCCAGGCCTCTTTCTGGGGATTGGTCAAACTCTCATAAATATTCAGATCCTTGCACCTGTACCCCTGCCCACTGGCTTCTAGAAATATCTATGGACCTCCAGAACCAGTGGGAGGTGATAGAGGCCTGCTCTGCAGAGCCTTCAAACCTGACCTGAACTTGAACCCCATAGACATGCTCACTTTATCTACTCTGTGAACCAACTAAATTTACCTAACCATGCACAATAGACGGTGCTACATACACCCTCTAAAAATAAAGTATTGTCCTCATGGGTGGACAAAGGCTCCTAAGCCCAGGAGCAAGGGAAAAGGGCACAAACCTTGACAGGGAAACACATGTACACCATATTTACAAAAAAATACATATCAGTAGAAAAATATATAATATATACTGTATTAGATTTGTACATTAATATACATCACATTTATAATGCTGACAGGTCCCTGTTGTGACGAACGTGGCGTCAGACCCCTGACCTTCTCACCAAACTCGAAGGACTAGCCAATCTAAAACCGCGATGTCACGCGCGTAACAATGCCACGCCCAGCTGCACCCTGCACAATGATTTTCCAGCTCATGGACCACCAATTGATGTACCGGTAGCCTGGGAGCGATTGTTACTGGGTCAGGTTAATTACGCAATTAACCCTTCACACTGCTACCACCTCCTTTTTGTACAGAGAAAGAGGAAACTCGGCATTCTCAGCAATAACACTATAATGGTTGAAGTAATCATCTGTATAACACTGTCACTGCAGACCGGTTATACAAAGGGTTAAACAAATACAGTAGCGCACTTTTAGAGGCAGGAATTCATAAATTGCATTAAGGGCTTTAGAAACAGTTCAACACTTTCAAAAAGAAAGATTTATTACTAAAAGGTCAAAAGGGTGCAATAAAAATATTTACAGAAAAAAGATGTAACCAATATATATATAAATCTACAGAGAACAACAGCACAGCAAAGAGATAACATAGAGAAGTTAGAGGGTTAAAGTACTTGCCAAAGTCCTGGGTTAGCAGATCAAGTTTCAGAGCAAAAGGGCACGTCTCCCAAGTTGGTTCTGATGTTAAACGGGAGAATTCTTCAACTTCCTCTCTTAGGCCTGACAGCCCATTTTGTAGTTCCCTAGCAGGGGGTGTCTCTGAAGTCAAGGACCAATGCTCCGTTTAGAAAGGGAAGGTCTGGGCGTAGACCAAAACTAGAGCCAAAATCTTTCATAGCTCATATTTTGACTCATAACTTTCCCTAGGTACAAGTAACACTCCGCCCAAGGGTAGTTTAATATGCAGACGCATTTGAGGAATGATTAGATATGAAATATGAAATTTACACTGAATGGGTCAAGAGATGCAATTTTCTGCTTTCCTAGGTATTCCAGTCAGGGAGTGTGACCTATCAAACTGTTTGTCTTCTCGCGGGCAATGAAGATAGGCCTGGTTTTTATGTAAGTCTCTCATATTCCAAGATATCCCCTCATGTTTTGCATTGTATTATTATTGTTCTGTCACATGTTCTGTCCCCCCTTTGTAATGTACAGCGCTGAGCGAACTATTGGTGCTTTATAAATACTGTATTATAATAATAATAATAATATGAGACGTAGGGGAAAAATGGATTTTAAAAGTATTATCTGGTTCATGCTCCTCTGGAATGTCTTTGAACTCCTGTGAAGGCTTGCGTTATCTTTTACGATGTGCTAGATTGCACAGCTTTCTTAGACAGCCAGGCGCTCAGCTCATAGAGGTGGTATAGCTCTGGGTTCCCTGCTGGTCTCTGGCCTGCCTGTGACACTTCCAACACCCACACCGACCAGATGTCACTGTGGCTCTCAGAGAGGGAGGGGGAGAATGAGGGGAGATATTTAGAATTCTTAACAAAATGGAGGGCCGCGTCCGTCTCTGTGTGTACGCTTGCTACACCTGTCACCAGCTATATAAATACAGGCAAACTATGTACATGAAGCACAATAGGTCAGCAGAAGAGCCGCTTCTGTAGAGGGGACTCTTCTCTGACACAATATCAAAAGTAAAACAGAATCCACAGGAGTAGCCAGGCAGTCTTCTTGTAGAGCCCTGAAAGATAGGAAGACAAAACCTAACTAATCTAACTGAACGATCTACAAATGGTTCTACATATAAGGGGGTTATGATCCTGCTGGCAGAACGCAAACCAATAAACATCTTTGACACTGAAAAGTCAGAGTAAATGTGTCATAGTAAATTAAGGAGGAGCCCCTCCACATGTATCAGGTAGTTTAGGCAAATCCCTCAATCCTCTCCTCAAAAGGAAACACAACAGTAGAAACAGGAGAGGGAGGGGGGGGAAGGGGGAGGGATGTGTTACCGGCCCAGTCCAGACGAAGGAAAGGGAAGGCATCAGTAGCGATCAGCCGCTTTGCGTCATCTGCTTTGGTTAAGCATGAGCCCCGTTCACTCAATAAAAAGGTGTCCTGTAGACCCAACAATACATTTTAGGGTGGTGCATATGGGTGATAGTTCCACTAGAGTCCTGAATGGCAATAGAATAACTTCTGTTGGGCCGTCCGGCCTTAACAAGCACTACCCGTTCTTTATAGATGGTCCGCCCCAGGCTCCACTTGTTTGATGTCTTTGAAGCGGGCCCAGGCCTTAGGATTGTGAGACACCCTGAGTGGCTTTGGAATGTGGAAGAAGTCCCTCACAAGGTCTTATCCCCACTTGGTGCAAGTGGTATTGATATTGTCCATCAAGGAAATAAGGGTAGTCCAATTCCCATTGCAGTGCAGTCCTCCTTTGCACTTCTTGCTGAAACCCAAAACAAGGGGGAAGCTCGCTGACCCTTCCCTGTGCAGGGGGGACATAAGACTGGATACCTAATAATCCAGTACCAGTATGCAGTATTCTGGGCCTGAGTTCTGGCCCAAATTCCAGACGTTCCCGACTGGACTCTTTGCTGCATGCAAGCTGAGCTCAACTGTAGCTCCCCTCCACATGATAGCAGCTGATCAACCTCAGCATCCGCTCAGCCTACTTAGAGGATAGAAACTCATCAGAAAGCCCTGCTGACAGTTTTCCTTCCTGTGTAGTATCCCCCCAGTCCCACTCAGCATCGGACTTGCTGGCTGGGGACCACTTGCCTAGCTTGGACTCCTGAGACCAAAACTCAGCTTGTAGTCTGGGTGACTCCCAATCTATCTCACCCCCGCTGTCACTCTCCACTGGTTCACCTGACAACGAGTCATCATCACAAGCTGGCTCCTTCTGAGTGGAGGTGATGGGTGAACTTCAGCAGCCGGCTTTTCTGGAATACCTGCATGCTCCTCTAGGACAGGACAGCACTTGAGGGGAATGGCCATTCAGCAGTGTCTCCTTATGAACCGTAAGTGGAGGAAAGCTACCAGCCTCCACTGTAGGTGTACCTTGTCTTCATGGGGGAATCTGTGTCCTGGGACTCGACCCTGCTCTGTGTCCACTTCACAGCTCTTTCTGTCCAACTCTTTCTCCAGCTGCTGCTCTGTGCACACATCTGAATGCAGGTTTATGTTGTTGGTGACTGGTGCCAAGTCTTTGGGTATTAGCCTCATTAACTGTTCCCTACAGTGTCCGCACTTGATCCAGGCACTGACCATGGTGGTAGGTCTCCTGCAGCCAAGACACAGCCTCTAAACACCTCTGACCATCTTGAGCACTAATCCACCAAGGGGGGTGCTCCAAACAAACTCCGATATCCAGTAAGATAATATCCTGTGCTTCAGCCATTGCAGGATACAAGGAGTACACTTGCACGCCACCCACCATCATTCTCCTCTCTCTCACTTGCTGGGTGTACTGGGCTTGTCTTAGAGTGCAGCCCCACCCCTCATTCAGACACACTGGTGCCAGCAGCATGGTTTTGCTGGCGTTATCCCTTTCATAGCTGAGCTGGATTGGGCTGACTGGGATGGAGGCTCAAAGTACGCCATTTCCTGGCAGGAAAACATGACCAGTCCATTTTTACTGGCATGAGCAGAGCTCGTCATAGTATGGTGATTGGCCCCAGCCACTGTTGGGCAACTGGGTGATGTTTGTAGAAGAGATGGCCTGCCGTAGTTGCTACGGGCAACAGAACATAGCACACTACGGTTCTCACTGGTATGAGCAGGATTGGTTGAAGGACTATGTTTAGCCCCAGCCGCTGTTGGGTGACTGAGACGTTTTAAAGTAACAAAAAACACAGTGGCTCGCCATGGTTTCTACAAGCATAGGCATGTAGAACAACACACTATTTAATAACATAAGCAGGAGTAATGCAGGACAGTCATTAATCCTAGCCGCTGTTGGGCAACTGGGTGACACAGACAATTCACATAAATAGGATAGTCTGTTGTGGTTGCTATGGGCAACTGCATGTAAGACATTCCAATTTTCACTGAAATTAGCAGGTTGGGCATAGTGTAACTCCAGCCACTGTTGGGCAGCAGGAAGACATTTGAACTTCACATATGGAAAGGTTGCTATGGGCAATAGCAGTTTTAAGGTTCACAATGGGGCACATAGAGTAATGTAGACAAGGCAGTCTTACTTACTAATTTGCTCAAGGTGCCCCAAGCCACCGCAACCTCAGATGGCTATCTGCAGGTCATCACTACGGACTATGCAAGTTGCTATAGGGAAATTCTTGACTAGCCCCCACATGTAGCACTACCCCCATAGAAGCTGCTGAATTTTTGGGTCCTCCTATTCCTGCACCGCCAGGTAACATGCATTTTCCAACTTGCATCCGCAATCAATAACCAGTCCATGGGCTTGTTTTTGTTGTTTCATTGAGGGGAAAACAGCTTATATAGGGATGGGAGATTATGGGATGCCCAACCTGATTTGGTAGAATAACCTGAGGACAAAACTTCCTTTTCTATGTACACAAAACTGCAGATCCTGGACTTTACTCCCTCCAGAATAACCAGTCTCTAGATGATCAGTAGTAATCCGACCTGAGCTTAAACTGCACTGACATGCTCACTTTAGCTACTCTGTAGGCCAACTACATTTACCTAGCTATGCACACTAGAGTGTGCTACAGAAAGAAGACAAGCAAAATATTTCTGATAGAGTAAAATAGAGCTTCACGGTGACAGAATAGAAGCTGTAAAGCATTTTAATCTCCTAGGCTTTCTCATAAACAAGGAAGCAACCAACAGTGATGAAATATTCTGCAGAATAGCACTTGGAAGCTCCAGAAAAAGGTCACCCCAGCTAGACAGTACACCTCTCTTTCTCACAATTGTGTTCTGCTCCACATAACACCTCATGGGCACTCATTGACTGTTTCCTGCCCTTTTCAGCAATCTCTCACAGACGGATTAACCCTTTAAGGTCTATAGTACCCACAGACCTCATTAGAGGCACATCCCCACTCAAGATCTCTTTGAGTCTCTGAATTCCAGGACCCATTCCAAGACTTAATTCTGAGCAAACTGTAAATCAGTTTTCCCTCTTTAACAGATCACCCAGGAACAACTCACCCTGCCTGGGTGGGAATTCATGAGTACTTCAAACTGGTTCTGGTTCTCCCCTTAAAAGGGACCACAACCCAAATAATGGTAGTATGCAGTATATCGACCTTCTGGGACCCATTTCCGATGTTCTGTACAAAGAGTATATTTTAAAATTCCTACAGACTCAGGACATAGAGTATGAAGAACATGGCAGTGGTGTTTGTTACAAGAAAATATACATGCAGAAAAGTCATTGTATTGGCATACAAACAAGACCCTCCTTTTCTTTACAACGTTGCAAGTAAAGGTCAACTCTCTTTTCACTGTCTATAGAATCCACAATTCACTTCAAACTGATAAATTAGATTTTAAGAATTGACCCAAAAGTAGAAGGCAGAAGGGAACCAATGTTACCCCACCACAGAGCAAATTCTTATTTAGGTGTCAGTAGTCCGCACAGTCTAGTGAATGCTGAGTTAGAAGAACAGACAATTCTTCAAGTATGTTCATAAATGTGCACACATAAGACAGAAAACTGTTGGATCCCATAGCTGTGCTCAGCCACTATACATAGTATGTGCCACTGAATGAAAAATAAAACTAGTGATTTGGTATGTACACCAAGGATACAGCAAAATAGTACATACTGTACATTGACTTGCAGGAATTACAAAATATATCCATACAGACAGAATCCCACAATTAGAGATAGAATCATAAGAGCTGATCAATCTACACTTGAAATCCCCACACTTTTTTGGGGGCTTCAACAACCACAATTGTGTCGTTTAAGGGCTTGTTGGCTTACTTTTATTAAAAAGAAAAAGTCAAACAGAATAGTTGCCCATGCAGGGGTTTCCACCATCCATGCAAAACAAAGATTCAGCCTCCTTGCTCTCTTTAACAGTACTAATGCTCAGGCTTTGTGCCTCGGTCCTCCTGACCATGTAACAAGTGTTCCTGTTTTCACATACAAACACTGTACCTTGGTTAGCTCTTTTCCTTGCAGCTTCCTACTGTTCTGCTGAAATCTGCACTGTGCAGTCACACACACTTGTGTCTGCGCACTTGTACCCACATGGACTCCTCAGGAGCCTGGTCCTGTCTCTACAAACAGACCCACACACACCTGCACAGTCAATGTGTTTGCAGTTCCCAATCCCTGATCCCAGCATTGAATATTTCCTCCCACCCAGATCACTACGATCTCTCTTGGCTTCAGGTCCCAAACCAGAGTTAACCAACCACTGAGGAAACTGGAAAAAAACAGTTTTCTCCAAATTAAACAAGCATCCTTAAGCCCCTTGACCTCCCTAGTTGAGAATCCTGAGTGACATACACCATGATAAGGAACCGCACTGTTACTATATCTATCTATCTATCTATCTATCTATCTATCTATCTATCTATCTCGATTTACTATAAATTTATGACCACTGACAGGTTAAATGAATAACATTGATTATCTCATTATACTAGCATCTAAATCTAAAACACGGTGGGATATATTAGGCAGCAAGTAAATATGTCCATGAAATTGATGTCTTGAAAGCAGAAAAAATGGGCATTGCAGTTTGTTGCATGTGTAGCCTCAGACTGGTCAGGGTGCCCATGGTGAGCTATGTCCACAGACAAAAGTGCCTACAATGGGCACATGAGCATCAGAACTGGACCAAAGAAAAATGGAATGAAGGTGGTCTTATCTGGTGAATCACATTTTCTTGTGGATAGCAGTGTCCATGCGGGGTGCTTACCTGGGGAAGAGCTGGCACCAGGATGCAGCATGTTTAGAAAGAAGGTAGTGTGATGCATTAGATAATGTTCTAATATTAAATCTTGGTTCCTGCTATTCATGTGGATGTTATGTGACACAACACCTACCTAAACATTGTTGTTGACCATGTACATGCCTTCATGGAAACAATATTCCCTGGTAGCAGTGTTTTATCACCAAGGTAATGCATCCTGTCACATTGCAAAAATGATTCAGGAATAATTTGTGAAACACAACTATGAGTTTGAGGTGTTGACTTGGTCTCCAAATTCTCCAGATCTCAATCCAATCTAGTGCCTTGTGATGTGCTGGAAAAACAAGTTTGACCCATGAAGGCTTCACCTCACAAATTACAGGACTTAAAGGATATTTAACTGATGGCTTGTGTTAGATACCAGAGTCTACCTTCAGAGGACTAGAGGTAGTGTATATAATTTTGAGAACCCCCAGATCTAAATACATATCTTCCAATTTGATACTAGTTTAATCTAATAACTGCCCATTTGTTTCCTGCATATTGTTACCACTGCTTATGTGTTGCTTATACTGTCATGACTATCATGATTTCTTATTTCTTGTCCATGTATTGTGGCAGTTGCATGCTGTCTGCATATTGTAATAACTGTTTATTGCCTGCATATTGCATAGGATTGCATATTTGTTGTACATGCACTAACAGAATTCCTATTTTTGCATACACATTCCCCCTGTTGGCCTGCCACTATTCTTATCATGCACTGCTATCAAACCCTTATGTTTAATTTTTACTGCCATAGGCAAAAAATAGCTAAATACAATTTTCTTTGTCACTGTTCCCTTTCTGACCATTATTAGTAGGAGGGGGTGAGGGGGTATTAAAAATAATCCACCCCAGGTGTCAAAGATGCTAGGTACCCCAATGCCAAGGCTCTTTATATTTTTTAAATCACTAGTCTGAAACAAGAATGTATATCAGATGTTCTGATTTTCCTCTCACTTTACTACGTACATGCTTGTTCAGGGTCCTTTTCCTAGAAAGTATTAAGCATGGAGAGAGCAAAGCAGTTAGAATTTTCAGAAAGGGGTCAGCCATGAAAACCTTTGTGTTTTACTTGATATAGGTTTCCTTTCAGTAACCTGGCACACAACAAAATAGTAAAATTTTCTGCTTATAACATCATGGTAATAGGGAGTTAAACATGTGAGTAAGGCCGCATGCACACAGAACATGTTCAAAAAATGCTTCTCCTCTTGGCAACAGCGTTTTGGCAGAAAAAAAAACGCCTGATGCTTGTAAAAGTGTCTAACTCTTTTATAAGCGTTTAGGTGCGTTTACAGGTGTCAAGCCCTGGCAGTGGGTTTTTTTTCTATAACTCATAAATGCCCCTGCCAATAAAAGCTTCTAAAAGTGTATGTGTTCATTTACACATAGGATAACATGGAGGAGCATTTGGAAGCTGTAGAAAAAATTCCTGACACCCCTAAAAGTGGCTGCAAAAATGCCCTGTGTGCATGAGGATTAAATGTAGCATTTAGTGTAAAAGAAACATTTAGCTAACCATTCATTCAACAGGTCAAATCATTGTATACGTTTGCTACCTTGAAATAAAGTCCAGGAAAAAAGCGGTTTCTCTTCAGGCACTGTAACAGCAGTAACTGAAAAAGTAAATAGATGAAATCTACATTAGTCAAAGAAATACTACTACCATAGTACATTTTTAGGTTTAAGCATCGTGATTTCTGGCCATGCTGCATATTCATTCAGAAAGGTCTCCCCTCCACCCTGTCTATCCACTTTACAAATTAAGTGATTACATTTATTAAACAGTTAAAACTTATAATCAGCAAATGCAATCACTCTGTGCTGAAACTGTGTTTAATTGTTAATCTTACTGAATCACATATTATCCGTTTTCACTGTTGGTCTAGATGTTTATTTATATAGAACTTATGTAGGCATTTTACTATACATGAGTAGAGCCACTCATACATACAGAAACAAACCTCAATGTACAGAATATTAATAATATTGAGTTTTGTAAAAGTGTAATGCCTCAATTTACTTTGTTACAAGCATCAAAAAAGATTCAGCTGGCGGCCGGCTCCACGGATGGACACTCAGTGATTAGAGCTCTGTCCCACCGCTAGCCAGAAACCGGCACACACCGGACCCAGCGGCTCCACGGCTCACCCCAGCTACATAAAGGGACACAGTACCCTCCAGCAACATGCCCCGCTGCAGCAAAGCACCGGGGCACCCAGGGAAGTTGACAAATTTCTTCCCTGCCCTCAGTCCCTGCAGCCAAGATGGCCCCGGCTGAATGACAAGCAGTTTCCTCACACACACAGAGGAAAGCACAGCACAGGCCACGGTCCCCAGGCTCAAGGCACCACTGTACCCAGGAGACCCGGGTGAGTCTTCTCCTGTCTCCCTCTACCAGCAGTCCTGCTAAGTCCAGACCCAGACTGGACACAGACTTTATATTTGATATACAGCCTTCCTTTCCAACTACGTTTACTACTAATACTTCTCCATCTTTAATTGAAACCTTTCCTGCCTCTAGCCAACCTATCACAAAAATTTCTATGAAAAGTATGCTTCTTTCTCTGTGACAAACACTGCACAATGATCTGACAGCAACTCTATCTCAAATCTCAAACGCGGTGCAAAAGCAAGATTACCGTTTTCGCCACATTGAGAACAAAATGGGAGAAATGTTCACGGCACACAGCAATCTAATAGATGCACACGCAGACCATGAAGCCAACATAGAACAAATAAATCTTAAACTGGCAGTTCTAGAAGTCCGCTCCAGGCAGAATAATATCAAATTTCGAGGTATCCCTAAATCTATCACTATGGACGCCATAGTTCCTTATATCCAATAATTTAGAGCTTGCCATAGATCGCACACACAGAATACCCAAGCCATCATTCCTACCGTCCGCAATACCCAGGGACACCTTAGCGCGTATACACTTCTACCACGTGAAGGAGAAAATAATGATAGCTGCTAGGAAGTCAAATTAAATTTCAGCATCCCAAACAAATATCAAATTATTCACTGACTTCTCTAAAGCTACACTCTTCAACCGCAAGAAGCTTGTCTCTATAACGAAAGCACTGCGGAATCACAGAATTGGATACCAATGGGGTTTCCCCACAAAACTCACCGTCAAACATCAAGGAAGGCTCTACACAATCAGAACCCAAGAAGCAGGCATCGACCTCCTGAAAACCTGGAACATCATATCAGTGGACCAACCCGCCTCTAGTCGTTCACAACAAATAGACGCAGAATGGGCATGATCCAAAACCCACTCACATCACCAATCATCCAACAAGCTGGGCATTATTCCACAAAACACTAAAGGCTGGCAGACGGCCCTTATACGATCATCCTCAGACCCCAAGTCTTCTTCCAGCATGACATCTTTTACGAATCATGCTTGTTCAAACCTCCCCGTTATGCAGTAGTAAAGTGTGCTACACATGCTACTTGTTTTTTTTACAAGTGTTTTTTACCCTCCTCCCCTCACGCACCACCAGTCAACCAAGCCAACCGTTCTCTCCTCAAAGACCTCCACCACAAGATGGAAAACCTTCCTCAAACCAGCGACCAAACCAAGTCCACAACATTATGCTTCTGAAAGTTCACCACCTACGACAGAAGAAAACCTACCTTCCCTTACAATCTAAGAAACTTCACTACCCCATTCAACTCAACAACACTCAGCAAAATGCTTAAAATATCATCTTTAAAAGTCCATGGTCTCAAATCCCCTTACAAGAGATCTTTACTTCTGAAAGAAGCCCGCTCCCTACAAGCTGACGTCCTATTTCTGCAAGAAATCCACTTCGCCTCCACCAAAATCCCTAAATTCAATATACATCACTTCTCTCCAGTATATATGGCGACAAATCCCCAGAAGAAAAATGGTGTCATCACAGCCATAAGAAACTCTCTTCAATTCCAATACATCTCGGAAACAGCAGACCCCCAAGGCCGCTATCACATTCTTATATGCAAAATTAACTAAATCCTATACACCCTGGTCAATGTCTACGGTCCAAACACCAACCAACTCCAATTTTACAACAATTTTTCAACTCGATCAACTCCTCTCAAAAAAAAGGCAGACTACTAATCAGTGGAGACTTCAATATCATAGGCAATCCACTCCTGGACTCTTCCTCCAACAAATGCTCATCCAAACACACTTTTAACCATTTTTTATATACTAACGATCTCTATGATGTCTGGCGATGCCAACATAGCACAGAAAAGGACTATACCTATTACTCTCCATCCCATCTATCCTACTCCAGAATTGACTTTTTCATCATGGACAAATGGACTTTACAGCATGCAACTTCCTCAAAGATCGGCACCATAACGTGGTCGGACCATGCTCCAATCACCATCACTCTCGACCACAATCAACATTCTCCGATCCCCCGGATTTGGAGACTAAATTCGACCCTTCTGAAAAATCCAGACCACAATAAAACACATACTAGATGCACACAATACATTTTTTGAACTCAATGATACACCTGATATTTCTATACCCATACTATGGGCCACTTATAAAGCATATATAAGATGTATTCTTATACAATTGAATTCCCGCATTACTAAACAGTGAAACCAACAAATTGACGAACTCCTCGCCTCAATTAAATAAAAAAAATAAATAAACAAAAAATCCCCAAACCCCTCAATATCTTCCTCCCCCACCGCAGATAGAAACAAACTCAGATCCCTCTTACTATATAAATACAACCTCAATCTTCAAAAAATTAAAATGAAATATTACTCCCTAAGTAGCAAAGCAAATTCTCTACTAGTTAAAATGATCAAAGACGCCTAAAATCCAAAATAACCTCAGTTCAACACCCAACCACTCATGCCTTAACTACAAATCCACAAGAAATAGCCAACGCTTTCGTGAACTACTACCAACACTTATACAATCTCAAAAATGATCCTGACACTATCCAACCAACACTAGCCTCTATACAACAATTCCTACACGCAACTACACTTCCCCAACTCTCCTCATCTCAACTTGACGCTATATCTATTACGATATCTCCCAAAGAAATAGAAATAGTTATCAAAACACTCCCACTCAATAAATCTCCAGGAAGTGATGGATACACAAATTCTACAAACAACTTGCTCCTGACCTATCACCCTACCTGACCAAACTTTTTAACCATGCCGCCACCAGGGGAACATTCCCTAAAGACATGCTACAATCTATAATTATGACTATACCAAAACCTGGAAAAGACCCACAACTTGTTCAAAATTACAGACTAATATGCTTACTCAATACAGGCATAAAACTCTGCGCAAAAATTATAGCTCGCAGAATCCTCCCCTATCTTCCCACTTTAATACACCCTGATCAAGTAGGATTCATCTCAGGCCGCCAAGCTCCTGATGCAACCAGAAGAATTATCTCCCTTCTCCACAATCTAAAACTCACCAAACAACCCTCTCTACTTTTATCTTTGGACGCAGAAAAAGCATTCGACCGAATACATTGGCAATTTATGCAATTGACCCTACAAAAATTTGGCATCACAAGATGGATGCTAACAGCCATTTTATCATTATACTCCCACCCTTCAGCCAGAGTAATAACAGATGGAACATTATCAGACCCATTCAATATTACAAATGGCACTAGAAAGGGCTGCCCACTATCTCCCATAATATTTGCATTGCTCAATGAACCCTTAGCCTCTAAACTTAGAGAAGACCTGACGTTTACTAGCATCAAACACCTTAACTCAGGGCATAAAATTAGCCTATTTGCAGGGGACATCATACTGATGGTGACCAATCCAACTAGATCCCTCCAAACAATTCGCACCCACCTCCAAAACTACTTGATAAACTTAATGAACCCAAATCTTTCATTCTAAATCTCCATACACCACCCCAAACCCAAGTACTACTAGCCAAACAATTCCCCTTCTCTTGGGAGGAAAACCAAATACCCTATCTAGGAATCAGACTTACCACAACAACAGACCAATTATACACCTCGAACCACAAGACGCTACTCAAAACTATCCCCCAAGAAATTGCCACCCTTCGCACCTCAGGACTTTCTAAACTAGGCCGAGTAGCGACTTTAAAAATGTATACTCTACCTAAAATCCTATATATATTTTGCACACTCCCTATACCAATCCCCAACATCTTTTTCTCCAAACTACAGGCAATTCTTGCCAATTTCCTATGGAACTCCAAAAAGCCTAGATGTACAACTAACCTTCTAATATGCTCAACATCCAAAGGAGGTGCAGGCCTCCTCCACCTAAAATCCTACTAGAACGCTACTCTTCTTGACCAAATATATTTCTGGTGCACCCTACAAGAGAAAAAACCTGGTCCACGATGGAAACCCTTCCATTTCTCTCACTTAAACCCCAAAACTTACTCCTAATATCACTGTTACCCCGAAATGATCATCATCTGAAACACCCATGTATCCAAGCTGCCTTACAAGCTTGGTACAAACTCCTAACCACTAGATACACTGACACAAAACAAATCCCTACCCCAATTAACATATTACATCTCATTACGCCCTCCCTGGAACTATCCCAATGGGAAAAGTGAGGTATAAATACTATAGCAGACCTCTTTACAGGCCACACTCTAAATACATTTCAAAATCTTCAAACCCAATTCAATCTCCCTATCACTGAATATTTTACCTACTTAAGAATCGCTCACTGCATGCAAACAAAAACTATAGCCCAAGCCACAAAGATCCCAAGTACCGCCTATCATTTCTTTTTTTTTTTGTTTACAAACGATTTTATTAAATAAAAGTAGACAGTAAAACAACAGCACATTTTCAAAAAATATTTACAGCAAAAACAAGGCACTTTTGAAAAGTACAATTCAGAAAAGTATATTATAGTAAGAAAGATAAGAAACAGAAAAAAGTAGATTGCAAGTACATGAAATACGTTAATGATAAGATAGGTTGAATGATACTTCTATCAACAGTATTAGAGATGAGCGAAGTATTCAAAAATTCGATTCGACTGATTCGGCGAATTCGTGGACAATATTCGATTCGAGTCGAATATATTCGCTGTGAATTTAACTTAAAAAAGGGTGTTTCTAGGCTTCAGAGAGACTTAATATTAGTGCAGAACACTGTACCTTTAATTTAAATGCCCTTGGAGTCTGCTGGGGAAGAGAAATAATACTGTCAGTCAGTATGACATGCAGATGAGTGCCGTCGATCTTAGAATCACCGCACACTTCACTCATTTGGCCAGTCACGGGGCCAAAACCAGTGTTTGGAGCCACAGTGTGGCGGTGGAGGCAGCAGCAATGGGAGGCCATACAGCAACCTATGACAAAATGGAAACCAGCAGGAGTGTGAGGAGACCTCAAAGTGGCACATGGCAGAGTGGGAGCAATGGGAGGCGGTACAGGGACCCATGTCACACTGTGGACCCAGCAGCAGCGTGACGAGGCGGTACGGGGGCCCATGGCAGATTTGGGGCCTGGCAGCACCTATGGGAGGCCTGTAATCTGCCAGCAACCTATGACAAAATGGAAAACAGCAGGAGTGTGAGGAGACCTCAAAGTGGCACATGGCAGAGTGGGAGCAATGGGAGGCGGTACAGGGACCCATGTCACACTGTGGACCCAGCAGCAGCGTGACCAGGCGGTACGGGGGCCCATGGCAGATTACAGGCCTGGCAGCAGCAATGGGAGGCCCGTAATCTGTCAGCACCCTATGACAAAAAATGGAACACACCAGCAGTGTGTGAGGAGACCTGAAAGTGGCACATGGCAGAGTGTGGCGATGGAGACAGCAGCAATGGGAGGCCGTACAGGGACCCATGAGAGACTCTGGACCTGGCAGCAGCATGAGGAGGCGGTATAGGGGCCCATGGCAGATTAGGGGCCTGGCAGCAGCTATGGGAGGCCCGTAATCTGCCAGCACCCTATGTCAAAAAATTCAACACACCAGCAGTGTGAGGAGACCTGAAAGTGGCACATGGCACAGTGTGGCGATGGAGACAGCAGCAATGGGAGGCCGTACAGGGACCCATGACAGACTCTGGACTTGGCAGCAGCATGAGGAGGCGGTATAGGGGCCCATGGCAGATTAGGGGCCTGGCAGCAGCAATGGGAGGCCCGTAATCTGCCAGCACCCTATGTCAAAAAATTCAACACACCAGCAGTGTGAGGAGACCTGAAAGTGGCACATGGCAGAGTGTGGCGATGGAGACAGCAGCAATGGGAGGCCGTACAGGGACCCATGAGAGACTCTGGACTTGGCAGCAGCATGAGGAGGCGGTATAGGGGCCCATGGCAGATTAGGGGCCTGGCAGCAGCTATGGGAGGCCCGTAATCTGCCAGCACCCTATGACAAAAAATGGAACACACCAGCAGTGTGAGGAGACCTGAAAGTGGCACATGTTTGGGGCATGATTCATGGCGGATTTAGTCAGTTGTGTCAGGAACTGGTGGTTTGAAATCCAGACTAATCCACGCCTGATTCATTTTCACAAACGTGAGTCTCTCCACACTTTGGGTGGACAGTCGTGTCCTCCGCAGAGTTGCAATACCTCCTGCCGCACTAAACACGCGCTCCGATGCCACGCTACTGGCCGGGCATGACAGCCTTTCAAGGGCAAATTCAGCTAGTTGGGGCCAAAGGTCAAGTTTCGTTGCCCAGTAGTCAAGGGGATTGTCTACCTCGGTTGGCAGGGTGCTGTCCAAGTAGGCCTAAGCCTGTTGTTTGAGGTCCTGCTCCAGGTCCACCTGATGCTGCTGCTGCTGCGGCTGGTTATTAGTTTCCTCACTGCGCTGGTGAAGAAAGCTACTCATCATCGACTGCAGACTGAGGCAGCCGCTGCTGGTGGAGCTGCCACTGCTCCTACCACCCCACCCCTCCCCTGCTGCCATGGCAGCGTAACGCGAGCGCACAGGGCCCACAGTGTCTGAGGATGGACGTTGGCGCAGACAGGCAGAGACCAGCTGACTACATAGGTGGTTTTTATAGTACGTTATTTTGGCCTCCCTCTCAGCAGGTGTGAAAAAGGCCACCATTTTTGAACGGTAGCGAGGGTCCAACAAGGTGGACAGCCAAAAGTCATCCCTCTGTCTGATGGTTATTATTCGGCTGTCGGTACGCAAGCAAGCGAGCATGCTATGGGCCATTTGTGCCAAGGAATGCGAGGGACTCCCTGCCTCCATCTCCACAGCATACTGCCACGGTGCGTCTGGGTCCTCTGTCTCCTCTTCCTCCTCCTCTACCAGATGCTCCTGCTCCTCCACTCCTGTCCGCTGAGTGGAAAAAAAACCCATTTCACTCAATAATTCCTGAGCACCAATGTCCTCCTCTACCTCCTCCTCTTCTTCCTGTCCTGCCCCCACAGGGGTCATGTGGCGTTGAGATCTGTGCGCCACGTCTACCGCACCCTGACAAGCCATTGTTAACAGCATTTGTTCCAGGACGTGCAACAGAGGAATGACGTCGTTCATCCCATAGTCCTGCCGACTCACGAATAGCGTGGCCTCCTCAAAGGGCCTGAGCAAGCGCAGGTGTCACGCATGAGCTGCCAATGGCTGACATCTAAGTTACACAGGGAGTACCTTTATCCGCTTTTAACATCAGGAAATCTGTGATGGCCTTTTGCTGTTCGTAAAGGCGGTCTAACATATGTAGGGTTGAATTCCACATTGTTGCAACGTCACAGCATGAGGAGTCGGTACGGGGGCCCATGGCAGATTACGGGCCTGGCAGCAGCAATGGGAGGCCCGTAATCTGCCAGCACCCTATGTCAAAAAATTCAACACACCAGCAGTGTGTGAGGAGACCTGAAAGTGGCACATGGCAGAGTGTGGCGATGGAGACAGCAGCAATGGGAGGCCGTACAGGGACCCATGAGAGACTCTGGACCTGGCAGCAGCATGAGGAGGCGGTATAGGGGCCCATGGCAGATTAGGGGCCTGGCAGCAGCTATGGGAGGCCCGTAATCTGCCAGCACCCTATGTCAAAAAATTCAACACACCAGCAGTGTGAGGAGACCTGAAAGTGGCACATGGCAGAGTGTGGCGATGGAGACAGCAGCAATGGGAGGCCGTACAGGGACCCATGACAGACTCTGGACTTGGCAGCAGCATGAGGAGGCGGTATAGGGGCCCATGGCAGATTAGGGGCCTGGCAGCAGCTATGGGAGGCCCGTAATCTGCCAGCACCCTATGTCAAAAAATTCAGCACACCAGCAGTGTGAGGAGACCTGAAAGTGGCACATGGCACAGTGTGGCGATGGAGACAGCAGCAATGGGAGGCCGTACAGGGACCCATGAGAGACTCTGGACTTGGCAGCAGCATGAGGAGGCGGTATAGGGGCCCATGGCAGATTAGGGGCCTGGCAGCAGCTATGGGAGGCCCGTAATCTGCCAGCACCCTATGATAAAAAATGGAACACACCAGCAGTGTGAGGAGACCTGAAAGTGGCACATGTTTGGGGCATGATTCATGGCGGATTTAGTCAGTTGTGTCAGGAACTGGTGGTTTGAAATCCAGACTAATCCACGCCTGATTCATTTTCACAAACGTGAGTCTCTCCACACTTTGGGTGGACAGTCGTGTCCTCCGCAGAGTTGCAATACCTCCTGCCGCACTAAACACGCGCTCCGATGCCACGCTACTGGCCGGGCATGACAGCCTTTCAAGGGCAAATTCAGCTAGTTGGGGCCAAAGGTCAAGTTTCGTTGCCCAGTAGTCAAGGGGATTGTCTACCTCGGTTGGCAGGGTGCTGTCCAAGTAGGCCTAAGCCTGTTGTTTGAGGTCCTGCTCCAGGTCCACCTGATGCTGCTGCTGCTGCTGCTGCGGCTGGTTATTAGTTTCCTCACTGCGCTGGTGAAGAAAGCTACTCATCATCGACTGCAGACTGAGGCAGCCGCTGCTGGTGGAGCTGCCACTGCTCCTACCACCCCACCCCTCCCCTGCTGCCATGGCAGCGTAACGCGAGCGCACAGGGCCCACAGTGTCTGAGGATGGACGTTGGCGCAGACAGGCAGAGACCAGCTGACTACATAGGTGGTTTTTATAGTACGTTATTTTGGCCTCCCTCTCAGCAGGTGTGAAAAAGGCCACCATTTTTGAACGGTAGCGAGGGTCCAACAAGGTGGACAGCCAAAAGTCATCCCTCTGTCTGATGGTTATTATTCGGCTGTCGGTACGCAAGCAAGCGAGCATGCTATGGGCCATTTGTGCCAAGGAATGCGAGGGACTCCCTGCCTCCATCTCCACAGCATACTGCCACGGTGCGTCTGGGTCCTCTGTCTCCTCTTCCTCCTCCTCTACCAGATGCTCCTGCTCCTCCACTCCTGTCCGCTGAGTGGAAAAAAAACCCATTTCACTCAATAATTCCTGAGCACCAATGTCCTCCTCTACCTCCTCCTCTTCTTCCTGTCCTGCCCCCACAGGGGTCATGTGGCGTTGAGATCTGTGCGCCACGTCTACCGCACCCTGACAAGCCATTGTTAACAGCATTTGTTCCAGGACGTGCAACAGAGGAATGACGTCGTTCATCCCATAGTCCTGCCGACTCACGAATAGCGTGGCCTCCTCAAAGGGCCTGAGCAAGCGCAGGTGTCACGCATGAGCTGCCAATGGCTGACATCTAAGTTACACAGGGAGTACCTTTATCCGCTTTTAACATCAGGAAATCTGTGATGGCCTTTTGCTGTTCGTAAAGGCGGTCTAACATATGTAGGGTTGAATTCCACATTGTTGCAACGTCACAGCATGAGGAGTCGGTACGGGGGCCCATGGCAGATTACGGGCCTGGCAGCAGCAATGGGAGGCCCGTAATCTGCCAGCACCCTATGTCAAAAAATTCAACACACCAGCAGTGTGTGAGGAGACCTGAAAGTGGCACATGGCAGAGTGTGGCGATGGAGACAGCAGCAATGGGAGGCCGTACAGGGACCCATGAGAGACTCTGGACCTGGCAGCAGCATGAGGAGGCGGTATAGGGGCCCATGGCAGATTAGGGGCCTGGCAGCAGCTATAGGAGGCCCGTAATCTGCCAGCACCCTATGTCAAAAAATTCAACACACCAGCAGTGTGTGAGGAGACCTGAAAGTGGCACATGGCAGAGTGTGGCGATGGAGACAGCAGCAATGGGAGGCCGTACAGGGACCCATGAGAGACTCTGGACCTGGCAGCAGCATGAGGAGGCGGTATATAGGGGCCTATGGCAGATTAGGGGCCTGGCAGCAGCTATAGGAGGCCCGTAATCTGCCAGCACCCTATGTCAAAAAATTCAACACACCAGCAGTGTGAAGAGACCTGAATGTGGCACATGGCAGAGTGTGGCGTTGGAGACAGCAGCAATGGGAGGCCGTACAGGGACCCATGAGAGACTCTGGACTTGGCAGCAGCATGAGGAGGCGGTATATAGGGGCCCATGGCAGATTAGGGGCCTGGCAGCAGCTATGGGAGGCCCGTAATCTGCCAGGACCCTATGTCAAAAAATTCAACACACCAGCAGTGTGTGAGGAGACCTGAAAGTGGCACATGGCATGAGACACTGTGGACCTGGCAGCAGCATGAGGAGGCGGTACAGGGGCCCATGGCAGATTAGGGGCCTGGCAGCAGCTATGGGAGGCCCGTAATCTGCCAGCACCCTATGTCAAAAAATTCAACACACCAGCAGTGTGTGAGGAGACCTGAAAGTGGCACATGGCAGAGTGTGGCGATGGAGACAGCAGCAATGGGAGGCCGTACAGGGACCCATGAGAGACTCTGGACTTGGCAGCAGCATGAGGAGGCGGTATATAGGGGCCCATGGCAGATTAGGGGCCTGGCAGCAGCTATGGGAGGCCCGTAATCTGCTAGGACCCTATGTCAAAAAATTCAACACACCAGCAGTGTGTGAGGAGACCTGAAAGTGGCACATGGCAGAGTGTGGCGATGGAGACAGCAGCAATGGGAGGCCGTACAGGGACCCATGAGAGACTCTGGACCTGGCAGCAGCATGAGGAGGCGGTATAGGGGCCCATGGCAGATTAGGGGCCTGGCAGCAGCTATAGGAGGCCCGTAATCTGCCAGCACCCTATGTCAAAAAATTCAACACACCAGCAGTGTGAGGAGACCTGAAAGTGGCACGTGGCAGAGTGTGGCGATGGAGACAGCAGCAATGGGAGGCCATACAGGGACCCATGAGAGACTCTGGACCTGGCAGCAGCATGAGGAGGCGGTATAGGGGCCCATGGCAGATTAGGGGCCTGGCAGCAGCTATAGGAGGCCCGTAATCTGCCAGCACCCTATGTCAAAAAATTCAACACACCAGCAGTGTGAGGAGACCTGAAAGTGGCACATGGCATGAGACACTGTGGACCTGGCAGCAGCATGAGGAGGCGGTACAGGGGCCTATGGCAGATTAGGGGCCTGGCAGCAGCTATAGGAGGCCCGTAATCTGCCAGCACCCTATGTCAAAAAATTCAACACACCAGCAGTGTGTGAGGAGACCTGAAAGTGGCACATGGCAGAGTGTGGCGATGGAGACAGCAGCAATGGGAGGCCATACAGGGACCCATGAGAGACTCTGGACCTGGCAGCAGCATGAGGAGGCGGTATATAGGGGCCCATGGCAGATTAGGGGCCTGGCAGCAACTATGGGAGGCCCGTAATCTGCCAGCACCCTATGTCAAAAAATTCAACACACCAGCAGTGTGAAGAGACCTGAATGTGGCACATGGCAGAGTGTGGCGATGGAGACAGCAGCAATGGGAGGCCGTACAGGGACCCATGAGAGACTCTGGACTTGGCAGCAGCATGAAGAGGCGGTATATAGGGGCCCATGGCAGATTAGGGGCCTGGCAGCAGCTATGGGAGGCCCGTAATCTGCCAGCACCCTATGTCAAAAAATTCAACACACCAGCAGTGTGTGAGGAGACCTGAAAGTGGCACATGGCAGAGTGTGGCGATGGAGACAGCAGCAATGGGAGGCCGTACAGGGACCCATGAGAGACTCTGGACTTGGCAGCAGCATGAGGAGGCGGTATATAGGGGCCCATGGCAGATTAGGGGCCTGGCAGCAGCTATAGGAGGCCCGTAATCTGCCAGCACCCTATGTCAAAAAATTCAACACACCAGCAGTGTGTGAGGAGACCTGAAAGTGGCACATGGCATGAGACACTGTGGACCTGGCAGCAGCATGAGGAGGCGGTACAGGGGCCCATGGCAGATTAGGGGCCTGGCAGCAGCTATGGGAGGCCCGTAATCTGCCAGCACCCTATGTCAAAAAATTCAACACACCAGCAGTGTGTGAGGAGACCTGAAAGTGGCACATGGCAGAGTGTGGCGATGGAGACAGCAGCAATGGGAGGCCATACAGGGACCCATGAGAGACTCTGGACCTGGCAGCAGCATGAGGAGGCGGTATATAGGGGCCCATGGCAGATTAGGGGCCTGGCAGCAGCTATGGGAGGCCCGTAATCTGCCAGCACCCTATGTCAAAAAATTGAACACACCAGCAGTGTGAGGAGACCTGAAAGTGGCACATGGCATAAGAGACTGTGGACCTGGCAGCAGCATGAGGAGGCGGTATAGGGTCCCATGGCAGATTAAGGGCCTGGCAGCAGCTATGGGAGGCCCGTAATCTGCCAGCACCCTATGTCAAAAAATTCAACACACCAGCAGTGTGAAGAGACCTGAATGTGGCACATGGCAGAGTGTGGCGATGGAGACAGCAGCAATGGGAGGCCGTACAGGGACCCATGAGAGACTCTGGACTTGGCAGCAGCATGAGGAGGCGGTATATAGGGGCCCATGGCAGATTAGGGGCCTGGCAGCAGCTATGGGAGGCCCGTAATCTGCTAGGACCCTATGTCAAAAAATTCAACACACCAGCAGTGTGTGAGGAGACCTGAAAGTGGCACATGGCAGAGTGTGGCGATGGAGACAGCAGCAATGGGAGGCCGTACAGGGACCCATGAGAGACTCTGGACCTGGCAGCAGCATGAGGAGGCGGTATAGGGGCCCATGGCAGATTAGGGGCCTGGCAGCAGCTATAGGAGGCCCGTAATCTGCCAGCACCCTGTGTCAAAAAATTCAACACACCAGCAGTGTGAGGAGACCTGAAAGTGGCACGTGGCAGAGTGTGGCGATGGAGACAGTAGCAATGGGAGGCCGTACAGGGACCCATGAGAGACTCTGGACCTGGCAGCAGCATGAGGAGGCGGTATAGGGGCCCATGGCAGATTAGGGGCCTGGCAGCAGCTATAGGAGGCCCGTAATCTGCCAGCACCCTATGTCAAAAAATTCAACACACCAGCAGTGTGAGGAGACCTGAAAGTGGCACATGGCATGAGACACTGTGGACCTGGCAGCAGCATGAGGAGGCGGTACAGGGGCCTATGGCAGATTAGGGGCCTGGCAGCAGCTATAGGAGGCCCGTAATCTGCCAGCACCCTATGTCAAAAAATTCAACACACCAGCAGTGTGTGAGGAGACCTGAAAGTGGCACATGGCAGAGTGTGGCGATGGAGACAGCAGCAATGGGAGGCCATACAGGGACCCATGAGAGACTCTGGACCTGGCAGCAGCATGAGGAGGCGGTATATAGGGGCCCATGGCAGATTAGGGGCCTGGCAGCAGCTATGGGAGGCCCGTAATCTGCCAGCACCCTATGTCAAAAAATTGAACACACCAGCAGTGTGAGGAGACCTGAAAGTGGCACATGGCATAAGAGACTGTGGACCTGGCAGCAGCATGAGGAGGCGGTATAGGGTCCCATGGCAGATTAAGGGCCTGGCAGCAGCTATGGGAGGCCCGTAATCTGCCAGCACCCTATGTCAAAAAATTCAACACACCAGCAGTGTGAAGAGACCTGAATGTGGCACATGGCAGAGTGTGGCGATGGAGACAGCAGCAATGGGAGGCCGTACAGGGACCCATGAGAGACTCTGGACTTGGCTGCAGCATGAAGAGGCGGTATATAGGGGCCCATGGCAGATTAGGGGCCTGGCAGCAGCTATGGGAGGCCCGTAATCTGCCAGCACCCTATGTCAAAAAATTCAACACACCAGCAGTGTGTGAGGAGACCTGAAAGTGGCACATGGCAGAGTGTGGCGATGGAGACAGCAGCAATGGGAGGCCGTACAGGGACCCATGAGAGACTCTGGACTTGGCAGCAGCATGAGGAGGCGGTATATAGGGGCCCATGGCAGATTAGGGGCCTGGCAGCAGCTATAGGAGGCCCGTAATCTGCCAGCACCCTATGTCAAAAAATTCAACACACCAGCAGTGTGTGAGGAGACCTGAAAGTGGCACATGGCATGAGACACTGTGGACCTGGCAGCAGCATGAGGAGGCGGTACAGGGGCCCATGGCAGATTAGGGGCCTGGCAGCAGCTATGGGAGGCCCGTAATCTGCCAGCACCCTATGTCAAAAAATTCAACACACCAGCAGTGTGTGAGGAGAGCTGAAAGTGGCACATGGCAGAGTGTGGCGATGGAGACAGCAGCAATGGGAGGCCATACAGGGACCCATGAGAGACTCTGGACCTGGCAGCAGCATGAGGAGGCGGTATATAGGGGCCCATGGCAGATTAGGGGCCTGGCAGCAGCTATGGGAGGCCCGTAATCTGCCAGGACCCTATGTCAAAAAATTCAACACACCAGCAGTGTGTGAGGAGACCTGAAAGTGGCACATGGCAGAGTGTGGCGATGGAGACAGCAGCAATGGGAGGCCGTACAGGGACCCATGAGAGACTCTGGACCTGGCAGCAGCATGAGGAGGCGGTATAGGGGCCCATGGCAGATTAGGGGCCTGGCAGCAGCTATAGGAGGCCCGTAATCTGCCAGCACCCTATGTCAAAAAATTCAACACACCAGCAGTGTGTGAGGAGACCTGAAAGTGGCACATGGCAGAGTGTGGCGATGGAGACAGCAGCAATGGGAGGCCGTACAGGGACCCATGAGAGACTCTGGACTTGGCAGCAGCATGAGGAGGCGGTATATAGGGGCCCATGGCAGATTAGGGGCCTGGCAGCAGCTATAGGAGGCCCGTAATCTGCCAGCACCCTATGTCAAAAAATTCAACACACCAGCAGTGTGTGAGGAGACCTGAAAGTGGCACATGGCAGAGTGTGGCGATGGAGACAGCAGCAATGGGAGGCTGTACAGGGACCCATGAGAGACTCTGGACATGGCAGCAGCATGAGGAGGCGGTATATAGGGGCCCATGGCAGATAAGGGGCCTGGCAGCAGCTATAGGAGGCCCGTAATCTGCCAGCACCCTATGTCAAAAAATTCAACACACCAGCAGTGTGTGAGGAGACCTGAAAGTGGCACATGGCAGAGTGTGGCGATCGAGACAGCAGCAATGGGAGGCCGTACAGGGACCCATGAGAGACTCTGGACTTGGCAGCAGCATGAGGAGGCGGTATATAGGGGCCCATGGCAGATTAGGGGCCTGGCAGCAGCTATGGGAGGCCCGTAATCTGCCAGCACCCTATGTCAAAAAATTCAACACACCAGCAGTGTGTGAGGAGACCTGAAAGTGGCACATGGCAGAGTGTGGCGATGGAGACAGCAGCAATGGGAGGCCGTACAGGGACCCATGAGAGACTCTGGACCTGGCAGCAGCATGAGGAGGCGGTATATAGGGGCCCATGGCAGATTAGGGGCCTGGCAGCAGCTATGGGAGGCCCGTAATCTGCCAGGACCCATGTCAAAAAATTCAACACACCAGCAGTGTGTGAGGAGACCTGAAAGTGGCACATGGCAGAGTGTGGCGATGGAGACAGCAGCAATGGGAGGCCGTACAGGGACCCATGAGAGACTCTGGACCTGGCAGCAGCATGAGGAGGCGGTATAGGGGCCCATAGCAGATTAGGGGCCTGGCAGCAGCTATAGGAGGCCCGTAATCTGCCAGCACCCTATGTCAAAAAATTCAACACACCAGCAGTGTGTGAGGAGACCTGAAAGTGGCACATGGCAGAGTGTGGCGATGGAGACAGCAGCAATGGGAGGCCGTACAGGGACCCATGAGAGACTCTGGACCTGGCAGCAGCATGAGGAGGCGGTATATAGGGGCCCATGGCAGATTAGGGGCCTGGCAGCAGCTATAGGAGGCCCGTAATCTGCCAGCACCCTATGTCAAAAAATTCAACACACCAGCAGTGTGTGAGGAGACCTGAAAGTGGCACATGGCAGAGTGTGGCGATCGAGACAGCAGCAATGGGAGGCCGTACAGGGACCCATGAGAGACTCTGGACCTGGCAGCAGCATGAGGAGGCGGTATATAGGGGCCTATGGCAGATTAGGGGCCTGGCAGCAGCTATAGGAGGCCCGTAATCTGCCAGCACCCTATGTCAAAAAATTCAACACACCAGCAGTGTGTGAGGAGACCTGAAAGTGGCACATGGCAGAGTGTGGCGATGGAGACAGCAGCAATGGGAGGCCGTACAGGGACCCATGAGAGACTCTGGACCTGGCAGCAGCATGAGGAGGCGGTATATAGGGGCCTATGGCAGATTAGGGGCCTGGCAGCAGCTATAGGAGGCCCGTAATCTGCCAGCACCCTATGTCAAAAAATTCAACACACCAGCAGTGTGTGAGAAGACCTGAAAGTGGCACATGGCAGAGTGTGGCGATGGAGACAGCAGCAATGGGAGGCCGTACAGGGACCCATGAGAGACTCTGGACCTGGCAGCAGCATGAGGAGGCGGTATATAGGGGCCTATGGCAGATTAGGGGCCTGGCAGCAGCTATAGGAGGCCCGTAATCTGCCAGCACCCTATGTCAAAAAATTCAACACACCAGCAGTGTGTGAGGAGACCTGAAAGTGGCACATGGCAGAGTGTGGCGATGGAGACAGCAGCAATGGGAGGCCGTACAGGGACCCATGAGAGACTCTGGACCTGGCAGCAGCATGAGGAGGCGGTATATAGGGGCCTATGGCAGATTAGGGGCCTGGCAGCAGCTATAGGAGGCCCGTAATCTGCCAGCACCCTATGTCAAAAAATTCAACACACCAGCAGTGTGTGAGGAGACCTGAAAGTGGCACATGGCAGAGTGTGGCGATGGAGACAGCAGCAATGGGAGGCCGTACAGGGACCCATGAGAGACTCTGGACCTGGCAGCAGCATGAGGAGGCGGTATATAGGGGCCCATGGCAGATTAGGGGCCTGGCAGCAGCTATGGGAGGCCCGTAATCTGCCAGCACCCTATGTCAAAAAATTGAACACACCAGCAGTGTGAGGAGACCTGAAAGTGGCACATGGCATAAGAGACTGTGGACCTGGCAGCAGCATGAGGAGGCGGTATAGGGGCCCATGGCAGATTAGGGGCCTGGCAGCAGCTATGGGAGGCCCGTAATCTGCCAGCACCCTATGACAAAAAATGGAACACACCAGCAGTGTGTGAGGAGACCTGAAAGTGGCACATGTTTGAGGCATGATTCATGGCGGATTTAGTCAGTTGTGTCAGGAACTGGTGGTTTGAAATCCAGACTAATCCACGCCGGATTCATTTTCACAAACGTGAGTCTCTCCACACTTTGGGTGGACAGTCGTGTCCTCCGCGGAGTTACAATACCTCCTGCCGCACTAAACACGCGCTCCGATGCCACGCTACTGGCCGGGCATGACAGCCTTTCAAGGGCAAATTCAGCTAGTTGGGGCCAAAGGTCAAGTTTCGTTGCCCAGTAGTCAAGGGGATTGTCTACCTCGGTTGGCAGGGTGCTGTCCAAGTAGGCCCAAGCCTGTTGTTTGAGGTCCTGCTCCAGGTCCACCTGATGCTGCTGCTGCTGCGGCTGGTTAGTAGTTTCCTCACTGCGCTGGTGAAGAAAGCTACTCATCATCGACTGCAGACTGAGGCAGCCGCTGCTGGTGGAGCTGCCACTGCTCCTACCACCCCACCCCTCCCCTGCTGCCATGGCAGCGGAACGCGAGCGCACAGGGCCCACAGTGTCTGAGGATGGACGTTGGCGCACAAAGGCAGAGACCAACTGACTACATAGGTGGTTTTTATAGTACGTTATTTTGGCCTCCCTCTCAGCAGGTGTGAAAAAGGCCACCATTTTTGAACGGTAGCGAGGGTCCAACAAGGTGGACAGCCAAAAGTCATCCCTCTGTCTGATGGTTATTATTCGGCTGTCGCTACGCAAGCAACCGAGCATGCTATGGGCCATTTGTGCCAAGGAATGCGAGGGACTCCCTGCCTCCATCTCCACAGCATACTGCCACGGTGCGTCTGGGTCCTCTGTCTCCTCCTCCTCCTCCTCTACCAGATGCTCCTGCTCCTCCACTCCTGTCCGCTGAGTGGAAAAACCACCAATTTCACTCAATAATTCCTGAGCACAAATGTCCTCCTCTACCTCCTCCTCTTCTTCCTGTCCTGCCCCCACAGGGGTCATGCGGCGTTGAGATCTGTGCGCCACGTCTACCGCACCCTGACCAGCCATTGTTAACAGCATTTGTTCCAGGACGTGCAACAGAGGAATGACGTCGTTCATCCCATAGTCCTGCCGACTCACGAATAGCGTGGCCTCCTCAAAGGGCCTGAGCAAGCGGCAGGTGTCACGCATGAGCTGCCAATGGCTGACATCAAAGTTACACAGGGGAGTACCTTTATCCGCTTGTAACATCAGGAAATCGGTGATGGCCTTTCGCTGTTCGTAAAGGCGGTCTAACATGTGTAGGGTTGAATTCCACCTTGTTGCAACATCGCAGATCAGGCAATGCTGTGGAATTCCGTTCTGCCGCTGCAGCTCAAGGAGGGTGTGCTTTGCGGTGTAGGAATGGCTGAAATGCATGCAAAGTTTACGTGACATTTTAAGGCTGTCTTGCAGTGGGATGGTGGATTTTAGGAACCGCTTGACAACCAGATTGAACACGTGAGCCATGCATGGCGCATGGCACAACCTTCCTTGACGCAGAGCAGACACCATGTTCTTTCCGTTGTCGGTCAACATGGTTCCGATTTTCAGTTTGCGCGGAGACAGCCATCTGTCGATTTCTCTGTTCATTACACTGAGAAGTTCCTCCCCTGTGTGACTATGTTCGCCAAGGCATACCAGGTGCAGCACAGCGTGACACCGTTGCGCCCTGCACATGTGATATGCCGGTCGGGTAATGGGACTTGGCACGGGGGTGGCGGCTGAGGACACGGCGGAAGAAGAGGTGGTAGAGGCGGACATCTTTGCCGGACCAAGGACGTGCAAACGTGGAGGCAAAAGCGGCGTGACCTGTCCAAGTTGCTGGTGCGGCTGTGACGGCACCACGTTCACCCAGTGGGCCGTAAATGACATGTACTGTCCCTGACCGTAGTTACAGCTCCACACGTCGGCGCTGCCGTGCACTTTGGCAGAGACCGACATGCTCAAAGACTGGCCCACCATCTCTTCTACATGTGAATGCAGGGCTGGCACTGCCTTTTTGGCGAAGAAATGACGGCTTGGCACTCTCCACCGCGGCGCGGCACAAGCCATCATTTCTCGGAAAGGTGCTGAGTCCACCACTTGGAAAGGGAGGGACTGCAGCACCAGCAACTTGGACAGGAGGACGTTCAGCTTTTGCACCGTCGGGTGCGTGCTCGCAAACTGTTGTCTCTTGGAAACGGATTCCAAGAAAGACTGCTGACGGAATCCGTGAAGAGGAGTAGCAGGAGAAGGAGCATCTGAACGAGCGGAAGATGCCAACGAGTGACAACTCCCCTCAGCAGAGGTGTTGGAGCCTTGACTGGCTGATGGAGGGCGATTGACGTCGGGTGACGGAGCAAGTAACGGAGCGGGTGATGGAGCGGGGGCTGGGGCGGGCAGAACCGTCGTATCTTTATCACGGTTTTCCCAGGCCACCAAATGGCGACGCTGCATATGCTGCCGCAACGCTGTAGTCCCAACATGGGCCCCCTGGCCACGCTTGACTTTCTGGCCACATAGTCGACATACGGCTACGTTTACTTCCTCGGGCGGCTTGACGAAAAATTGCCACACCGCCGAGTAGGAAACTTTGCCCCCGATACTCCTCACTGGCTGACTGCTGCTTCCTCCGTGCACACCGGCACCACTACTGGCCGTGGTGGTAGGCTGCAGTGGAGCTGGTGCTCTACTCCGTGGCCGTTTGGCTCCACTGACACTGCTGCGACCCTGCTGCCTCCTGGGCAACCCACCGACTGTTTCGCTCGCTGCCAAGCTGCCACCCTCTTCTCCTGATGATGTGGAAGAAATTGCCTGATGACGACGAGGCTGCCAAGTGCGATCAACCTCCTCATCATCAAGTAGGGTCTCCGCCTCACTACTAGCCCCCTCGGCTGCGTCTGGGTCAGGAGACAGACCTGTCTCTAGACCGGCTACCGAGCCACTCTCCTCGCCACTACTTCTTCGCCTGGCTGCTGAAAAGGCGGATGTCTCCCCCCGTTCCTGGCCGCCCTCTGTTAGCTCTTCCTCACTGTACAGTGGGGCTGAGCCCACAGCATGCGATACTTCGCTTGGTGAGGGAACACCAAAGGACAGGGGCAGGTAGAGGACACGTGATTTCAGTGGGCTTGGTCCCGGGCCATGCCAACTAACGGCTGTGTCTGACGTACCCACCGACCGTTGGCTGTAGGTGTCAGAGGTGACCTGGGAAGAGGAAGACGACCGAGCCAACCAATCGATGACGGCAGGGTTGTCGGTGGAGACACGACCGCTGGATGACACCGGGAGCACTGGCCTCTGGCTGCGAATACTGCTGCCTCGACCCCTTCCTCTGCTGCCACGTCTGCTCGCTCCTAAAACATTGCCTCCTCTGCCACTCCTCTGCATGTTGTCTGACATACTCTTTAAATCAACGATTCTGTGTCCCTGAGTAACAATTCTGTGTCCCTGAGTAACAATTCTGTGTCTGTCCCTGAGTAACAATTCTGTGGCCCTAAGTAACGGTTCTGTGGCCCTCAGTAACAATTCTGTGTCCCTCAGTAACAATTCTGTGTCTGTCCCTGAGTAACAATTCTGTGGCCCTAAGTAACGGTTCTGTGGCCCGCAGTAACAATTCTGTGTCCCTGATTAACGTTTATGTGGCCCTAAGTAACGGTTCTGTGGCCCTCAGTAACAATTCTGTGTCCCTGAGTAACAATTCTGTGTCTGTCCGAGTAACAATTCTGTGGCCCTAAGTAACAGTTCTGTGGCCCTCAGTAACAATTCTGTTTCCCTGAGTAACAATTCTGTGGCCCTAAGTAACGGTTCTGTGGCCCTCAGTAACAATTCTGTGTCCCTGAGTAACAATTCTTTGGCCCTAAGTAACAGTTCTGTGGCCCTCAGTAACAATTCTGTGTCCCTGAGTAACAATTCTGTGGCCCTAAGTAACGGTTCTGTGGCCCTCAATAACAATTCTGCGTCCCTGAGTAACAATTCTGTGTCTGTCCGAGTAACAATTCTGTGGCCCTCAGTCACAGTTCTGTGGCCCTCAGTAACAATTCTGTGTCCCTGAGTAACAACTCTGTGGCCCTAAGTAACGGTTCTGTGGCCCTCAGTAACAATTCTGTGTCCCTCAGTAACAATTCTGTGTCTGTCCCTGAGTAACAATTCTGTGGCCCTAAGTAACGGTTCTGTGGCCCTCAGTAACAATTCTGTGTCCCTCAGTAACAATTCTGTGTCCCTCAGCAACAATTCTGTGTCCCTCAGTAACAATTCTGTGTCTGTCCCTGATTAACGTTTACGTGGCCCTAAGTAACGGTTCTGTGGCCCTCAGTAACAATTCTGTGTCCCTGACTAACGTTTCTGTGGCCCTAAGTAACGGTTCTGTGGCCCTCAGTAACAATTCTGTGTCCCTCAAGAAACAATTCTGTGTCTGTCCGTGAGTAACAATTCTGTGGCCCTAAGTAATGGTTCTGTGGCCCTCAGTAACAATTCTGTGTCCTTGATTAACGTTTATGTGGCCCTAAGTAACGGTTCTGTGGCCCTCAGTAACAATTCTGTGTCCCTGAGTAACAATTCTGTGGCCCTAAGTAACGGTTCTGTGGCCCTCAGTAACAATTCTGTGTCCCTGAGTAACAATTCTGTGGCCCTGAGTAACGGTTCTGTGGCCCTCAGTAACAATTCTGTGTCCCTCAGTAACAATTCTGTGTCTGTCCCTGATTAACGTTTACGTGGCCCTAAGTAACGGTTCTGTGGCCCTCAGTAACAATTCTGTGTCCCTGATTAACGTTTCTGTGGCCCTAAGTAACGGTTCTGTGGCCCTCAGTAACAATTCTGTGTCCCTCAAGAAACAATTCTGTGTCTGTCCCTGAGTAACAATTCTGTGGCCCTAAGTAACGGTTCTGTGGCCCTCAGTAACAATTCTGTGTCCCTGATTAACTTTTATGTGGCCCTAAGTAACGGTTCTGTGGCCCTCAGTAACAATTATGTGTCCCTGATTAACGTTTCTGTGGCCCTAAGTAACGGTTCTGTGGCCCTCAGTAACAATTCTGCGTCCCTCAGTAACAATTCTGTGTCTGTCCCTGAGTAACAATTCTGTGGCCCTAAGTAACGGTTCTGTGGCCCTCAGTAACAATTCTGTGTCCCTGAGTAACAATTCTGTGGCCCTGAGTAACGGTTCTGTGGCCCTCAGTAACAATTCTGTGTCCCTCAGTAACAATTCTGTGTCTGTCCCTGATTAACGTTTACGTGGCCCTAAGTAACGGTTCTGTGGCCCTCAGTAACAATTCTGTGTCCCTGATTAACGTTTCTGTGGCCCTAAGTAACGGTTCTGTGGCCCTCAGTAACAATTCTGTGTCCCTCAAGAAACAATTCTGTGTCTGTCCCTGAGTAACAATTCTGTGGCCCTAAGTAACGGTTCTGTGGCCCTCAGTAACAATTCTGTGTCCCTGATTAACTTTTATGTGGCCCTAAGTAACGGTTCTGTGGCCCTCAGTAACAATTATGTGTCCCTGATTAACGTTTCTGTGGCCCTAAGTAACGGTTCTGTGGCCCTCAGTAACAATTCTGTGTCCCTCAGTAACAATTCTGTGTCTGTCCCTGAGTAACAATTCTGTGGCCCTAAGTAAAGGTTCTGTGGCCCTCAGTAACAATTCTGTGTCCCTGAGTAACAATTCTGTGGCCCTAAGTAACGGTTCTGTGGCCCTCAGTAACAATTCTGTGTCCCTCAGTAACAATTCTGTGGCCCTAAGTAACGGTTGTGGCCCTCAGTAACAATTCTGTGTCCCTCAGTAACAATTCTGTGTCTGTCCCTGAGTAACAATTATGTGGCCATAAGTAACGGTTATGTGGCCCTCAGTAACAATTCTGTGTCCCTGAGTAACGTTTCTGTGGCCCTAAGTAACGGTTCTGTGGCCCTCAGTAACAATTCTGTGTCCCTGAGTAACAATTCTGTGTCTGTCCGAGTAACAATTCTGTGGCCCTAAGTAACAGTTCTGTGGCCCTCAGTAACAATTCTGTGTCCCTGAGTAACAATTCTGTGGCCCTAAGTAACGGTTCTGTGGCCCTCAGTAACAATTCTGTGTCCCTGAGTAACAATTCTGTGGCCCTAAGTAACGGTTGTGGCCCTCAGTAACAATTCTGTGTCCCTCAGTAACAATTCTGTGTCTGTCCCTGAGTAACAATTATGTGGCCCTAAGTAACGGGTATGTGGCCCTAAGTAATGGTTATGTGGCCCTCAGTAACAATTCTGTGTCCCTGAGTAACGTTTCTGTGGCCCTAAGTAACGGTTCTGTGGCCCTCAGTAACAATTCTGTGTCCCTGAGTAACAATTCCTTGTCTGTCCCTGAGTAACAATTCTGTGGCCCTAAGTAACGGTTCTGTGGCCCTCAGTAACAATTCTGTGTCCCTGAGTAACGTTTCTGTGGCCCTAACTAACAATTCTGTGGCCCTCAGTAACAATTCTGTGTCTGTCCCTGAGTAACAATTCTGTGGCCCTAACTAACGTTTCTGTGGCCCTAAGTAACAGTTCTGTGGCCCTCAGTAATAATTCTGTGTCCCTGAGTAACGTTTCTGTGGCCCTAAGTAACAATTCTGTGGCCCTCAGTAACAATTCTGTGTCTGTCCCTGAGTAACAATTCTGTGGCCCTAACTAACGTTTCTGTAGCCCTACGTAACAGTTCTGTGGCCCTCAGTAACAATTCTGTGTCTGTCCCTGAGTAACAATTCTGTGGCCCTAACTAACGTTTCTGTGGCCCTAAGTAACAATTCTCTGGCACTCAGTAACAATTCTGTCTGTCCCTGAGTAACAATTCTGTGGCCCAAACTAACGTTTATGTGGCCCTAAGTAACAGTTCTGTGGCCCTCAGTAACAATTCTGTGTCCCTGAGTAATGTTTCTGTGGCCCTAAGTAACAATTCTGTGGCCCTCAGTAACAATTCTGTGTCTGTCCCTGAGTAACAATTCTGTGGCCCTAACTAACGTTTCTGTGGCCCTATGTAACAGTTCTGTGGCCCTCAGTAACAATTCTGTGTCTGTCCCTGAGTAACAATTCTGTGGCCCTAACTAACGTTTCTGTGGCCCTAAGTAACAATTCTCTGGCACTCAGTAACAATTCTGTCTGTCCCTGAGTAACAATTCTGTGGCCCTAATAACGTTTCTGTGGCCCTAAGTAACAGTTCTGTGGCCCTCAGTAACAATTCTGTGTCTGTCCCTGAGTAACAATTCTGTGGCCCTAACTAACGTTTCTGTGGCCCTAAGTAACAATTCTCTTGCACTCAGTAACAATTCTGTCTGTCCCTGAGTAACAATTCTGTGGCCCTAACTAGCGTTTCTTTGGCCCTAAGTAACGATTCTGTGGCTCTCATTAACAATTCTGTGTCCCTGAGTAATGCTTCTCTGTCCCTAAGTAACGTTTCTCTGTCCCCAAGTAACGTTTCTGTGGCCCTAACTCTGTCCCTAATACAGAGCGGTCTGCCTCTCTTGAATGACTGGAGGCAAATGAAGAATTCTAAAATGGCCGCTATTTATAGCTCAACCATTACACAGTGCTGGCTGGCTGGCTGCTGATTGGCTAATGCGATCACATGTCATTAAGGAATGCATTATGGGTCAGCGCGCCTTGTCTGCGCGCCTTTCCAGACATCCCCGCTTCGTCGCCGCACATGTCCGCCGCCATTTTAGGAAAAATTTCTGTGGCCCTCAGTAACAATTCTGTGTCCCTGATTAACGTTTATGTGGCCCTAAGTAACAATTCTGTGACCCTCAGTAACAATTCTGTGTCTGTCCCTGAGTAACAATTCTGTGGCCCTAACTAACGTTTCTGTGGCCCTATGTAACAGTTCTGTGGCCCTCAGTAACAATTCTGTGTCTGTCCCTGAGTAACAATTCTGTGGCCCTAATAACGTTTCTGTGGCCCTAAGTAACAGTTCTGTGGCCCTCAGTAACAATTTCTGTGGCCCTAAGTAACAATTCTGTGGCCCTAACTAACGTTTCTGTGGCCCTATGTAACAGTTCTGTGGCCCTCAGTAACAATTCTGTGTCTGTCCCTGAGTAACAATTCTGTGGCCCTAACTAACGTTTCTGTGGCCCTAAGTAACAATTTTCTGGCACTCAGTAACAATTCTGTCTGTCCCTGAGTAACAATTCTGTGGCCCTAACTAGCGTTTCTTTGGCCCTAAGTAACGATTCTGTGGCTCTCATTAACAATTCTGTGTCCCTGAGTAATGCTTCTCTGTCCCTAAGTAACGTTTCTCTGTCCCCAAGTAACGTTTCTGTGGCCCTAACTCTGTCCCTAATACAGAGCGGTCTGCCTCTCTTGAATGACTGGAGGCAAATGAAGAATTCTAAAATGGCCGCTATTTATAGCTCGACCATTACACAGTGCTGGCTGGCTGGCTGCTGATTGGCTAATGCGATCACATGTCATTAAGGAATGCATTATGGGTCAGCGCGCCTTCCCTGCGCGCCTTCCCAGACATCCCCGCTCCGTCGCCGCACATGTCCGCCGCCATTTTAGGAAAAATTTCGATTCGCGCGTCCGAAGTAGGCTATTTTTCGGATTTTCCAATATTCGACTCGAATTCCACTTCGCCTACTTCGATTCGCTCATCTCTAAACAGTATATGTCAGTAATTTTTCACTGGAAATGTTGTTAATCATGCAATAAATGTCTATAATCCCTCCATGACTCCCATTTTTTAGCAAATAAGTGCATCTTATCCAGCAGAGTATAGTGAATGCGTTCCATGAGCATTACAGCATCAATTCTGTGTAGGATGGAGGTCAAGGGTACAGCATTGGACCTCCAGTGTAAGGCAATAGACCATAAAGTGGCAATACATATAGTATGTATCAATCTCATAATGGCATCAGGGACCCCTGGGATATGAGCCCCCAATAGACAGGTCTGTATAGATAAGCATACTGGGGTACCCGCCAGTGAGGTAGCCACCTCGGATATCCTGCACCAAATCAAAGATATGGACGGGCAATCCCAAAATATTTGCACCAAAGTGCCTGTAAGACCACAGCCCCGAAAACATAGAGGGGATGTTTGTGGGAACAATATATGTAGTCTTGATGGGGTATAATACCATCTAGTTAAAACCTTAAGGGCCGTCTCACAAACAGAAAGAGAACGAGAGCTTTTACATATGTTATCCACCATGGAATCCCAATCCTCATCCGAAAAAGTGGTACCACTATCCTCCTCCCATTTTTGTCGGTATAAAGGAGGTGTATGAAAAAGACAGAGCAAAGATTGGTGATAAAAATAGAAATAAGACCCCTTCCCCTAGGACAGTCACAGCTGGTACGTTCAAAAAAGGAAACCGGAGAAGATGGTATAAGGCAGGGGAATATCAAAAAGCGCGCGCAGCATATCAAAGGTAATGTAAGATCCTCCTCTTTGAAAATCAGATAATCTGATAAGAGATTGATCATACCACCAACGAAACAGTTGAGGAGAAGAAAAAGCTGCTGCAAAAGTAGGATCACCAAAAAATGAGATACCGGGGGGAATAGGAGAGACCAAATTTAATTTAAATTTGTATTTGGACCAAAGTGTCAGTGAATGGGTCACTGTGGAGTTATAAAAGGTAAGCGATTGTGGGGAGATTTTGGACCACAAAATACCCAATAAGTAGAATGGGTGTATAGATTGAGATTCAAACTTGACCCATGGGATCTGAGAGTTAATAGTTGCCCATTGTGATAGCTGCGCAAAACAAGCAGAAAGGTAATATAGCCAAAAATTGGGAAGACCGAGACCTCCAGTCCGTTGTGAACGGTACAAAATAGATGAGGCAAAACGTGGACGCTAATTACCCCAGATAAAATTGTTAATGGTCCGCTGAAAGTGGTTCAGAAACGTTTTTGAGACCGGAACTGGAAGTGCTCTAAAAAGATAAAGAAGTTTAGGCAAAATATTCATTTTAACAGCCGTGACTCTACCCAGGAAGGAAATAGGGTAACCATGCCAAATCTTCAGTAGAGTAGAGAGACGTGATACACATGGTGGATAATTAGCAGCAAACATACAGTTGCAAGAAAAAGTATGTGAACCCCTTGGGATTACGTGGAGTTTTGCATGAATTGGGCATAAAATGTACTCTGAACGTCATCTAAGTCACAACAACAGAAGAACACAGTCTGCTGAACATAATACTACACAAACATTAGATGTTGCCATGGTTTAATTACACATAACATGTAAACATTCACAGTGCAGGGAGGAAAAAGTATGTGAACCTTTGGACTTAATAACTGGTTGACCCTCCTTTGGCAGCAATAACCTCAACCAAACGTTTCCTGTAGTTGCAGATGAGACCTGCACAATGATCTGGAGTAATTTTGGACCACTCCTCTTCACAAAACTGTTTCAGTGTAGCAATATTTTTGGGATGTCTGGTGTGAATCGCTCTCTTAAGGTCATACCACAGCATTTCAATCGGGTTGAGGTCAGGACACTGACTGGGCCACTCCAGAAGGCGTATTCTGTGCTGTTGCAGCCATTGTTTTGTTGAATTACTTGTATGCTTTGGGTCATTGTCCTGTTGCATCACCCATCCTCTGCGGAGCTTCAGTTGGCGGACAGACGGTCGTACGTTTTCCTGCAAAATGTCTTGATAAACTCTGGAATTCATTTTCCCATCAATGACAACAATCCGTCCAGGCCCTGAGTCAGCAAAGCAGCCCTAAACCATGATGCTCCCTCCGCCATGTTTTACAGTGGGGATGAGGTTTTGATGTTGGTGAGCTGTGCCTTTTTTTCTCCACGCATAGTGTTGTGTTTTCTTCCCAAACAACTCAGTCTTGGTTTCATCTGTCCACAGTATATTTTGCCAGTAGTGCTGTGGAACATCCAGGTGCTCTTTTGCAAACTTCAAACGTGCTGCAATATTCTTTTTGGACAGCAATGGCTTCCTCTGTGGTGTCCTCCCATGTACTCCATTCTTGTTTAATGTTTTCCTTATTGTAGATGTGTCAACAAAAATGTTAGCATGTGCCAGAGATTTTTGTAGGTGTTTAGCTGACACTCTGGGATTCTTCTTTACCTCATGCAACATTCTGCGCTGTGCTCTTGCAGTCATTTTTACAGAATGACCACACCTAGGGAGAGTAGCAACAGTGCTAAACTTTCTCCATTTGTAGACAGTCTGTCTTACCATGGACACATGAACATCAAGACTTTTGGAGATACTTTTGTAACCCTTTCCAGCTTCATGCAAGTCAACAATTCTTGATCGTAGGTCTTCTGAGAGCTCTTTTCTGCGAGGCATGGTTCACATCAGACAGTGCTTCTACAAACTAGTAAACCCAAAACAGGTGTGTGTTTTTTAAGGGCAGGAGAGCTGTCAGCAACACATCCAATATCATCACACTGATTGGAGTCAAGGTTGGCTCACTCCTGGCTCCAATTAGCTCTGGGAGAAGTCATTAAGCTAGGGCCTCACATACTTTTTTCCTCCATGCACTGTGAATGTTTACATGTTATGTGCAATTAAACCATGGCAACATCTAATGTTTGTGTAGTATTATGTTCAGCAGACTGTGTTCTTCTATTGTTGTGACTTAGATGACGTTCAGAGCACATTTTATGCCCAACTCATGCAAAACTCCACGTAATCCCAAGGGGTTCACATACTTTTTCTTGCAACTGTATCTAAGTATCTGGGAGTAAGATTAATACCTAAATAGGATATCCGATCTGTGGACCAGCGGAATGGAAAAGAACTACGGAGAGATGCACTTAGGGAATCAGGGATATTAACCGGCATAACCACCGATTTGGTAAAGTTAACAGTAAGACCTGACGCTATAGCAAAATCGTTCAGTACAGCACATAAATTAGGCAATGAAGTCAACGGGTTAGTAAGAAAAAGCATAACATCATCAGCATACATGCTTATTTTGAAATGTGAGACTAGTAATAGGTAGCCAGAAATATCCAAATGTGATCTGATCGCTACTGCCAAAGGTTCCAACACCAGCACAAATAAAAGGGGTGAAAGAGGACAGCCCTGACGGGTACCTCTACCCAATGTAAAAAAGTCTGAATTACAGCCAGGGAGCCTAATTCTTGTTTTTGGAGAGTCATATAGGGCGTGTATACCCCGCTAAAAACTCGTCATTAAAGCCAATTTTTTGTAGCAAGGAAAAAAAATAGGGCCAAAGAACACTGTCAAAGGCCTTGTTTATATCTAGACTCATCAGCAGGACCTCTTTAGAATGTAAATTGACATCTTGAATAACATTTAGCGTGAGGCGAATATTATCAGTAATGAATCTGTCAGGAATAAAGCCCGATTGGTCCGGAGAGACTAAAGAGGAGATAATAGGGGCCAACCTGTCTGCCAAAATTCGGCTAAATATGTTCAGATCATTATTCATTACTGAGATTGGTCTATAGTTTTGTGGTAAGCTATGGTCTTTCTGTGGTTTGGGTATTAAAGACATATTAGCCAATAGCATCTCTTCCGGGAACTTACCCCCCTGCAAAACATCATTAAATAAAGTTATCAGATAGGGAGCCAACGTAGAGGCAAAATGTTTGTAATAACTAGCAGTGAATCCGTCAGGACCCGGTGCAGTAGAACTTTTTAGCGCGCTAATTGCACGAGTTATTTCCTTCAAAGTACAGGGGGCATTAAGAGAAGCAACCTGAGAAGGTGTAAGAGCAGGGAGGGGTATAGAATCCAACCACGAGTCGGCTGGTGGAACAGAGTCCAACCGTGGAGGAGCTAATAGGTTAGAATAAAAGTTTTCAAAAATGCCCAAAACCTCCTGAGGTAAAGATGAGATAGCGCCCGAGTTAGTACGTAATTTATAAATATGTGGGGGGGCGCAGAGAGTGATTCAATTTCCTTGCAAACATAGTGGATGCTGAGTTGCTATGTAACAGAAATGAGGCCTTTGACCACCGGAGAGCTTTTTCAGTTTTTTGAGATAGCAGAGTATTCAATTCTAAGCGCTTTTGAGATAATAACTGTTTATTAAGAAGAGATGGGTTAGCAATATGACTTCTATAATGTGCTTCTAACTCTCGGGTAAGAAGCAGAATTTTCTGCCATCGTTTTCTATTTCTGGATGAAGCCATAGAGATAAGGCGGCCACGTAGGACCGCCTTATGGGCTACCCATAGTGTGGCTGGAGATATATCAGGAGTCGAGTTAGATTGAAAATATTCCTGAATAGATGTAACTACCTCATGGCGGGAGTCAACGTCCGTAAGCATAGAGTCATTGAGTCTCCAAGAGAAGGGGGTAGGGACCAATCCCATACATGTGATAGATAAGGCCATAATATTGTGATCCGACCAAGGATTTAAGTGAATGCTAGCTGTCCGAGAATTAGCTAGTAAAAAAGGGGTGCAAATAGATATAGTCTAATCTAGCATAAGAGTCATGTGGGTGAGAATAAAATGAATAGTCCCTAGCTCCCGCATTGTGCGCCCTCCAGGCGTCCACCAACTGGAGGGCATCTAGTTTTTTAGTAAGGGATTTTGAGAAAGCCTGGGAAGAGTGCGAGGGTGAGCTGCGGTCTAAAAGAGGGTTTGCTACCAGTTTAAAATCACCACCCACCAACAGGTGGGGGGCCAAAAATCTATCAAGAACATCAAAAAATGTTGAGAGAAAGGAAGCTTTGCCTATCATTTCTTTACAAAACCACAATACTCAGGTAAAGGTATTTCCACTTTTTACACAAACATATCGAACCTACGATTCGCCCTACAATCAACATCCCTAACTAATTGGGAGAAAATAATTTCAGAACCCATTAAGATACATTCATGGGAAAAAGCATTTACCACCACCCATAAATCCTCCTATTGTAGCTCACACTGGGAATCATACTTAAAAATTCTTCACCAATGGTACCTAACTCCTGTCAAATTATCTATCTACTACCCAATGCTCCTCTTCTTGCTGGCGACAGTGCGGTGACTTAGGTTCAACATTACATATTCTATAGAACTGTAAATCGATTAGATCCTTTTGGAACAGTGTCTTTCAGCTAATCTCTGAACTATCCAAAACATCGATAACGCCAAACCCCTCACTTGCACTTCTGCACATTGGGATTGAAAAATTTCCCCATAATACCCGCACTATCATTATACATATACTCTTTGCAGCCAAAATCAACATTACTAGATTATGGAACACTACCACTACTCCTTCCCTCACATCACTGATTACAGATCTTAATTTCCAATGTGAAATGAAAAAAATATCCACCTTTAACAATTCCACCCAATATAAATTCATATCCCAATGGACTTGCTGTCACACAATCCGAACTGCTCTGTACAATTCTGATAACCTAAACACAAACTCTAGACTGGTATCCCTTCTTTAACCCGGTTACACTTTCTCCCCTCCTTTCCTACCCTCCTTCCCATTCCTTCCCTGTTTAATACCCCCTCAACACCTCATACGCTTTACCAAGGTTCAACACGAAACCAAGAATACATCTGATATTAATGTTTTACAAACCATTATCAGCCCCAGCCAATTGATGTGGTAAATATCCAATACTATGATGTATTAACATGTTTTCTAATGAACCAAATACATAACTCTGTTATGTTCTCAGAAAAATCTCAATAAAAATATTGATATATATATAAAAAAAAAAAAGATTCAGCTGTTCAATAGCACTTCAGAAACTGTCCCTCTTTAAAAAGATAATAGAAATCATACAATCTTAATAACAAGTCTTTCTGAATTTCTAAATCAGAGACTTCTTTAAGAAAACTGAAAATAGCCCAAGTGTTAATTATTCTTTAATTCATTTTTTTCTGCTGAAATAGGTTAAGCTAGAATCATTTTATCCGGACTGCTTAGTAATATTTTAAATTAGTTGACTTATATATGAAATGCAATATTATTATAAGCATATTAATGAAATTCAACTTGTCCCCATAGACCAAACTTGAAATGTGTAATTCACGGTGCCAACAACAATTCTAGGATACGGTTATGCACTGCTATTATGATCAGTGTGTATAACTTGCTGGTGGTTATTTACTAAACCTGCATAGTGCAAAATCTGGAGCAGCTCTGTATAGAAACCAATCAGCTTGCAGGTTTTATTGTCAAAGTTTAATTAAACAAGCAGAGGTTAGAAGCTGACTGGCTACTATGCACAGCTGCACTAGATTCTGATTCCACCAGTTTTAGTAAGTGGAATGTTTTGCATTTTCAGCATTTGTTTATTGCTCCCCAATAAAAAAGTGTTAGAAAACCCTCACAACTTTTTTTTATTCCAGACCAAGATATGATCTCCAAAACCTTCACAACTTTTTAAAAATTCTAGACCAAGATATGATCTCCAAATATGTGCCTGATTGTTTGATGCAACATCCTGGTCATGGCCTCTTTTGGTACTGTGACAGTGTGATGCCGTATCATGGTGTTAAAAGTCAGTTTGGAACAGGTTTTGCAGACAACCAGCACACTGATGGTGCAGGTATGTGCTGGGTTCTTGGGGGGAATCAGGACTAGGGTTCTGGGCTCTACCCTCCCAAGGAGTCCATGTGGTTGAAAGGGAGCAGCCAGAGGTACAGCATTTTTACATGGACACAGGGATGTTGTGTTAGATGGTCAGGAGGACTGAGGCAACAATATTGTTAAAGAGAGTCAGGAGGTGGAGTATTACTGTATTTTGTGCTGATGGAAACATCAGCAAGGGCAACTGTCTGCTTTGAATTTTTCCTTTGTGTTTCAATAAAAGTAGGCCAACAAGCTCTTTAAAGCAATATCTGGGATGGTCTGGACTCACTGGTGAGTGCTACTTTTGAACTATCACAATTGGTGGATCATGCAGGCAGCAGTGCTGGAGTCTGTTATGACTGAAGGGGATCTTACCCGAGAAAGCCCCACACATGCCAGAAAGTCCACCAGTATTTAAATCTACTATGGACTAGTGCAAGTGGCATCTGGCAACATCAAACCAAGCTAAAGAGGAAAGCAAGCCATCCCTCAGTGCAAGGAGAGAGCAGGTGGTGTGGACATTACATTTATTAAACAGTTAAAACTTAAAATCAGCTAATGCAAACACTCTGTGCTGAAACTGTGTTTGTTAACCTTACTTAATCACATCTTATCCGTTTTCACTGTTGGTCTAGATGTTTATTTATATAAAAAACTTCTGTAGGCATTTTATTATACACGAGTAGAGTCACTGATACATACAGAAGCAGACCTCAATGTACAGAATATTATGAATATTGAGTTTTATAAAAGTGTAATGCCTCAAGTTACTTTGCTGCAAGCATCAAAAAAGATACCTGGGGAATGGGTGATGTTGCCCCTAGCAATGCTGGTGCAGTTAAACCAGCAGCTGGTGTGGAAAATGTAAATATGCTACAGTTTGAAACAAAATCCAGTAGGAAAGCCCATGTGGTATGCCAGGAGAGAGGCTGACCAAAGACCAGGACCGAGAATGGTTGCCTATAGCAAGTAAGGTATTGCCTGAAAGGTGGAGCTACAGTAGAGAGGTAGCTCAGCATCCCCACAAAGAGTCCTGGTATGCCAGATAGTCTATAGTGCCTGGGAGGGTGGCTGTCAATGCACCTTGTAGTTACATGGGAAATTGGCCAGGAAAAGTTCAGCAAAGGAATGGTTCCTCAAATGAAGATGGTGACACCTGAGTAAGACGGTCTTTGAAACAACTACTGGAACTGCTATTGCAATGTTGAAAAGGACTGGTTATGAGACTTTCCGTTTGATAGTGAAAGTGAGGGGCGACATTGCTAATAAGGTAAGGGAGGAGGTGGAATCCCTGTAGCTGCAGCTTTAAAGGGCAGCAACAGATGGGAAATTAATAGTGGGCATATGCTACAGGCCTCCTGACTTGAAGGAAGAGGAGGAGTCAGATGTCCTGTCACAGTTAGGAATGGCGGTGAGGCAGGGCAACTGCCCATTCATTTAGGGCTTATCATTTCTTTGTTTTGCAGGACAACTTCATGTGGGAAATGCTGGATGCCCCGACTAGAAATATTGCTTTGCTAGCAGATCTGATTGCAGATGTTGAAATATGGGACAATTTAGGAAACAGTGATCACAGGGTAATTACATTCAACGTAAATCATAGGGGAAAAAAAAGCACAAGGGTAGTGCAAGAACACTAATATTGAAGACAGACAACTTTTCTAAATTGCACTCCATACTACAAGATATTAAATGGCATCAAATTCTAGAAACATTGAACACTGAGGAAAAATGGGAGTGCTCGAAGAACATAATAAACTAGAAAATCTACAATTTCTGGGGAAATTGTGTGAAGTGTTCTTGCATCCAACCCTAACCAAGTGATTGATCAAATGTAAAAGTGCACATGGCAAGCTTGAAGAAATGCATTTCAACTTTTATTTTGCAGCTCACAGTCTAGCCTTGGTCACTCAGCTGCCTGGTGAGTCATCTTTGGTTGCTATAGCAACTCACTCACTCAGTCACAGCAAGCTGAGAGGAGCTTTTATAAACACACTGCTCCAACTTGCCAACTTCACTGGCAATTGCCATCTTCAAACATTTGTAGTTTTAAAAGTATAAATGCTACTGCAAATCACAAGACCCAGACCTACATTTTGATGTATAGTATGTCTCTGAAATATTAAAAATGAAGGCACAGTCGCAGTTTAAAAATGGCCCTTGAAATTTCAGGTGTCTAGAGTGAAGATTCAATGAAAGTCAATGGGTGGCGTAAGTTGCAAACAAATGGTCATATTGTGAAAACTATCAGGACTATGGCTTAGCCTTGAACATTTTTAGTGGCAGCAGGGATAGCTGAATGTTTTGATATAAAATTTGTGTAGGTGGGCTTGAAAATGACAGAGTGATGGCAGTTTAGAAATCATGTCCTGATTTTTCCTTCCACACTCTAGCTTTGTCAGCTCCCACTCTAGTTGCTCCATTCATTCCTATGGGAAAATTTCACCACAAAAACCGCGATATTTCGTGAACCATTTGGCGAAATGCTCCACAAAGTAATAGCAATCCAATCGGGAACAATCCGCACGTTTTGATATATTACTTGTCTTTGTAGTGTAAAAACTGTGGGAGGAGTTAGCGTGGCAAATTTGGCTATAATAAGAATAAGAATATATATGTGAGATAACAACTAGACAATCTACAATTTCTGGGGAAATTGTGTAAAGTGTTCTTGCCGCAACCTTTACCAAATGATTGATGAAATGTAAGCAGGGCACATTGCAAGCCTGATAGTGAGAAATGCATTTCAGCTTGTATTTTGAAGCTCACAGTCCAGCCTCGTGAGTCATCTGCCTCTTGAGTGACCTTTGGTTGCTGCACCTGGAGAGGGCGGAGTAGGCTCACTGTGCTGAGACAGCTGGGTTGCTATGACAACTCACTCTGAGAGGAATGTCAGCATGCCTGTTCTAAACTGGCTTTTTAAACTTGCCAAGTTCAATTGCGTGCTAAAATTAGTATTAATTAAATATTAAAGAAAAGAAACATAGTGTCTTATCCGGGATATCAATTATTTATTTTTATTTTAATTTTTTTTTAATTTTAATTTTAATTTAATTTTAATTTTATGTTAATTTTAATTTTATTTTTATTTTATGTTAATTTTAATTTTATGTTAATTTTATTTTATGTTAATTTTAATTTTATTTTTATTTTATTTTAATTTTATTTTATTTTATTTTAATTTTAATTTTAATTTTATTTTTATTTTAATTTTATGTTAATTTTATTTTTATTTAATTTTTTTTTTTTATTTTAATTTTATTTTTATGTTTATTTTAATTTTAATTTTTATGTTTATGTTTATGTTTATTTTTTTTTAAATTTAAATTTTATTTTTATTTTTATTTTATTTTAATTTTAATTTTTATTTTTATTTTATTTTTCTTTTCTTTTTTATTTTCATTTTCATTTTAATTTTTTTTTATTTTTATTTTTACTTTTATTTTTATTTTTTTTATTTTTATTTTTTTTATTTTTATTTTATTTTAATTTTATTTTATTTTTAATTTTATTTTTATTTTTATTTTAATTTTAATTTTATTTTTATTTTTATTTTATGTTATTTTAATTTTATTTTTATTTTAATTTTATGTTAATTTTATTTTTATTTAATTTTTTTTTTAATTTTAATTAAATTTTAATTTTATTTTTATCCAGACTGAATAATAATACCATCTCATTTATACAGAAGGAACTGTCATTCCCACTGCAAATATTTTTTATTTATTTTAATTTTAATTTAATTTTTATTTTATTTTTCATTTTATTTTTATTTTAATTTTAATTTTTAATTTTATTTTTATTTTAATTTTATTTTATTTTTTTATTTTAATTTTAATTTTATTTTATTTTTATCCAGACTGAATAATAACACCATCTCATTTATACAGAAGGAACTGTCATTCCCACTGCAAATATTTTTTATTTTTTATTTATATTTTTCATTCATAGTTTTTGTTTTTTCACATTGATAAATTAATTTATTTTATATATTTACACAAATCATATATTTAAGTATAATTAATTGATGTAATTATTTGATTATCGGTGGTACACTTATGAATTCATTATATCACATAAGGTAGAATATATTGGAGCGCGGTACACTACTGGCATTCATGAACATTTTTAGTGACAGCAGGGTTAGCTGAACGTTTTGATATAAGATATGTGTAGGTGGGCCTGAAAATGACATAGTTATGGCAGTTTACAAATCATGTTCTGATTTTTCCTTTCACACTGCAGCTTTCTCACTCTAATGTGACTCAGCTGCCCCCTGAGTGACCTTTGCTTGCACCTGTTACCTCAGTCAGTCACAGGTGTGTGAGAACCAGAAGCCGGGAAAACTGTCCCGAATTCAAAATTAGATTTCAAATATGGCAGAGAAGAGCGGTAAAAACAAACTGCTTAAAATTGCTCACTTCACTGGCGTCTTCACAATTTCTGTGGAAATTGTGTGGTGTTCTGGCCTCCACACACTGGAGTGGGCAGGTTAGCTTTTGTCTCTCTGCTTCCTGCTCACACAGCTGGGTTCCTATGGCAACTCCCTCCACACCAAGGGCAGAGTCATGGTTATAAACAAACTGCTCCAAGTTGCTGACATCACTGGCGATTGCCATCTTCAAACGCTTGTAGTTTTAAAAGTATAAATGCTACCGTGAAAAGGTTTATATTGTGACAATCACAAGAAACAGACCTAAATTTTGATATATAGTATGTCTCTGCTATATTAAAAATAAAGGCACAGTCGCAGTTTAAAAACGTCCCTTAAAATGTCAGGTATCTAGAGTGGAATTTCAATGAAAGTCAATGGGAGGGTTGAGGTGCAAACAAATGGTCATATTCTGAAAACTATCAGGAGTATGTCCTAGCCGTGAACATTTTTAGTGACAGCAGGGTTAGCTGAACGTTTTGATATAAGATATGTGTAGGTGGGCTTGAAAATGACATAGTTATGGCAGTTTACAAATCATGTTCTGATTTTTCCTTTCACACTGTAGATTTGTCACTTCTCACTCTAGTTGCTCAATGCATTCCTATGGGAAAATGTCGCCACAAAAACCGCGATATTTCGTGAACGATTTGGCGAAACGTTCCACAAAGTAATAGCAATCCGATCGGGAACAATCCGCACGTTTTGATATATTACTTGTCTTTGTAGTGTAAAAACTGTGGGAGGAGTTAGCGTGGCAAATATGGCTATAATAAGAAACGGAATAAAAACTAGACAATCTACAATTTCTGGGGAAATTGTGTAAAGTGTTCTTGCCGCAACCTTTACCAAATGATTGATGAAATGTAAGCAGTGCACATTGCAAGCCTTATAGTGAGAAATGCATTTCAGCTTGTATTTTGAAGCTCACAGTCCAGCCTCGTGAGTCATCTGCCTCTTGAGTGACCTTTGGTTGCTGCACCTGGAGAGGGCGGAGTAGGCTAACTGTGCTGAGACAGCTGGGTTGCTATGACAACTCACTCTGAGAGGAATGTCAGCATGACTGTTCTAAACAGGCTTTTTAAACTTGCCAAGTTCAATTGCGTGCTAAAATTAGTATTAATTAAATATTAAAGAAAAGAAACATAGTGTCTTATCCGGGATATCAATTATTTATTTTTATTTTTATTTTAATTTTTTTTTTATTTTAATTTTAATTTTTATTTTATTTTATTTTATTTTTAATTTTATTTTTATTTTAATTTTATGTTAATTTTAATTTTATTTTTATTTTATTTTATTTTTATTTTTATTTTAATTTTATGTTAATTTTAATTTTATTTTAATTTTAATTTAATTTTATTTTTAATTTAATTTTTATTTTTATTTTAATTTTATGTTAATTTTAATTTTATTTTTATATTTTTTTTAATTTTATTTTTATTTTAATTTTATGTTAATTTTATTTTTATTTTTATTTTTTTTTTAAATTTAATTTAATTTTTATTTTAATTTTATGTTAATTTTATTTTTATTTTAATTTTTTTTTTAATTTAATTTAATTTTTATTTTAATTTTTATTTTATTTTTAATTTTATTTTAATTTTAATTTAATTTTAATTTAATTTTTATTTTTATCCAGACTGAATAATAATACCATCTCATTTATACAGAAGGAACTGTCATTCCCACTGCAAATATTTTTTATTTATTTTAATTTTAATTTTATTTTTATTTTTATTTTAATTTAATTTTATTTATTTTTTTTAATTTTAATTTTATTTTATTTTTATCCAGACTGAATAATAACACCATCTCATTTATACAGAAGGAACTGTCATTCCCACTGCAAATATTTTTTATTTTTTATTTATATTTTTCATTCATAGTTTTTGTTTTTTCACATTGATAAATTAATTTATTTTATATATTTACACAAATCATATATTTAAGTATAATTAATTGATGTAATTATTTGATTATCGGTGGTACACTTATGAATTCATTATATCACATAAGGTAGAATATATTGGAGCGCGGTACACTACTGGCATTCGTGAACATTTTTAGTGACAGCAGGGTTAGCTGAACGTTTTGATATAAGATATGTGTAGGTGGGCTTGAAAATGAAAGAGTGATGGCAGTTTACAAATCATGTTCTGATTTTTCCTTCCACACTGCAGCTTTCTCACTTCTCACTCTAATGTGACTCAGCTGCCCCCTGAGTGACCTTTGGTGCACCTGTGACTCAGTCAGTCACAGGTGTGTGACAAGCTCTGCTCTAAACACAGTGCTCAAACTTGCCAAATTCACTGGCGATTGCCATCTTCAAACGCTTGTAGTTTTAAAAGTATAAATGCTACCGTGAAAAGGTTTATACTGTGACAATCACAAGAAACAGACCTAAATTTTGATGTATAGTATGTCTCTGAAAGATAAAAAATGAAGGCACAGTCGCAGTTTAAAAACGTCCCTTAAAATGTCTTGTGTCTAAAGTGGAGTTTCAATGAAAGTCAATGGGAGGGATGAGGTCCAAACAAATGGTCATGTTCTAAAAACTATCAGGAATATGGCTTAGCTGTGAACATGTTTAGTGACAGCAGGGTTAGCTGAACGTTTTGATATAAGATATGTGTAGGTGGGCTTGAAAATGAAAGAGTGATGGCAGTTTACAAATCATGTTCTGATTTTTCTGATTTTTCCTTTACACACTCTAGCTGTGCTCTGCTGCTCAATGCATTCCTATGGGAAAATTTCGCCGCAAAAACCGCGATATTTCTTGAACGATTCGGCGAAACGTTCCACAAAGTAATAGCAATCCGATCGGGAACAATCCGCACGTTTTGATATATTACTTGTATTTGTAGTGTAAAAACTGTGGGAGGAGTTAGCGTGGCAAATATGGCTATAATAAGAAACGGAATAAGAATAAGAATATATATGTGAGATAACAATAAGTGTTCCTTGCTATGCAAGAACACTTAATTAGATTTCAAATATGGCAGAGAAGAGCGGTAAAAACAAACTGCTTAAAATTGCTCACTTCACTGGCGTCTTCACAATTTCTGTGGAAATTGTGTGGTGTTCTCGCCTCCACACACTGGAGTGGGTGGAGTAGCTTTTGTCTCTCTGCTTCCTGCTCACACAGCTGGGTTCCTATGGCAACTCCCTCCACACCAAGGGCAGAGTCATGGTTATAAACACAGTGCTCAAACTTGCCGACATCACTGGCGATTGCCATCTTCAAACGCTTGTAGTTTTAAAAGTATAAATGCTACCGTGAAAAGGTTTATAATGTGACAATCACAAGAAACAGACCTAAATTTTGATGTATAGTATGTCTCTGCAATATTAAAAATGAAGGCACAGTCGCAGTTTAAAAACGTCCCTTAACATTTCAGGTGGCTCTGAGTGGATTTTCAATGAAAGTCAATGGGAGGGGTTATTTGCAAACAAATGGTCATATTGTGAAAACTATCAGGAGTATGTCCTAGCCGTGAACATTTTTAGTGACAGCAGGGTTAGCTGAACGTTTTGATATAAGATATGTGTAGGTGGGCTTGATAATGACATAGTGATGGCAGTTTACAAATCATGTTCTGATTTTTCCTTTCACACTGTAGCTTTCTCACACTAATGTGACTCAGCTGCCCCCTGAGTGACCTTTGCTTGCACCTGTTACCTCAGTCAGTCACAGGTGTGTGAGGTGCTCTGCTCTAAACAGGCTATTTAAACTTGCCAAATTCACTGGCGATTGCCATCTTCAAACGCTTGTAGTTTTAAAAGTATAAATGCTACCGTGAAAAGCTTTATATTGTGATAATCACAAGAAAAAGACCTACAGTTTGATGTATAGTATGTCTCTGAAAGATAACAAATGAAGGCACAGTCGCAGTTTAAAAACGTCCCTTAAAATTTCTTGTGTCTAAAGTGGAGTTTCAATGAAAGTCAATGGGTGGGATGAGGTCCAAACAAATGGTCATATTCTGAAAACTATCAGGAATATGTCCTAGCCGTGAACATTTTTAGTGACAGCAGGGTTAGCTGAACGTTTTGATATAAGATATGTGTAGGTGGGCTTGAAAATGAAAGAGTGATGGCAGTTTATGTCTCTGAAAGATAACAAATGAAGGCACAGTCGCAGTTTAAAAACGTCCCTTAAAATTTCTTGTGTCTAAAGTGGAGTTTCAATGAAAGTCAATGGGTGGGATGAGGTCCAAACAAATGGTCATATTCTGAAAACTATCAGGAATATGTCCTAGCCGTGAACATTTTTAGTGACAGCAGGGTTAGCTGAACGTTTTGATATAAGATATGTGTAGGTGGGCTTGAAAATGAAAGAGTGATGGCAGTTTACAAATCATGTTCTGATTTTTCTGATTTTTCCTTTGCACACTCTAGCTGTGCTGTGCTGCTCAATGCATTCCTATGGGAAAATTTTGCCGCAAAAACCGCGATATTTCTTGAACGATTCGGCGAAACGTTCCACAAAGTAATAGCAATCCGATCGGGAACAATCCGCACGTTTTGATATATTACTTGTATTTGTAGTGTAAAAACTGTGGGAGGAGTTAGCGTGGCAAATATGGCTATAATAAGAAACGGAATAAGAATAAGAATATATATGTGAGATAACAATAAGTGTTCCTTGCTATGCAAGAACACTTAATAAGAACTAGACAATCTACAATTTCTGGGGAAATTGTGTAAAGTGTTCTTGCCGCAACCTTTACCAAATGATTGATGAAATGTAAGCAGGGCACATTGCAAGCCTGATAGTGAGAAATGCATTTCAGCTTGTATTTTGAAGCTCACAGTCCAGCCTCGTGAGTCATCTGCCTCTTGAGTGACCTTTGGTTGCTGCACCTGGAGAGGGCGGAGTAGGCTCACTGTGCTGAGACAGCTGGGTTGCTATGACAACTCACTCTGAGAGGAATGTCAGCATGACTGTTCTAAACAGGCTTTTTAAACTTGCCAAGTTCAATTGCGTGCTAAAATTAGTATTAATTAAATATTAAAGAAAAGAAACATAGTGTCTTATCCGGGATATCAATTATTTATTTTTATTTTTATTTTTATTTTTTTTATTTTAATTTTAATTTTTATTTTATTTTATTTTTAATTTTATTTTTATTTTTATTTTAATTTAATTTTAATTTTATGTTAATTTTAATTTTATTTTTATTTTTATTTTAATTTTATTTTTATTTTTATTTTTATTTTAATTTTAATTTTATTTTTATTTTTATTTTTATTTTATGTTATTTTAATTTTATTTTTATGTTAATTTTATGTTAATTTTATTTTTATTTAATTTTTTTTTTTAATTTTAATTTTTATTTTAATTTTTATTTTTATTTTTAATTTTATTTTAATTTTAATTTTATTTTTTTTTTATTTTAATTTAATTTTTATTTTATTTTTATTTTTATCCAGACTGAATAATAATACCATCTCATTTATACAGAAGGAACTGTCATTCCCACTGCAAATATTTTTTATTTATTTTAATTTTAATTTAATTTTTATTTTATTTTTCATTTTATTTTTATTTTAATTTTAATTTTTAATTTTATTTTTATTTTAATTTTATTTTATTTTTTTATTTTAATTTTAATTTTATTTTATTTTTATCCAGACTGAATAATAACACCATCTCATTTATACAGAAGGAACTGTCATTCCCACTGCAAATATTTTTTATTTATATTTTTCATTCATAGTTTTTGTTTTTTCACATTGATAAATTAATTTATTTTATATATTTACACAAATCATATATTTAAGTATAATTAATTGATGTAATTATTTGATTATCGGTGGTATACTTATGAATTCATTATATCACATAAGGTAGAATATATTGGAGCGCGGTACACTACTGGCATTCGTGAACATTTTTAGTGACAGCAGGGTTAGCTGAACGTTTTGATAGAAGATATGTGTAGGTGGGCTTGAAAATGAAAGAGTGATGGCAGTTTACAAATCATGTTCTGATTTTTCCTTCCACACTGCAGCTTTCTCACTTCTCACTCTAATGTGACTCAGCTGCCCCCTGAGTGACCTTTGGTGCACCTGTGACTCAGTCAGTCACAGGTGTGTGACAAGCTCTGCTCTAAACACAGTGCTCAAACTTGCCAAATTCACTGGCGATTGCCATCTTCAAACGCTAGTAGTTTTAAAAGTATAAATGCTACCGTGAAAAGGTTTATACTGTGACAATCACAAGAAACAGACCTAAATTTTGATGTATAGTATGTCTCTGCAATATTAAAAATGAAGGCACAGTCGCAGTTTAAAAACGTCCCTTAACATTTCAGGTGGCTGTGAGTGAAGTTTCAATGAAAGTCAATGGGAGGGGTGAGGTGCAAACAAATGGTCATTTTCTGAAAACTATCAGGAGTATGTCCTAGCCGTGAACATTTTTAGTGACAGCAGGGTTAGCTGAACGTTTTGATATAAGATATGTGTAGGTGGGCTTGAAAATGACATAGTTATGGCAGTTTACAAATCATGTTCTGATTTTTCCTTCCACACTGTAGCTTTCTCACTTCTCACTCTAATGCAGCGTTTTTCAACCACTGTGCCGCGGCACACTAGTGTGCCGTGAGATATTGTCTGGTGTGCCGTGGGAAAAATTCCAATTTCATCTGTAACATGTGGCTTCGGCTCACAAATAGACCAATCATTAGAATCTAATGATTCAGTGGTCGGCAAGCCGCGGCTCGCGAGCCACATGCGGCTCTTTACCCAGTCTAATGCGGCTCTTCTGTGTGCCGGGCGCCTGCTCCCCTCCCTCCTCTCGGTCGGCCGCTCCCCTGCCTCCTCTCGGTTGGCAGCCCCAAAAGTCCGCGCGGACCTTTTAATCCGGCTTGCGGATGTGGCTGTCAGGATGTGTGTAGGCGGGGCAGCGTGCCGAACGTGAGGGGAGGGGAGCTAGGCTCCTCTCACAGTCCGCCCTGAAGACCCGAACGGCGCGGGAAGACAGCGAGAGGAACGCAAAAGGTAAGTGAATTGACACGGGGGACTTGGCTTACTAGAAGGGGGGGGGGGAATAGTACTGTGGGGGATGAAATACTATATGAGGGATGAATTACTTTATGAGGGATGAAATACTATATGGGGGGATGAAATACTATATGGGGGATGAATTACTATATCAGGGATGAATTACTATATGAGGGATGAAATACTATATGGGGGGATGAAATACTATATGGGGGGATGAAATACTATATGGGGGGATGAATTACTATATGAGGGATGAAATACTATATGGGGGGATGAAATACTATATGAGGGATGAAATACTATATGGGGGATGAATTACTATATGAGGGATGAATTACTGTATGAGGGATGAAATACTATATGGGGGGATGAAATACTATATGAGGGATGAAATACTATATGAGGGGATGAAATACTATATGGGGGGATGAAATACTATATGGGGGATGAAATACTATATGAGGGATGAAATACTATATGAGGGATGAAATACTATATGAGGGATGAATTACTATATGAGGGATGAAATACTATATGGGGGGATGAAATACTATATGGGGGGATGAAATACTATATGGGGGGATGAAATACTATATGAGGGATGAATTACTATGGGGGATGAATTACTATATGGAGGATGAATTACTATATGGGGGATTAATTACTATGCTTACTATGGGGGAATATTACTATACTTACTATGGATGACACATACACATCATTCATCTACTCTTGGTCCGGCCCCCGGGTCCAATTATAAAATACTTTATTATTTCATAATAAAGTAATTATAAAATAATTTCTTTGTGTTTGATTCCTATTCAAGAGAATTACTTTATATATAGTCAATATAGGCACAGAGGTAAATTTTTTTAACATTTTCTAATGGTGGTGTGCCTCGTGATTTTTTTCATGAAAAAAGTGTGCCTTTGCACAAAAAAGGTTGAAAAACACTGCTCTAATGTGACTCAGCTGCCCCCTGAGTGACCTTTGCTTGCACCTGTTACCTCAGTCAGTCACAGGTGTGTGAGGTGCTCTGCTCTAAACAGGCTTTTTAAACTTGCCAAGTTCACTGGCGATTGCCATTTTCAAACGCTTGTAGTTTTAAAAGTATAAATGCTACTGTGAAAAGGTTTATACTGTGACAATCACAAGAAACAGACCTAAATTTTGATGTATAGTATGTCTCTGCAATATTAAAAATGAAGGCACAGTCGCAGTTTAAAAACGTCCCTTAACATTTCAGGTGGCTGTGAGTGAAGTTTCAATGAAAGTCAATGGGAGGGATGAGGTGCAAACAAATGGTCATATTCTGAAAACTATCAGGAGTATGTCCTAGACGTGAACATTTTTAGTGACAGCAGGGTTAGCTGAACGTTTTGATATAAGATATGTGTAGGTGGGCTTGAAAATGACATAGTTATGGCAGTTTACAAATCATGTTCTGATTTTTCCTTTCACACTGCAGCTTTCTCACTCTAATGTGACTCAGCTGCCCCCTGAGTGACCTTTGGTTGCACCTGTTACCTCAGTCAGTCACAGGTGTGTGAGGTGCTCTGCTCTAAACAGGCTATTTAAACTTGCCAAGTTCACTGGCGATTGCCATTTTCAAACGCTTGTAGTTTTAAAAGTATAAATGCTACCGTGAAAAGGTTTATATTGTGACAATCACAAGAAACAGACCTAAATTTTGATGTATAGTATGTCTCTGAAAGATAAAAAATGAAGGCACAGTCGCAGTTTAAAAACGTCCCTTAAAATTTCTTGTGTCTAAAGTGGAGTTTCAATGAAAGTCAATGGGAGGGATGAGGTCCAAACAAATGGTCATATTCTGAAAACTATCAGGAATATGTCCTAGCCGTGAACATTTTTAGTGACAGCAGGGTTAGCTGAACGTTTTGATATAAGATATGTGTAGGTGGGCTTGAAAATGGCAGAGTGATGGCAGTTTACAAATCATGTTCTGATTTTTCCTTCTACACTCTAGATTTGTCACTTCTCACTCTAGTTGCTCAATGCATTCCTATGGGAAAATGTCGCCACAAAAACCGCGATATTTCGTGAACGATTCGGCGAAACGTTCCACAAAGTAATAGCAATCCGATCGGGAACAATCCGCACGTTTTGATATATTACTTGTCTTTGTAGTGTAAAAACTGTGGGAGGAGTTAGCGTGGCAAATATGGCTATAATAAGAAACGGAATAAAAATAAGAACTAGACAATCTACAATTTCTGGGGAAATTGTGTAAAGTGTTCTTGCCGCAACCTTTACCAAATGATTGATGAAATGTAAGCAGTGCACATTGCAAGCCTGATAGTGAGAAATGCATTTCAGCTTGTATTTTGAAGCTCACAGTCCAGCCTCGTGAGTCATCTGCCTCTTGAGTGACCTTTGGTTGCTGCACCTGGAGAGGGCGGAGTAGGCTCACTGTGCTGAGACAGCTGGGTTGCTATGACAACTCACTCTGAGAGGAATGTCAGCATGCCTGTTCTAAACAGGCTTTTTAAACTTGCCAAGTTCAATTGCGTGCTAAAATTAGTATTAATTAAATATTAAAGAAAAGAAACATAGTGTCTTATCCGGGATATCAATTATTTATTTTTATTTTTATTTTTTTTTTTTTTTTAATTTTAATTTTTATTTTATTTTATTTTATTTTTAATTTTATTTTTATTTTAATTTTAATTTTATTTTAATTTCATGTTAATTTTAATTTTATTTTTATTTTAATTTTATTTTTATTTTAATTTTATGTTAATTTTATTTTTATTTTATTTTTTTTTTAAATTTAATTTTATTTTTATTTTAATTTTTATTTTTATTTAATTTTTAATTTTATTTTAATTATAATTTTAATTTTATTTTAATTTTATGTTAATTTTAATTTTATTTTTATTTTTATTTTAATTTTATTTTTATTTTAATTTTATGTTAATTTTATTTTTATTTTATTTTTTTTTTAAATTTAATTTTATTTTAATTTTTATTTTTATTTTATTTTTAATTTTATTTTAATTTTAATTTAATTTTTTTTTTATTTTAATTTAATTTTTATTTTATTTTTATTTTTATCCAGACTGAATAATAATACCATCTCATTTATACAGAAGGAACTGTCATTCCCACTGCAAATATTTTTTATTTATTTTAATTTTAATTTAATTTTTATTTTATTTTTAATTTTATTTTTATTTTAATTTTATTTTATTTTTTTATTTTAAATTTAATTTTTTTTTATTTTTATCCAGACTGAATAATAACACCATCTCATTTATACAGAAGGAACTCATTCCCACTGCAAATATTTTTTATTTTTTATTTATATTTTTCATTCATAGTTTTTGTTTTTTCACATTGATAAATTAATTTATTTTATATATTTACACAAATCATATATTTAAGTATATTTAATTGATGTAATTATTTGATTATCGGTGGTACACTTATGAATTCATTATATCACATAAGGTAGAATATATTGGAGCGCGGTACACTACTGGCATTCGTGGACATTTTTAGTGACAGCAGGGTTAGCTGAACGTTTTGATATAAGATATGTGTAGGTGGGCTTGAAAATGACACAGTGATGGCAGTTTACAAATCATGTTCTGATTTTTCAGATTTTTCCTTTGCACACTCTAGCTGTGCTCTGCTGCTCAATGCATTCCTATGGGAAAATTTTGCCGCAAAAACCGCGATATTTCTTGAACGATTTGGCGAAACGTTCCACAAAGTAATAGCAATCCGATTGGGAACAATCCGCACGTTTTGATATATTACTTGTATTTGTAGTGTAAAAACTGTGGGAGGAGTTAGCGTGGCAAATATGGCTATAATAAGAAACGGAATAAGAATTAGATTTCAAATATGGCAGAGAAGAGCGGTAAAAACAAACTGCTTAAAATTGCTCACTTCACTGGCGTCTTCACAATTTCTGTGGAAATTGTGTGGTGTTCTGGCCTCCACGCACTGGAGTGGGTGGAGTAGCTTTTGTCTCTCTGCTTCCTGCTCACACAGCTGGGTTCCTATGGCAACTCCCTCCACACCAAGGGCAGAGTCATGGTTATAAACACAGTGCTCAAACTTGCCGACATCACTGGCGATTGCCATCTTCAAACGCTTGTAGTTTTAAAAGTATAAATGCTACCGTGAAAAGGTTTATAATGTGACAATCACAAGAAACAGACCTAAATTTTGATGTATAGTATGTCTCTGCAATATTAAAAATGAAGGCACAGTCGCAGTTTAAAAACGTCCCTTAACATTTCAGGTGGCTCTGAGTGGATTTTCAATGAAAGTCAATGGGAGGGGTTATTTGCAAACAAATGGTCATATTGTGAAAACTATCAGGAGTATGTCCTAGCCGTGAACATTTTTAGTGACAGCAGGGTTAGCTGAACGTTTTGATATAAGATATGTGTAGGTGGGCTTGAAAATGGCAGAGTGATGGCAGTTTACAAATCATGTTCTGATTTTTCCTTTCACACTGTAGCTTTCTCACTCTAATGTGACTCAGCTGCCCCCTGAGTGACCTTTGCTTGCACCTGTTACCTCAGTCAGTCACAGGTGTGTGACAGGCTCTGCTCTAAACAGGCTATTTAAACTTGCCAAATTCACTGGCGATTGCCATCTTCAAACGCTTGTAGTTTTAAAAGTATAAATGCTACCGTGAAAAGCTTTATATTGTGATAATCACAAGAAAAAGACCTACAGTTTGATGTATAGTATGTCTCTGAAAGTTTAAAAACGTCCCTTAAAATGTCTTGTGTCTAAAGTGGAGTTTCAATGAAAGTCAATGGGAGGGATGAGGTCCAAACAAATGGTCATATTCTGAAAACTATCAGGAATATGTCCTAGCCGTGAACATTTTTAGTGACAGCAGGGTTAGCTGAATGTTTTGATATAAGATATGTGTAGGTGGGCTTGAAAATGAAAGAGTGATGGCAGTTTACAAATCATGTTCTGATTTTTCTGATTTTTCCTTTGCACACTCTAGTTGTGCTGTGCTGCTCAATGCATTCCTATGGGAAAATTTTGCCGCAAAAACCGCGATATTTCTTGAACGATTCGGCGAAACGTTCCACAAAGTAATAGCAATCCGATCGGGAACAATCCGCACGTTTTGATATATTACTTGTATTTGTAGTGTAAAAACTGTGGGAGGAGTTAGCGTGGCAAATATGGCTATAATAAGAAACGGAATAAGAATAAGAATATATATGTGAGATAACAATAAGTGTTCCTTGCTATGCAAGAACACTTAATAAGAACTAGACAATCTACAATTTCTGGGGAAATTGTGTAAAGTGTTCTTGCCGCAACCTTTACCAAATGATTGATGAAATGTAAGCAGTGCACATTGCAAGCCTGATAGTGAGAAATGCATTTCAGCTTGTATTTTGAAGCTCACAGTCCAGCCTTGTGAGTCATCTGCCTCTTGAGTGACCTTTGGTTGCTGCACCTGGAGAGGGCGGAGTAGGCTCACTGTGCTGAGACAGCTGGGTTGCTATGACAACTCACTCTGAGAGGAATGTCAGCATGCCTGTTCTAAACAGGCTTTTTAAACTTGCCAAGTTCAATTGCGTGCTAAAATTAGTATTAATTAAATATTAAAGAAAAGAAACATAGTGTCTTATCCGGGATATCAATTATTTATTTTTATTTTAATTTTTTTTTATTTTAATTTTAATTTTTATTTTATTTTATTTTTAATTTTATTTTTATTTTAATTTAATTTTAATTTTATGTTAATTTTAATTTTATTTTTATTTTAATTTTATTTTTATTTAAATTTTATTTTTATTTTAATTTTATGTTAATTTTAATTTTATTTTTATTTTATTTTAATTTTATTTTATTTTTAATTTTATTTTTATTTTTATTTTAATTTTATTTTTATTTTTATTTTATGTTATTTTAATTTTATTTTTTTTTTAATTTTATGTTAATTTTATTTTTATTTAATTTTTTTTTTTATTTTAATTTTATTTTTATTTTAATTTTAATTTTTATTTTTAATTTTATTTTAATTTTAATTTTATTTTTTTTTTATTTGAATTTAATTTTTATTTTATTTTTATTTTTATCCAGACTGAATAACAATACCATCTCATTTATACAGAAGGAACTGTCATTCCCACTGCAAATATTTTTTATTTATTTTAATTTTAATTTAATTTTTATTTTATTGTTCATTTTATTTTTATTTTTATTTTTATTTTATTTTTATTTTAATTTTATGTTAATTTTAATTTTATTTTAATTTTTATTTTAATTTTATTTTTATTTTAATTTTTATTTTTATTTTATTTTTAATTTAATTTTAATTTTAATTTTATTTTTTTTTATTTTAATTAAATTTTTATTTTATTTTTATTTTTATCCAGACTGAATAATAATACCATCTCATTTATACAGAAGGAACTGTCATTCCCACTGCAAATATTTTTTATTTATTTTAATTTTTATTTAATATTTATTTTATTTTTAATTTTTATTTTGTTTTAATTTTAATTTTTAATTTTATTTTTATTTTAATTTTATTTTATTTTTATTTTTATCCAGACTGAATAATAACACCATCTCATTTATACAGAAGGAACTGTCATTCCCACTGCAAATATTTTTTATTTTTTATTTATATTTTTCATTCATAGTTTTTGTTTTTTCACATTGATAAATTAATTTATTTTATATATTTACACAAATCATATATTTAAGTATAATTAATTGATGTAATTATTTGATTATCGGTGGTACACTTATGAATTCATTATATCACATAAGGTAGAATATATTGGAGCGCGGTACACTACTGGTATTCGTGAACATTTTTAGTGACAGCAGGGTTAGCTGAACGTTTTGATATAAGATATGTGTAGGTGGGCTTGAAAATGGCAGAGTGATGGCAGTTTACAAATCATGTTCTGATTTTTCTGATTTTTCCTTTGCACACTCTAGCTGTGCTGTGCTGCTCAATGCATTCCTATGGGAAAATTTCGCCGCAAAAACCGCGATATTTCTTGAACGATTCGGCGAAACGTTCTACAAAGTAATAGCAATCCGATCGGGATCAATGCGCACGTTTTGATATATTACTTGTCTTTGTAGTGTAAAAACTGTGGGAGGAGTTAGCGTGGCAAATATGGCTATAATAAGAATAAGAATTAGATTTCAAATATGGCAGAGAAGAGCGGTTAAAAACAAACTGCTTCAAATTGCTCACTTCACTGGCGTCTTCACAATTTCTGTGGAAATTGTGTGGTGTTCTGGCCTCCACACAACTGGAGTGGGCAGGTTAGCTTTTGTCTCTCTGCTTCCTGCTCACACAGCTGGGTTCCTATGGCAACTCCCTCCACACCAAGGGCAGAGTCATGGTTATAAACAAACTGCTCCAAGTTGCTGACATCACTGGCGATTGCCATCTTCAAACGGTTGTAGTTTTAAAAGTATAAATGCTACCGTGAAAAGGCTTATATTGTGACAATCACAAGAAACAGACCTAAATTTTGATGTATAGTATGTCTCTGCAATATTAAAAATGAAGGCACAGTCGCAGTTTAAAAACGTCCCTTAAAATTTCTTGTGTCTAAAGTGGAGTTTCAATGAAAGTCAATGGGAGGAGTGAGGTGCAAACAAATGGTCATATTCTGAAAACTATCAGGAGTATGTCCTAGCCGTGAACATTTTTAGTGACAGCAGGGTTAGCTGAACGTTTTGATATAAGATATGTGTAGGTGGGCTTGAAAATGACATAGTGATGGCAGTTTACAAATCATGTTCTGATTTTTCCTTTGCACACTCTAGCTGTGCTCTGCTGCCACTCTAGATGCACCATTCATTCCTATGGGAAAATTTTGCCGCAAAAACCGCGATATTTCTTGAACGATTCGGCGAAACGTTCCACAAAGTAACAGCAATCCGATCGGGAACAATCCGCACGTTTTGATATATTACTTGTCTTTGTAGTGTAAAAACTGTGGGAGGAGTTAGCGTGGCAAATTTGGCTATAATAATAAGAATAAGAATAAAAATAAGAATAAGAATATATTTGTGAGATAACAATAAGTGTTCCTTGCTATGCAAGAACACTTAACTAGACAATCTACAATTTCTGGGGAAATTGTGTAAAGTGTTCTTGCCGCAACCTTTACCAAATGATTGATGAAATGTAAGCAGTGCACATTGCAAGCCTGATAGTGAGAAATGCATTTCAGCTTGTATTTTGAAGCTCACAGTCCAGCCTCGTGAGTCATCTGCCTCTTGAGTGACCTTTGGTTGCTGCACCTGGAGAGGGCGGAGTAGGCTCACTGTGCTGAGACAGCTGGGTTGCTATGACAACTCACTCTGAGAGGAATGTCAGCATGCCTGTTCTAAACAGGCTTTTTAAACTTGCCAAGTTCAATTGTGTGCTAAAATTAGTATTAATTAAATATTAAAGAAAAGAAACATAGTGTCTTATCCGGGATATCAATTATTTATTTTTATTTTAATTTTTTTTTTTTTTAATTTTAATTTTTATTTTATTTTATTTTATTTTTAATTTTATTTTTATTTTAATTTTAATTTTATTTTAATTTCATGTTAATTTTATTTTATTTTTATTTTAATTTTATTTTTATTTTAATTTTATGTTAATTTTATTTTTATTTTATTTTTTTTTTAAATTTAATTTTATTTTTATTTTAATTTTTATTTTTATTTAATTTTTAATTTTATTTTAATTTTAATTTTAATTTTATTTTAATTTTATGTTAATTTTAATTTTATTTTTATTTTATTTTAATTTCATTTTTATTTTTATTTTAATTTTATGTTAATTTTAATTTTATTTTTATTTTTATTTTAATTTTATTTTTATTTTAATTTTATGTTAATTTTATTTTTATTTTATTTTTTTTTTAAATTTAATTTTATTTTAATTTTTATTTTTATTTTATTTTTAATTTTATTTTAATTTTAATTTAATTTTTTTTTTATTTTAATTTAATTTTTATTTTATTTTTATTTTTATCCAGACTGAATAATAATACCATCTCATTTATACAGAAGGAACTGTCATTCCCACTGCAAATATTTTTTATTTATTTTAATTTTAATTTAATTTTTATTTTATTTTTAATTTTATTTTTATTTTAATTTTAATTTTATTTTTATTTTTATTTTAATTTAATTTTATTTTTTTATTTTAATTTTAATTTTTTTTTATTTTTATCCAGACTGAATAATAACACCATCTCATTTATACAGAAGGAACTCATTCCCACTGCAAATATTTTTTATTTTTTATTTATATTTTTCATTCATAGTTTTTGTTTTTTCACATTGATAAATTAATTTATTTTATATATTTACACAAATCATATATTTAAGTATATTTAATTGATGTAATTATTTGATTATCGGTGGTACACTTATGAATTCATTATATCACATAAGGTAGAATATATTGGAGCGCGGTACACTACTGGCATTCGTGGACATTTTTAGTGACAGCAGGGTTAGCTGAACGTTTTGATATAAGATATGTGTAGGTGGGCTTGAAAATGACACAGTGATGGCAGTTTACAAATCATGTTCTGATTTTTCAGATTTTTCCTTTGCACACTCTAGTTGTGCTGTGCTGCTCAATGCATTCCTATGGGAAAATTTTGCCGCAAAAACCGCGATATTTCTTGAACGATTCGGCGAAACGTTCCACAAAGTAATAGCAATCCGATCGGGAACAATCCGCACGTTTTGATATATTACTTGTATTTGTAGTGTAAAAACTGTGGGAGGAGTTAGCGTGGCAAATATGGCTATAATAAGAAACGGAATAAGAATAAGAATATATATGTGAGATAACAATAAGTGTTCCTTGCTATGCAAGAACACTTAATAAGAACTAGACAATCTACAATTTCTGGGGAAATTGTGTAAAGTGTTCTTGCCGCAACCTTTACCAAATGATTGATGAAATGTAAGCAGTGCACATTGCAAGCCTGATAGTGAGAAATGCATTTCAGCTTGTATTTTGAAGCTCACAGTCCAGCCTTGTGAGTCATCTGCCTCTTGAGTGACCTTTGGTTGCTGCACCTGGAGAGGGCGGAGTAGGCTCACTGTGCTGAGACAGCTGGGTTGCTATGACAACTCACTCTGAGAGGAATGTCAGCATGCCTGTTCTAAACAGGCTTTTTAAACTTGCCAAGTTCAATTGCGTGCTAAAATTAGTATTAATTAAATATTAAAGAAAAGAAACATAGTGTCTTATCCGGGATATCAATTATTTATTTTTATTTTAATTTTTTTTATTTTAATTTTAATTTTTATTTTATTTTATTTTTAATTTTATTTTTATTTTAATTTAATTTTAATTTTATGTTAATTTTAATTTTATTTTTATTTTAATTTTATTTTTATTTTAATTTTATGTTAATTTTAATTTTATTTTTATTTTATTTTAATTTTATTTTATTTTTAATTTTATTTTTATTTTTATTTTAATTTTATTTTTATTTTTATTTTATGTTATTTTAATTTTATTTTTTTTTTAATTTTATGTTAATTTTATTTTTATTTAATTTTTTTTTTTATTTTAATTTTATTTTTATTTTAATTTTTATTTTTAATTTTATTTTAATTTTAATTTTATTTTTTTTTTATTTTAATTTAATTTTTATTTTATTTTTATTTTTATCCAGACTGAATAACAATACCATCTCATTTATACAGAAGGAACTGTCATTCCCACTGCAAATATTTTTTATTTATTTTAATTTTAATTTTAATTTAATTTTTATTTTATTGTTCATTTTATTTTTATTTTTATTTTAATTTTTAATTTTATTTTTATTTTAATTTTATTTTATTTTTTTATTTTAATTTTAATTTTATTTTATTTTTATCCAGACTGAATAATAACACCATCTCATTTATACAGAAGGAACTGTCATTCCCACTGCAAATATTTTTTATTTTTTATTTATATTTTTCATTCATAGTTTTTGTTTTTTCACATTGATAAATTAATTTATTTTATATATTTACACAAATCATATATTTAAGTATAATTAATTGATGTAATTATTTGATTATCGGTGGTACACTTATGAATTCATTATATCACATAAGGTAGAATATATTGGAGCGCGGTACACTACTGGTATTCGTGAACATTTTTAGTGACAGCAGGGTTAGCTGAACGTTTTGATATAAGATATGTGTAGGTGGGCTTGAAAATGGCAGAGTGATGGCAGTTTACAAATCATGTTCTGATTTTTCTGATTTTTCCTTTGCACACTCTAGCTGTGCTGTGCTGCTCAATGCATTCCTATGGGAAAATTTCGCCGCAAAAACCGCGATATTTCTTGAACGATTCGGCGAAACGTTCTACAAAGTAATAGCAATCCGATCGGGATCAATGCGCACGTTTTGATATATTACTTGTCTTTGTAGTGTAAAAACTGTGGGAGGAGTTAGCGTGGCAAATATGGCTATAATAAGAATAAGAATTAGATTTCAAATATGGCAGAGAAGAGCGGTTAAAAACAAACTGCTTCAAATTGCTTACTTCACTGGCGTCTTCACAATTTCTGTGGAAATTGTGTGGTGTTCTGGCCTCCACACAACTGGAGTGGGCAGGTTAGCTTTTGTCTCTCTGCTTCCTGCTCACACAGCTGGGTTCCTATGGCAACTCCCTCCACACCAAGGGCAGAGTCATGGTTATAAACAAACTGCTCCAAGTTGCTGACATCACTGGCGATTGCCATCTTCAAACGCTTGTAGTTTTAAAAGTATAAATGCTACCGTGAAAAGGCTTATATTGTGACAATCACAAGAAACAGACCTAAATTTTGATGTATAGTATGTCTCTGCAATATTAAAAATGAAGGCACAGTCGCAGTTTAAAAACGTCCCTTAAAATTTCTTGTGTCTAAAGTGGAGTTTCAATGAAAGTCAATGGGAGGAGTGAGGTGCAAACAAATGGTTATATTCTGAAAACTATCAGGAGTATGTCCTAGCCGTGAACATTTTTAGTGACAGCAGGGTTAGCTGAACGTTTTGATATAAGATATGTGTAGGTGGGCTTGAAAATGACATAGTTATGGCAGTTTACAAATCATGTTCTGATTTTTCCTTTCACACTGTAGATTTCTCACTCTAATGTGACTCAGCTGCCCCCTGAGTGACCTTTGCTTGCACCTGTTACCTCAGTCAGTCACAGGTGTGTGAGAAGCTCTGCTGAAAACAGGCTGTTTAAACTTGCCAAGTTCACTGGCGATTGCCATTTTCAAACACTTGTAGTTTTAAAAGTATACATGCTACCGTGAAAAGGTTTATATTGTGACAATCACAAGAAAAAGACCTAAATTTTGATATATAGTATGTCTCTGCAATATTAAAAATGAAGGCACAGTCGCAGTTTAAAAACGTCCCTTAAAATTTCTTGTGTCTAAAGTGGAGTTTCAATGAAAGTCAATGGGAGGGGTGAGGTCCAAACAAATGGTCATATTGTGAAAACTATCAGGAGTATGTCCTAGCCGTGAACATTTTTAGTGACAGCAGGGTTAGCTGAACGTTTTGATATAAGATATGTGTAGGTGGGCTTGAAAATGACATAGTGATGGCAGTTTACAAATCATGTTCTGATTTTTCCTTTGCACACTCTAGCTGTGCTCTGCTGCCACTCTAGATGCACCATTCATTCCTATGGGAAAATTTTGCCGCAAAAACCGCGATATTTCTTGAACGATTCGGCAAAACGTTCCACAAAGTAACAGCAATCCGATCGGGAACAATCCGCACGTTTTGATATATTACTTGTCTTTGTAGTGTAAAAACTGTGGGAGGAGTTAGCGTGGCAAATTTGGCTATAATAATAAGAATAAGAATAAAAATAAGAATAAGAATATATTTGTGAGATAACAATAAGTGTTCCTTGCTATGCAAGAACACTTAACTAGACAATCTACAATTTCTGGGGAAATTGTGTAAAGTGTTCTTGCCGCAACCTTTACCAAATGATTGATGAAATGTAAGCAGTGCACATTGCAAGCCTGATAGTGAGAAATGCATTTCAGCTTGTATTTTGAAGCTCACAGTCCAGCCTCGTGAGTCATCTGCCTCTTGAGTGACCTTTGGTTGCTGCACCTGGAGAGGGCGGAGTAGGCTCACTGTGCTGAGACAGCTGGGTTGCTATGACAACTCACTCTGAGAGGAATGTCAGCATGCCTGTTCTAAACAGGCTTTTTAAACTTGCCAAGTTCAATTGCGTGCTAAAATTAGTATTAATTAAATATTAAAGAAAAGAAACATAGTGTCTTATCCGGGATATCAATTATTTATTTTTATTTTAATTTTTTTTTTTATTTTAATTTTTATTTTATTTTATTTTATTTTTAATTTTATTTTTATTTTAATTTTAATTTTATTTTAATTTTATGTTAATTTTAATTTTATTTTTATTTTATTTTAATTTTATTTTTATTTTTATTTTAATTTTATGTTAATTTTAATTTTATTTTTATTTTTATTTTAATTTTATTTTTATTTTAATTTTATGTTAATTTTATTTTTATTTTATTTTTTTTTTAAATTTAATTTTATTTTTATTTTAATTTTTATTTTTATTTTATTTTTAATTTTATTTTAATTTTATTTTTTTTTTATTTTAATTTAAATTTTATTTTAATTTTATTTTTATCCAGACTGAATAATAATACCATCTCATTTATACAGAAGGAACTGTCATTCCCACTGCAAATATTTTTTATTTATTTTAATTTTAATTTAATTTTTATTTTATTTTTAATTTTATTTTTATTTTAATTTTAATTTTATTTTTATTTTAATTTTATTTTATTTTTTTATTTTAATTTTAATTTTTTTTTATTTTTATCCAGACTGAATAATAACACCATCTCATTTATACAGAAGGAACTCATTCCCACTGCAAATATTTTTTATTTTTTATTTATATTTTTCATTCATAGTTTTTGTTTTTTCACATTGATAAATTAATTTATTTTATATATTTACACAAATCATATATTTAAGTATAATTAATTGATGTAATTATTTGATTATCGGTGGTACACTTATGAATTCATTATATCACATAAGGTAGAATATATTGGAGCGCGGTACACTACTGGCATTCGTGAACATTTTTAGTGACAGCAGGGTTAGCTGAACGTTTTGATATAAGATATGTGTAGGTGGGCTTGAAAATGGAAGAGTGATGGCAGTTTACAAATCATGTTCTGATTTTTCTGATTTTTCCTTTACACACTCTAGCTGTGCTCTGCTGCTCAATGCATTCCTATGGGAAAATTTCGCCGCAAAAACCGCGATATTTCTTGAACGATTTGGCGAAACGTTCCACAAAGTAATAGCAATCCGATCGGGAACAATCCGCACGTTTTGATATATTACTTGTATTTGTAGTGTAAAAACTGTGGGAGGAGTTAGCGTGGCAAATATGGCTATAATAAGAAACGGAATAAAAATAAGAATTAGATTTCAAATATGGCAGAGAAGAGCGGTAAAAACAAACTGCTTAAAATTGCTCACTTCACTGGCGTCTTCACAATTTCTGTGGAAATTGTGTGGTGTTCTGGCCTCCATGCACTGGAGTGGGTGGAGTAGCTTTTGTCTCTCTGCTTCCTGCTCACACAGCTGGGTTCCTATGGCAACTCCCTCCACACCAAGGGCAGAGTCATGGTTATAAACACAGTGCTCAAACTTGCCGACATCACTGGCGATTGCCATCTTCAAACGCTTGTAGTTTTAAAAGTATAAATGCTACCGTGAAAAGGTTTATAATGTGACAATCACAAGAAACAGACCTAAATTTTGATGTATAGTATGTCTCTGCAATATTAAAAATGAAGGCACAGTCGCAGTTTAAAAACGTCCCTTAACATTTCAGGTGGCTCTGAGTGGATTTTCAATGAAAGTCAATGGGAGGGGTTATTTGCAAACAAATGGTCATATTGTGAAAACTATCAGGAGTATGTCCTAGCCGTGAACATTTTTAGTGACAGCAGGGTTAGCTGAACGTTTTGATATAAGATATGTGTAGGTGGGCTTGATAATGACATAGTTATGGCAGTTTACAAATCATGTTCTGATTTTTCCTTTCACACTGTAGCTTTCTCACTCTAATGTGACTCAGCTGCCCCCTGAGTGACCTTTGCTTGCACCTGTTACCTCAGTCAGTCACAGGTGTGTGACAGGCTCTGCTCTAAACAGGCTATTTAAACTTGCCAAATTCACTGGCGATTGCCATCTTCAAACGCTTGTAGTTTTAAAAGTATAAATGCTACCGTGAAAAGGTTTATATTGTGACAATCACAAGAAAAAGACCTACAGTTTGATGTATAGTATGTCTCTGAAAGATAACAAATGAAGGCACAGTCGCAGTTTAAAAACGTCCCTTAAAATGTCTGGTGTCTAGAGTGGAGTTTCAATGAAAGTCAATGGGAGGGGTGATGTGCAAACAAATGGTCATATTCTGAAAACTATCAGGAGTATGTCCTAGCCGTGAACATTTTTAGTGACAGCAGGGTTAGCTGAACGTTTTGATATAAGATATGTGTAGGTGGGCTTGAAAATGGCAGAGTGATGGCAGTTTACAAATCATGTTCTGATTTTTCCTTCTACACTCTAGATTTGTCACTTCTCACTCTAGTTGCTCAATGCATTCCTATGGGAAAATGTCGCCACAAAAACCGCGATATTTCGTGAACGATTCGGCGAAACGTTCCACAAAGTAATAGCAATCCGATCGGGAACAATCCGCACGTTTTGATATATTACTTGTCTTTGTAGTGTAAAAACTGTGGGAGGAGTTAGCGTGGCAAATATGGCTATAATAAGAAACGGAATAAGAATAAGAATATATATGTGAGATAACAATAAGTGTTCCTTGCTATGCAAGAACACTTAATAAGAATAAGAATATATATGTGAGATAACAATAAGTGTTCCTTGCTATGTAAGAACACTTAATAAGAATAAGAATATATATGTGAGATAACAATAAGTGTTCCTTGCTATGCAAGAACACTTAATAAGAATATATATGTGAGATAACAATAAGTGTTCCTTGCTATGCAAGAACACTTAATAAGAATAAGAATATATATGTGAGATAACAATAAGTGTTCCTTGCTATGCAAGAACACTTAATAAGAATAAGAATATATATGTGAGATAACAATAAGTGTTCCTTGCTATGCAAGAACACTTAATAAGAATATATGTGTGAGATAATTATAAGTCTTCTTGCAAGAACACTTAATAAGAATAAGAATAAGAATATATTTGTGAGATAACAATAAGTGTTCTTGCAAGAACACTTAATAAGATTAAGAATATATTTGTGAGATAACAATAAGTGTTCTTGCAAGAACACTTAATAAAAATATATTTGTGAGATAACAATAAGTGTTCTTGCAAGAACACTTAATAAGAATAAGAATATATTTGTGAGATAACAATAAGTGTTCTTGCAAGAACACTTAATAAGAATAAGAATATATATGTGAGATAACAATAAGTGTTCTTGCAAGAACACTTAATTACAATAAGTGTTCTTGCAAGAACACTTAATAAAGATATTAGCCAGTGCATTTCAATTGCCAACAAATATAAAAGAGGCAAGGTTAAACCTGGGTGGTTATTTTTTAAGGTAAAAGGACACAATAAAAGAAAAACAAACGGCCTTTAAAAAAATATAGGGCCAAGGGGTCGTTGACGGCATTCCAACACTACAAACAATGCAATAGGAAAGTGTAAGAGGACAATTAGGGCAGCTAAAATAGAACACAAGAGACTGTACTAAATGCATTCTTATTTTTTACAAGGGAAAAGAGAGGTATAGGAAACAAGACTATATTGTTAGCAACACATCACAGAATGTGATCACAGTCAATGTTCAAAAAAAGACTTAAAAATCATAATGCAAATAAATCACTGGGACCAGGTGGCTTACACATAAGAGTCCTCAAAGAACTTATTCAGCTAATAGCCAGACCATTATTCCTAATTTTTATGGACAGCTTAATTACTGGAATATTACTAGCTGACTTGCAAAAAGCGAAGGTGGTACCAATATTTTAAAATGGGCTGAGATATATACCTGGAAACTACAGATCAGTCAGTATAACATTGCTAGTATAAAAACTATTAGAGGGGATGATAAGGGACTATATTCAAGAATTTGCTGATAAAAACAGTATCATTAGTAGTGATCAGCATGTATTTATGAAAGACCGTTCTTGCCAAAACAATCTAGCATTCTATGAGGAAGTAAGCTGTCATCTAGATAAAGGAAGGCCTGTGGATATGATATATTTGGAGCATACAATACTGTACAGTTCCCCATAAATGCTTGAATTGACATTTGTTGACATATAGACCATAGGGTATACTGTATACCTAGATGGAAAAACTGGCTACAGGAGTACATTAAAACCGTGGTGATAAATAGTGTGTACTCAGAATGGTCTGGAGTGGAATGTGGGGTACCCTAAGGCTCTGAACTGGAACCAATTCTGTTTAATGTATTCATAAATAATGTAGAGGTTGGCATAAACAGCTCAATCTCAGTGTTTTATGATGATACAAAGCTAAGCAGGGCAATAACTTCACATCAAGATATAGAAACTTTACAAGAAGACCTCAAAAAAATAAAAGGGATAGGCAATTACATGGTTTAATGTTGAAAAATGTAAAGTAATGCGCCGGGGGTTAAAAACATGAATGCAAGTTACTCGCTAGGGGGAAAACATTTGGGGAAATACTGGATTGAAAAAGAGGTTTCCCCGTGTACAACTCAACATGCAGCTAAAGCCTCCTATTCTGCAATAAGTCAGACTGAATGTAATCTTGAAGCTGTATTAGCAACACAGCATGGGGTGGAACTATTAGGAAAAACAGATAAGAATCAATATACGTATGTAACATACAGCACACAATGAAATGATTAGGCTGTATATGACAATATGTCCTTGCTCACCAGTGATGCTGCCTGTAAGAGATATAAGTTCACTCCCTGCTGCATAGAATTGTGGCTGGTTCCTTTCCCTCAGTTCTTAAGATGGAGTGCCCAAAATGAATCTGCTTCCTTTTCTCAGAATGAAGGAGTTTTATTTATTAGGACAAACAGTCTCTAGTTTCTGGAAAACAGTAAATTTATTCTGGGCTCCATCTATTGGCCACATTTAATACTGCAGACAAGAAAACAGTGAATTTCCCTGCTGGAGGCAGAACAATGGGCATCTTAGCAAACACAATATACAGGGATATGGGAGATGGTAGAGACAAACATGCACACACCCACACAGATTGACCTGGATGGACCGATGTCTTTATTCACCATTACCAACTATATAAAATTGTATATGAAACTATAACTATATGAAGTGGGAGTAACCCCAGTTAGTGGGCCCATTGTATTTATTCTTGAGACAGACTTGCCTCTGCGCAGTGTCTCATACTGTGAGGAGGCAGGGGTTAAAATCAAACCTTCACTGTATATTAGGACTGTATTGGTGCAGCCTGCTAACACTGAAAGTGTTCGGGTAAATAATGAGTTAATACAACCTGCTGAAAATGCAAATGTTTATGTAATTACTGAAGTGCCACCAGAGCAAGGTGGTGAAAATATGATGTTAAAACTGATCTGTCTCTCCTTGGGCAGATATAATGCTGCAGATTTCCAGTAATTGGATTTTGGATAGCTGGGCCAAGAGGCTAATAGCAATACTGAGAGAAGCTTCTGTCGGTAATAATGAGGTGGACACTATTACTGCTGTGCCAAAGGGAGGGTCTGAAGAACAACTTGTAGTCGATGGCTTCTTTGCTGCTACAGAGGTTACCCCTCTGAAGATAGAAAGACCAGATGAGGATGACCGCACAGTAGGAGTTTTGCCCACGACCCATTAAAAAGGTAATGGTGTGGGTGCTTGTGTATGACAGACATACTGAGAAAATATTAGAATTCTGGAATGTGCAGCCAGTATATATTGTATCTCTGTCTCCTCTTCAGTTGGGAGAACTGGAACTGAGTACAGCTAATTGCAGCTGGGTATTACCGGCTACTCTGGATAAAACAGAGCCCACCTAATGCGTTGTTTGATGGTAATGTTTAAAATTGTCTCACAGTGCATTGCTTCTAGCAGTGATTGTGTATGAGAGGCACTCTGGAGCACTGTTGGACAGGTCAGAGGTATTGTTTAAAGGACCAGAGGACATGGGAGTGGTTACAGAGATTTGGATAACCAATCTCAAAACAAGTTGTGTTGAGAAATGTCAGTTGGTAGGACAGTTGCTTTGTAAAAATCCCACAGGGATAACCCCTTGCCTGTGATCCATTGCTGAATGAAGTTCAACAAAATAATAAATTGTGGATTTCTGAGTAATTAGTTGCCAAGGGTAACCACAAAGGTATTGGTAAACCTGAAAAATATCTGGTGATGGCTGAGGCTAATACAGTTGGTAAGAGGTAATCCAAAGCAAGGTGGCAGAAGGGGTGATAGAGAAACCATTGGGACCATGTGCAGGTTTTAGAAGTGCTTGTGGAAACACACCCAAAAAAAAAAAAAAAATATGTGGGAAGGTTTCATTAAAGCCTATAGCAAAGAGTCAGTGAGTTGTAGAGAAAGCCACCATTCGAGGTGTTCGGTACAGTTCCCCTTTAGGAAAAAGAGAAGTAAGGTCAGACAGAATTAGACCCCTGTACGTGATAGCTGGGACAAAGGCAATAAAAGGAAGGACTTGTGTGTTTTTCTTTCCAGGTTGAAACAAGGGGGGGGGGGATGTGTGACAGTGCAGCACCCTGTCACAGTGTTAAAAGGCAGTTTGGAACAGGTTTTGCAGACAACCAGCATACTGATGGTGCAGGTGTGTGCTGGGTTCTTATGGTAATCAGGACTAGGGTTCTGGGCTCCACCCTCCTGAGGAGTCCATGTAGTTGCAAGGGAGCAGCCAGAGGTGTGCATGTCTGTATGGTACAGCCTTGAACAGGACAGAGAGAGGCCCAAGACTGAGGGCCAGAGCAGCAGGGAGCTGAAAGGTACAGAGCTTAAAAAAGGTACAGCATTTGTACATGACACAAGCATGCTTGTGTTAGATGGTCAGGAGGCATGAAGAATGAGCAATGGTGCTGTTAAAGAGAGCCATGAGGCTGAACATTACTGTATTTTGTGTTGATTGTGGAAACCCCTGCAAGGGCAACTGACAGTTGTGAACGTTTTCTTTTGTATTTCAATAAAAATTGGCCAACCAGCCCTTAAAAGGCATATCTGGCATGGACTGGACTCACTGTTGAGTGCCACATTTGAGCTAAAAAATCCTCAAATGTCATAGCACTTTCTGACTGTACATATGTGACACCATCTATGGCTGGCTGGCTACAACCCCTTCTTGTTTATCAATTACTTTTTCTGAGGCTCCCTTTTTCAATATTGCAGCTCTTTTCAGTCCCCAGAAGCTCCAGTTTCAGCTTTTGCTCTGTGCTGTGTTTGTCAGACATGGCCGAACAGAAAACGTACTGCTCCTAATAACAAAGATACTTGCACCACTTTTGTTAATTATGAGCAATATCTGCTTCATTTTTAGAGAAGTACTGTAGTGCACAAATTGTGATTGCACCACTCTTTGTTAATTACCACATTCTGTGTAAATGGTATCCTCAAAAGGACTGAACCTTACTGTACAGCTCTGCTATAAATTTTCTTTAAAATGTTTATCACTTTTGACTCTGCACAATTGTGTTTTATTTATGGACAGTAAAGAGGGGTCTAGAAAAGGCCTGGGTCATCTGAGAACAGGAATCCACTCACAGGTGAGACCACATTGATTCTTTTTACATCTCTGGTAATCATTCCACATTCATAGCGTATATTTTGGTATGCTTGCGTTAACAGCACTGCTTCCTGACAGGAAACTTGTTGAATTCTGCACCCAGGAGTCCATTGGTACATTGGTCTTTAGCAATATGCTGAGGCAAGGTTCATTCTAGGTGTACATTTACAAAGTAACTGAAAATGGTGCAACTGCTGGAAAAAAGATCTGTAGTGTCAGATCACCACTTAACATATAAATTCTAACAGAAACAAATCCCCAGGTCACACCCAAGCTGCTCTTCTTGCTTGCTTTGGTGTATTAAAATGAGTACAGTGGATAAAAAAAGTCCACACACTCCTGTTAAAATGTCAGGTTTCTGTGATGTAAAAAATGAGACAAAAATAATTTCAGAACTTTTTCCACCTTTTAATGTAACTTTGTTGAACAACAACCTGAAATCTTTTAGGTGGAGGGAAGTAAAAATAAAAACTAAAATAATATGGTTGTATAAGTGTGCACACCCTTAAACTAATACTTTGTTGAAGCACTTTTTGATTTTATTACAGCACTCTTTTTGGGTATGAGTCTATCAGCATATCACATCTTGTCTTGACAATATTTACCCAGATCTGTCAGATTGTGAGGGCATCTCCTGTGCACAGCCCTCTTCAGAACACCCCACAGATTTTGATCGGGTTTAGGTCTGGATTCTGGCTGGGCCATTCCAAAAAACTTTAATCATCTTCTGCTGAAGCAATTCCTTTGTTGATTTGGATGTGGGCTTTGGGTGGTTGTCATGCTGAAGGATGAAGTTCCTCTTCATGTTCAGCTTTCTAGCAAAAGCCTGAAGGTTTTGTGCACAAATTGGCTAGTATTTGGAACTGTTCATAATTCCCTCTACTTAGACTAAGTTCCCAGTTCCAGCTGAAGCATGACGTAAGCATGACGCTGCCACCACCATGCTTCACTGTGGGTATGGTGATGTGCAGTGTTGTTTTTGCGTCAAACATATCTTTTGGAATTATGGCCAAAAAGTTCAAACTTGGTTTCATCAGACCAGAACATATTTTCCCACATGCTTTTGGGAAATTTCAGATGTGTTTTTGCAAAATTTAGCCATGCTTGGATGTTTTTCTTTGTAAGAAAAGGCTTCCAACTAGCCACTCTACCCCATAGCCCAGACATATGAGGAATACAGGAGATTGTTGTCACATGTACCACACAGCCAGTACTTGCCAGATATTCCTGCAGCTCCTTTAATGTTGCTGTAGGCCTCTTGGCAGCCTCCCAGACCAGTTTTATTTTCAGCAATTTTTGAGGGACTATCATGTACCTGGTCGTGGAGGCCAATGGAGAGGAGGCTTCCCTTGCGGCTAAGTTCCAGACTCCCCTGAGAGCGGGACAGTGGGAGTCAGGCCCAAAGTGGCACATGTTGCCTGTAAGAGTGCTGGTTGGTGTCCCACCTAGAAGCACAGCTGATGTACGAAGATAGGTCTGCAGACAGGTGGCGCCTGTGCAAGGTATGCAAGCCCTTCCAAGATTTAGAGATTTACTGGATAGTCAGTTCAAGCCAAGGTCAGGTACCAGGTAGGAATCAGAGTAGATGTAGTCAGATGGGAAAGCCGAGGTCATACACAGAGGAGCAAGAGAGAGAGAGAATGAGTATCTGTAAGTAAAGCCGAGGTCAGATCAGGGGTTGGGCAGAGTAGACAGGTCCAAGAGCAAGCCGAGGCGGTATCAGGAAATCACAATAACAACACAGGAACAAGGCACGGGGAGCTAGAGATCATCTAGCAACTTGAGGAAGTGATGAGCCTCCTTATAAAGGCCGTCTGGCACCAAACTGAGGCTAATGTGTGCTTCTGCGGCCATTCAGGGTACTGGCAGAAATGCCAGATCTTCCAGAACTTCTGCCATGGATAGGACCCTGACAGTGCCCCCCCCCCTAAAGGGCAGCCTCCGGATGCCCACCTGGGCCATCTTTTCATGATACTTACAACAAAATTCTTGGAGAAGCCTGGGGGCATGTACACTGCCTTTTTGGTTCCTAGGAACTTTCTTCAGGTGGGTACCCCTTCCATCTGACCAGGTACAGGATTTGTCTTCCCCACCTTCTGCAGTCCAGAATTGCTTCAACCTCATATTCCGTCTCCTCCCCAACTGTTATCGGCGGAGGAGGTAGTTCTACTCTCCCTGGAAAAGGATCAGGAACAGCTGGCTTGAGTAGGAAGACGTGGCAAACTGGATGAATCTTGTATGATTCCAGAAGAAACAGCTCAAACACCACTGGATTGATTTCCTTCTTGATCTGGAAAGGGCCAATGTACCTTGGTCCCAACTTACGTAAAGGGCAAGGGAGTTTTAGGTTGGCAGTTGATAGCCAAATTTTGTCTCCCATCTTCAGAGGAGGGTTTCATCTCCGTTTCCTGTCGTAGTGCTTCAGTCTGGGATTTCAGTATAGACTCTGAGAACTTTACAGTTGTTCTGTATCATGGAGAGTCTGTCCTGTACTGCGGGTACAGAAGCTTCAGGAATGGGGTCTGGTATGCAGGAAGGGTGGAATCCATAATTGGCCCAAAATGGTGACTGGATTGTGGCAGAATGGACTGAGTTGTTGTAGGCAAACTCCGCCAATGGGAGTAGGGATGCCCAATCATCCTGGGGAAAAAGTAGAGAAGCACCATAAGTATTGCTCCAAAGTCTGATTTGTTTGCCCGTTGCTCTGGGGATGGTAGGCGGACGATAGGCAGAGTTCCACCTTCATGGCCTTGCAGAGGGCTCTCCAGAACCTGGAAGTAAACTGCACCCCTCGGTCTGAGACATTATTACTGGGCAGACCATGTAGCCTGACAATCTCTTTGATGGAGGTCAGTGCAGTTTCTGGCGCAGATGGAGTACCCACCATTGGTAAGAAGTGGGCCATCTTGGATAGCCAATCCACTACTACCAGAATGGTAGTAAACCCATCAGAGGGCAGTAAGTCCACAATGAAGTCCATTGCAACCATCTCCCAGGGACGATCAGGAATGGGCAGGGGCCTCAGTAACCCCCAAGCCTTGGTTTTGTCTCCCTTGTTACATAGACACACTGTGCATGATTTCACATAGGCTCTAAAGTCTTGATTCAAGTTGGGCCACCAGAAGGATCGCTGGATTAGTTCCATTGTTTTATGGGCTCCAAAGTGTCCAGCTAGTTGATGATCATGGAAAGCCCTGAAAACTTGAGATTTTACTTCTTGGGGTACAAAGATGTTATCCTTGTGCCAAAGAAGACCATCCTGCCTTCTTAATGAATCTTGTTCGGGTTCAGGACATAGTGCAAAGGCTTGCTTGATCAAAGACTTTAGGCTGGGTTGGATCAGCAAAAAATTTTTAGCCGACAAGATGGTGTTGGGGGGAGAAGGCTCCTTTAGATCCGGGAACATACGGGAAGGAGCATCTTCCTTCCCGTTCTTGGATCCTGGGTGGTAGGTTATGTGGAAATTAAACCTGGAGAAATATAAAGCCCATCTAGCCTGCTAAGGTCTTAGGCGCTTGGCAGATCTTAGAGACTCCAGATTTGTATGATCCGTGAAAATCAGAATTTGGTGGTTGGCTCCTTCCAAGAGGTATCTCCATTCTTCGAAGGCTATCTTGATCACTAAAAGTTCCCTATCACCCACAGCGTAGTTCCTTTCAGCTTGGCTCAGTTTCCTAGAACAAAAGGCTATTGGGTGAAGCAGAGCCTTTGGGCCCTGGCACTGAGAGAGTACGGCTCCTGTAGCAACTTCAGATGCATCCACCTCCAGGATGAAGGGAAGTGTTGGTTCTGGATGCTGTAACACCGGAGTGGAAGTGAACTGATCTTTTAACTGCTCGAACGCTATTTGAGCTTCCTGGCTCCAGCAGAAACGTATATGCTGGCAAGTGAGTTGAGTAATAAAAGCAATGATGATTGAAAAGCCCTTAATAAACTTCTGATAGAAATTGGCGAAGCCCACAAATTTTTGACACCTTTCCTGTCTGAAGGTGCATGCCATTCCAGGATAGCAGATACTTTCTGAGGGTCCATGGAGATTCCCACAGTGAAAATTATGAGCCCCAGGAACTAGATGGACTGCTTTTCAAACTCTCACTTCTTCGCCTTTGCGTGCAAGCCATGCATCCTTAGAGTGTTTAGCACTTTCCTAACATGATCTCGATGGAGTTCCAGTGAGGTAGAGAAAATTAGGATATCGTCCAGATAGACAATTACGAAAAGGTCAAGGTACTCTCTAAAGATATTGTTTACAAAGTGTTGAAACATAGCAGGGGCATTACATAGCCCAAACGGCATCATCAGGTACTCGAAATGTCCAAAGCGTGTTCTGGAGGCAGTCTTCCACTCATCACCCTCCCTTATACGGACTAAATTGTAGGCCCCCCATAAGTCCAATTTAGTGAACACTCGGGCTGTTCAAAATCTCTGAAACAACTCGGGCACAAGAGGAAGAGGATACAGATTTCTAATGGCAATTTTGTTAAGCTCTCTGTAGTCAATGCAGGGTCTGAGAGACCAATCTTTTTTTTTTCAACAAAGAAAATACCAGCCCCGGCAGGGGAGGAAGAGGGGCGGATGAATCCTTTAGCGAGGTTCTTGTCTAAGTAATGTCGGAGGGCTTCCAGTTCAAGTTCGGACAACGTGTTAGGGCAGGAGCTGGGAAACGGACAGACAGGCCTAATATCAATGTAACGCACAGGCTGACGACAACCACCACCCACAGACCGAAGTCCCTCAGGGCGCGGAGTCTAAGTCCCAGGCTGCCCTTCACCAGGGCCCCTGATGGTGGGGATGGACTTGACGCAGCCAGGAACCAGGTCACGGCCCCCGAGGCACCCCAGCTGCGGTAATGGCCGCCGCCAATGGCGTGTAGCTAGTGGTAAAGACAATAGAGTAGTCAGACAGGCCGGGTCAACAACAACGAGACAAAAACGGTACAGGACAGCAGACGAGAATCACAGGTCACGAGCCGGGTTCAGCAACGGAGGGTCAGATCAAAGGAGAACACAAAGAATGGTCAGGTCACAAGCCACGAGAGTCAGAACAGAGTAACAGCAACACAAAGACACAAGACACAAGTGCAAAGAGCATGTGCGGAACACAGGCTTATATGACATCAGCCACACCCCTCTGGGGGATGGACCTCAGAGACCTGAAGGCATAAAAGATTCCCACCATGCTCTGCAGAAATCCAAGATGGATGCCAGCACATGGAGTAACATAACCTCTGGTAAAAAGGTAGGACCTTGACACAACGGGAAAATTTGCCCATACGGTATTTCTGCCCCTGGAAGTAACTCAATTGGGCAATAGTAAGACTGATGAGAAGGTAATATGTCGGCCTTCTTTTTATCAAACCCATCAAGAAAGTCGTGGTAGGTAGAGGTAACTGATTTTTTGGCCTCTGGTGAAGGTTGGACTGAGAGACATACGGAAGAGTTGGTGAAAGCAGGGGCACCACAGTGTTGCAGACAATATTCTGATGAAAAGATGATTTCCTTCTTGGGCCAATTGATCTGTGGATTGTGGGCTTGCAACCAGGGTATTCCTAGAATGGCTGGAAACATGGGGGATCTGATGACATCAAAACGAATGAACTCCTGATGGCCGGAGTCAGTGGTTGCTAGAATAGGAATGGTTTCCTGGGTAACATATTCAGAGCTCGGAGTAGTGCCATCCACTAGTAATACGTCAAGTCTGTTTCTTAGGCAGAAGAGGGATGTGTAAGTCCTTGGCCAATTTGATGTCCAAGAAACAGCTACAGGCTCCTGAGTCAATGACTGCCCGTAACTTGACATCCCTTCCAGCCACCTGCAAAGACATGGGGAGAATGTCATGGGTGGTTAAAGTCTCAGATAACTGAAGGTACAAAGGATGGGGCTGGCTGGACTTACTTGGTCGTACTGGACAGTTAAGCAAGAAATGGCCCGTGGCCCCACAGTAGAGGCATTGATTGCCTTGCTGTCTGCGTAGTCTTTCTTCCAGAGTTAGGGCAGGTCAGAGAAGGCCAATTTGCATTGGTACTACCTCAGAAGTGCTGATTGGTTGCGGAGTAGGGACAGGAGCCGTTGGTCCTGGAATCTTTGGCAGAACCCATGTGGGTTGAAAGGTCTGAGTACACTCAGCACGTCTTTCCCGTACACGCCGATCCAACTGGGTAGAGAGCAGAATAAGGTTCTCCAAAGAGGAAGGAGCTTCCACCCTAGCTAACTTGTCCTTGAGTGATTCGGACAGGCCTAGACGTAACTGGTACTTTAATGCTGTATCGTTCCAACCAGTATCTGCTGACCATTTGTGGAACTCCACTGTGTAGTCCTCGACAGGCAGCTGACCTTGTAGTAGAGCATGGAGGGCGGACTCAGCAGTGAAGGTCCTCTGGGGATCATCGCAAAGGGCAGCCATGGCTTAAAAAAATTCCCTCACAAAGTTGAGTGCTGGGTTCTTCTGTTCCAGTAGACTATGTGCCCAAGACTGAGGTTCTTCAGACAAGAGGGAGATGATGAACCCGACCTTGACCGCTTCCAGTGAAAAGGTTCTGCGTTGTAGAGCAAAATACAGTTCACAGGCATTTTTGAAAGCTCTGAACTTGCGTCGATCCCCAAGGAAACGTTCAGGAGTAGGGACTGTGGGTTCCAGAGGTGGTAACACCACAGCAGAAGTGGTGGCAGGAGACAGACTGGCAGGTGCGGCTACTGGGTTGGAACTGGTGGAAGGATCCTGGTCCGCAGAAGTAGAGAGGGAGTGAAGACACCCTTCCAACTGGAAGTATCCTTGCTGTAGATCTTTCACTGCTTGAGTAAGTGTCGTCATTTGTTGGCACAGGGCCTCTAGTGTGAAAGCTCCTCTCTCGGCCTCGGACTTGCTGGATGATACTATCACGTACCTGGTGATGGAGGCCAATGGAGAGAGGGCTTCCCTTGCGGCTAAGTTCCGGACTCCCCTGAGAGTGGGACAGCGGGAGTCAGGCCCAAAGTGGCACAGGTCACCTACAAGAGTGCTGGTTGGTGGTCCACCTAGAAGCACAGCTGATGTGCGGAGATAGGTCTGCAGACAGGTGGCGCCTGTGCGAGGTATGCAAGCCGAATTTAGAGATTTACTGAATAGCCGGTTCAAGCCAAGGTCAGGTACCAGGTGGGAATCAGAGCAGATGTAGTCAGATGGGATAGCCGAGGTCATACACAGAGGAGCGAGAGAGAGAGAGTATCCGTAAGCCAAGCCGAGGTCGAAACAACACCAGGAGCTAGAGATCATCCAGCAACTTGAGGAAGTGATGAGCCTCCTTATAAAGGCCGTCTGGCACCAAACTGAGGCTAATGTGTGCTTCTGCGGCCATGCAGGGTACTGGCAGAAATGCCAGATCTTCCAGAACTTCTGCCATGGACAGGACCCTGAGAGGGCCATCCAGTTCTTGGTAAAGTCATTGTTGTGCCACATTTTCTCCACTTGATGACTGTCTTCACTGTGTTCCATGGTATATCTGATGCCTTGGAAATTCTTTTGTTCCCTTCTCCTGACTGATACCTTTTAACAATGAGATCCCTCTGATGCTTTAGAAGCTCTCTGCGTACCATTGCTTTTGCTGTAGGATGTAACTAAGAAAATGTCAGGAAAGACCTACTACAACAGCTGAACTTTATTTGGGGTTAATCAGAGGCACTTTAAATGATGGCAGGTATGTACTGACTCCTATTGTACATGATTTTGAATATGATTGCTTAATTCTAAACATAGCTACATCCCCGGTTATAAGAGGATGTGCACACTTATGCAACCACTTTATTTTAGTTTTTTTATGTTTACCCCCCCCCCCAAAAGAGTTTTTAAATTGAGTTGTACAGTTTATAGGTCACATTAAAAAGGTGGAAAAAGTTCTGAAGTTATTTTATCTTTTTCTCATTTTCTTACATCACAGAAACCTGACATTTTAACAGGGGTGTGCAGACTTTTTATATCCAATGTAGAATATAAGCATAACCAATTTTTTTTATTTTGAACTGTTTCTATCAACTTTAAACATTGTATTACAAGCAAAGAAAGGAGGAAATGGGGATTGTCATGATTAGTTAACTGGATGACCTGCTTGAGGCAGGCAGAGTTTCTCTTAGCCATGGAGGCTGATGTGGCGATCATGTTCAGCTCCTTGAAGGAGTTGGCGGTGGATCCTGAATTTCCAGAAATCTGCTCCGACCCTGACCAAAAAGCTTCAGAAGGAAATCTTGTCCAAATTAGACTAGGCCCCCAATTCTCTAGACACCCAGATTCACCTGTGTCAAAAGACCAGGACATCGCTGCTTTGGCCTCCTGTACTTCAGGAGGGTATATCCTTTCTTCCCTTAGACAGTCAGTCCAGATCCAGTCGGACAGTGCCACAGTGGTGGCCTGTGTCAACCACCTAGGTGAGACAAGGAGTGTAGCAGCATCATTGGAGGCCTCCCACATCCTCAGATGGGTGGAGCGTCATGTGTTAGAACTCTTCACACATCCCTGGGATAGACAATTGGCAGGCGGACTACCTCAAATCATGTTGGACCAAGGAGAGTGGTCCCTCCATTCTGACATGTTTTATCAGCTTTGCCTCCAGTGGGGCTCTCTGGGCATGGATCTTCTGGTGTCTTGTTTCAATGGGAAGGTGGCCAAGGTTGAAGTCGGAGCAGGGGACCCTTTGGCCAATGCAGCAGACACCCTGTTGGTGTCACGGAGTCAGTATCATCTCCTAGATTGTAAGCTCGAAAGAGCAGGGCCCTTGATTCCCTCATGTTTTGCATTGTATTGGTATTGTTCTGTCACATGTTCTGTCTCCCTTTGTAATGTACAGCGCTGAGTGAACTATTGGCGCTTTATAAATACTGTATAATAATATAATAATAATCTCATATCTGCTGTCAGGGGACTAATACACAGCTAACGTTAATGCTAATACTACAGCTAATGCTCATTCCCATGCAACTAATGCTCGTGCACATGTATCAGCACACAAAATGAGCTTTGGCTAATATCCAACATGAACTTACATGCAAGTGCATCTCTGTGCATCAGTACGCACGTCCACATGCATTGGCGCCAAGCTGCCTATTTAAAGGAGACCCTGGTGTGTGCTGTTCTTCAGCCCCCCTCCATGACCCATGTTCCTGCTTATGCTGACTGATCTTCCATTGCTGACCAAGTTAGTTCCTGATCATGCTCTGTGGATTTGGATTCCAACCTTAGCTTGCCTCTGACTATTCTCTGCCTGCTTCCGTGGATCTAACCTCAGCCTGCTACTGGACCTCACTCTGCCTGCTTCTTCAGTATTGACCCTGCCCTGGTACTTGGCCATGCTTCTGCCTCATTGTGTATGACCCTGGCTCATCCTGACTACATCTATGACCCTGGCAGTTACCTGCTACCAAGCTATTGGCATCCATGCCTCTTTGAGCCTTGTACCTCTGTCACCACCTTCAGGGGCACTTGTACCAGATCCACAGGGGAAACCCTCATCAGGTTGGCCTCCAACCAAGGCATGTGACATCTGTGTTCCCTCCTCTCTAGCTACTACCCCACCAGCTGTGGAGGATAGAGGCCAAAGGCATTGTGGTGGCCCAGAATTGGCCTCGCCAGCCCTGGTATCCCTTGGCCACACAGGGCAGATCTTCTGTCTCAAGCGCCGATCTTCCACCCTGCTGGCTTTAATGGCTTGGCTATTAAAAGAGACCGGGTTCTAAGGGATAGGGAACTGTAGGTATCAGTGATACTTACCATGCTGAAAGCTTCAAAGTCTACTTTCTGGAAGATATACCATCTCACCTGGAAAGCTATATCTCGTGTTGTGAGGCTGTGGGTGTTCATCCGTGCTCCTCCTCAATGGCTAAGATATTGGCATTTCTAAAAAGGGGCATTGAGAAGATGTTGGCATTCAGTACCATCACGGGCCAGGTTTCTGCTGTGGTGATTTTTCTTTCAACATTTCCTAGCCACGCACTGTTTGATCCATACCTTTGTTCAAGTGTCCGGCAAAGTGGCACCTCCTGTGTGCTCCTGTTGCCACCCCAGGATCTGAATCTAGTTCTCTCTGTTCTTCTATGACCTCCTTTTAAGAATATTAGGGAGTTTCCCTTGCTTACGCTGTCCCAGAGATAGCCTTTTTAGTAGCTATCACTTCCGCTCGCAGAGTATCAGAGTTGGCTGCTTTGTCCTGCAGGTCTCCTTCTTGGTTGTGCACAAGGATACAGTGGCTATCCGTCTATGCCTTTCTTTTCTCCTGAAGGTGGACTCTGCCTTTTTCTCCTGAAGGTGGACTCTGCCTTTTTACTTGAACAAGGACATATCCCTACCTTATGTCCTTGCTCATTGCATTCTAAGGAATTCGCTCTGCACACCGAGGATGTGGTTGATTCCCATTTTGTGTTCATGGACAGGCCAAAGAAGGGTTTGGCGGTATCCTAGATGGATTACACACCATGTGACTCAAGCCGATACCATTAAGGGTCATGTTCCTCTCTTTCTCGTAGCGGCGCACTCTACTCAGGTGCTTAGTGCGTCCTGGCCCTGGTTGGGCTCCTGTTCCTGTTAAACTCTTTTTGGCCTGGCTTTGTCTCCCACCCTTCAATTGTTGGACACTGCTTTGGGACGTCCCTATGGTCAAGAATAGAAAATACTGTGTCCATCAATGAACACAAAAGAAAAACGGGATTTTTTGTTACTCACCGTAAAATCCCTTTCTCTGAGTTTAAAATGATGGACCCAGCACCCACCCCTTTGTTTTCTTTTTCTTTGACACTGCTTTAAACTAACTGGATTGCCTCTGAGGGTGTTTATAATAGCCAGGACTGCCCATAGGCGGTACCGGGTTTCTTTTTACTGCCTAGTGTCTTACCCCTGTAAGTGGCGATATGCAACCCTGTGGTCAAGAATAGAAGATGCCGTGTCTGTCGAACTCACACAAAGGGATTTTATGGTGAACAAAAAATACTGTTATTTATCATTGTAAAAGTACATATTCCACACTTCTTTTTTTTTTTTTTGTCCAATTTTCCAGAGAAAAAAAAAACGCTTTGAAGAAAAAAAATGTTTCTCTTTTTTTTTCCAGGCCTTCCCATATCTAATTCAGACCCTTTACTCAGTACTTTGTTGAAGCACCTTTGGCAGCAATTACAGCCTCAAGTTTTTTTGGGTATGATGTGACCAGCTTTGCACACATGGATTGGGAGATTTTCTGCCATTCTTCTTTGCAAATCTTCTCAAGCTCAGTCAGGTTGGATGGGGACTATCAGACCGCTATTTTCAGGTCTCTCCAGAGATGTTCAATAGGGTTCATGTCAGGGCCATTCTAGAATGTTCACAGTGTTATCCCTAAGCCACTCCTGTGCTGTCTTGGCTGTGTGCTTAGGATTGTTGTCATGCTGGACGATGAACCTTTAGCCCAGTCTGAGGTCCTGACTGCTGTGGAACAGGTTTTCATTGAAGATATCCCTGTACTTTGCTACATTCATCTTTCCCTCAACAGTCTCCCAGTCCCTATTGCTGAAAAACACCCCCACAGCATGATAATGCCACCCCATGCTTCACTGTTGGGATGGTATTGGGTAGGTGATAAGCAGCAACTGGTTTTCTCCAGACATAACGTTTATAAAACGAAGGCCAAAAATTCATTCTTGGTTTCATTAGACCAGAGAATCTTTTCCCTCACAGCCTGAAGTTCCTTCAGGTGCTTTCTTTGCAAGCTCCAAGTGGGCTTTCAAAGTGTTTTGCACATGAAGAGGCTTCCATCTAGCCACTGCCAGAAAGCCCAGATCAGTGGAGGGCTGCAGTGATGGTTGTGCTTCTGGAACTTTATCCCATCTCCACACAGGATCTCTGGAACACAGTCAGAAGGGCTATTGGGTTGATGGCCACCTATCGAAGGCCCTTCTCCCCTGATTGGTTTGTTTGGTTGGGCAGCTCTTGGAAGAGTCCTGGTTGTGTCAAACTTCTTCTATTTTATAATTATGGAGGCCATTGTGCTCTTGGGAAACTTCAGCGCAGCAGAAATGACATCATGGTATTTGCTCTGACAGTATGCATTGGCAGCTGTGAGGCCGTTTATAGAGGTGTGTGTCTTTTACAAATCGTGTCCAATCAATTTAATTTGCCACAGGTGGACTCCAATCCAGGTGTAGAAACATCTCAGTAATGACCAAGAGAGGCACCCAAGCTAAATTTGCAAATTTATGCCAATATGATATTTCAGTTTTTCATTTTCAAACATTTCTAGAATTCTGTTTTCACTTTGTCATTATGCGGTACTGAGAAAAAATTAATTCAAACTGTAGTACCAGGCTGCAACATAACAAAAATTTTAAGAAAATGCACTGTATACTAAAGGCATGTAGCAGAACACATTTGGCCTAAATGTATGGGTTTTTTTTTAATGTTTTATAACAAAGTAAATTATTTTTAAAATTCTGGTCTTTTTTTGTTTATAGAATAAAAAATAAAAACCCAGTCACGATCAAATACCACCAAAAGAAAACTCTATTTCTGTGAAAAAATTATATAAATTTAATTTGGGTACAGTGTTGCATGACTGTGCAATTGCCAGTTAACGTACCGCAGTGTCAAACAGCACTGCCTGGTCATGAAGGGGGTAAAATCTTCTGGAGCTCAAATGGCTAAGTACAGGTGAGCTCAAAGTGTTGGGTAAAGAAGAGAAAGGCTCTCTGTGGCTGCTAGAAAGAGGGGATTGTGCTGACAGCCAATGTGAGCTGGAAAAGAGCTTAAAAAACACAAGGCTGTGCTTCTTTTTTCTTGTTTCATAGTTACATGCATGGTAAGTTTAAGGACACTGGTCCATCCAGTTCAACTTGTGTGGGGTGTGTATGTCAAAACCATTTCCCATATCCCTGTATATTACATTCAATAAGATTACCATCTAAGATTTTTTTTTTTTAATTATCTTCACTTCCCGCTGACACCATCACTCGTGAAAGTAAAAAAAACCCTTACCCCCTCTGACAGTAAAGAACACCTTACATGGTATGTTAAACTGCTTTTCGTCCAACTTCATTGAGTGGCTACCTGTCCTATTAAGTGACCTTTGACTGAACAGTTTTCTCTCAACAGGACCACCAATGAGATACTTGTATATCGCTATCATATTTCCTTCTGAGTGTCTTTTCTCCAGGGAGAATATGTTTAATGATTCTAGTCATTTCTCATAACCAAGGTCCTCCAGTCTCCTTATTTGTAGCTTTGTTACCCATCTATGGACTCTCCAGTTTCAGTGCATCCTTCCTGAGGACTAGTGACCAAAGATGGACAGCATACCTAAGATGTGGCCTGACCAGAGTTTTGTAAAGTGGTCGAATTATAGTCTTAACTCTTAAGTAAATACCATTTTTTTTTTATTTCTTTGATCATTATACAAACAATATAAATAACACATTACCCCTCATAGAAATACTTTTTCCTTTTATATCTATAACCCTTGCCCACCCCTACCCCGCCCCCCATTCTCCCACTATCCCCCCTCCGCTTGTACTCTATCTATCTGTATCTAGGATTATTCCCTTTTTAGGCCATTATGACTTCTTTAAGACTACCAAGTCCTCTATAATACCCCCTTTGCTCTGATTAATTCAATATACTTTTCCGAGGTCTTAAATTTCATCCAACTACTCCACATTCTCTTAAATCTCTCCATTATACATCTCAATTCCTCCATTCGAACAATACCCTCCACTTTATCTATTCAGTCTATAATCTTTGGGGCCTCCTTTGCCTGCCAGTATTTGGGAATCCTACCCTTTGCTGCACTTATCAAATGATACAAGGCTTTATTTTTTCGTAATTCTGAAGCAGGCTCAAAATAATAGAATAGACATTTCCACGGGTCTCCCTGGCTATCTACCCCGCATAAGTCTTGGATAAATAGTGCTATTTCCCAATTTCGGACAACTCCACCATATATGCTCCATGCTACCCCTTTCTCCACAACCTCTCCAACACCAGGGGGAGCTCTCTGCTTGCTGTTTGTGGGCCACACTTGGGATTCTACACTATCTCACTAAATATTTGTAATTCATTTCCACTGTACGCATATTTGTTGCCATATGTGTTGTATTAAGAATAATTTTTCTTTGTTGCGGGTTCATTTCTACTCCCAGTTCCTTCTCCCATTTGCTTACATACCCAGGGGGATCTATTCCGTCTAAGTCCATGAGGATCTGTTATATCCTTGAGGTGATGTTTTTTGGGGTTCCCACCCCATTCATTAATTTTTCCAGAGGATTCATTTCCGCCAATGACCTCATCGGTTGTGGTAGACTTGCAACAAAATGATATAACTGGTTATACCTCCATTCATCCAACTTAATAAATCTTTCTTTTTTTAATATTTGAAACTTGCTTATTTTCCCTCCTTTTACAATATATTTCAAATGTGCATTCTTATATTTTATCCATTTCCCCCCTATGTTAACATTTCCTGGTGCAAAAAATTCTGTACCCTCTAATGGTATCAATAGTGAATTATATTTCCATTTTTCCTTACTGTGTATTCTATCCCATGTGTCAAATACGATCCTAGTCAACTTACTTGTGCCTACATCTAATGTTCGAAACCTATGAGGTATCCATATCATCTTCTGTAATTGTGTTTTACTTAATTCCTCTTCTATTTTTACCCAACTTTTCCTTTGTGTATTAAAAGACCAATCTACAACTCATGAAAGTAATACTGATGTGTAATAATTCTTCACTTTAGGTAATCCCAGTCCTCCATTCTCCATTCCATCCCAGTCCTCCATATGTTCTGCATAACACCTCATAGCTTATTCTAGATCTCTTACTTGCCCAGATGAATTTAGAAATCCTCTTTCTAACTATGGTAAAGAAGGCTCCTGGGAGGGCAATCGTGAGCATTTGAAATTTGTATAACATTTTTGGGAGTAACACCATTTTGACTAGATTTATTCGTCAAATCCATGAGGCTCCACCTTTTGCTAACCTTTTTAACTCTTTTATTTCATTTATCAGGGGGATATAATTTGCTTGATATATTTTTTTTTTCTGAGTTTGTTACTTTTACTCCGAGATAATCTACCATTTCATTTTCCCTCCAGGAAAATGAGAATGCTTTTTGTATATTTTTGTTATCTTTCACTGTATTAATATTTAAGATTTCTGATTTCACAGGGTTTATCTTCAAGTTTGATATCGCCCCATATTGTTTTAATTCTTTCATTAGGTTTGGTAGTGTTATTACAGGATTAGTGACATAGAACAACATATCGTCTGCAAACGCAGCAACTTTGTGTTCCAAGTCTCCTACTTGTATCCTCTTATATCCTCACACTTCCTAATCCTTTCCAGGAATGGCTCTAATGTCAGCACATACAATAAGGGGGAAATTGGACATAACTGTCTGGTTCCATTATAAATTTTGAAGAATTGTGAGAAAGCTCCGTTTGCCTTTACCGACGCCGATGGTGACTTATATAGACCCTTAATCCAGTTTAACATCTTAGTACCCAATCCCAATTTTTCCAATGTATGGAACATAAAATCCCAATTAACCCTGTCAAAGGCTTTTTTGGTGTCAATCGACAATAATATTACCGGGGTTTTTTCCTTTTTAACTTTTTGAACCATTATTAAAGATCTCAATTAGAGATGAGCGAAGAAATGAAAAATTCGATTCGACTGATTCGGCGAATTCGTGGACAATATTCGATTCGAGTCGAATAAATTCGCTGTGAATTTAACTGAAAAAAGGGTGTTTCTAGGCTTCAGAGAGACTTAATATTAGTGCAGAACACTGTACCTTTAATTTAAATGCCCTTGGAGTCTGCTGGGGAAGAGAAATAATACTGTCTGTCAGTATGACATGCAGATGAGTGCCGTCGATCTTAGAATCACTGCACACTTCACTCCTTTGGCCAGTCACGGGGCCAAAACCAGTGTTTGGAGCCACAGTGTGGCGGTGGAGGCAGCAGCAATGGGAGGCCATACAGCAACCTATGACAAAATGGAAACCAGCAGGAGCGTGAGGAGACCTGAAAGTGGCACATGGCAGAGTGGGAGCAATGGGAGGCGGTACAGGGACCCAGGTCACACTGTGGGCCCAGCAGCAGCGTGACCAGGCGGTACGGGGGCCCATGGCCGATATGGGGCTTGGTGGCACCTATGGAAGGCCTGTAATCTGCCAGCAACCTATGACAAAATGGACAACCGCAGGAGTGTGAGGAGATTTCAAAGTGGCACATGGCAGAGTGGAAGCAATGGGAGGCCGTACAGGGACCCAGGTCACACTGTGGGCTCAGCAGCAGCGTGACCAGGAGGTACGGGGGCCCATGGTCGATATGGGGCCTGGCGGCACCTATGGAAGGCCGCTAATCTGCCAGCAACCTATGACAAAATGGACAACCGCAGGAGTGTGAGGAGATTTCAAAGAGGTACATGGCAGAGTGGAAGCAATGGGAGGCCGTACAGGGACCCAGGTCACACTGTGGGACCAGCATCAGCGTGAACAGGCGGTACGGGGGCCCATGGCCGATTTGACCTCATTCATCCCATAGTCCTGCCGACTCACGAATAGCGTGGCCTCCTCAAAGGGCCTGAGCAAGCGCAGGTGTCACACATGAGCTGACAATGGCTGACATCTAAGTTACACAGGGAGTACCTTTATCCGCTTTTAACATCAGGAAATCTGTGATGGCCTTTAGCTGTTCGTAAAGGCGGTCTAACATATGTAGGGTTGAATTACACCTTGTTGCAACGTCACAGCATGAGGAGTCGGTACGGGGGCCCATGGCAGATTACATGTCTGGCAGCAGCAATGGGAGGCCCGTAATCTGCCAGCACCCTATGTCAAAAAATTTAACACACCAGCAGTGTGAAGAGACCTGAAAGTGGCACATGGCAGCAGAGTGTGGCGATGGAGACAGCAGCAATGGGAGGCCGTACAGGGACCCATGAGAGACTCTGGACTTGGCAGCAGCATGAGGAGGCGGTATATAGGGGCCCATGGCAGATTAGGGGCCTGGCAGCAGCTATGTGAGGCCCGTAATCTGCCTGCACCCTTTGTCAAAAAATTAAACACACCAGCAGTGTGAAGAGACCTGAAAGTGGCACATGGCAGCAGAGTGTGGCAATGGAGACAGCAGCAATGGGAGGCCGTACAGGGACCCATGAGAGACTCTAGACTTGGCAGCAGCATGAGGAGGCGGTATATAGGGGCCCATGGCAGATTAGGGGCCTGGCAGCAGCTATGTGAGGCCCGTAATCTGCCTGCACCCTATGTCAAAAAATTAAACACACCAGCAGTGTGAAGAGACCTGAAAGTGGCACATGGCAGCAGAGTGTGGCGATGGAGACAGCAGCAATGGGAGGCCGTACAGGGACCCATGAGAGACTCTAGACTTGGCAGCAGCATGAGGAGGCGGTATATAGGGGCCCATGGCAGATTAGGGGCCTGGCAGCAGCTATGTGAGGCCCGTAATCTGCCTGCACCCTATGTCAAAAAATTAAACACACCAGCAGTGTGAAGAGACCTGAAAGTGGCACATGGCAGCAGAGTGTGGCGATGGAGACAGCAGCAATGGGAGGCCGTACAGGGACCCATGAGAGACTCTAGACTTGGCAGCAGCATGAGGAGGCGGTATATAGGGGCCCATGGCAGATTAGGGGCCTGGCAGCAGCTATGTGAGGCCCGTAATCTGCCTGCACCCTATGTCAAAAAATTAAACACACCAGCAGTGTGAAGAGACCTGAAAGTGGCACATGGCAGCAGAGTGTGGCGATGGAGACAGCAGCAATGGGAGGCCGTACAGGGACCCATGAGAGACTCTAGACTTGGCAGCAGCATGAGGAGGCGGTATATAGGGGCCCATGGCAGATTAGGGGCCTGGCAGCAGCTATGTGAGGCCCGTAATCTGCCTGCACCCTATGTCAAAAAATTAAACACACCAGCAGTGTGAAGAGACCTGAAAGTGGCACATGGCAGCAGAGTGTGGCGATGGAGACAGCAGCAATGGGAGGCCGTACAGGGACCCATGAGAGACTCTGGACTTGGCAGCAGCATGAGGAGGCGGTATATAGGGGCCCATGGCAGATTAGGGGCCTGGCAGCAGCTATGTGAGGCCCGTAATCTGCCTGCACCCTATGTCAAAAAATTAAACACACCAGCAGTGTGAAGAGACCTGAAAGTGGCACATGGCAGAGTGTGGCGATGGAGACAGCAGCAATGGGAGGCCGTACAGGGACCCATGACAGACTCTAGACTTGGCAGCAGCATGAGGAGGCGGTATATAGGGGCCCATGGCAGATTAGGGGCCTGGCAGCAGCTATGTGAGGCCCGTAATCTGCCTGCACCCTATGTCAAAAAATTTAACACACCAGCAGTGTGAAGAGACCTGAAAGTGGCACATGGCAGCAGAGTGTGGCGATGGAGACAGCAGCAATGGGAGGCCGTACAGGGACCCATGAGAGACTCTGGACTTGGCAGCAGCATGAGGAGGCGGTATATAGGGGCCCATGGCAGATTAGGGGCCTGGCAGCAGCTATGTGAGGCCCGTTATCTTGCAGCACCCTATGTCAAAAAATTAAACACACCAGCAGTGTGAAGAGACCTGAAAGTGGCACATGGCAGCAGAGTGTGGCGATGGAGACAGCAGCAATGGGAGGCCGTACAGGGACCCATGAGAGACTCTGGACTTGGCAGCAGCATGAGGAGGCGGTATATAGGGGCCCATGGCAGATTAGGGGCCTGGCAGCAGCTATGTGAGGCCCGTAATCTGCCTGCACCCTATGTCAAAAAATTAAACACACCAGCAGTGTGAAGAGACCTGAAAGTGGCACATGGCAGCAGAGTGTGGCGATGGAGACAGCAACAATGGGAGGCCGTACAGGGACCCATGAGAGACTCTGGACTTGGCAGCAGCATGAGGAGGCGGTATATAGGGGCCCATGGCAGATTAGGGGCCTGGCAGCAGCTATGTGAGGCCCGTAATCTGCCTGCACCCTATGTCAAAAAATTAAACACACCAGCAGTGTGAAGAGACCTGAAAGTGGCACATGGCAGCAGAGTGTGGCGATGGAGACAGCAGCAATGGGAGGCCGTACAGGGACCCATGACAGACTCTAGACTTGGCAGCAGCATGAGGAGGCGGTATATAGGGGCCCATGGCAGATTAGGGGCCTGGCAGCAGCTATGTGAGGCCCGTAATCTGCCTGCACCCTATGTCAAAAAATTTAACACACCAGCAGTGTGAAGAGACCTGAAAGTGGCACATGGCAGCAGAGTGTGGCGATGGAGACAGCAGCAATGGGAGGCCGTACAGGGACCCATGAGAGACTCTGGACTTGGCAGCAGCATGAGGAGGCGGTATATAGGGGCCCATGGCAGATTAGGGGCCTGGCAGCAGCTATGTGAGGCCCGTTATCTTGCAGCACCCTATGTCAAAAAATTAAACACACCAGCAGTGTGAAGAGACCTGAAAGTGGCACATGGCAGCAGAGTGTGGCGATGGAGACAGCAGCAATGGGAGGCCGTACAGGGACCCATGAGAGACTCTAGACTTGGCAGCAGCATGAGGAGGCGGTATATAGGGGCCCATGGCAGATTAGGGGCCTGGCAGCAGCTATGTGAGGCCCGTAATCTGCCTGCACCCTATGTCAAAAAATTAAACACACCAGCAGTGTGAAGAGACCTGAAAGTGGCACATGGCAGCAGAGTGTGGCGATGGAGACAGCAGCAATGGGAGGCCGTACAGGGACCCATGAGAGACTCTGGACTTGGCAGCAGCATGAGGAGGCGGTATATAGGGGCCCATGGCAGATTAGGGGCCTGGCAGCAGCTATGTGAGGCCCGTAATCTGCCTGCACCCTATGTCAAAAAATTAAACACACCAGCAGTGTGAAGAGACCTGAAAGTGGCACATGGCAGCAGAGTGTGGCGATGGAGACAGCAGCAATGGGAGGCCGTACAGGGACCCATGAGAGACTCTGGACTTGGCAGCAGCATGAGGAGGCGGTATATAGGGGCCCATGGCAGATTAGGGGCCTGGCAGCAGCTATGTGAGGCCCGTAATCTGCCTGCACCCTATGTCAAAAAATTAAACACACCAGCAGTGTGAAGAGACCTGAAAGTGGCACATGGCAGCAGAGTGTGGCGATGGAGACAGCAGCAATGGGAGGCCGTACAGGGACCCATGAGAGACTCTAGACTTGGCAGCAGCATGAGGAGGCGGTATATAGGGGCCCATGGCAGATTAGGGGCCTGGCAGCAGCTATGTGAGGCCCGTAATCTGCCTGCACCCTATGTCAAAAAATTAAACACACCAGCAGTGTGAAGAGACCTGAAAGTGGCACATGGCAGCAGAGTGTGGCGATGGAGACAGCAGCAATGGGAGGCCGTACAGGGACCCATGAGAGACTCTGGACTTGGCAGCAGCATGAGGAGGCGGTATATAGGGGCCCATGGCAGATTAGGGGCCTGGCAGCAGCTATGTGAGGCCCGTAAACTGCCTGCACCCTATGTCAAAAAATTAAACACACCAGCAGTGTGAAGAGACCTGAAAGTGGCACATGGCAGAGTGTGGCGATGGAGACAGCAGCAATGGGAGGCCGTACAGGGACCCATGACAGACTCTAGACTTGGCAGCAGCATGAGGAGGCGGTATATAGGGGCCCATGGCAGATTAGGGGCCTGGCAGCAGCTATGTGAGGCCCGTAATCTGCCTGCACCCTATGTCAAAAAATTAAACACACCAGCAGTGTGAAGAGACCTGAAAGTGGCACATGGCAGCAGAGTGTGGCGATGGAGACAGCAGCAATGGGAGGCCGTACAGGGACCCATGAGAGACTCTAGACTTGGCAGCAGCATGAGGAGGCGGTATATAGGGGCCCATGGCAGATTAGGGGCCTGGCAGCAGCTATGTGAGGCCCGTAATCTGCCTGCACCCTATGTCAAAAAATTAAACACACCAGCAGTGTGAAGAGACCTGAAAGTGGCACATGGCAGAGTGTGGCGATGGAGACAGCAGCAATGGGAGGCCGTACAGGGACCCATGACAGACTCTAGACTTGGCAGCAGCATGAGGAGGCGGTATATAGGGGCCCATGGCAGATTAGGGGCCTGGCAGCAGCTATGTGAGGCCCGTAATCTGCCTGCACCCTATGTCAAAAAATTTAACACACCAGCAGTGTGAAGAGACCTGAAAGTGGCACATGGCAGCAGAGTGTGGCGATGGAGACAGCAGCAATGGGAGGCCGTACAGGGACCCATGAGAGACTCTGGACTTGGCAGCAGCATGAGGAGGCGGTATATAGGGGCCCATGGCAGATTAGGGGCCTGGCAGCAGCTATGTGAGGCCCGTTATCTTGCAGCACCCTATGTCAAAAAATTAAACACACCAGCAGTGTGAAGAGACCTGAAAGTGGCACATGGCAGCAGAGTGTGGCGATGGAGACAGCAGCAATGGGAGGCCGTACAGGGACCCATGAGAGACTCTAGACTTGGCAGCAGCATGAGGAGGCGGTATATAGGGGCCCATGGCAGATTAGGGGCCTGGCAGCAGCTATGTGAGGCCCGTAATCTGCCTGCACCCTATGTCAAAAAATTAAACACACCAGCAGTGTGAAGAGACCTGAAAGTGGCACATGGCAGCAGAGTGTGGCGATGGAGACAGCAGCAATGGGAGGCCGTACAGGGACCCATGAGAGACTCTGGACTTGGCAGCAGCATGAGGAGGCGGTATATAGGGGCCCATGGCAGATTAGGGGCCTGGCAGCAGCTATGTGAGGCCCGTTATCTTGCAGCACCCTATGTCAAAAAATTAAACACACCAGCAGTGTGAAGAGACCTGAAAGTGGCACATGGCAGCAGAGTGTGGCGATGGAGACAGCAGCAATGGGAGGCCGTACAGGGACCCATGAGAGACTCTAGACTTGGCAGCAGCATGAGGAGGCGGTATATAGGGGCCCATGGCAGATTAGGGGCCTGGCAGCAGCTATGTGAGGCCCGTAATCTGCCTGCACCCTATGTCAAAAAATTAAACACACCAGCAGTGTGAAGAGACCTGAAAGTGGCACATGGCAGCAGAGTGTGGCGATGGAGACAGCAGCAATGGGAGGCCGTACAGGGACCCATGAGAGACTCTGGACTTGGCAGCAGCATGAGGAGGCGGTATATAGGGGCCCATGGCAGATTAGGGGCCTGGCAGCAGCTATGTGAGGCCCGTAATCTGCCTGCACCCTATGTCAAAAAATTAAACACACCAGCAGTGTGAAGAGACCTGAAAGTGGCACATGGCAGCAGAGTGTGGCGATGGAGACAGCAGCAATGGGAGGCCGTACAGGGACCCATGAGAGACTCTAGACTTGGCAGCAGCATGAGGAGGCGGTATATAGGGGCCCATGGCAGATTAGGGGCCTGGCAGCAGCTATGTGAGGCCCGTAATCTGCCTGCACCCTATGTCAAAAAATTAAACACACCAGCAGTGTGAAGAGACCTGAAAGTGGCACATGGCAGCAGAGTGTGGCGATGGAGACAGCAGCAATGGGAGGCCGTACAGGGACCCATGAGAGACTCTAGACTTGGCAGCAGCATGAGGAGGCGGTATATAGGGGCCCATGGCAGATTAGGGGCCTGGCAGCAGCTATGTGAGGCCCGTAATCTGCCTGCACCCTATGTCAAAAAATTAAACACACCAGCAGTGTGAAGAGACCTGAAAGTGGCACATGGCAGCAGAGTGTGGCGATGGAGACAGCAGCAATGGGAGGCCGTACAGGGACCCATGAGAGACTCTAGACTTGGCAGCAGCATGAGGAGGCGGTTTATAGGGGCCCATGGCAGATTAGGGGCCTGGCAGCAGCTATGTGAGGCCCGTAATCTGCCTGCACCCTATGTCAAAAAATTTAACACACCAGCAGTGTGAAGAGACCTGAAAGTGGCACATGGCAGCAGAGTGTGGCGATGGAGACAGCAGCAATGGGAGGCCGTACAGGGACCCATGAGAGACTCTGGACTTGGCAGCAGCATGAGGAGGCGGTATATAGGGGCCCATGGCAGATTAGGGGCCTGGCAGCAGCTATGTGAGGCCCGTTATCTTGCAGCACCCTATGTCAAAAAATTAAACACACCAGCAGTGTGAAGAGACCTGAAAGTGGCACATGGCAGCAGAGTGTGGCGATGGAGACAGCAGCAATGGGAGGCCGTACAGGGACCCATGAGAGACTCTAGACTTGGCAGCAGCATGAGGAGGCGGTATATAGGGGCCCATGGCAGATTAGGGGCCTGGCAGCAGCTATGTGAGGCCCGTAATCTGCCTGCACCCTATGTCAAAAAATTAAACACACCAGCAGTGTGAAGAGACCTGAAAGTGGCACATGGCAGCAGAGTGTGGCGATGGAGACAGCAGCAATGGGAGGCCGTACAGGGACCCATGAGAGACTCTGGACTTGGCAGCAGCATGAGGAGGCGGTATATAGGGGCCCATGGCAGATTATGGGCCTGGCAGCAGCTATGTGAGGCCCGTAATCTGCCTGCACCCTATGTCAAAAAATTAAACACACCAGCAGTGTGAAGAGACCTGAAAGTGGCACATGGCAGCAGAGTGTGGCGATGGAGACAGCAGCAATGGGAGGCCGTACAGGGACCCATGAGAGACTCTGGACTTGGCAGCAGCATGAGGAGGCGGTATATAGGGGCCCATGGCAGATTAGGGGCCTGGCAGCAGCTATGTGAGGCCCGTAATCTGCCTGCACCCTATGTCAAAAAATTAAACACACCAGCAGTGTGAAGAGACCTGAAAGTGGCACATGGCAGCAGAGTGTGGCGATGGAGACAGCAGCAATGGGAGGCCGTACAGGGACCCATGAGAGACTCTAGACTTGGCAGCAGCATGAGGAGGCGGTATATAGGGGCCCATGGCAGATTAGGGGCCTGGCAGCAGCTATGTGAGGCCCGTAATCTGCCTGCACCCTATGTCAAAAAATTAAACACACCAGCAGTGTGAAGAGACCTGAAAGTGGCACATGGCAGCAGAGTGTGGCGATGGAGACAGCAGCAATGGGAGGCCGTACAGGGACCCATGAGAGACTCTGGACTTGGCAGCAGCATGAGGAGGCGGTATATAGGGGCCCATGGCAGATTAGGGGCCTGGCAGCAGCTATGTGAGGCCCGTAATCTGCCTGCACCCTATGTCAAAAAATTAAACACACCAGCAGTGTGAAGAGACCTGAAAGTGGCACATGGCAGAGTGTGGCGATGGAGACAGCAGCAATGGGAGGCCGTACAGGGACCCATGACAGACTCTAGACTTGGCAGCAGCATGAGGAGGCGGTATATAGGGGCCCATGGCAGATTAGGGGCCTGGCAGCAGCTATGTGAGGCCCGTAATCTGCCTGCACCCTATGTCAAAAAATTAAACACACCAGCAGTGTGAAGAGACCTGAAAGTGGCACATGGCAGCAGAGTGTGGCGATGGAGACAGCAGCAATGGGAGGCCGTACAGGGACCCATGAGAGACTCTGGACTTGGCAGCAGCATGAGGAGGCGGTATATAGGGGCCCATGGCAGATTAGGGGCCTGGCAGCAGCTATGTGAGGCCCGTAATCTGCCTGCACCCTATGTCAAAAAATTAAACACACCAGCAGTGTGAAGAGACCTGAAAGTGGCACATGGCAGAGTGTGGCGATGGAGACAGCAGCAATGGGAGGCCGTACAGGGACCCATGACAGACTCTAGACTTGGCAGCAGCATGAGGAGGCGGTATATAGGGGCCCATGGCAGATTAGGGGCCTGGCAGCAGCTATGTGAGGCCCGTAATCTGCCTGCACCCTATGTCAAAAAATTTAACACACCAGCAGTGTGAAGAGACCTGAAAGTGGCACATGGCAGCAGAGTGTGGCGATGGAGACAGCAGCAATGGGAGGCCGTACAGGGACCCATGAGAGACTCTGGACTTGGCAGCAGCATGAGGAGGCGGTATATAGGGGCCCATGGCAGATTAGGGGCCTGGCAGCAGCTATGTGAGGCCCGTAATCTGCCTGCACCCTATGTCAAAAAATTAAACACACCAGCAGTGTGAAGAGACCTGAAAGTGGCACATGGCAGCAGAGTGTGGCGATGGAGACAGCAGCAATGGGAGGCCGTACAGGGACCCATGAGAGACTCTGGACCTAGCAGCAGCATGAGGAGGCGGTATATAGGGGCCTATGGCAGATTAGAGGCCTGGCAGCAGCTATAGGAGGCCCGTAATCTGCCAGCACCCTATGTCAAAAAATTAAACACACCAGCAGTGTGAGGAGACCTGAAAGTGGCACATGTTTGAGGCATGATTCATGGCGGATTTAGTCAGTTGTGTCAGGAACTGGTGGTTTGAAATCCAGACTAATCCACGCCTGATTCATTTTCACAAACGTGAGTCTCTCCACACTTTGGGTGGACAGTCGTGTCCTCCGCGGAGTTACAATACCTCCTGCCGCACTAAACACGCGCTCCGATGCCACGCTACTGGCCGGGCATGACAGCCTTTCAAGGGCAAATTCAGCTAGTTGGGGCCAAAGGTCAAGTTTCGTTGCCCAGTAGTCAAGGGGATTGTCTACCTCGGTTGGCAGGGTGCTGTCCAAGTAGGCCCAAGCCTGTTGTTTGAGCTCCTGCTCCAGGTCCACCTGATGCTGCTGCTGCTGCTGCGGCTGGTTAGTAGTTTCCTCACTGCGCTGGTGAAGAAAGCTACTCATCATCGACTGCAGACTGAGGCAGCCGCTGCTGGTGGAGCTGCCACTGCTCCTACCACCCCACCCCTCCCCTGCTGCCATGCCAGCGGAACGCGAGCGCACAGGGCCCACAGTGTCTGAGGATGGACGTTGGCGCACAAAGGCAGAGACCAACTGACTACATAGGTGGTTTTTATAGTACGTAATTTTGGCCTCCCTCTCAGCAGGTGTGAAAAAGGCCACCATTTTGGACCGGTAGCGAGGGTCCAACAAGGTGGACAGCCAAAAGTCATCCCTCTGTCTGATGGTTATTATTCGGCTGTCGCTACGCAAGCAACCGAGCATGCTATAGGCCATTTGTGCCAAGGAATGCGAGGGACTCCCTGCCTCCATCTCCACAGCATACTGCCACGGTGCGTCTGGGTCCTCTGTCTCCTCCTCCTCCTCCTCTACCAGATGCTCCTGCTCCTCCACTCCTGTCCGCTGAGTGGAAAAACCACCCATTTCACTCAATAATTCCTGAGCACAAATGTCCTCCTCTACCTCCTCCTCTTCTTCCTGTCCTGCCCCCACAGGGGTCATGTGGCGTTGAGATCTGTGCGCCACGTCTACCGCACCCTGACCAGCCATTGTTAACAGCATTTGTTCCAGGACGTGCAACAGAGGAATGACGTCGTTCATCCCATAGTCCTGCCGACTCACGAATAGCGTGGCCTCCTCAAAGGGCCTGAGCAAGCGGCAGGTGTCACGCATGAGCTGCCAATGGCTGACATCTAAGTTACACAGGGGAGTACCTTTATCCGCTTGTAACATCAGGAAATCGGTGATGGCCTTTCGCTGCTCGTAAAGGCGGTCTAACATGTGTAGGGTTGAATTCCACCTTGTTGCAACGTCGCAGATCAGGCGATGCTGTGGAATTCCGTTCTGCCGCTGCAGCTCAATGAGGGTGTTCTTTGCGGTGTAGGAATGGCTGAAATGCATGCACAGTTTACGTGACATTTTAAGGATGTCTTGCAGTGGGATGGTAAATTTTAGGAACCGCTTGACAACCAGATTGAACACGTGAGCCATGCATGGCGCATGGCACAACCTTCCTTGACGCAGAGCAGACACCATGTTCTTTCCGTTGTCAGTCAACATGGTTCCGATTTTTAGTTTGCGCGGAGACAGCCATCTGTCGATTTCTCTGTTCATTACACTCAGCAGTTCCTCCCCTGTGTGACTACGTTCGCCAAGGCATACCAGGTGCAGCACAGCGTGACACCGTTGCGCCCTGCACATGTGATATGCCGGTCGGGTAATGGGACTTGGCACGGGGGTGGCGGCTGAGGACACGGCGGAAAAAGAGGTGGTAGAGGCGGACATGCTTGCTGGACCAAGGACGTGCAAACGTGGAGGCAAAAGCGTCGTGACCTGTCCAAGTTGCTGGTGCGGCTGTGCCGGCACCACGTTCACCCAGTGGGCCGTAAATGACATGTACTGTCCCTGACCGTAGTTACAGCTCCACACGTCGGCGCTGCCGTGCACTTTGGCAGAGACCGACATGCTCAAAGACTGGCCCACCATCTCTTCTACATGTGAATGCAGGGCTGGCACTGCCTTTTGGGCAAAGAAATGACGGCTTGGCACTCTCCACCGCGGCGCGGCACAAGCCATCATTTCTCGGAAAGGTGCTGAGTCCACCAGTTGGAAAGGGAGGGACTGCAGCACCAGCAACTTGGACAGGAGGACGTTCAGCTTTTGCACCGTCGGGTGCGTGCTCGCAAACTGTTGTCTCTTGGATACGGATTCCAAGAAAGACTGTTGACGGAATCCGAGAAGAGGAGTAGCAGGAGAAGGAGCATCTGAACGAGCGGAAGATGCCAACGAGCGACAACTCCCCTCAGCAGAGGTGTTGGAGCCTTGACTGGCTGATAGAGGGCGATTGACGACGTCGGGTGACGGAGCAAGTAACGGAGCGGGTGATGGAGCGGGGGCTGGGGCAGGCAGAACCGCCGTATGTTTATCACGGTTTTCCCAGGCCACCGAATGGTGACGCTGCATATGCTGACGCAACGCTGTAGTCCCAACATGGGCCCCCTGGCCACGCTTGCATTTCTGGCCACATAGTCGACATACGGCTACGTTTACTTCCTCGGGCGGCTTGAGGAAAAATTGCCACACCACCGAGTAGGAAACTTTGCCCCCGCTACTCTTCACTGGCTGACTGCTACTTCCTCCGTGCGCACCGGCACCACTACTGGCCGTGGTGGTAGGCTGCAGTGGAGCTGGTGCTCTACTCCGTGGACGTTTGGCTCCACTGACACTGATGCGACCCTGCTGCTGTCTCCTGGGCAACCCACCGACTGTTTTGCTCGCTGCCAAGCTGCCACCCTCTTCTCCTGATGATGCGGAAGAAATTGCCTGATGACGACGAGGCTGCCAAGTGCGATCAACCTCCTCATCATCAAGTAGGGTCTCCGCCTCACTACTAGCCCCCTCGGCTGCGTCTGGGTCAGGAGACAGACCTGTCTCTAGACCGGCTACCGAGCCACTCTCCTCGCCAGTACTTGTTCGCTTGGCTGCTGAAAAGGCCGATGTCTCCCCCCGTTCCTGACCGCCCTCTGTTAGCTCTTCCTCACTGTAAAGTGGGGCTGAGCCCACAGCATGCGATACTTCGCTTGGTGAGGGAACAGCAAAGGACAGGGGCAGGTAGAGGACACGTGATTTCAGTGGGCTTGGTCCCGGGCCATGCCAACTAACGGTTGTGTCTGACGTACCCACCGACCGTTGGCTGTAGGTGTCAGAGGTGACCTGGGAAGAGGAAGACGACCGAGCCAACCAATCAATGACGGCAGGGTTGTCGGTGGAGACACGACCGCTGGATGACACCGGGAGCACTGGCCTCTGGCTGCGAATACTGCTGCCTCGACCCCTTCCTCTGCTGCCACGTCTGCTCGCTCCTAAAACATTGCCTCCTCTGCCACTCCTCTGCATGTTGTCTGACATACTATTTAATTCAACGATTAGGTGTCCCTGAGTAACAATTCTCTGGCACTCAGTAACAATTCTGTCTGTCCCTGAGTATGAATTCTGTGGCCCTGAGTAACAATTCTGTGTCTGTGCGAGTAACAATTCTGTGTCTGTGCGAGTAACAATTCTGTGTCTGTGCAAGTAACAATTTTGTGTCTGTGCGAGTAACAATTCTCTGGCACTCAGTAACAATTCTGTCTGTCCCTGAGTAACAATTCTCTGGCACTCAGTAACAATTCTGTCTGTCCCTGAGTAACAATTCTCTGGCACTCAGTAACAATTCTGTCTGTCCCTGAGTATGAATTCTGTGGCCCTGAGTAACAATTCTGTGTCTGTGCGAGTAACAATTCTGTGTCTGTGCAAGTAACAATTTTGTGTCTGTGCGAGTAACAATTCTCTGGCACTCAGTAACAATTCTGTCTGTCCCTGAGTAACAATTCTCTGGCACTCAGTAACAATTCTGTCTGTCCCTGAGTATGAATTCTGTGGCCCTGAGTAACAATTCTGTGTCTGTGCGAGTAACAATTCTGTGTCTGTGCAAGTAACAATTTTGTGTCTGTGCGAGTAACAATTCTCTGGCACTCAGTAACAATTCTGTCTGTCCCTGAGTAACAATTCTCTGGCACTCAGTAACAATTCTGTCTGTCCCTGAGTAACAATTCTCTGGCACTCAGTAACAATTCTGTGTCTGTGCGAGTAACAATTCTGTGTCTGTGCAAGTAACAATTTTGTGTCTGTGCGAGTAACAATTCTCTGGCACTCAGTAACAATTCTGTCTGTCCCTGAGTAACAATTCTCTGGCACTCAGTAACAATTCTGTCTGTCCCTGAGTAACAATTCTCTGGCACTCAGTAACAATTCTGTCTGTCCCTGAGTATGAATTCTGTGGCCCTGAGTAACAATTCTGTGTCTGTGCGAGTAACAATTCTGTGTCTGTGCAAGTAACAATTTTGTGTCTGTGCGAGTAACAATTCTCTGGCACTCAGTAACAATTCTGTCTGTCCCTGAGTAACAATTCTCTGGCACTCAGTAACAATTCTGTCTGTCCCTGAGTAACAATTCTCTGGCACTCAGTAACAATTCTGTCTGTCCCTGAGTAACAATTCTCTGGCACTCAGTAACAATTCTGTCTGTCCCTGAGTATGAATTCTGTGGCCCTGAGTAACAATTCTGTGTCTGTGCGAGTAACAATTCTGTGTCTGTGCAAGTAACAATTTTGTGTCTGTGCGAGTAACAATTCTCTGGCACTCAGTAACAATTCTGTCTGTCCCTGAGTAACAATTCTCTGGCACTCAGTAACAATTCTGTCTGTCCCTAAGTAACAATTCTCTGGCACTCAGTAACAATTCTGTCTGTCCCTGAGTATGAATTCTGTGGCCCTGAGTAACAATTCTGTGTCTGTGCGAGTAACAATTCTGTGTCTGTGCAAGTAACAATTTTGTGTCTGTGCGAGTAACAATTCTCTGGCACTCAGTAACAATTCTGTCTGTCCCTGAGTAACAATTCTCTGGCACTCAGTAACAATTCTGTCTGTCCCTGAGTAACAATTCTCTGGCACTCAGTAACAATTCTGTCTGTCCCTGAGTATGAATTCTGTGGCCCTGAGTAACAATTCTGTGTCTGTGCGAGTAACAATTCTGTGTCTGTGCAAGTAACAATTTTGTGTCTGTGCGAGTAACAATTCTCTGGCACTCAGTAACAATTCTGTCTGTCCCTGAGTAACAATTCTCTGGCACTCAGTAACAATTCTGTCTGTCCCTGAGTAACAATTCTCTGGCACTCAGTAACAATTCTGTCTGTCCCTGAGTAACAATTCTCTGGCACTCAGTAACAATTCTGTCTGTCCCTGAGTATGAATTCTGTGGCCCTGAGTAACAATTCTGTGTCTGTGCGAGTAACAATTCTGTGTCTGTGCAAGTAACAATTTTGTGTCTGTGCGAGTAACAATTCTCTGGCACTCAGTAACAATTCTGTCTGTCCCTGAGTAACAATTCTCTGGCACTCAGTAACAATTCTGTCTGTCCCTGAGTAACAATTCTCTGGCACTCAGTAACAATTCTGTCTGTCCCTGAGTATGAATTCTGTGGCCCTGAGTAACAATTCTGTGTCTGTGCGAGTAACAATTCTGTGTCTGTGCAAGTAACAATTTTGTGTCTGTGCGAGTAACAATTCTCTGGCACTCAGTAACAATTCTGTCTGTCCCTGAGTAACAATTCTCTGGCACTCAGTAACAATTCTGTCTGTCCCTAAGTAACAATTCTCTGGCACTCAGTAACAATTCTGTCTGTCCCTGAGTATGAATTCTGTGGCCCTGAGTAACAATTCTGTGTCTGTGCGAGTAACAATTCTGTGTCTGTGCAAGTAACAATTTTGTGTCTGTGCGAGTAACAATTCTCTGGCACTCAGTAACAATTCTGTCTGTCCCTGAGTAACAATTCTCTGGCACTCAGTAACAATTCTGTCTGTCCCTGAGTAACAATTCTCTGGCACTCAGTAACAATTCTGTCTGTCCCTGAGTATGAATTCTGTGGCCCTGAGTAACAATTCTGTGTCTGTGCGAGTAACAATTCTGTGTCTGTGCAAGTAACAATTTTGTGTCTGTGCGAGTAACAATTCTCTGGCACTCAGTAACAATTCTGTCTGTCCCTGAGTAACAATTCTCTGGCACTCAGTAACAATTCTGTCTGTCCCTGAGTAACAATTCTCTGGCACTCAGTAACAATTCTGTCTGTCCCTGAGTATGAATTCTGTGGCCCTGAGTAACAATTCTGTGTCTGTGCGAGTAACAATTCTGTGTCTGTGCAAGTAACAATTTTGTGTCTGTGCGAGTAACAATTCTCTGGCACTCAGTAACAATTCTGTCTGTCCCTGAGTAACAATTCTCTGGCACTCAGTAACAATTCTGTCTGTCCCTGAGTAACAATTCTCTGGCACTCAGTAACAATTCTGTCTGTCCCTGAGTAACAATTCTCTGGCACTCAGTAACAATTCTGTCTGTCCCTGAGTATGAATTCTGTGGCCCTGAGTAACAATTCTGTCTGTGCGAGTAACAATTCTGTGTCTGTGCAAGTAACAATTTTGTGTCTGTGCGAGTAACAATTCTCTGGCACTCAGTAACAATTCTGTCTGTCCCTGAGTAACAATTCTCTGGCACTCAGTAACAATTCTGTCTGTCCCTGAGTAACAATTCTCTGGCACTCAGTAACAATTCTGTCTGTCCCTGAGTAACAATTCTCTGGCACTCAGTAACAATTCTGTCTGTCCCTGAGTAACAATTCTGTCTGTCCCTGAGAATGAATTCTGTGGCCCTGAGTAAGAATTCTCTGGCACTCAGTAACAATTCTGTCTGTCCCTGAGTAACAATTCTCTGGCACTCAGTAACAATTCTGTCTGTCCCTGAGTAAAAATTCTGTGGCCCTAATAACGTTTCTGTGGCCCTAAGTAACAATTCTCTGGCACTGAGTGAAAATTCTGTCTGTCCCTGAGTATGAATTCTGTGGCCCTAACTAGCGTTTCTTTGTCCCTAAATAACGATTCTGTGGCCCTCATTAACAAGTCTGTGTCCCTGAGTAATGGTTCTCTGTCCCTAAGTAACTTCTCTCTGTCCCCAATTCTCGTTTCTGTGGCCCTAACTCTGTCCCTGTCCCTAGTACAGAGCGGTCTGCCTCTGTTCAATGACTGCAGGCAAATGAAGATTTCCAAAATGGCCGCTATATATACCTCGACCATTACACAGTGCTGGCTGGCTGGCTGCTGATTGGCTGATGCGATCACATGTCGTTGAGGAATGCATTATGGGGCAGCGCGCCTTGTCTGCGCGCCTTCCCCGACATCCCCGCTCCGTCGCCGCACATGTCAGCCGCCATTTTCGGAAAAATTTTGATTCGCGCGTCCGAATTAGGCTGTTTTTCGGATTCGGCACGAATCGAAATTTTTCCGATATTCGACTCGAATTCCACTTCGGATACTTCGATTCGCTCATCTCTAATCTCAATCCATTGTCCCTTCCCTCTCTCCCTGGGACAAAGCCCACCTGATCCATATGTACCCACTCTGGCATCAGGTCCCTCAGCCTTGTCCCAAGACTTTTGCATATAATTTGGTATCAGCATTCAACAACGATATCGGCCTATAATTGCACACTGCAAACTATCTTTCCCTTCTTTCAAAATAAGCACGGTATATGCTTGTAGAGATTCTTCCCTCATTTCCAAACTCTCACCTATTGCATTCATATAGTGACACATTTTAGGTACAAGAAGATCCTTGAATTTTTTCAAACATCTTACAGTATACCCAGCAGGTCCTGGGCTTTTGCCTAATGACAAGTTGTTTAAGGCTAAATTAATCTCTTCCGGGGTAATAGGGATTTCCAGAGTCTCCAGTTTTTTTTGTGCTAATCGGGGTAGCTCTAGTCCTCTAAGATAGTTCTGTCTTCTTTCTTTCCTCTCCTCCTCACTTTCCCCATTATTCCTCTCCTTTACATAATATAATTCACTGTAAAAGGTATGAAACCTTCTGGCAATATGAGGTTTTATACATAATATCCCCTTTCCTAGCTCAAATTTTTCCTATGAAGTTCCTAGTTTTCTTGTTCCTAAGTCTTCTCATTAGGTATTTTCCTGGTCTATTCCCCCATTGGTCTTTCTTTGGCTACTTTATTATATATCCTCCTGGAATCCTGTTCCATCAGGTCTTTCAACTCATCTCTTTTTATTATCTCCTGGCATTTCTCTATACCCCTTTTTTATGCATTTGTTCCAGTTTGTATAGTTCTTCTATAATCTGCTTTATATGTTTCCCCTTCTTTCCTTCTTCTTTTCTATACCTATGGAGATCAGTATACCTCTTATGTATTCCTTATGTGATTCCCATACTGTTGCTTCAGACATTTCCTCAGCCTCATTTAATTCAAAGAATTGTTCAATCTCCCATCTTAAGTTCTTCTCAACTTCGGGTTCCTGCAAAAGTGATTCATTCAATTTCCCAGAAATAGTTCTATCTTCCCCCCTCCTTATTTGTAACCTCATTGTGACAGGGGAGTTGTCAGATAATGACATAACCTCTCTATTGGATCCCTTCAATACGTCTAACTGTCTGTACTCAATCATTATATAATCCAATCTTGACTATGTACCATGTACATGACAATAGAAAGTATAGTCTTTCCCTAATCTTTCCCTAGGTTGATTTATCCTCCACACATCTACCAACTGATGCTTATGCATTAACTTCTTCAGTGATTTAAGTCTCTTGTCTCCCTCTCTCCTCACCCCCGATGACATATCCCACCTTGGGTCCATACATAGATTAAAATCCCCTGCCACAACCAGGTATCCAATATTATATTCTACCAGTTTTCTTATAGCCCCCTCTAAGAATCCCACTTGATTCTTATTGCGGCAATATATATTGGCAAACGTATATTCCTTTCCTTCCAATTTTCCTCTGATGAGCAAATAAAGACCCCCCGGGTCTTCCATTCTGTCCTCCAGATCAAAATTGACTTTTGTCAAAATCCCAGTTGCCACTCCTTTTGCTCCCTTTACAGGTGAGTCTGCATATAGCCAAAGTTGATATTGTTTCGAATACAGTTTTACATTGGTATTTCTAGTTAAGTGAGTTTCTTGGAGGAATATTATGTCTACTGAATATTGCTGTATCTCCCTAAGTATCTTATATCTTTTTTGGGGGGGAATTTAACCCTTTCACATTATAAGTCAGAAACTTGATCTCATTCATTACTCTCTTTGTTGTTTTGGCCCCTCATCTTCCCTCCACATTTACATAGATACATCCCCCTTTTTTCCCCCCTCCTATTCATCATCCCTCTCCCACACCCCCTGGCCTACTATTAACCATAGAATATGTCTAAAAAGAACCTTCCTAGCGATTCCTACTTTAGGGTATAGCTCGGAACATGACCACCCATCCATCACCTGGTCTGATATATTTCCAGGTCCCAGTGGACAGCCTTCTGCCGTTTCGGGATGCAAATCTGCCCCCATTGCTTAAACCCACTCTCTCGCACTCTATATCCCCTCAAGAGTATGAACCGTTGGGGTGTATATTATTCTGACATTTCCTTACTCGGATCCTTAGGAAGAGGAGAGGACCTGGGCAAAAGGAGGAAGACAGGGGAGGAAAAAAAAAAAAATAAGGAAGAGGTGGGGAGATGGGGTGAGAGGTAATCTCCCCCACCCCCTGCCCTCCCTCCTAAGTCTTCCATTCTCCTGTCCCCCCATCTCCCTAATCCACCTCCCTCCCTTCTACTCCTCTTCCTGCTAATTCCTCCTCCCTGGAACCTGTTGCCACCTTCCTGATCCCTGAACTTTATCTCCCCATCTTCCTCTGACTATCCTGGGACCAAGACTCTCTGCAATTCTAGTTTATCACAAAAATCATTATAGTCTTCAGGATCTCTCAGTCTTGCCGATCTTCCATCTTTACAGCCAAAGAAGCAGATGACCCCCAGTTATATCTGACTTTTTTCACTCTCATATGAGTTAGTAAAGGTTTTAAAGACCTCCTCCTAGCCAGTGTCTCTGGGGCCATATCTGCGTAAATTTGTAATACTGCTTCTTCATATTTTATCTCGGAAAAATCCTGTGTCCCTTTCCAAATCTATTCTCTATCTCCTAGATTCTGGAACCTCACGATCACATCTCTAGGACTTTCCATAGGAATTCCCTTTGGGCATCTGATCCTATATACTCTGTCCATTTCTAGGGTATCGATCATTTCTCTACCCATTAATGGGTTACAGATTTTTTTTTTTTTTTTCTGGAAGATCCTCATCTTGTCCCATTTCTTCTGGCAACCCTCTAATCCTTAGATTATTCCTTCTGAAACAGTTATCTTGTTCTTCCACTTTGAGGAATAATTCTCTCTGTTCTCTCCGCTCCTCTTCAACTTGTTTCTCCTAGGTACTTAACTTTTTTTCATGTTCCTCTGATTTTCTCTCAATTTTTTCCATTCGCCTTAGCAAATGACTCAAATCGCCACGTAGGTTCCGATCTCTTTTTTCAACACAGTCTCCATTTTTGCAAACATTTTAGATAGATCTAATTTTGAAATTGGATGGGCCATGGCCCCTTCTTGATCTGCTCTTCTTTGTTCTCCTATATTTTCTATATGAGGAAGTTCTTTGTCCTAGTTCTCCTCCATCGTCCCAAATGAAAATCTTTTGTTGGTCTCCTCCTAAATTAGAATGCCTTACTTGATCATTTTCTTCATTTTGGGATTCAGGGCTTTCTCTTGAGTAGGCAAATATTTTTTTATATTTGAGGAACTCACTAATGCTTGGGGGGGGGGTTGCACTCCCTCTTTTTTTTGGTTCTTCCCTCTTTTCTTCTCTCTTCTTCCCACTTTTCCTCCGTAAACTAAATTATTTATTGGATTCTCTTGCCACTCCCAGGTCCAAAAAGCAATAATGTTATACTTTTTTTCAAATTGCACAATATCCAAGTAAATGTATAGTCCCGCTATGTCACAAAATTCTTTAAAGTCTCCCCTGTTTTTCCTCTTCAAACAGCTACCACCTTTCTATTATACAGGATTCCCATTCTGTGTGCTCTCTCAACTCGCCCACTAGGAGCTACTGTGGTACTGATTTTTCTCTCTCTTTAAGACTTTAAACGATCGTGTATTTCATCTTTGTGATTACGCAGTGGATTCATGCAATAGGGTGGGGGGGTATAATTGTTGCTTTAATACGTTTCCAATTTTATTATTTTAATTTTAATGTCACTTTTCACAACCACTCAACTTCGGACTTATAGTTTTTCCAAATCAGGAGAGATACCAGTATGGAATGCTGGGACTTATAATTTTCCAGAGACAATAGAGATGCAAGTATGGAGCATAGGGACTTGTTATTTCCGGAGACAGGGCCTTTAGTTTTCCAATAACAGGAGAGACACAAGTATAGAGCACTAGGACTTGTGGTTTTCCAGAGACAGGAGATGTACAAGTAATGTGTGCTTGGACCTGTAATTTTCCAGACACAAGAAAGATACAAGAATAGAACACTGGGACCTGTGGTTTTCCAGAGACAGGAGACATACAGGTATGGAGCACTGGGGCCTGTATTTTTCCAAAGATAGGAGAGATGCAAGTATGCTGGGACTAGTAGTTTTCCAAAGACAAAAGAAATACAAGTATGGAACACTGGGACTTATAGTTTTCCAGAGACAGGAAAGATACTAATATGAAGCTATGGAACCTTTCGTTTTCCAGAGACGAAAGAAACGCAAGTATAGGGCGCTGGGACTTGTACTTTTCCCGACACAGCAGAAGTAAAAGTATTATGCAGTGGGACCTGTAGTTTTCCAGAGACAGGAGAGATACCAGTATGTCGCACTGAAACTTGTAGTTTTCCAGGGACAGGGGAGACCCAACTATAAGGCTCAGTAGAGATGCAAGTATGGAGCGCTGGGACCTGTAGTTCTCCAGCGGCCCAAGAATGGGGCGCTGGGACTTGTAGTTTTCTAGAGACAAGAGAGTTGCAAGTAGTAATATGTTGGAACAAGACCCAAAATTAAGCAGGAGAGGTAGGAAAAATACACAAATTGTCCTTTGGATTTCTCTCCTTTTTTTCCCCCCTCTTTCTTTTAATCTGTTAGGGCACTAGGATTTTCATAGGATAAGAGGGTGGACAAGATCCACTCATATCTGTGGCAATGATTTTACAGATCCTGCCTGCCAACCTCCTGTGTTATCTGAGCATGCTCTCCTCCATGCATTCAGGCAGTCTCTGTATGCCTATCAAGTCCCCTCCCTGCTCCTAGGTCCCAGTCTCTCTGCGCCCATCCGCCTCCAGTCTGCAGCTGCTCATGCCCCCCCCCCGCACCACTCACCGACCTGCTCTTCACCGACTCTCACTCGGATACCGATCAGCCACAGTACTTTCAGTTCGGATCTCCGGTCCCAGGCTCCAGGGAGGAAGATATTTTCATTACACAGTCCTCATATTTCACCCCCAGTGGTGCTGCAGTGGGTCAGCATCCTGGACTTGCCAGCCACGCTGCTGACACCTCCATGTTACGGCTCCTCCCCCGGCAAGCTTTATCGTCAGAGTAAACACAATTTCTTAAAGGGTAACGCCACTTTCGTAGGGGAAAAATATAGCAAATTGAAATATATGGCTTATACTAGTGCGACAAAAGTCACTGTACTTGAATGTTAATAAAAATTTGTTTTTCCTTTTCAGTCTGCAGTGATGTTTTTTTCTGTAAAATGCAATATGGTCACCTGGAGGTGTTCTGTACACAGAATGTGTGCAGAACTCCCCCCCAGAAACAATTTCTTGCTTGTGTAATTGGCCCACTGATTTTCCCAGAAGGCTGCACTAAGACAAAATCAGATTTCAGGCATCCCCTGCAACACAAAATGTCATTTTGGTGAGATACTCCCATTAGGAAATTATGTCTAAAAGGGATTTCAGACCCTGCAATTTTCCTCAGCCAGATGGAATAATGGTCTGGCTATAACCTGGCTAAGTTCTTTGAGGACTCTCGAATTTAAGCAATCTGGTGCTGGTGTTTTTATTTGTTAAGTTTTTCAAATCTTTTTTGGACACTGGCTTCTGTTAGCCACAAGGGTGCATTCCATGCTGTGTTATGGACAATACAGTCGTGATTATTATATTCCTCCTGTTCCTTGGCAAAAACTGAAGAGAAGAATGTATTTAATACAGTTGCCTTCCTTTGTCACTTGTAACCAACTTCCCCCCAATCATCAGATGTCTTTCATGGCCTTGTTTTGCTCCTCTGATTGTGCTCTTACATTTCTTATTGCATTCTTTGTACCATTGGAATGCCCATGATGCCTGCCCAGCCTTATTTTTTAAAGGCCATTGTTTTCTCTTTTACCGTATATACTCGAGTATAAGCCGACCCGAATATAAGCCGAGGTACCTAATTTTACCACAAAAAACTGGGAAAAACTATTGACTCGAGTATAAGCCCCATCATTAGTATCAGTGGGAGGAATAGTGCCCCATCATTGGTGTCAGTGAGAGGAATAGTGTCCCATCATTGGTGTCAGTGGGAGGAATAGTGCCCCATCATTGGTGTCAGTGGGAGGAATAGTGTCCCATCATTGGTATCAGTGGGAGGAATAGTGCCCCAACATTGGTGTCAGTGGGAGGAATAGTGCCCCATAATTGGTGTCAGTGGGAGGAATAATGCCCCATCGTTAGTATCAGTGGGAGGAATAGTGCCCCATCATTGGTGTCAGTGGGAGGAATAGTGCCCCATCATTGGTGTCAGTGGGAGGAATAGTGCCCCATCATTGGTGTCAGTGGGAGGAATAGTGCCCCATCGTTGGTATCAGTGGGAGGAATAGTGCCCCATCGTTGGTGTCAGTGGGAGGAATAGTGCCCCATCGTTGGTGTCAGTGGGAGGAATAGTGCCCCATCGTTGGTGTCAGTGGGAGGAATAGTGCCCCATCGTTGGTGTCAGTGGGAGGAATAATGCCCCATCATTAATATCAGTGACACCAATGATGCGGCACTATTCCTCCCACTGACACCAATGACACTTGCTGACCCCTGTTGCAGTATGGTGCTGCTGCAGCCAGCATATGTGGTTGCAGCAGCACCTCTGCACTGCACACTTACCGGCTTTTCCCTCACTTGATTTTCACGGGTCCGCTCAGCTCCGCCTCCTCGCCCGTGATTGGCCGCCTGTGTACCTTTCCTGAGCTACAGTTCTGGCGGCCAATCACCGGTGAGGAGGCAGAGCCGAGTGGCAGGAGTGAGGGAGTGGCCGGAGTGACGGAAGGAGCAGCGCTTCCTGGATGGATCATCGTGGGACCAGAGCCAGGTAAGAGACAGCAGCCCTCTGCCCACCCCTGTACGCGCCCCCCTTGACGGAGCCTCGCACCCCCCCTGGGTATTGACTCGAGTATAAGCCGAGGGGGCCGTTTTTCAGCACAAAAAATGTGCTGAAAAACTCGGCTTATACTCGAGTATATACGGTATATGCCTTTTTCATGCTAATGTTTAGCCACCCAGGTTTAACCTTAGTTCTTTAATTTTCTGCCCACTGGAATGCACTGGCTAATGCCAATATTTAACCACTGCTGCTCCGTACTGACCACTGCCATTATTGCAATTTTGCACTGAGTTATTAACTCGCAATTGAGCGGTCATGCAATGTTGTACCAAAATTAAATGTATATTTTTTTCCACACAAGTAGAGATATATATATATATATATATATATATATATATATATATATATATATATAGCACCCTGCAGTATTACTGGTTGCAGGATGTTAAGTGAACACAAGATTACTATTATTATCATATAGTGTTTATATAGCATTTATATAGCGCTGTACAATATAGTGGGGGACAGTACATGAGACAATACAGTAATAAAACAATATACGAGAGGTTCGAGGGCCCTGTTCTTTCAAGCTTACAATCTAGGAGGGAGGGGTTAGTTGTACAGAATTAAGTGGCTGTGGGGGATGGAGTAGTAGGAGGAGTGCAGGAGATCGGCTGTTAGGTGAGGGTGGGGTAGGCTTCCCTGAAGAGATGGGTTTTCAGGGTGCGCCTAAAGGTGAGGAGGGTAGGTGACAGTCTGATGGATTGGGGTAGTGAGTTCCAGAGGATGGGGAAAGTCCTGGAGAAGTCCTGCAGTCGGGCGTGGGAGGAGGAAACCAGGGAGCTAGAAAGTAGGAGGTCTTGTGAGGAGTGAAGAGTACGTGCTGGTGGTATTTGGGTATCAGGTCAGTGAGGTAGTTTGGGGCAGTGTTACGAATGGCTTTGTACGTCAATGTTAGTAGTTTGAATTTAATGCGTTGGGCCATCGGGAGCCAATGGAGGGAATGACAGAGGGGGGTGGCAGATGCGGAGCGGTTGGTAAGGTGGATGAGTCTGGCCGCTTAGTTCAGGATAGACTGAAGCGGGGATAGTCTGTGATGAGGTAGGCCGGTGAGGAGGGAGTTGCAGTAGTCGTGTCATGAGATAATAAGGGAGTGAATGAGTTGTTTAGTAGTGTCTGGGGTTAGGAACGTACGTATTTTGGAGATGTTGTGGAGGTGGAGCCTGCAAGAGTTTGCCAGCGATTGGACATGGGGTTGGAAGGACAGATTTGAGTCTAGAGCAGGGGTGGGCAAACTTTTTGACTTGAGGGCCGCAATGGGTTCATATATTGGACCCGGGGGCCGGACCAAGAGTAGATGAATGATGTGTATGTGTCATCCATAGTAAGTATAGTAATATTCCCCCATAGTAAGCATAGTAATTAATCCCCCATATAGTAATTCATCCCCCATATAGTAATTCGTCCCCCATATAGCAATTCGTCCCCCATATAGCAATTCATCCCCCATATAGTAATTCATCCCCCATATAGTAATTCATCCCCCACATAGTAATTCATCCCCCACATAGTAATTCATCCCCCATATTAATTCATCCCCCATATAGTAATTCATCCCCCATATAGTAAGTCCCCCATATAGTAAGTCCCCCATATAGTAATTCATTCCCCATATAGTAAGTCCCCCATATAGTAAGTCCCCCATATAGTAATTCATTCCCCATATAGTAAGTCCTCCATATAGTAATTCATTTCCCATATAGTAAGTCCCCCATATAGTAATTCATTCCCCATATAGTAAGTCCCCCATATAGTAATTCATTCCCCATATAGTAAGTCCTCCATATAGTAATTCATTCCCCATATAGTAAGTCCCCCATATAGTAATTCATCCCCCATATAGTAATTCATCCCCCATATAGTAATTCATCCCCCATATAGTAAGTCCCCCATATAGTAATTCATTCCCCATATAGTAAGTCCCCCATATAGTAATTCATTCCCCATATAGTAAGTCCTCCATATAGTAATTCATTCCCCATATAGTAAGTCCCCCATATAGTAAGTCCCCCATATAGTAAGTCCCCCATATAGTAATTCATTCCCCATATAGTAAGTCCCCCATATAGTAAGTCCCCCATATAGTAATTCATTCCCCATATAGTAAGTCCCCCATATAGTAAGTCCTCCATATAGTAATTCATTCCCCATATAGTAAGTCCCCCATATAGTAAGTCCCCCATATAGTAATTCATTCCCCATATAGTAAGTCCCCCATATAGTAAGTCCTCCATATAGTAATTCATTCCCCATATAGTAAGTCCTCCATATAGTAATTCATCCCCCATATAGTAAGTCCCCCATATAGTAATTCATCCCCCATATAGTAAGTCCCCCATATAGTAAGTCCCCCATATAGTAAGTCCCCCATATAGTAAGTCCCCCCTGTGTCAATTCACTTACCTTTGCTCCGCGCGTTCCTCTCGTATTCCCGCGCCGTTCTGGTCTTCAGGGAGGACTGTGAGAGAAGAGTTTGTCACGCTGCCCCGCCTACATCCAGGCTGCCCCGCCTACATCGTGACAGCTGCAGAGTCCTGACGCCCGAGAGGAGGGAGGGGGCGGCCATCCGAGAGGGGGGGGCGGCCATCCGAGAGGAGGGGAGGGGAGAGGAGGAGAAGAGGAGAGGAGGCCGCCCGCCCGCCCGAGAGGAGGGAGGGGAGCGGGCGCCCGGCACGCATCTAAGTTTGTAAAGAGCCGCGGCTTGCCGACCACTGGCCTTGCGGGAGCCTAGCTCCGCGGGCCGGATTAAAAGGTCCGCCGGGCCGTATACGGCCCGCGGGCCGTAGTTTGCCCATTGCTGGTCTAGAGTGACACCTAGGGCTTTGGCTTACTGATGGTGGCGTTGTTGGTTGTGATGGAGAGGGTGGGGGGGGGGTTGTGGGCTGGGGGGAAAATTAGGAGCTCAGTTTTGGAAAGGTTTAATTTGAGGAAGTAGAGTGACATCCAGTCTGTCGTTCAGTAGGCAGGTGATTTAGGCGGAGACTGAAGGGGTGAGACGAGGGTTAGAGAGGTAGATTTGCGTGTCATCGGCGTAGAGGTGGTAGTTGAAGCTGTGGGAGTGTATCAGTTGGCCAAGGGAGGAGGTGTAGATGGAGAAGAGAAGGGGCCCGAGGACAGAGCCTTGGGGGACCCCAACAGAGAGGGGGAGAGAGGGGGAGGTGGCAGCGTTATAGGTAACGTTGAAGGAGCATTGGGATAGATAGGAGGAGAGCCAGGAGAGAGCGGAGTCTCTGATGCCAAGGGAGTATAGTTTATTAAGGAGGAGGGGGTGGTAAACTGTGTCGAAGGCCGCGGAGAGGTCGAGGAGTAGGAGGACTGAGTAGTGGCAATTAAGTTTGGCGGTTAGCAGGTCATTAGTGATTTTGAGTAGGGCAGTTTCGGTGGAGTGTAGGGGACAGAAGCCAGACTGTAGTGGATCAAGGAGGTTGTTGTCATTGAAGTGGGAGCTTAGGCGATTGTAGACTAAGCGCTCAAGGAGTTTGGATGAAAATGGCAACAGGGAGATGGGTCTAAGGTTGCTCAGGTCGGTGGGGTCCAGGGAGGGTTTTTTGAGTATGGGAGTGATGTGCATGTGCTTTAGGGGGGAGGGGAATGCGCGAGGGAGAGATTGAAGATGTGGGTGAGGGAGCATAGGATGGAGGAGGAGGGAGACCGGAGGAGTTGTGTGAGGACAGGGTCAAGGGGGCAAGTGGTGAGGCGGGCTTCTGAGAAGACCTTTGTGACCTCTTCAGTGGTAGCAAGGCTGAAGGAGTGGAGTGTTGGGGAGGTTTTAGTGTGCGGGATGTTAGGTGTGGTGGGGGTCAGGGCGGTTGCGAGGTCAGAGGAGGGGAGAGTTGAGGGGGTTATCGTGGGAAGGAGGCTAGGTGGGGAGTTAGATTGAGCATTGGCGATGTCTTTACGGATTGCGTTGATCTTGTTTTGGAAGTGGTTGGCAATCTCGTGGGAGGTGAGTGAGGTACTGGGTGGAGGTGGGGGGGGAGAGAGTAGGAAGTTGAAAGTGGAGAAGAGCCGGCAAGGATATGTGGAGAGGGTATTGATGAGGGTTACGAAGTAGGCTTGTTTGGCGGCTTGGAGGGAGGAGGTGTAGGTGAGGAAGGCGGATTTGTAAAGGGTGAATGCTTGAGGGGATCTGTTTTTGCGCCATAATCGCTAAAGCGTGCGACTGCGTCGTTTAAGATTTTTGGTGTGGTCATTCTGCCAGGGTTGAAGCGGTCGGGGTCTAATGCTGCGTGTGGTTAGGGGTGCTAAGGAGTCTAAGGCAGCTGACAGCGAGTTGTTATACGCAGTAGTGGCCAGGTCAGGGCAGGACAGTGGAAGGATACTGTTGTAAAGACAGTCAGCTGCAGAGTGGAGAGGGGCCAGGTTCAGGTTGCGGAGGTTACAGCTGGTGATGTTTGGGGGGGAGGTGTTTGAGGATGGGGAGATGGAGAAAGTAATGAGGTTGTGGTCAGAGAGAGGGAAAGGTGTGTTTGTGAGGTTGTGGGGGGTGCAGAGATGAGAGAAAACGAGGTCCAGGGTGTTCCCGTTGGTATGGGTGGAGGACTGTGTGCAATGTGTGAGTGCAAAAGAAGAGGTTAAGTGGAGGATTTGGGATGTAGCCGGGTTGTTGACATTGATAGGGATATTGAAGTCACCAAGGATGATGGTGGGTAGCTCAGAGGAGAGGAAGAAGGGTAGCCAGGCGAAAAAAGTTGAGGAAGCGGGATACGGGTCCAGGAGGCCGATAGATTACTGCAATCCTCAGAGGGGTGGGAGAGAAGAGCCAGATGTAGTGGGCCTTGAAGGAGGAGAAGGATAGAGAGGGGGGGTTTGGGAGGACCTGGAAGGTGCTCAGCGGTAACAAGGGCATGCCGACCCCACCACTTCTACGACTGCTCGGTCTGGGTGAATGGGTCCAGACGAGACCTCCATAGGAGAGTGCCGCAGGGGAGGTGGAGTCAGTGGCTTGGATTCAGGTTTCGGTGACCGCTAGGAGGTTGAGGGAGTGGGAGATAAGGAGGTCATGGATGGCGGGAGGGGTGGATGTGGGGAGGAGGGGGACAGGTATTAGGTTGAGGGGGTTGTGGCAGTTTGTGGGAATAGGAGGGTGCCTAGTGGGTGAGTGAGGTGGTGAGGGACCAGGGTTTGGGGAGATGTCCCCAGCGGTTAGGAGAAGAAGGGTGAGAAAGGTGGCATGGGAGCGGGATGTGCAAGAGCGTGTGGGTCTGTTAGTGATGGTGTGTGGGTCGGTGGGAGAGTGGAGTATTAGGAGGAGGTGTTGAGAGCCGTAGTGGGGAGATGGAAGGAGTGAGGGTGCGATGTATAGTTGTTTTGGGGGAGTAGGGGGGTAGAGGGAGGAGATTTTGGGAATGGAGTAGAGGAGTATAAGGAGTACAGGTGGCATATTAGCAGGGTGAGCGGAGTGCTGGTCAAGTGAGGGAGATGAAAGGTTTCACCTCAGGGCGTATTGATGCAGAAAGTCTGTCATGCAGTGGTGGATCCCGTTGAAGTAGCTTCTTGTAGCAGGAGTACTAGTGATTAGGATCTGGGTGGATGAAGATCAGTTCGGTAATTAGCAGGTAGCAAGTTCCAGTCTGCGTGAGTCCCAGGTTGGAGGGTTATGAGGGGGTCATCAGGTGGGCTGCAGGTCAGGATAGGGTTGATCATACAGTGGGCACAGGAGGTCCGGGGTGGTAGGCCTCACCGAGGCAGGGCCATTCATCGGGGGTAGGGTCGCTCGCCAAGTCTACTTCGGGGGTGGATAGAGGGGCCTGGGGTCAGGGTCGGGCTGCGTCATGGTAGGCTGTGGCAGGTCTCGCTACTCACGGGGCTAGGCAGGAGGGCCTCAGGGCCGGGTCAGGCTACGACATGGAAGGCTGGGTCGGGTCTCGTAGGCCGGGTTCATCTGTGGGAGAAAGAGTGTGGTGGGCGGCTGTGTCATCTGCTGGCTAGTTGCGGCAGTCTGTAGGCCGGCATCTGTAGGTGCTGTAGGGCCCGGCGTCTGTGGGTGCGGTAGGGCCCGGCGTCTGTGGGTGCGGTAGGCCGCATGGCAGGCCCCCCTCAGCCGGATTGGATGGAGCTCAGGGCTGTGCGGTGGCAGGGTCACGGGGGACAGCTGTGTAGCACACGGTAGGGAGCTCAGGGCTGTGCGGTAACAGGGGCACGGGGGGCGGCTGTGTAGCAGACGGTGGGGAGCAGGGAAGCAGTTCCAGTGGTGGTGGCTTACCCTCTCGGTGCCGGTGGCAGTGGCTACCCCTCTCGGTACAGGAGGCAGGACAGGAGGGAGCAGATGAAAGTGTCCTGTGGTTCAGTTACACAGACTCTGTTGAAGAAAAACCTTGGACTTGTATGCTGACAAGCAGGACTTTTGTGTTTTGATAATGAGTGAATAGAGTACAGAGGAGCTGGCTAAGGGGGTGGGAATAATAAATATATATATTATATACACACACAAGCCCAGGAACCAGAAGGAGGTGGATGGTGAGAGCTGGAGAAGGCTGTGCAGGACTCTGGAGACCTGGGCTTGGTCAGGCTGCAGAGTGGAGAAGTAAGGAGTAATCGCAGACTGTTGACAAGCAGGAAAGACAATCCTGCAGCCAGGAGGATCAGAATGCTGTCATCTGCATAGCTCTTTAACAAAGGAACAAAGGAAACACTGCCCCCCTCCCCTGCGAGACTACTATCTTCTACATTACCATGTCTCATTTCCAGTCTGTTCTCACCCCAAAAGGAACTCTTACCACACTAGCTTACCCCCCTTAATGAGGGATCAAACCTTGCTGAAGCCTGCTCTTGCCCTGTTTCTACAATTTCGATAAATCTTAGACTTTCTTCTTTGAATTAAGTAGTTATCATTTGAATTCAACATCACTTAAATACGTTCTCTTTTCTCTGTGTTTACACTATCTTGAGGCAATCTTGCCTTTGAACAAAGAAGGACCTGAGCCTTTATGTGCACTAGGGTCCCATTGAGCGCACAGAAGATTGGACATCTCTGTAATAGGAAAAAAAAAGAAACAAACACAAAAATGAACATTGATGCGTCTAACCAAATAATCCACCTACAGAATTAAACACAGTCACCAGTAACTGAGAACCTAATGTGAGTTAGTCTGACAGTTTCTGACTTTGCAGGACATTTAAGAATTGCTTAAAGTGCTACTGTGTTGCCACACTTGGTTGAACCTTTAGAGCATTTAACTTTTAATCTCTGCACATTTACTAGTATCATTCTGTTGTGCTTGCACTCTTTATATTCTTACCTCCAATATAACCAGAATATCAGTTCACCCTAAACTGTGTGTGTATGGTTAGAATCAAGGGGTCCTCCTGGCCAAAAGTTTAAGGTGGTGTCAGCAGGGGTTGAGATACCAAAGCGGGCTCAGGACAGACAGGGAACCCAAAAATACTCAGCAGCCCTCAAGGGGGTAGCTCTACACATTTATTTGGTAAACAAATAAATCACAATAAGTGTATATTTTGGTTTGCATGTGTCAAGAACAATGAACCAGGCAGAGACAGAAAGTGCAGTTAAAAATCACACCTTTATTGAAATAGCAAATATAACATAGATCAAGAACATAATCAAAACAGAAGCCAGGGTTTGGATGCCAAAGCAGATTATCAGATGAGCCAGAGTCCGGAAACCAGAAGTCAAGCATAGTCAGGAGTTAAAAATCTGGAACAGAAATCGGTAGAGAAGTCAGTCTTACCGAGTTGTACAGGAACATGGGCTGGAACACAGTGGAGATCATAGGCCACTTAAGGGCAAGGAGGAAATGAGCTAAGCTGCTAAAAAAGAAAAAAATAAGGGTTGACTGTAGGGTGAACTAATGAGGCAAGCAATGGTATCTAGGCAAGTCCCTGTGGAGATAACAACTAGCTGGTAATTAACCGACAGCTGAGCAGCTTCTGAACATTGAAAGAAAAGAGCTGCTCGTTAAATAGCAGGAGCCCAGCCCTGACAGCATGAAAGTCATAGCATCTACAATGATATTTACTGGATTTTTTTTTCATTCTAGTAATGGGAGTTATCAGCTTATAGTGGGACTGTGATAGTGTGGGAGAAATCTAACACTAACTGACACTTTGTGGGAACTGGCATCTCCAGTGACACTAATACAGTGATCAGTGCTAATAATATACACGATCACTGTACTAATGACACAGGCTGGGAAGGGGTTAACATATAGGGGCAAAGGGTTAACTGTATGCCCAACAATGTTTTTTGTTTGTACTGTGTATTATTCTTTTCTAAACAATAGACCAATTTTTACTCTATACTTTGCAAGGAGAAAAAAATACATGTCTGCTGCCTGTAAAGAGCCCTGTGTTGTTTACAAACACAGGGCTCTCTTCTGTCATTTGGTCAGCCAGTCAATCAGCAGGTCAGGCTTGTGCTGTAGCAAATGACAGCACAGCTGGCGGAAGTCCCAGACCACATACATGGAGAGCCGCCAACCAGCAGTATATCTGCATGGGCTGGTCAGCAAGCAATTAATGTTATTAAGCATTCCCATGTTTTCTCATTGTTCATTGTTTCTAGAATTTGATCTCATTTAATATCCTGTAGTATAGAGAACTGTTTAGAGGTTTAGTGTTCTTGCATTAGCCACTTTTTCCTGCAATTTACATCAGTGATCAATATTTCCCAAGTTATTTCTAATTTCCAGATCTGCAATCATTATATTATTTGTAATTAGTAGATCTAACAGAGCATTATTTCTACTTGGAGCACCCACCAACTGGCACATGAAGTTGTCCTGCAAGACATTTAAAAAATGAAAAGCCTACTATTTTTAGGCTCTTAAGGACTACTGTCTGACCTATGTTGAGTATATTTTGACCCACAAATATTAGCACATCTTTTGCAGCTGTATTGTGTTTACCTACCTGCACTTGGCAACTGTATCTATTACTAAATGAGATGAGACCTGTCCACTTTTCCTGTTTCATTGCTCTTTATAAATCTGTATATTCAGACTGATCTGAGAGCTTTGTATACCGGTGTATGTAACCTTTTATAATTTAATATAAATGTTAATCGAAAAATAAATAAATGAAGAGCCTTAAATGAGTGAGCAGTTCTGAATAATTGAAGTCTCCCATTATGATAACATTGCACTGCCTCGCTGCCATTCTTATCTCTGACAGGAGAGCAGACTCCTCCTCAACCTTCAGGTTAGAAACTCTGCAGCATACACCCACTATTACTTTTCCATTTGTTTCTTCCCTTTGAAGCTAAAGCCACTAATTGCTTTTTTGCCTTATTGCTGACGTTAAGCCTTTTGTTTGTTTTATGCTTTTGTTGAAGAAATCCAACTGTGGGGGCTTTTGTAGATGTCAACTCCCTCACTTTAGAAGGTTGGGTTCCCATGTGCCATTTGTTAGAGTAGCTGAAGGGAGAGTCTCTGGATGTATAGTTTATTTTCTGTTTCTAAGGCCTGTTTTACTGAATATGCAGTCAAGACATGATCCTGCCACAGTCAAACTGTCCTTTTGTAAGCATCACATAGCCTCATAGCTGCGTGGTTAACTAGTGTGCACCAAAGCACCATACATTTATCTTCATATTGGCATAGTTTATCTTGTTTATTAAAGTAATTGCCTGCATAACTGCAAAGGCAGATAGGTCTAAAGTGAGAGTTGCTACGTGTGGAGGTAATACGGGCACAACAGGTTCTGCAGAACAAAGTGGTGGTTGGGCAGCAACATTTAGAGGCAGGAAATGTCTGCTTGTCACAAAGTTGCTAAGCAATACAGCCATAGCATATGCAGTTTATTAAGTGGCTAACAAAGCCTTCCTATTCTTCCTTCAAGGGGTCGAGTAGCCAGTCTGGTGACACAGCTAATATGCTGCCTACATCCTCCCACACTAATCCTGCCATGGCTCCACAAAGTGACTATAAGGAGTCGGTGGAATTATTTGATCATGTGATTTCTGACTTTCTGCAGGAGGAAGATCTGAGTGGCACGTAAGCCTTTCCCCTTTCTGATATCAAGGAAGACAGTGCAATATCTGTAGAGGGAGAGGAGCTGTCAGTCATCTAGCAGTCAGGAAATAGGCAAAAAGCATCAAAAGGCAATGATGTTTAAAAGATGGAGCTTACTTTGAAGTGGGCTCTGGCATGGAAGTAGGTGGCAAATTGTCCATGGCTACCATAGAATGAAGAGGAGGAAAGTTTGGAGGGGAACAAGAGACAATAATATTATATAGCACCTTGTAGAAAACAGAGGGGAGCAGCAGCCAAATATACCTACCAGGTACAGCACTGACAAAAAATATATGCTTAGTTCCTAATATCATTAGGATCTCATCCAAACACTAAAATTGTATAAAACACTAAACATCAATCACATACTGTGACAATTGTATAAAACAATCAATATACATAGACTCAACACTTTAACAATATACAGTAAGTGCAAAAAAGTGATAATATACAAATGTGCAATACTGTATATGGAAAACAGAAAATTCAACGAAAGTAAAAAGATGAGTTCATATGGAGGAATATAACCCCAGAACATGGTAAAAAGAAGAAAAAAAGTTGCACAGACAGTGTTGAAAAAATAAGATGGACTTTTCAAGCCATCACCATCAGGTGCCTAAAAAGGTCAGCCACGTGTCTATGGTCACACACCAGACACCAAGGCTTAGCAGATTGCGTGACCCTCATAAGAGTGGTCAAATGCTCATAGTAGGAATTCGCCCAAGGAAAAGACAATCTTCCAACCTCCCCTCTTTCACAGGAAATGCCAGGAATTTAGCTGGTTAACTATCATCCAGAGGTGTCCCAAAGCAGGTGCGGGGAGTGCGGCCCACATTATTATTATTATTACTACGAGTTTATATAGCGCCAAAGGGTTTGCTCAGCGCTGTACAATACAGGGGGGACAATACATGGCACAGTACAACAACAACAAACAACGTACGAGGGGTAAGAGGGCCCTACTCTTTCGAGCTTACAATCTAGGAGATCGGGTGACACCGACTCCACGGGCTGACACCGGACCAGCTCCACAAAAAGGTAAGTTGTAAAGCAAGCCGACGATCCCCGCAGGATGGTTCGGATCTGTGGATTGAGCATAATGGATCGGAGTCCGATTCATTATGCTCAACCCGCAGATCCGATCCATTCTGTGGGGATTGTCGGAGGGGGTGTCACCAAGTGTTACCGCACCAGGTGACACCAACCCTAAGGGCGCCTCTGCTATCATCACATGCATCCATAGCCCACAGGGAAACACTATTCCACTGGAAGTACACTTAATAGGACCAATGTGCATATAACAGAAAAGATGCTCCACATAGTGTAAAAATGCTCATAAAGGAAATTAAAGTTTAAAAACTTAGACGTCAAGAAGAAACACAGAACACTGTAGTAAAGAATTCCAGCAATAAAAGATGGCCGCAGTTTTCTTTCAAGAACAGTAGCGTGTTTGGCTCAGCCCTACTGGTTTCATCACAGATGGTGTCTTCTGGGGCACGACCACATGCTCTTACTGCACAGTTTATATAGGCACAACCGACCAAGGAGAATCATGTTCATTGGATCAAACAACAAATATGGACCTATGTTATCCAAGACCAATAAAGATCACAAGGAAGTACTTAACCAGGCATATCCCTCACTTGAGAGTGTGCTCAATAGCCCAACCACATGTTTAATAGTTACAAGGCATTTGCAAAGGGAAAAAGATGCTCAATATCATTATCTTGTGGCAGAGAGTTAGAATGCAAAACAATAGTATATTTAGGTAAAAACAAAAAACCTAAATTACACCAAATGTATGGCATTATTCCTCATTAGTCTAAATAAATACAAATAAATAGAAAAACAGAGTAAGGGAGGGTTATAACCCCTGTCAGGGGGATTTCAATTCACTTTCTGTCCCATAGTCAAAACAGGAATTGAAGGGAAATCCTTTCAAAGTAAGGAAATTGCAAAGTGAGAGAATCAACAGGAAATTTCAACATAAACGCATGATATACATTTCTTATCCTAGGATGTCATCTGGTGGCCAAGTGAGATAGTACATAAGCAAACACGGGTTTAATAATTAAACAAATCCACCAATGGAAATAAGGTTACACCATCTGGGCCACCCTTTGGCATGTTTTGTAACTATATTGTCTTCACAATATAAAAATACAAGTCAGGTACACAGAGACGAATACTTGAGGACACATAATTGGAAAAAGAAGACTCATCACCATACACATCATCAGGAGATCACCGCAAACAAGGCCATATGCAGTTACAACCAAAACACACCATGTAGATTCTGAGACCACATGGAAAAAGGGTTATGGTTAGAGGACACTAAAATGTAATTATTTGGCCTCAACACTAAGCTAAATGTCTGGTGGTAATCCAATATAGAACACCATTCCTGCAGTAAAGCATGGAGATGGTAATATCCTGTTATGGGGTTGTTTCTGTAGAAGGAGAAATGGGATGGGACAAAATGCCATCAAATTCTTGAGGAATACCTGCTGCTCTCTGCCAGAAAGTTGTCAATCGGAAGAAGGTTTACCTTCCAAGACAATGACCCAAAGCACACAGCAAAAATGACCACACAGTGGTTGAAGGAGAATAAGTTGAATGTCCTTGCATGGCCTAGTCAGAGCCCAAACTTAAAGAGTAAGTCCACTTTTGTTGAGAAAAAAAAAAGCATTCCCCTCTGGGTGATCAATGTACATTTCAAGGATTTTAACAAACTTTGTTGCAGATTCCCACCTTTTGTTATGCTGAAGAAATAGCCATTTGTTTGTCTGGGTCCATGTGCAGAGTGAATCTGTATGGGAGTTGTTTTATAATTATTAATCAGCTGCTGCACCTGCAGGGTTCTAATGAGGAAAGTGGCATGGTCTGCATCCTTTTAGACATGTTTTTTCCTTTGGAAGTTTCTCACCAGAAATGACATATTTGTTGCAGGGGATACCAAAAATCGGACTTCTTAGTGCAGACTTCTGATAAAATCAGTAAGCCAATCACACAAGCAGGAAATGACATTTTCAGGGGCCATTCTGTACACCATCTGTGTACAGAAATCCTCCAGGTTGCCATATTGCATTTTGTAGAAAGTTACAGCTCTGCAGATTGAAAAGGAAAGGTAATTTTTTTTTTTTTTGTTTACAAACGATTTTATTGAAAAAAAGGTAGACAATAAAATAACACATTTTCAGATTATATGGATAGAAAAAACAAGGCACTTATGAAAAGTACAATTCAGAAAAGTCTATTGTAGTAAGAAAGAGAAGAAACAGAAAAAAAGTAGATTGCAAGTACATGAGATACGTTAGTGATGAGATAGGTTGAATGAGACATCCGTCAACTGCATTTGTCAGTAGCTGTTCACTGGAAACATTGTTAATCATGCAATAAATGTCTATAATCCCTCCATGATTCCCATTTTTTATCAAATAAGTGCATCTTATCCAGCAGAGTATAATGAATGCGTTCCATGAGCATTACTGCATCAACTCTGTGTAAAATGGAGGCCAAAGGCACAGCATTGGACCTCCAATGTAAGGCAATATACCATAAAGTGGCAATACACATAGTATGTATCAATCTCATAATGGCATCTGGGACCCCTGGGATGTGAGCCCCCAATAGACAGGTCTGTATAGAAAAGCGTACTGGGGTACCCGCCAGTGAGGTAGCCACCTCAGATAACCTGTACCAAATCAATGAAATGGACGGGCAGTCCCAAAATATATGCACCAAAGTGCCTGTAAGGCCACAGCCCCGAAAACATAGAGGGGACGTTTGTGGGAACAATCTATGTAGTCTCGATGGGGAATAATACCATCTAGTTAAAACTTTAAGGGCTGTCTCACGAACAGAAAGAGATCGAGAACTTTTACATATATTATCCACCATGGAATCCCAATCCTCATCCGAAAAAGTGGTGCCACTATCCTCCTCCCACTGTTGTCGGTATAAAGGAGGCGTATGAAAAAGACAAAGCAAAGATTGGTGATAAAAGTTAGAAATAAGGCCCCTTCCCCTAGAGCAGTCACGGCTGGTACGTTTAAAAAAGGAAACCGGAGAAGATGGTATAAGGCCAAAATGTGATTCAAAAAAGTATTTAATCTGTCGGTAACGAAGGTATTCACGAAGGGGAACATCAAAAAGCGTGCGCAGCATATCAAAGGTAATATAGGATCCTCCTCTTTTAAAATCAGATAATCTGATAAAAGATTGATCATACCACCAACGAAACAGTTGAGGAGAAGAAAAAGCTGGTGCAAAAGTAGGATCACCAAAAAATGAAGCACCGGGGGGAACAGGAGAGACCAAATTCAACTTAAATTTGTATGTGGACCAAAGTGTCATGGAATGAGTCACTATGGAGTTATAAAAAGTAAACGATCGTGGAGGGACTCTGGACCACAAAATACCCGGTAAATAGAATGGGCGTATAGACTGAGATTCAAACTTGACCCATGGGATCTGAGAGTTAATTGTTGCCCATTGAGATAGCTGTGCAAAACGAGCCGAAAGGTAATATAGCCAAAAATTGGGGAGACCGAGGCCTCCAGTCCGTTGTGAGCGGTACAAAATAGCTGAGGGTGCTTATTACCCCAGATAAAATTATTAATGGCCCACTGAAAATGGTTCAAAAATGTTTTTGAGACCGGGATTGGAAGTGCTCTAAAAAGATAAAGAAGTTTAGGCAAAATATTCATTTTAACAGCCGTGACTCTACCCAAAAAGGAAATAGGATAACCATGCCAAATCTTCAGTAGAGTAGAGAGACGTGATATACACGGTGGATAATTAGCAGCAAACATATCTAAGTACCTGGGAGTGAGATTAATACCCAAATAGGATATCCGGTCTGTGGACCAGCGGAACGGAAAAGAACTGCGGAGAGATGCACTTAGTGAATCAGGAATATTAATCGGCATAACCACCGATTTGGTAAAATTAACAGTTAGACCTGATATTATAGCAAAATCATTCAGTATGGCACATAAATTAGGCAGTGAAGTCAATGGGTTAGTAAGAAAAAGCATAACATCATCAGCATACATGCTTATTTTAAAATGTGAGACTAACAATGGGTAACCTGAAATATCCGAATGTGATCTGATCGCTATTGCCAAAGGTTCCAACACCAGCGCGAATAAAAGGGGTGAAAGAGGACAGCCCTGACGGGTACCTCTACCCAATGTAAAAAAGTCCGAATTGCAACCAGGGAGCCTAATTCTTGTCTTTGGAGAGTCATATAGGGCATGTATACCAGCTAAAAACTCGTCATTAAAGCCCATTTTACGTAGCAATGAAAATAAATAGGGCCAGAGAACACTGTCAAAGGCCTTGTTTATATCTAGACTCATCAGCAAGACCTCTTTAGAGTGTAAATTGGCATCTTGAATAACATTGAGCGTGAGGCGAATATTATCGGTGATAAATCTGTCAGGAATAAAGCCCGATTGGTCCGGAGAGACTAAAGAGGAGATGATAGGGGCCAACCTGTCTGCCAATATTCGGCTAAATATTTTCAGATCATTATTCATTACTGAGATAGGTCTAAAGTTTTGTGGTAAGCTATGGTCTTTCTGCGGTTTAGGTATTAAAGACATATTAGCCAACAGCATCTCCTCAGGAAACTTACCCCCCTGCAAAACATCATTAAATAAAGTTATCAGATAGGGAGCCAGCGTAGAGGCAAAATGTTTGTAATAACTAGCAGTGAATCCGTCCGGACCTGGTGCAGTAGAACTTTTTAGGGCGCCAATTGCACGAGTTATTTCCTCCAGAGTACAAGGGGCATTAAGAGAAGCAACTTGGGAAGGTGTAAGAGCAGGGAGGGGTATAGAATCCAACCACGAGTCGGCTGGTGAAACAGGGTCCGAGCGTGGAGGAGCTAATAGGTTAGAATAAAAGCTTTCAAAAATGCCCAGGACCTCCTGAGGCAAAGATGAAATAGCGCCCGAACTAGTGCGTAATTTATAAATATGTGGAGGGCGCAGGGAGTGATTCAATTTCCTTGCAAACATAGTGGAGGCCGAGTTACTATGTAACAAAAACGAGGCCTTCGACCAGCGGAGTGCTTTTTCAGTTTTTTGGGATAGCAGAGTATTCAATTCTAAGCATTTTTGAGATAATAACTGTTTGTTAAGAAGAGATGGGTTAGCAATATGACTTCTATAATGTGCTTCCAACTCTCGGGTAAGAAGCAGAATTTGTTGCCATCGTTTTCTATTTCTGGATGAAGCCATAGAGATAAGGCGGCCTCGTAGGACAGCCTTATGGGCTATCCATAATGTGGCTGGAGATATATCAGGAGTCGAGTTAGATTGGAAATATTCCAGAATAGATGTAGCCACTTCATGGCGGGAGTCAGCGTCCGTAAGCATAGAGTCATTGAGTCTCCAGGAGAAGGGAGTAGGTGCCAGTCCCATACACGTGATAGTCAAGGCTATGATATTGTGATCTGACCAAGGACTCAAGTGGATGCTAGCTGTTCTAGAATTAGCTAATAAAATAGGGGTGCAATAAATATAGTCTAATCTGGCATAAGAGTTATGTGGGTGAGAATAAAATGAGTAGTCCCTAGCTCCCACATTGTGCGCCCTCCAGGCGTCTACCAACTGGAGGGCATCTAGTTTTTTAGTAAGGGATCTTGGGAAAGCCTGGGAAGAATGTGAGGGTGAGCTACGGTCCAAAAGTGGATTTGCTACCAGGTTGAAATCACCACCCACCATCAGATGGGGTGACAAAAATCTATCCAGAACGTCAAAAAATTTTGAGAAAAAAGTAGCTTGTGCCGAATTCCGTGCATAAACATTTGCTATTGTAAGTTCTCGGCCTGAAAGGGTGCCCTTAAGGATAATAAACCTACTGTCTGGATCACGGTACACATGTTGAACCTCAAAGGGGATTGAATTATGCAGAAAAATTGCCACCCCTCTACTCTTGGAGGAATGTAAAGTATAATATCTCTGTCTATAGGATTTATGGAAATATGTCGGGTGTTTTGCGGCTGCAAAATGTGTTTCCTGTAATAAGATAATTTTAGCCCCTAGTCGCCTATATTGGAGAAAGGCCGTTTTTGCGCTTGTTTGGCGAATTGAAACCCTGAACATTATGCGAGATACATTGGATCACCATGATATACAAAAATTATTGCTATCAGTAAAAAAAATATACACTGAAAAGACATCTCCTCGAATTATTTGGCTAGATATAAGGACCTGCAAGTCCATAACAGACCGACCTACAGGCAGCATTACCAGTCTAAGGGACATCCAGACCCCAAAACGGGGGTCGTGACATCCACACACCGGCGACACGCCAACATCATGCACTAAAGTTTTAAATAAAGAAAAGACAAAAAACAATAAAAGAGAAGCAGTGATAGTTTCTACAATGAGAAAGGTAATTGAGAGACATGGATCAAGCAGGCAATTAGCCATACCTGAAAAAACAAAAAATTCTAACATCAAAGGGCCAATCGGGCCCATATCCTGTCTCCATAAACCATGGAAAACGGAGCTGCCACCCCACAATCGGGCGGTGACCCCTCCGGCCATGTCAGGAGGCAGGGTGGGGTAACGTGTTCAAGAGTCCTAAAACCATGAATCAATGGGCGACATTTAGAGGGCCCGAAGACCCTTGTTAAACCTAAACACATCCAGTTATCAACGAGAGAGCATACATAGTCCACAGAAATACAGGAACATTACAGCAGCGTCCACAAAAACATACTATCCCCAAGCTGTAGGGGACGCTAAAGAAGAAAATTCTCTGTGGGTTGCTTCCCATCCCGATCAAGGGAAACTACAGACCAGGAACATCAATATAATGAACAAGAGGCAGGAAGGCATGGTCCCATCAGCCCAGCTCTTGACGGGCTCTCCTCCTATCCCTACGTGGAGATGGAGTGTGCCAGATGGGAGAAACACGAGGTGTGGAGGGTGGACGCTGAAGTGATGGGGCACTCGCCAGGCCCAACTTGGCCAGGATTTCTCTGCCTTCAGGAAGGGATGTAGCAATATATGTGCTCCCATTATGTGGAACTAACAACTTAAAAGGGAAGCCCCATTTATAACGGATACGAGCTGAAAAGAGAGCCGTTGTAACCTCCTTCATTTTTCTGCTCTTCTCCAACGTAGCCGGAGAAACGTCTGGAAAGATTTGTAAAACCGAGCCTTCGAAGGAGATCGTTGGGGTATTGCGGGCCGCTCTGAGTATGTCTTCTTTGGTCAGGAAATCCTTTAGACACAGAACAATGTCCCTAGGCGGTTTATCACTAGGGGGTTTAGGGCGCAGGGCTCTATGGATGCGGTCACAGGCGAAGGACCCGAGGCTGCAATCCGGAAGGAGTGATTTGAATAGCTTGGTAACGGTTTGTGAGAGATCAGATACAGATTCCGGAATTCCCCTAACTCGCAGATTGTTTCTGCGGTTACGATTATCAAGGTCTTCAACCTGTGCCTGCAGTTGTAAAAAGGCCGTATGTAGATGATCGTGTTCTCTGGAAAGGTCCCCATAGGCTAGGCTAAGTTCATCATGTTTAGTTTCCAAGCGATCGGTTCTAGAGCCCAATGCGGCTATTTCCTGAGAGAGAACACTAGTGCTTTTGTGTAATTCTGATTGGAATTTGGCGGCCAGTTTGGTGTACATGGTTTCCAAGCCAGACTCCAGGTCACCCTTTGTGAGTTGCTGTGTATAATCACTGACCAGACTCAATGAAGGGGCTGCGATATCCTGCATGGGTTCGGATGGGGACGCTCGTTCTGCGTCACCTGAAGCCATGCCGCAGATCTCGTGTGTCTTAAGTAGGTATGTTGTGAAGGACTTTTGAGCTTGTCCCTTCTTTTTCTTTGTGGACGGCATACAGGGAGTCTCCTGGGGGTGATCAACTGGAGATTGGATGGCTTAAAGAGGTAATAACCCCAGGGGACCTATAACGCCCGAAACAGGTTTAGGAGTATAGTTACATTGAAGCTGTCAGAGTGATCCGCAGAAACTGGATATTGTAAAAATATGTGACGAACTACAAGGGCGCAGCAGGGACATAGGCCGAGGTAGATACCATCTCCAACTCCCAGGAGCAAGGTGATAGCTCTGACTCACTCTCTAGGGCAGTCCCAGGGACCTTCAAGGCTGTTCCAAGGGGTCCCGGCACAGCAGAAAAGCAGTATAAAGGCCTCTGGGCCCAACAGGGGCTGTGGTCACAGACGAAGGTGACTTTGGGGGTAACAGATGGGAACCCCGTTCCCCAGATCACTGGAGGGGGGGATCTGGTGACCAGCAGCCGTCAGCCTCCCAGCCCCTTGTACTCACAGTGGTCCAGGTAATTTTTAATAACATTAAATTACAATATGACTTAGTCGCAATTGTATACTATATATATATATATATATATATATATATATATATATATACATACAGTGATAAAGGTTTGTTCGGGAATGACCGCCAGCCAGTTTGGTGAAAGCAAACTCAGTTCATTAATTTGGTTCATGAAAAACAAAGGACAGTTTACTTCAGCAAACGTTAAAGCTAAATCATAAGCTCACCACAATCTTCGGTCCCATACTGGGGGATTAGGCTCCTCCATAACAAGGGTGCCAGGCAGGCCACATTGGGGGATCAACAGCCCGTGTCTCAGTTTGTCCAAGAGCTTCAACTTGCCTCACAGCCTGTGAGTCTCTCTCTCTCCACTTCCTTGACACACCTGCCAATTTCCCTCTGCTGCTATTTAAGCCTCCCTCACCTGGGATTTAACCCCCTTGGGAGTCCTTTTAGTCTCTGCAATGGTCTCCCTTAAAGAGACCACACCAAAAATATCGGGGATATATATCTACCATCCAGGACAAACTCCCGGTGTCCTGTACATATCCCTCCCCCCGCCTCGACGTGGAGGTGTCCGAGGAAATGTAGGACACCCTACAGTATATCCTAGAGAGGGCATCTGTGTTTTAATGTTGCTTTCCTGGTCTGTGTTCAACTACAAATCGGAACTCTTGCCAAAAACCATCTGGTAACTATGGCATTTGTGCATTTTTGTCTCATCCAGGTCAATGGGGAATGGTCTGACACCAGGCAAAACTCCCTACCTTCTCTCGGTAGCTGTCAATTTTCTACTAAGGAAAACTATGGAGTGTTCCTCCCCACTGACCTCTTGGGACAGAACAGCTCCTAAGCCTTCACTGGAGGCATCAGTTTGAACCATGAATTCTCTCGAAGTCTGGAGCGACCAGCACTGGATACTGACACAAGGCTGTTTTTAGCTCCTGGAAAGCCTTCTCAGCCTTGTCATTCCATTTCACCATAACTTTTTTTCCCTTTTGTCAGGTCCGTGAGAGAGGCAGCAATAGTGGCAAAATAGGGGACAAACCTGCGGTAGTACCCCACAATGCCCAAGAAGGCTTGCACCTGTTTATTTGTGACTGGCCAGGGCCAAGCCTGGATAGCCTCTACTTTATTCATATGTGGTTTCACCAACCCTCTGACTATGATGTACCCCAGGTACTTGGTCTCTTCCATAGCAATGGCAAATTTTTCTGGGTTCACAGTAAATCCCTCCTTCTTTAGACAGTCTAAGACCACCTGCACTTGGGGAAGATGGGATTCCCAGTCAATAGTAAATATGACAATGTCATCTAAATACACTGAAGCGTATTTCTGATGTGAGCGTAAAGATCTATTCATAGCCCTCTGAAAAGTAGCTGGGGCGGAATATAAGCCGAACGGCATTCTTTTATACTGGAAATGGCCATCTGGGATAGAAATGGCAGTATTTTCTCTGGTTTCTTTAGTTAAATGTATTTACCATTATCCTTTAGTGAGATCTAAGGTGGTTATGTATCGGGCTGGTCCCAACCTCTCTTTCAGTTCGTCTATTCTGGGCATCGGATATGCATCGAATTTCCATACCTCATTGAGTTTGTGGAAGTCATTGCAAAACCGCAGAGTCCCATTAGGCTTCTGCACCAACACAATGGGGCTCGGCCACTCACTCTGCGATTCCTCAATGATTTTGAGTTGAACTTCCTGTGCCACTGCTTTCCTATGTGCCTCGGGAATCCAATAGGATTTCACTCGAATTTTTACATTACGTTCCGTGACAATATCGTGTTAAATGACCCGGGTGAGACCTGGCAGTCCTGAGAACTTCTCTCTATTCCTCTGTAATAACTCTTTTATCTGCTGTGTTTATGGCTTTGATAGGGAGTCCAACACTAGGACTGAGTTTTCCCCTAATGGGGGCTTAGAACTAACTTCAGCCAGGGCAACTTCCTGCTCACGATCCGCCCAGGGCTTTAGGAGATTTATGTAGTATATCTGATAGAGTTTCCTCTTCCCAGGTTGGTGTATCTTATATTTAACTTCCCCAACCTTTTCTACCACCTCAAAGGGTCCCTGCCACCTTGCTAGGAATTTACTTTCTACTGTAGGTATGAGCACAGCCACCCAACCCCTAATCTGGAACTGTCTAAGTTTGGCAGACCAATTGTACGCCTTTCTTTGTGCCTCCTGCACTTTTTTTCATATGCTCATTGATGAGAGGCATCACCTTAGCGATCCTCTCTCTCATTTGTTATATGATCCACAACTGTCTTATGAGGAGGATGACTCACTTTCCCACGTTTTCTTCACTATGTCAAGAAGTTCCCGTGGTCTTCGGCCGTATACCAATTAAAACGGGGAAAATCCTGTGGACGTCTGAGGCACTTCCCTAATTGCAAACATCAGATCCCAGGAGTAGACAGTCCCAGTCCTTACCATCTTGTTGCACAACCCTTTTCAGCATAGACTTGAGAGTTTTATTGAACCATTCTACCAGGCTGATAGACAGATGTGCGTAGCTGTTTAATTTGGAACAACTTGCACAGATCTGCCATCAACCATGACAGGAATGGGGTGCCCTGGTCGGTCAAGATCTCCTTTGGGAATTCTGTCCTTGTGAACTTATTAAACAATTCCCTGGCAATTGCTTTTGAAGTAGTCTGCCTTAGGGGAACGGCCTCTGGATACCTGATGGCATAATAGAGTACCACGAGGATGTTTTGGTAGCCCTGAGCTGATTTCACCAAAGGGCCCACCAAATCCATCGCAATGCGCTCATATGGTACCTTGATAATGGACAACGGCACCGACGGGTTCCTAAAGTGGGGCATTGGTGCAGTCAGCTGGCAGGTGGGACATGAACTGCTATAACGTCTCACCTCTGCTGTCACCCCTGGCCAGTAGAACTAGTCTGTTATTCGTGCCTTGTGCCTGTCAGCCCCCAGGTGACCCCCTAATGCGTCATTGTGAGCTAGGTCAAGTACTGTGCGTCAGAAAGGCTGGGGAACCAGTAACTGGTTGACTACTTTTCCCCTAATCTCAGTAACCTGGTATAGCAGCTCATCAATGACCACAAAGCGGGGAAACCTTTTTTCAGCTTCAGGTACTTGTGACACTTCATGAACTATAGTAACCTGTTCCCAGGCATTTTTCAATGCGGGATCCCTTTTTTGGGCAGAATAGAATGCATCCCGTGACACCTCGAGATCAGGATGGGCAAGCTCTCTCCATTGTCCTCCTCAGCCATAACCTGCAGAGGAGAGGCTTCCTCTATGTTCTCCCCCGCATGACCTGTCATGACCTGCACAAGAGTGGGTTTCCCCCCCCCCTCAGGGGTCTTCGTAGTTGGTGGACCATCTGCCCCAGGTGCAGCTCTACCAGTGTCCTCTACAGTCTTGTTCTCCAGTTCATTAAAGGGAAAAAAGCAGTCTGACTGTCCCAGTAATCCTTGGCTCACATAGTCCCAAAGTTCAACAAATAAAGGGCAGTCTCTTCCTATAATAACATCATGGATGAGGTCAGGTACTACCCCAACCTCCTGGACAATTGTGCCACAGGCTGTAGTGATTGTCATTGATACCAGAGGGTATTCCTTGGTCTCCCCGTGTATGCATACCACCCTCAGAGTTCTTGCTGCCGGACCCATCTCCCCAGCTACCCTGGTACCCGCAAGAGTTACCAAACATCCAGAGTCCAGCAGCGCTCTGGAGTGAAGCTGGTTCACCCAAAGGTCACATTCAAACCCCCCACAGTTAGGTCAAGGTCAAGGTGGGCAGCACAGACCCTCTGGGCATAAAAGGACATTCTCTGTAGAGCACTACGCTCCATGGGCTCCTCCTGCAGGGGACAGTGGGCCTGGATATGGCCTAGGGAATTACACCGCCAGCACAGCATGCCCTCATTCCTTCGGGCCAAAGCAAAGCTCTGAGACACTGGGACAGTCGCTCCTTGGCTCTCCTGAGTGCTGACTCCTCGGTTTATGGGTGGCTTGGCTCTCCTCACTGGTAAAGGTCCTCGAGATTTGACAGATCCCACTATATCCTCCACCATAGAGTATCTGTCGACCATTTCCACTAGTTCATCTGCGGTCTTGGGGTCCCCATGACTCACCCAGCACTGAAGGTAAGTTGGCAGCGACCTTAGGTACCGGTCTAACTTGACCTTTTCCACCATCTGGGGACCAATCAACACCTCGGGCTGCAGCCATTTTCTTGACCAGCTGACTTGGGTCATGCATCTGAGCCCTTGGTGGACGGTCTGGGCGGTACCTCCAGCGGTGTACCCTTTGGGCTTGCATAGCAGTTGTCACTCCAAGGTAGGTCAGGATTTATGCCTTCAGCCATTTGTAGTCCTTGGAATCAGCAGAAGACAGATCGAAATAGACCTTCTGGGGATCCCCCATGAGGAAAGAGACAACAATACCAGCCCACTGGTCTTGGGGCCACCCCTCTCTTTCTGCTGTTCTCTCAAAAGTAGCCATAAATGCCTCCACGTCATCACTTGGCGTCAATTTTTGCAGGTAGTGGCTGGCTCGCACGTCGACCTGGTTGCTAGGGGCAACAACTGTTTGTTCCCGACCCTGTGCAAGACGCAGCACTGCTTCCTGTAAAGCAGCCACCTGCGCTTGAGTAGTTTCTTGCTGGAGTCTGACCTGGGTGACCAGCAAACTAGTAGTTTCTTGTTGTTGGGCCATTGGCCTGTGCAGCGGCCTGCTGCAGGGCTATTGTTCTCTGAGCCAGGGCTTTTATTTTTTTGTTCCCAAAAAACAATTTTTATTGAGATATAAGGCACAAAAGGTAACATATACAGGTTACAATCGGTTCATGTATACAATTTAGTAAATGTCCACATCCCTAAGGGGATGTATATCTGAAGCATATTAAATGTCAACAACATTGCTTGAAGTAAAAGAGATTTACACAAGTGAAACAGAGAAAGAGGAGAACATATTCCAAGCACAAATCTATGTATTATGATGTGAACAGAACTGTTGGGTACAGAGATCAGCCAATCCTCATATAATCATCTTCAGATAGTGTGATGCAATGCAAAAATAAGTAGAGTGGTGGAAATAGCAAATGATGATGCATCTACTCCTAGGGAGGGGCAGAAGCTAAGAAGCTGAAGTTGTATCTATGGGTCTACTGATGTTCTAAGTTCATCTAGACCTAGAAAAATTTGGGGAAATAAATTTGAGAATATAGGATATAGCGAAGTAAAAAAGAGAGGAATAGGAGGAAAGCAAGAAAAAGAGGGTGAGAGGAAAGAAATAGGGGGGGAGAAAAAAAAAGGGGGGGGCTGGGGGAGGGTAGATGTAGGGGGGAAGAAGGGGAGATAGCTGCAACTGCTGCAGGTCAAACCGTGCAAAACAATCAGAGTAGTAGTCAGAGGACTCATGTGGTAGTCTAGGTAGGCATGTGTAGCAGTCTCGTATATAGGTCCGATTCCAAATCTTTATAATTTATAATTGTAATTTTTCAATCTTAGGAAGGCTAGGTGCATGTTACACATGTGACGCATGAGCAAAGGAATGTAATCCTAGTGGTAGTCAAGTAGTGATCAAGTGGGGGAGGAGGTGGAATCATGCAGCAGCTGGTGATAGGCGGTTGTGGTTTTGAAATGACTCCAACATGGCCATGTCTTCCTGATTCTCTCGGGACAATCTTTTGCAACAGAGATGAGCTGCTCCATATCAACAATTTTTTTATACGTGCAAACCATTCCCGGACAGAGGGGGTGTGTATTGAACACCAATGGATTGGAATACACTGTTTTGCAGCATTCACCATATGCATAGCAAGCGATTTTTAGTATGTTTTCTAGGGAAGCGAAGAGTGGTGAAGTAGAAATTGTGCAGGTGACAGATTTAGGGAGTAGGTTGTCACTTGAGCAATTATTGACTGTATTCTCCCCTAGAAGGGTTGGAGCATGGGGCAATCCCACCAGATATGTAAGAGTGTACCAGTCGCTTGGCCACATCTCCAACAAAAGTCAGGGATGTTAGGATCAAGTTTATGGAGCAGAGATGGAACTCTATACCATCTAGAGTATAGTTTGTAGTTATTTTCTTGGGTCGAAACACAGAACCTTTGTGTATATGGCCATATACATGGTCCCAATCAGCGGGGGTCAGGTTTAGTTGTAGGTCATTTCCCCAAGCCACGCAGGCCTTTCTGGGTATAACTTTGTTTGCATTTTCCAGGCATGCGTATAGCTTGGAGACCATATGTCTCTGCGAGGAGTCTGTGGAGCAGATTTTTTTGAATGGTGTCAGAGGTCTGACAAGCTCTCTTGTATGTGACAGGTTATTTATGAAGTGATGGAGTTGCCTATACATCCAGGGAGTCATGTGGAGAGTTGGCCATTTGGTTCTGGAGGCATTCTCTTGTCAGAAAAACGCCATCCTTGAACAGATGATGTAGTCTCAGGTGCTTTTGGGGTGAGGCCCCAATGAGGAATGCATTCAACATTCCGGGGGAAAATCAGAGTTCATGTGATTGGGTGTGAGTGGGCCAGGCGTTGAAGAAAGGCCCAATTTCTGACACATCAAATGGTAGCAAGACAGTGTTGGGCCGATTAGCGGATGTTCTTTGAAAGTGGATGGGATATGTGGTTTATTCAACCAAGGGGATGTAGCAAGTCTCACTGAAAACGCTGCTTCCAGATTCCCCCAGGCCTTACTTATATGATTTGTAGACCAGTCCACTATTCTTGCCAGGTGGCAAGCCCAATAGTAGCGAGTAATATCTGGCAAATCCGATATCTCTTCCAACCCTAGGCATTGTAAGTTGCTCAAATCTGATCCTAGGACGTTTATTGCACCATAAGAAGGAGGTGCAAAGTATCTTATAGGAGCTAAAGAATGACTTAGGCAATCGGATTGGAATCATTTGTAACAGGTACAGTAGTCAGGGAAGCACATTCATCTTGAGAATAGCTGCCCTTCTGAACCAGGAAAAAATGGGTTTGTCCCAATTCTGTAAGTCTTTAGTGATGTCACGTATGATAGGTAAGAAGTTTCTTGTGTACAGAGCTGAAAGGCGGGTGGGTAGTTGAATCCCCAGGTAGGTGATGGCCTCGGATTGCCAGGTGAAGGGGAAATTTGTCTGTGTCTGTCTAACCAAGTCAGGGGGCAGAGTGACATTGAGAGCCTGGTATTTAGTGAAATTAATTTTAAAGTTGGATATGTACTGAAACATTTGAAAGTTGTGAAGTAGATTGGGGAGGGTGATGTGTGGTTATGTTAGGAAGAGTAGAATTTCATCGGCAAAATCCGCTATTTTGTGTACTTTACCCTTGACTATAATTTCTCTGATATTGTCATTCCTTTGAATTCAATTCAATAAGGGTTCAAGTGTGAGGATAAACAGGAGAGGAGAAATGGGCACCCCTGTCTAGTCCCATCACTGATGGAGAAGGCTTCCGACAGGAGACCATTAACTCTAACTTTGGCTGTTGGTGTGGTATAGAATGACATTATAAAGTTCATGAGGCGCGGGGGGAGGCAAAATCCACGCAGAACCGCCTCCATGTAGTCCCTGGCCAACCTGTCGAAAGCCTTCTCTGCTTTGAGGGAGAGAAAAAAAGCTGTGGTGATTCGTTTGTGTCAACCAGTGATGTATATTTAGGGCTCGTATTGTATTATCCCTAGCCTCCGAAGCCCACTTGGTCAGTAGATAAGGCGGGTTAAATGATGGTTAAGAGACGGTTTGCTAATATTTTAGCGAAGATTTTTAGATCCACGTTTAGAAGGGAGATTGGGCTATAGTTGGCTGTTGATGTTATTTCCTTGCCTGCTTTTGGTAGTAGTGTGATATGAGCTTCCGAAAGGAATCTCATGGGCTGTCCCAGGGTGTCTAGTGAGTTAAATGCATTGAAAAAAGGCTGTGCAAGGATGTCTATAAAGGATCTGTAGTAAGTGGACGTAAATCCGTCAGGGCCCGGGCTCTTGCCTGGTTTTAATTGTGCAATGGCTTTTTGGAATTCTACAAGTGTCAGCACCCCATCTAGGTCACAAGCTTTAGAGTGTGAGATAGGTTTGGGAAGATATTGTGATAGAATTGCCTGGAGAATGTCCTTGCGTGATCTATTATCTCCTGTAGGTTTTGGGGCTTGAGGTAGATTATAAAGGGTCATGTAGTATTTTTTAAATTCCGCAGCTATATCTGGGGATGTTTTAAATATTCAACCTAGTTGGGAATGGATTTGATGAATAGTACGAGCTGCTTTTTTCGCTTGCAGGGTCCTGGCTAGAAATTTACCACTTTTGTTCCCATATTCGTAGAACAGCTTCTGGGATAGAGCAAAGTTACGTTTGGTTTTCCTTTCCACGGCTTCCAGAAGTTGTTTACGTGCAGCTGCCAATTCGGCAGTCAGTGTCAAAGAGTGACCACGTTTATGGGAACATTCTAGTTTACGTACTTTCTGGAGTAATTAATTAAAACACGCTTGAGCTGCGCATTTTCGAGAGGCAGCAATTGTGAGTAGAAGCCCACGTGTCACACATTTGTGTGCTTCCCATTGGGTGAGTGTGGTCGTTTCTGGAGATATACTTTCCTGAAAATAGTTGATCAGACACTTACGAATTTGAAGAGTCACGGATGGGTCTGTAAGGAGAAATTAGTCTAGGCGCCATATTTTGGGGGTGATTGGGACATCTGGGAGAGATATGGTCATAATAACAGGGTGGTGGTCTGAGGGAATCATAGGTTCAATGGAGGACAATTTCAAAGAAGGGAGATCTCTTTGCAAATGAAAAAGATAACCAATTCTGCAATAGCAATTATGAGGTGCAGAGAAGAATGTGAAATCTTTATCAGTTGGGTGTAGGGTGCGCCATGTATCATGCAAGAGGAGGTCTGCAAGTTCCAATTTGATCGGTTTCAGTGCTCAAAATGTTTTGGAGGAGGTACCTGTTGAGGTATCTTCCAAGGGGTTTAATGCCACATTAAAATCACCACCACCCAGGATCAGAATGCCTGATTGGAACGTAGTTAGTGTTTTCGCGATTTTACGGAAAAAGCTGACTTGCGCCATATTTGGGCTGTAAATGTTAGCTAGTGTGATCGGCCCATTGTGTATGAGACCTTTAAGGAAGAGGAATTGACCTTCTGGGTCCTCGAGGGAATCAGTAACCGTGAGCGGGAGTCTCTTAGAAATTAAAAGGGATACGCCTTTTGCTTTCACCTCTGTATTGACTGCATGATATACTGTAGGGTACATTGCATTAGAGAATTTAGGGATATGGTCAGCATGGAAGTCAGTTTACTGAATGAAAAGCACATCTGCTTTAAGGCTTTTCATGTAAGTCAGTAGTTGTGAGCGTTTTTCGGGTAGATTCAGACCTCTAGCATTTAGAGATGCCACTGAAAGCGTATGAGAAGCATATGGAGTTTTGGAAGGCATTGTCTCCTATGTATGGAAGGTGCGTCAATATGTTTTATTTATCACAAAGGGAGATGGGTGATAGGCAAGGGAAAAGGATCAAATATTCAGAACGACCTTCAGAGAGTTGCAGGGAGGTAGAGAGAGGAAGAGAAAGAAGAAAAAAAAAAGGGGGGGGGGAGTTAGAATGAGATGAAAGCACGAAATCGGAGGAGAGGTAGAGAAGAGGGTTGAGATGTTCCTCTAGTCAGTTGTGCAAAGTACTTGAAGGGGCAACAAGGAAAATTGTTCCAAATAAAACAAAAAATAAAAAAATAAAAAGAGAGATCCGGTGACAGGGTAGTCCAGCTACTCCGTCCTGTGTAAATATCTTATGTACAGATATTGGTTATGTTGTTTTGTTGCACTGTTTATGGGTAAGTTCGGACAAAGTCAGTTGGACTCGGGAGTCCGCTGTGTGGGGTAGTGAGTGAGTCCCAAAGACAACGGTCAGATACGTGCCAAGTATAGCAGCAACACACGGAAGAGAAAACAGAAAAAAAAGGACAATGCAAAGCTGTGGGGAGAGCATATATGGTAGTGTAAGGATCAACAGTATGGGGATTATGCATGTCACAGTGTCACAGCTGAGTGGCGTGTAGTATCCCAACTACCCAACAGCGAAATCGGTCGAAGAATTGAGAAGATATGGTAAACCAGCAGAAATGGGCCTCAAAAGAGCAGCATGGTATATATATGTATTTCCCTGTTTACATGTGATTAGCTGTGATTGGACACAGCTGATCACATGACCAAGCCGACATCTTCGGCTCTTTCCGTGGATCGATGATGCGCTGTGTCCGACGGACACAGCACACCGCCGATCGCCACACTGCACACTGCGGGAGCCGTGCATACGTGGTTAGAATGGGAGGACGTCATATGACGTCCTCCCAGAACGAGATAACCACTTTGCGTCCGTCATATTACTATATGGCGGGCGGGAGGCGGTTAAATGTTACTTCTACTTCCAAATGACTACACTCTGCCCCGCATCCGCCACCAAATGTGATATGGGGTAGCTCGGGAATGACCGCCAGCCAGTTTGGTGAAAGCAACTCAGTTCATTTATTTGGTTCATGAAAAACAAAACACAGCTTACTTCAGCAAAATTCTATACACAGTCCCAAAAGCTGGTTTCAGAAGCTAAATCACAAGTTCACCACAATATTCGGTCCCATACAGGGGGGTTAGGCTCCTCCATAACAAGGGTGCCAGGCAGGATGGGGGATCAACAGCCTGTGTCTCAGTTTGTCCGAGAGCTTCCACTTGCCTCACAGCCTGTAATGCAAGCCATAGATGGGTCGAAAATCGGCCGATTTTTCTTTAAAAAACCCGAAAAATCGGTCGTTCAAGCAGCCGACGTTACCAGCAACGGTAAAAAAAAATCGGCCGATTTTCATCCTGTCTACAGCCGGCAAAAGTGTCCTTGCAGAGAGCTCCGCTATTTCTGACAGTTCTCTGACAGTTCCTTGACATTTACAGCGGTTGCAACAATGTATCTATTTGTTTCCATTTAGGATACAGATGTTTTTATTCGGAAACAAATAAAATCTATGGCCTGTTATGCAGGCCATAGATGGGTCGAAAATCGGCCGATTTTTCGGCCAAAAATAAAATCGGCCGATTTTCGGATCGTTAGTGGGCTATTTGTTCGGCCGTTTTTCGGTATTTTGGCCGGTTTTTTTAATCGGGATAGTTGGAAAAAATCAGCCCATTTTGCCGATCGGCCGATTTTCGCGGCAATAATGGGCTAATCGGCCGATTTTTTACCGATAAAAAATCTGCACATGAGCAGTGACCTGCAAGAGGAAGACAAAAAGAAGAAAAAGAAGAAGAGTATGAAGAAGAAGAAGAGGATGATGATGATGAAGAAGAAGAAGAGGATGATGATGATGAAGAAAAAAGAAGAGGATGACGATGATGAAGAAAAAGAAGAGGATGATGAAGAAGTAGAAGAAGAAGTAGAAGAAGAGGATGATGATGACAAAGAAGAAGAAGAAGAAGAAGAAGAGGATGATGATGATGACAAAGAAGAAGAAGAAGAAGAAGAGGAGGATGATGAAGAAGTAGAAAAAGAAGAGGAGCAGGATGATGAAGTAGAAAAAGAAGAGGATGATGATGATGAAGAAGTAGAAAAAGATTAAGAAGAGGATGATGAAGAAGTAGAAGAAGATGAAGAAGAGGAGGAGGATGATGAAGAAGTAGAAGAAGAAGAGGATGATGATGAAGAAGAAGAAGAGGATGATAATGAAGAAGTAGGAGAAGAAGAGGATGATGATGATGAAGTAGAAGAAGCTGAAGAAAAGGATGATGATGAAGTAGAAGAAGCTGAAGAAGAGGATGATGATGAAGAAGTAGAAGAAGAAGAAGAAGAAGAAGAAGAGGATGATGATGAAGTAGTAGTAGTAGAAGAAGAGGAGGAGGATGATGAAGAAGTAGAAGAAGAAGAGGATGATGATGAAGAAGAAGAAGAGGATGATAATGAAGAAGTAGGAGAAGAAGAGGATGATGATGATGAAGTAGAAGAAGCTGAAGAAAAGGATGATGATGAAGTAGAAGAAGATGAATAAGAGGATGATGATGATGAAGAAGTAGAAGAAGAAGAGGATGATGATGAAAAAGAAGAGGATGATGATGAATAAAAAGAAGAAGAGGATGATGATGAAGAAGAAGATGATGATGATGATGAAGAAAAGAAGAGGATGATGATGAAGAAGAAGATGATGATGATGATGATGATGATGATGAAGAAAAGAAGAGGATGATGATTAAGAAGAAGTAGAAGAAGAAGAGGATGATGATGAAGAAGTAGAAGAAGATGAAGAAGAGGATGATGATGAAGAAGTAGAAGAAGATGAAGAAGAGGATGATGATGAAGAAGTAGAAGAAGATGAAGAAGAGGATGATGATGAAGAAGTAGAAGAAGAGGAAGATGATGATGATGATGAAGAAGAAGAGGATGATGATGATGATGATGAAGAAGTAGAAGAGGAAGATGAGGATGATTATGAAGAAGAAGTAGAAGAAGAAGAAGAAGAAGAAGAAGAGGATGATGATGAAGAAGAAGAGGAGGATGATGATGATGATGAAGAAGTAGTAGAAGAAGAAGAGGATGATGATGAAGAAGAAGAAGAGGATGATGATGAAGAAGGAGAAGAAGAAGGATGAAACATAAGAGGAATGCCAGTCCGACAAAAAGTGTCTCTGCAGAGAGCTCCGCTATTTCTTTGACAGTTCCTTGACATTTACAGAGGTTGCAACATTGTATCTACTTGTTTCCGAATAAAAACATCTGTATCCTAAATGGATACAAATAGATACATTATTGCAACCTCTGTAAATGTCAAGGAACTGTCAAAGAAATAGCAGAGCTCTCTGCAGGGACACTTTTTGCCGGCTGTAGACGGGATGAAAATCGGCCGATTTTTTTTTTTATCATTGGTGGTAACATCGGCCACTTGAACGACCAATTTTTCGTTTTTTTAAAAGAAAAATCGGTCGATTTTCGATCCATCTATGGCCTGCATAAGCCTCTCTCACCTGTGATTTAACCCCCTTGGGACAAAAGTCCTGGTAGTCTCTGCAACGGTCTCCCTTGAAGAGACCATACCGCAAATATCGGGGAAATGTATCTACAATCCAGGACAAACGAGAGTAGATCTACCCTTTAAAACCCACTGAAAATCTGTGGAATGACTTGAAGACTGCAGTGGGTAAATATTGCAAAGTCTAAATGTGCAAAGTTAGAGACATATTCCAATAGATTATAATTAAAGCAAAAAGTGGTTCAACAAAATTCTGACACAAGGGGGTGATCCTTTTTCCATTTCAGCGAGTGTGATTTTGAATTAATAAAAAAAAATAATAATAATTCTGACATGTTGATGTTATATCTTTCACTTGGATGTTATAAGTCGCACTGAATAAATACAGCTAGATAAAATTAAAACTGTGTTTGTCTTCATTTCAGGCTGCAACATAAAAAAAATTAGATTTTTTAAAGGGGGATGATTATTTTCTATACCCACTGTAAGCAGCTCGGTTAGGTCTGATGGCTCAAAACATCTTTACCAAGTAACTACAGATTGGTTAATTTTAAAATTCTTTAACCATTTAAGGACCGCCCTATAGCAGATGGATCTGCAAAGCAGAGAGATAGAAAGCAGCACATCCCCTAGTAAAACTGCATACGATAAGCACAAAGCAGCACACTGTTAACCCTTTGATCGCCCATATGTTAACCCCTTCCTGTCCAGTGTCATTAGTTCAGTGATCAGTGCTTTGTATTAGCACTGATCACTGTATTAGTGTCACTGGAGATGTCAGTGGCAGTTAGTTAGTTCCCACCCAGTGTCGGTTAGTGTCAGAATGCCCACCGCAGTCCCACTATAAGTCGCTGATCGCTGCCATTACTACTATAAAAAAAAAAATTCCACTATATAAAACGCAATTTGTAGACCTTATTACTTCCACATAAACTAATTAATGTACACTTACTGTTTTTTTTTTTTTTTTGTTTAACCAAAGACATGTAGCAGAATACATTTTAGCCTAAATTTATGAAGAGTTTATTTTTATTGGATATGTTTTATAGCAAAAAGTAAAAAAAGTTTTTTTTTTTCCAAATTGTTGATTATTTTTTTTTTTTGTTTATTGCACAAAAAATAAAGAGGTGATCAAATACCACCAAAAGAAAGCCGTATATGTGGGGAAAAACAATGATATAAATTTAATTTATGTACAGCGCTGCATGACCAAGCAATTGTCAGTTAAAGTAACGCAATGCCGTATAGCTAAAATGGTCATGGTCATGAAGGGGATAAATCTTTCGGAGTGAAAGTGTTAATAGGGAAGTAATTTTCAAATTTCAGAAAAGACCAAATAGAAGAGTTTTTGTTAGAAAACTACTGTATATTTATGCAATAGACAGCAAAGATTCATGAAAGACCGAAGCTCTTAAACCAAACAGCTTTCTTTTAATGAGGCAGACAGCAAAAACTTAGATAAAAGGAGTGGCCGTGGATGTATTGTATACTTGGACTTTACAAAAGCTTTGACACAGTTCCCCATACATGTGTAAGTTAAAGTCTGAAGGCTTAGAAAATTAATTTTGTAAATGAATTTAAAAAAATGGTTAAAAGACCATATTCAGAAAGTAATGATTAATATTGTTAATATTCTGAATGATCGAAGGTTATTATTGATGTACCCCTGTTCAGTGTTGGGACCTATAATTTTTAACCTACAGTCTTAACCTCCCTAGCGGTCTGATTATATCCATATTTCTGTGGTCAAAGAGGTAAATTTTTTTGCATGGAAATATGTATTTTTTTATTGTATGCCTGTAATTTTTAGGAATAACTCACTGAAATCTGTCCTAACAAGAGTCTAGTAAACTTCCCAGGTAGGATAAAACTTGAAACACGAAATCATAAATTATAATTTAATAATCATAAAAAATAATATAATAATAATATATTTAATTCAATAATATAATCAAACCAAAAACACTGAAATTTTAAATATAGCGCCAAGTTCGCACATCACTGAGCAAAGTCGCAAAACCGTTTTCAGTGTCTGATGACGAATTTCCCCACGAATCATTATCACGCAATTCTGCAAGTGGTTCTGATTTACTATCACTGTATTCTAGCTGGTCTAAAACCACTTTTGACCTAAAGGGATGCTTCTGGGACGCCGTGGACATATCTCAGTTTCCAGGCAGAAAGAACAGTAAAAATGTAGGCAGGGCACAGGACGAAGCACTAGGGAAAAAATGTATGTGAAATGGTTTGATACAGTAATGTTATACTATGTGATTTTAATGAATGTCACTTTTTGTCATTTTCAAATTTCCCGCCGTTCCGTCCCACGTACGTCCCGATGCTCGCAGGGGAGGGAACCCAGATGACAGATGCCGGCATCTGCTGGATTACATTGCTGGGGACACTGCAGGAGGGACATTGCGGGAGCGAAGGACAAGGTAAGTGATCGAGAGGTCCCGACGCAGCGCCGCATGGTAAACCCGAGTGCAGCTCAGGGTTACCGTTTGTGGTACTGAAACTTTACCCCGAGCTACACTCAGGAATACCGCCAGGAAGTCTACTAAATGAAATAGAATTTGGGATTAAAGTGTTACTAAACCCAGGAAACTGCATTCACTATATCTGGTCTCCCACAGTATACGGAACATGGAAGTGAAATTATTTTAGCAGTCTTGTGACTTCTCCAGGTGAGCACTCGTTAAAGCTTGTAGGAGGAGTTTTCATTTTGCTCTAGGAGGATGCAGAACCCTTTACCTCTGTCTGGACAGTGCTGATCATATGCACGCTCCCAAGAAAAAAAACCTCTTTAGCAATACACACCAAACTGAGCATATGCAGAGGGACTCCACACGATATGTCTTATCAGAAGATAAGAAGGGGACACTGGAAAAAGGGGAGGATCAGAAAGGTCAGGATCAAACAGCGTTTTTACACAATGCAGACGATTAACCCCTTAGGTTCCACAGTGAGTATAACAAGCACACTTTGTTGCATTTAGACTGCATTTACTGTTGTGGGTTTAGCAATTCATTAAGGCTACATTCAAATATAGTGTGGTGACTGCATTGTAAAACACCTGTCATGGCAAGGGCACACAGAAAACAATTGTTCTTTGTGTGCCCCATTCACACTGTGATGCAGCAGGGAGCTGCTCTGCAGTGTGTTGATATAAAATGCTGACACTCATGTTATCACAGCTCACTGTACTGATTGCATTGCATCATACATTCTATGAGAAATACAACTGGGTAAGTCATTGATAGAAAAGGATCTGGGAGTTCTGGTAGATCATAGATTTGATAATAGCATGCAAAGCAAAGCTGCAGTTTCTAAAGCAAGCAAACTGATTTCTTATATTAAGATGTCTAATCTCCAGAAAGAAAGAAGGACATACTTTTGCTCCTGTACAAAGCATTAACTAAAACATCATCTAGGATTTCCGGTTCTGTTTTGGTCACCAGTTCACAAAAGATATATTGTGAAGCTGGAAAAAGTGCAAAGAAGAGCAACCAAACTGATAAGAGGCATTGAGGAGGTCAGCTACAAAGAGAGACTAGCAAAACTGAATTTATTCACTCTGTAGAAGAGGCAATTAAAAGGGGCTATGATCACCATGTATAGCCGCTTCCTGCCCAGGCAATAGCACAAAGGCGGCCGGGCGAGCAGGTCGTCCCTCGAAGTGGATGCCATTTGGCGTCCTTTCAGTGCGCCCGTCCGAAGAGCCGCGTGATCTGTCACCGGCCATGTACCTCGGACACGGCCGATGGCAGATCTGTGTACCGATCCCATTTCCAGTACCATGTGACCTGCTGTGACCAATCACAGCAGGTCATATGAGAGCTGTATACAATGGATGGCTTCCATTCATGCCATCCATTGTATACTAGTGTGTCTAGCTGTGAATGGTCCAGGGGCGGACTGACCATTTGGAAACTCGGGCACTGCCCGAGGGCCCGTGGTCAGTAGGGGGCCCCATGAGATGCCCCTGGTACCTTTTTCATAGGCTTTTTGAGTTTGGGCAAGGGCACAGGGGCCCCATGATCCCCTATTGCCCGGAGGCCCCATGAGTTGTCATTCCGCCCCTGGAATGATCACAGCGATCACATGCACAAGCTGGGATAATCACAGCCCAGCTGTGTCATGTGATTAGCCGTGGCCAAATCACAGCTATGCGCAAAAAAAAACCCTCAATGAATCAATGTCATTTAGGTAAAGGCTTGCATATAGCGAAGTAATTCTTTGCTATAAGCAAATTGTATAAAAAATAAAAAATACTGATCACTTCCCCAAAGTAGTACAATGTTACTATGGTAACATTATTCTACTTTGGTCATAGTGAAATATGAAAAAAAAATCTTAAAAAAAAGAGAACAAAATGTAATAAAACATTAAAACTAATAAAAAAAATTAAAAAAAAAAAATTTGTTTTTCATACTGTCACCAGTCAGTGTCCCTGATCACCGCCATGCCAGTTATATGATGATGCTCTACTGCACTGGTGACAGTAGGTAAAAAACAAACTGTGAAAATAATGTTTTTAATGTTTTCATTTTCCGAAAAATTATGACAAAAAAATTACAACTTCAAAAAACTCGCCATGCCTCTTATGAAATACGTTGGACTGTCTAGTTTGCAAAAAGGGGTCATTTGGGGGATATCTGTACTGTTCTGACATTCTTGGACCTCAAGAAATTAGATTGCCCGTCAGTACTTCAGGAATGATCAATATTCAGATATATACCATAGTTTGTGAACTCTATAACTTTCCTACAAACTAAATAATACATCCTAATTTGGGTTATTTTCACCAAAGACATGTAGTAGAACACATCTTGGCCTAAATTTATGAAGAACAATTATTTATTTGCAAACTTTTATAACAGATACAAAGAAAAATGTGAGTTTTTTAAAACAATTTCGGTCTTTTTTTGTTAACACAGGTCTGCAAAAAAAATTTTTTCAAGAGCTGTTTTGGTTATTCCACATAATCTTTATGTTTTTTGGTGCGCTGAATCCGAAAATGACCTCCATTTTGTCATAGGACATCACGTTTCCTGACAATTTAGGTAACTATGTTAAATAAGGCAATACCTCAAAATAAATGGAAATAGACTTATAAAATTAACATTTTATTACAATTTTTTCATGAAAATCCTTTTTTGAACTGAAATGAGCTCACCTACACACACTAAACTCAATTATTCTTCCCTGTGAGGCTCCTCTTGGTGCATTTACGCTTGTGAGTAGCATCTGGAATGTCTCTCTGAAGCATCCAACAGTAGTCCACCATCATTGTAATGCTCCATTTTCCCTGGTATCTCCTTTCCATCTCTTTTAATGTCTTGGTGGAAACATTCACCTTGTTTCTCACTCACAGCTCCCAAATTTTCAGGAAAGTAGTCAAGGTGGGACTGGAGGAAATGAACTTTCAAACTCATCAGACAACCTAAAGCTTGAAATGCTTTCAGCATTCGTCTGACGATCATTTTGTAGTGAGGATCTTTGTTATTGCCTAAACATTTCCGTACGACCTCTTTAAATGCAATCCACCCTTCTTTTTGAGGATCCGTCATGCTATTGACAAACTATATCTTGATCAACTATAAGCCTTCTAATGTTCGGTCCGACGAACACACCTTCCTTCAATTTTGCCTCAGTCAGGCCTGAAAACTTGGTGACCAAGTATTTGAGGCATTCTCCATCTCTTGGAAGTGATTTTATGAATTGCTTCATCAATACCAATTTTATGTGGAGAGGTGGTAGAAGAACTTTATGGGAAGGTACCAAATTTTCTCGGAGGATATTTTTTTCACCGACTGTTAGCACCCTCGGCTGCTAACTCTTCTTGGTCCAGTGATATTGTCGGTCTTGGCTGTCCTGTCCCATAGACACAGAAAACAAGGGTATTTTGTATACCCAGCTTGTTGCCCGAGCAGCATGCACAAGACCTTCAAGTCCCCACACACTTGCCAACCATGGTCTTCATATTTAAGTTTACAAAGAACCAATTCCAAGTTCTCGTAGGTTTCCTTCAAGTGTATGGAATGACCTACAGGTATGGAAGCGTAAAAACCACCGTTGTGGAGTAAAACTGCTTTGAGACTTCTTTTTGAAGAATTTATAAAAAGACACCATTGCTCTGAATCATATTGTATTTTAAATTGACCCATCAGACCTCTGACATCGATGCAATAAACCAACTTGTCTTCCTGGGCAAAGTAAGGAACAAACTCCTTTTCACGATGTCTGAACCATGAGGATGAGACTCCTGGCAACAATAAATTCCTGCTTTTCAGCCTTGATCCATGTAACTCAGCGGCATCTTTGGGAAGATTCAAGTCTCTTACCAAATCATTCATCTCTTCCTGAGAAAACAATTTTGGTCTTGTATCATCTTCAAAGTCAGAACTTGATTCGTCATCTGGTTCAGGTATGACTTCACCTTCATCGGAGCTAGGTATCTCTTCCAAGGTAGCAGGGGGCTTGGGTACTGGTATATCTGTGCCATGGGGGATGGGACAAATTGCTGAGTGAAGATTGGGGTATGAAATGGAATGCTTCCATTTGGAATTAAACCCTTTCACATCGCATGAACAAAAGTAACAGTCGTCACTATGGTTCTTTTGCTCTCGCCATACCATAGGAATCCCATAACGGAGAGATTTTTTCTTACCCTTGAACCAGTTTCGAAGGTCCTCAACACACCGTTAGCATACTTTGGACTAAACATTGGAGATCAAGATAAAGTTTGGGCGCCTCATAAAGTGTGCAAAGTATACTTTTTTCACAAAGTCTGTAATATTCTGCTGTTGCTTCAACACTGTATATTCACCGCAGATGAAACAGAAACTGGCGAATTAATACAGTTTCACGGAGCCATAACATAACGGTTGAAGATTGACGAGCTAACATGAACTGCGATGAAAAAGTGTGAACAGCCTAGAACCAAGAACCTGATGATGATTTGTGAACAAGTGTGGACTGCAGGAGAGAGCAGCTCTGTGTCTGTACACGAGACGTCACAGTGCTGGCCACGCCCCCCCTGCACTGACCGAAGCTGCTTTTATCTGCCCTGTGTCTCCCCCCCACTGGATTCTTCAGGAAAGAATAACCCCTTCTACCATTAGAAGCACAGACTCAGGGCTGAGGCTTACACATACAGCATGCTGCTGAGTATCCCAGTAGTCATACATGTCACTCAGAGCAGCACTTGTATTCACCCCCTTTGCAGGGGGGGGAGAGGCAGAGATTGTTTACCTGCAAATAACAACAAAGGGCCAGAATAGAACTAGGGAAATGAGGAAATAGAATTTTTTTCCCTAAAACTTGCTTAGCTTATGTATATTTAGCTGACCAGCAGATTTACAGTGCTATATTTTTTTTACATAACTCGGACAACCCCTTTAAGGTTTTTTTGGCATTTTATATCTTAAATGCACTTATGTGAATTAATTAATAGTAATTTGGACTTTAAATTTGGTTAAAAACCCATAATATAAAAAAAATACCAAAAATTAAAAAGTCATAAATTTGAAGACAGTTTTGCATTTTGTGGCAAGGAGTTTTTTCAATATTTTATTTGTTTTCAGCACACCAAAATACATGAAAATTAGATGAAAATAAACAGCTTTTTAGTCGCAGACCTGTGTAATTTAGCAAAAAATAAAAACCCCAGTGTTGTTTAAATACCAGCAAAAGAAAGCTCTAGTTGTGGGAAGAAAATGATAACATTTTAGTTTGGGTACAGTGTTGTATGACCGCGCAATTGTCATTTAAAGTGTGAGCGCTGAAACCTGAAAATTGGCCTGGGCAGGAAGGGGGTAAAAGTGCCCTGTATGGAAGCGGATAAACACATAAAGAGTCCATATAATGAACTTGGTGTAGAGTTATTCACTTTAAGGTTTCACAAAGGACAAGGGAGCACTCTTTGCTTCTGTAGAAAAAAAGAGTACAGCATGAACATTTCAATCCCAGTGTCAGGCACCTAGAGATTCTACAACAGGTACATGATTCATGTGAATGTGCAGTAGCCTGACATCCTTTATGAATTACTCCCATTAGTATCCCCTAAGGAGTGGACATTTCCTTTGGTATATTAATTTGCTTTGCTTCCAACCCCGCCCTGTCCCCAGTCTGTTTTTTTCTGTGGGGTTGCATTGCTCTCCCTCTTTTCCCTAAGGCTTAGTAAGCATCCTACAACTTTTTTACATCTTGTTATTTATGGTAAAAAATTTTACTGTGATGATTTGCATGCCAAAAGTGCATTTTTGGGCCTTTTTCTGACCACTGTTATTTAACCTCTTCCATACAGGGCACTTTTACCCCCTTCCTGCCCAGGCCAATTTTCAGGTTTCAGCGCTCTCACACTTTGAATGACAATTGCGCGGTCATACAACATTGTACCCAAACTAAAATTTTATCATTTTCTTCACACAACTAGAGTTTTCTTTTGCTGGTATTTAACCGCTTGCCGCCCTGCCACTGTGTATATACGTGTGCAGGGCGGCAGTGTAGCGCAAAACCACGTTTAAAAACGGGTTCCGCGCTCCCGACACTTTCGCCGGCAGGGGGCGTGCGCGCGTGCTCCCGCCGACCCGCGGGTGACACGATTTGATCCAGGAGGGATCAATCATTAGATTTCAGCCAGTGATTTCTGGCTGAAATCACATGATCGGTCCCTGTCCTATCCTGTCCTGTGTTGACATACACACAGGGCACGATATGATGTCATTCTTCTCTGCCTGGACACATTCCGTTCCAGACAGAGAAGAAGACATTCAAAAAGTGAGTACACAAGCACTACACTACAGTTAGAACACTCTAGGACACATTTAACCCTCTGATCGCCCCCCCCCAGTTAACCCTTCACTGCCCTGTCACCAGTGTCACTGATCAGTGAAGCGATTTTTACTGATCAGTGTCGCTGGCGACTTCCGATAGAGTTAGCGCCCCTCCCAGATAGCGCCAGATTGCCCGCCAATACACCAGTAATCCTGTTTAACCCCTTGATCGCCCCCCCTCCAGTTAACCCCTTCACTGCCCTGTCACCAGTGTCACTGATCAGTGAACCAATTTTTACTGATCACTGTATCAGTGTCGCTGGCGACTTCCGATAGAGTTAGCGCCCCTCCCAGATAGCGCCAGTTTGCCCGCCAGTACACCAGTAATCCCGTTTAACCCCTTGATCGCCCCCCCCAGTTAACCCCTGCACTGCCCTGTCACCAGTGTCACCGATCAGTGAACCAATTTTTACTGATCACTGTATCAGTGTCGCTGGCGACTTCCGATAGAGTTAGCGCCCCTCCCAGATAGCGCCAGATTGCCCGCCACTACACCAGTAATCCCGTTTAACCCCTTGATCGCCCCCCCCTCCAGTTAACCCCTTCACTGCCCTGTCACCAGTGTCACTGATCAGTGAACCAATTTTTACTGATCACTGTATCAGTGTCGCTGGCGACTTCCGATAGTGTTAGCGCCCCTCCCAGATAGGGCCAGTTTGCCCGCCAGTACACCAGTAATCCCGTTTAACCCCTTGATCGCCCCCCCCAGTTAACCCCTTCACTGCCCTGTCACCAGTGTCATTGATTACAGTGAACAGATTTTTACTGATCACTGTATTAGTGTCACTGGTGACTTCTGATAGTGTTAGCGCCCCTCCTAGATAGCGCCAGTTTGCCCGCTAATGCACGGGATTTTTTTTTACCAAAAACATGTAGCAGAATACATTTTGGCTTAAATTTATGACTAACTTTGAGTTTACGATATATTTTTTATAGCTGAAAGTAGAAAATATTGTTTTTTTTCAAAATTTTCGTGGTTTTTTTGTTTATAGCGCAAAAAATAAAAAGCGCACAGGTGATCAAATACCACCAAAAGAAAGCTCTATTTGTGTGAAAAAAAGGACGTAAATTTCGTTTGGGTACAGCATTGCATGACCGCGCAATTATCATTTGAATTAGTGCAGCGCTGTATAGCAAAAAAAGGCATAAATTACAGCATCTATACGATAGTTTGTAGACGCTATAACTTTCACACAAAGCAATCAATATACACTTATTGGGATTTTTTTTACCAAAAACATGTAGCAGAATACATTTTGGCTTAAATTTATGACTAACTTTGAGTTTACGATATATTTTTTATAGCTGAAAGTAGAAAATATTGTTTTTTTTCAAAATTTTCGTGGTTTTTTTGATATAGCGCAAAAAAAATAAAAAGCGCACAGGTGATCAAATACCACCAAAAGAAAGCTCTATTTGTGTGAAAAAAAGGACGTAAATTTCGTTTGGGTACAGCATTGCATGACCGCGCAATTATCATTTGAATTAGTGCAGCGCTGTATAGCAAAAAAAGGCATAAATTACAGCATCTATACGATAGTTTGTAGACGCTATAACTTTCACACAAAGCAATCAATATACACTTATTGGGATTTTTTTACCAAAAACATGTAGCAGAATACATTTTGGCTTAAATTTATGACTATCTTTGGGTTTACGATATATTTTTTATAGCTGAAAGTAGAAAATATTGTTTTTTTTCAAAATTTTCGTGGTTTTTTTGTTTATAGCGCAAAAAATAAAAAGCGCACAGGTGATCAAATACCACCAAAAGAAAGCTCTATTTGTGTGAAAAAAAGGACGTAAATTTTGTTTGGGTACAGCATTGCATGACCGCGCAATTATCATTTGAATTAGCGCAGTGCCAAACAGCAAAAAAAGGTCTGGTCATTAAGGGGGGTAAATCCTCTGGGGCTCAAGTGGTTAAGCAACACTGGGGTTTTTATTTTTTGCTAAATTAACAAAAAAAGACAGAAAATTTTGAAAAAAAAAACACGTTTTCTTGTTTCTGTTATAAAAGTTTGCAAATAAATAATTGTTCTTCATAAATTTAGGTCCAGATGTATTCTGCTACATGTCTTTGGTGAAAATAACCCAAATTAGGATGTAGTTTGTAAGAAAGTTATAGAGTTCACAAACTATGGGATATATCTGAATATTGATCAATCCTGAAGTACTGACAGCCAATCTAATTTCTTGAGGTCCAAGAATGTCAGAACAGTACAGATATCCTCCAAATAACCCCTTTTTGCAGAGTAGACAGTCCGATGTACTTCATAAGAGGCATGGTGAGTTTTTTTAAATTGTATTTTTTTGTCATAATTTTTCGGAAAATGAAAACATTAAAAAAATTATTTTCACTATTTTTTTTTTACCTACTGTCACCAGTGCAGTACAGCGTCATCATATAACTGGCATGGCGGTGATCAGGGACACTGGTGACAGTATGAAAAAAAACAATTTTTTAAAATTTTTTTATTATTTAAAATTTTTGTTACATTTTTTTTCTTTTTTTTAAGATTTGTTTTTCATATTTCACTATGACCAATGTAGTACATTCGATTTAAAAAGTTTGATCTAAGATAAGTAATAAAATGTTCATAAGATGATCAATGTAGTAAATTGGACACAGCTATGAAGAATCCGGAACAAATGGCAGAAATGCGCACTCACCGACTGCGCATAGGAAATGCGCATGTGTATATTGAATTCCACAAAATGCTGATCTCCCTCAGGAAGGGGTGTTACCAAGCGATGGTCAGCTGGGCTCACAGAACCTCCTAAGGATCGGAATGGGTCGGCCGGATAAAAGGATCCAGATAAAGGATTCCCTCTTCTGGATAAAGTTGGAAGCTGTGTCTGCTGACCCCTCAATAAGGGGCAAAGAGTAGGAGAGTACCCATAGTGTAGTATTTCTTAGAGAACTTTATTAGTAACAAACTAAGTGCAGGGTGAAACAGTAACAGTGCTGGCAAGTGCCCAAACATAAATACACATAAAAAACACCAATTACTGACCCTGAATGAGATGGCCGCGGCCATCCTTTATCTGGATCCTTTTATCTGGCCGACCCATTCCGATCCTTAGGAGGTTCTGTGAGCCCAGCTGACCATCGCTTGGTAACACCCCTTCCTGAGGGAGATCGGCATTTTGTGGAATTCAATATACACATGCGCATTTCCTATGCGCGGTCGGTGAGTGCGCATTTCTGCCATTTGTTCCGGATTCTTCATAGCTGTGTCCAATTTACTACATTGATCATCTTATGAACATTTTATTACTTATCTTAGATCGAACTTTTTAAATCAAATTTTTTACATCGAACTTTCTGTGTATTATTTTTAGCGCTGCACTTTATATATTTTTACTTAAGGCTGTTGTGATCTCCTTTAGTGCTATTAGCTGCTTAGTTTACTGTTATACAAGAAGCGCTCACCACATCTTTTATATTCAATGTAGTACATTGGTCATAGTGAAATATGTACTACTTTGTAACATAGTAGTACTACATAGCAACATTGTACTACATACTACATAGTACTACATAGTAACATTGTACTACTTTGGGGAAGTGATCAGTAAGTATTTTTTTTTTTTTACACAAATTTGCTTATAGCAAAGAATTACTTTGCTATAAGCAAGGCGCGCAAACTGCACATACCCGAAAGGAAGCCATATGACGTCCACCCGGAAAGGTGAGGGATTTTGCCGGCCGCCATTCAGCCATAGGCCGGGTGGGATGAGGTTAAAACAAACAAAAGTTCACAAATTAATATCTTCCCATGCAGGGGGTTCTCACCATCAAACAAACAATATTCAGTTCTCTAGACCATGAAACACATCCCAGTGCTTGTGCAAAAAAATGCAGTACCTTTGTCAGCTTGGCTTTCTTGCAGTCTCTCTCTCTCTCTCTCTCTCTCTCTCTCTCTCTCCCCTCTCTCTCCCCCCTCTCTCTCTCTCTCTCTCTCCCCCCCCTCTCTCTCTCTCTCTCTCTCTCTCTCTCTCTCTCTCAATATACTTCATCTACTGTCCTTATGTGGGGTGATGTATTATGTTGAATAATCGGTATGTTCCTGTTCCGTAATGATATATGTGAATGTCTTTTGTCATTATTTGTTATATATATTGATTTATCCCGTTTCCTCCTTTTATAGTCCACTATTCTTCTCCTGCATTGGTCTTCCATGGGCCAGCAGGACATACCAGGCTAGGGCTCCCCATCAATCTTTGAACATACCATTTCTTTTCCAGTGCCTTTACATTTTGTAGCACTTTGGCCTGCAAAAAGAGACACATAGATACATGTATATATTTCAGTGTTTATGTGTATATATATATATAAATATATATATATATATATATATAAATATATATATATATATATATATATATATATATGTGTGTAATAATTTTTGTTATTATTTTTTCCCCCATTTTTCCTCCCTCCTTTCATAACTTTTTTGGGATTAGCTATGTAATAAAGTTAATTATCTGTGTACTATCTGTAATGATCTAATTTTCTCATATTTTCAATTTTATTGTAGTGATTACCACATCCACAGCTTTGAGATCTAAGGTCCTGAGGAAGCAGGTTACCCTGCGAAACACGTCGACCTACAGTTCAGGTCTTCATAGGTCTCCAACGTAACAGTCCCTTCACCACTATAAGTGGGAGATGAGGGACAGATTATATGTGCTATATTACTAATATTTTAATAATCAGGGAATAAAGTGTAGTAAAATATTTTTATAAGGTTGTTATGCACATATTTGACCCTTGGAGGGGATTTTACCCACATGGAAGAAAAATATATTGAAATATATTTTAAAAATATATTTTTAAAAATGTTTTTTATAAATATATTCTTCAGATTTTTTTAACATATAAAAAAGTAATTTTAACATATAGTTTTACATATATTTGTAAATGCATTCAAAAAATGGAGATTTGTATTTTTAAAGACATACAGTATATTTGAAATGTATTTTTAAAAATATTTTTCAGATATTTAAAAAAAAATGCATTTCAACATGCAGTGTATATATATATATATTTATTGAAATATATTTTGAAATATATTGAATATGGCCAAAATTGTAGCATTTCAAATATATGACAATATATTTGGGAAGAATATTTTTTAAATATATTTCAAATATATTTTTTTTCCATATGGGTAAAGTCCCATCATTTGGTGTTTCTTTTTGATTATGGTTTCAAAAGGGATGATACCCTCCAATGACATAACATATTAATAGCACCTACTCCCCACATACACTGGTTTTCCGAAAAAGAGAAAATATCTAGTAAGCAGCAGTTGTGCAGACAAAAATGCTTTGTTGATGTCAGAGGAGAATGGGCAGACTGTTTTGAGATGGTAGAAAGGCAACAGTAACTCAAATAATCACTCGTTACAGCCAAGATATGCAGAATACCATTTCTGAATGCACAACAAGTCGAACCTTGAAGCAGATGGTCTACAGCAGCAGAAGACCACACAAAGTGCCACTCCTGTCAGCTAAGAACAGGAAACCGAGGTTACAATTCACAGAGTCTCACCAAAATTGGACAATAGAAGATTGCAAAAGCATAGCCTGATCTTATGTTTCTCGATTTCAGCTGCGACATTCAGATGGCAGGTTCAGAATTTGGCGTAAACAACATGAAACATGGATCCATCCTGCCTTGTATAAATGGTTCATGGATGAGCAGCCAACATATCTGCAACAACTGCGTGATGCTATCATGTCAATATGGACCAAAATCTCTGATGAATGTTCACAACACCTTGTTGAATCTGTGCCACAAAGAATTATGCCAGTGCTGAAGGCAAAAAGGGGTCCAACCCAGTAGTAGCAAGGTGTACCTAATAAAGTGGTCAATGAGTGTGTGTGTATATATACATATATATGTATTTGTGTGTGTATGTATATGTGTGTGTATATATATACACTGTGTGGGTATATACTGTATATTTATGTGATTGGTGGCTCCTATTATGACTGTTATGCAGGCCATAGACGGGTTGAAAACTGGCCGTTTAAAAAAAAAAACACACACAACGAAAAATCAGTCGTTCAATAAGCCGACGCTACCAACGGTGAAAAAAAAATTGCAGTTGTGGTTGCAACAATGTATCTATTTGTATCCATTTCGGATACAGATGTTTTTATTCCGATACAAATAGATACATTGTTGCAACCACAATATTTTTTCATGTCAAATATAATAGCGGACTGGAATTCTTCTTCTTTTTCTTCTTCTTGCAGGTCACGGTTCATGCACAGATTTTTTTATCGGTAAAAGGATTGGCCAATTTGCCCATCATTGCCGGGAAAATCGGCCGATTGGCGAAATTGGATGATTTTTTTCCAACTTTACCAAAATGTGCCAAAACCCCGAAAAACGGCCGACCAATTAACCCATAAACGGTACGAAAATCGGACAATTTTTTTTTTTATTTGTCCGAAAAATCGGACAATTTTTGACCCGTCAATGGCCTGCATTACAGTCCCCTATGATCATCAATTATTTTTATATACTTCTGTTGAGTCTCGGGTTACTCTTACACCAGTTCAGGATGCTGTTTGTAGCAATCACAGGGCTGCCTCCTTGCAGCAGTTGCACGCAGTATCAGATTGTTTATTAGTGGAGGGTAGCCCAGATAGTCAGGCTGACAATGAGGTGTGTGGGCCTTGAAGCATGTTCCCAGGCTGTGTATGTTATCTCTCTGTATTTGTAGCATATTCAAGATTTTGAGTAATGTCCTGCGGCTGGCCAGTGTTAACCAATACAGGTATGTATTGGTAAATACATACAGTACCTGTCGCTATAGTTAATTTTTAGCTAATTCAGAATGGTACTGTGTAAAAAAAATCTTAAAACTAAACACTTTAGATTACATTTAAGGACACACCTTCAATTTCAGACGTATTACACGTTAACCACTTCCGGTCTGGCCGCTGTATATAAATGGCTTGATGGGACACCTCCAGGAGCGGGTTGCTCCTCCAGGAGCACCCGCGAGCTCGGAGATCGCCGTGTCATATGGACACAGCAGATCACATGACATGTTACAGGACCAATGAAATCAGTCCTATACCATGTGATCAGCTGTATCCAATAAGGACACAGTCTGTCAACAGAAGCTGCATGGTGCGGCTTCCGGCTCCTTCTCCTCACACGGAGTTCTGTTTGTGAGAGGAGAAGAAGCTGATAGCCAAAGCAAGAAGAAAAGAAACTGCCCTCCACCTCAGTGACACCTGATCGCCCCATAAGTGGCCCTGATCGCCCCACAAGTGGCCCAGCAGTGTCCCTGATCACCACACAGTGGCCCTGTTTGCCCCAAAAGTGGCCCAGCAGTGGCCCTAATTGCCACAGTGTCCCAGATCGCCCAGCAGTGCTTCTGATCGCCACACAAGTGGCCTAGCAGTGTCCCTGATCGCCACACAGTGGACCAGCAGTGTTCCTGATCACTGCACAAGTGACCCAGCAGCGTCCCTGATCACTGCAGTAGCCCAACAGTGTTCCTGATCACCGCACAGTGGCCCAGCAGTGTCCCTGATTGCTGCAGTGGCCGAGCAGTGTCCCTGATTGCCACACAAGTGGCCCAGCAGTGTCCCTGATTGCCGCAGTGGCCAAGCAATTTCTCTGATTGCCGCAGTGGTCCAGCAGTGTCCCTGATTGTCGCAGTGGCCCAGCAGTGGCACTGATCACCACACAGTGGCCCTGTTTGCCCCACAAGTGGTCCAGCAGTGGCCCTAATTGCCACAGTGTCCCTGATTGCCACACAAGTGGCCCAGCAGTGTCCCTGATCACCGCAGTGTCCCTGATCACCGCAGTGGTCCAGCAGTGTCCCTGATTGCCACACAAGTGGCCCAGCAGTGTCCCTGATCACCGCAGTGTCCCTGATCACCACAGTGGCCCAGCAGTGTCCCTGATCGCCACACAAGTAGCCCAGCAGCGTTCCTGATCACTGCAATGGCCCAGCAGTGTCCCTGATTGCCACATAAGTAGTCCAGCAGTGCCCCTGATCGCTGCAGTGTCCCTGATTGCCTCAGTGGCCCAGCAGTGGCCCTAATCACTGCACAGTGGCCCAGCAGTGGCCCTAATCACCACACAGTGTCCCAGCAGTGTCTCTGATTGCCGCAGTGGCCCAGTAGTGGCCCTGATTGCCACAGTGGCCCAGCAGTTTGCTTGATTGCCGCGTAGTGGCCCAGCAGTTTCCCTGATCGCCGCAGTGGCCCAGCAGTGTCCCTGATCACCACACAGTGGCCCAGCAGTGTTACTGATCACCACACAGTGGTCCAGCAGTGTCCCTGATCACCACACAGTGGTCCAGCAGTGTCCCTGATCACCACACAGTGGCCCAGCAGTGTCCCTGATTGCCACAGTGTCCCTGATCACCGCAGTGGCCCAGATCACCGCAGTGTCCCTGATCACCACACAGCGGCCCAGCCAGTGTCCCTGATCACCGCACAGTGGCCCAGCCAGTGTACCTGATCACCACACAGCAGCCCAGTGTCCCTGATCACCACACAGCAGCCCAGTGTCCCTGATCACCACACAGCGGCCCAGCTAGTGTCCCTGATCACCACACTGCGGCCCAGCCAGTGTACTTGATCACCACACAGCAGCCCAGTGACCCTGATCACCACACAGCGGCCCAGCCAGTGTCTCCGATCACCGCACAGCAGCCCAGCCAGTGTCCTTGATCGCCACACAGCAGCCCAGCCAGTGTCCCTGATCACCACACAGCAGCTCAGTGTCCCTGACCACCACACAGTGGCCCAGTGTCCTTGATCGCCGCACAGCAGCCCAGCCAGTGTCCCTGATCGCCACACAGCAGCCCAGCCAGTGTCCCTGATCACCACACAGCAGCTCAGTGTCCCTGACCACCACACAGTGGCCCATCCAGTGTCCCTGATCGCCGCACAGCGGCCCAGCCAGTGTCCCTGATCACCATACAGTAGCCCAATCAGTGTCCCTGATCATTGTACAGTGGATCCTGTTCACCGAGAGAGATCCAGTACAGCTAACTGTGAGTAATTTTCAGCCTTTGCACACAATTTACACACACTCACAAAACATTGCCAGCCAGTTCACGGTATCTCTGATCTTTGCCCAACATTGACTAGTGTGAACCAACCACAGCCAGATATCTGTCCCTTACTGCAACACCATCATCCATCAAAAATGAAGTTTTCAGAAGACTCCCCATGCCTCTTAAAACATATCTTGGGGTGTTTGCTTTCCAAAATGGGGTCATTTTGTGGGTAATTCCATTGTCCTGATGCTCCATGACCTCCAAAATGGCAATAGGTAGACAAGAAATTAGATTAGTAATTTTTGCCCCTAGAACTCCAAAAGGTGCTTATTGGATGTGGAGCCCCTCTATGTGGCCAGACTGTGAAAAAGTCTCACACATTTGGTATCGCGATATTCAGGAAGAGTTAGAGAATGTGTTTTGGGGTGTAATTTTAAGTATGCCTATGCAGTGTATTAGAAATATCTCATAGATTGACAACTTTGCATATTAAAATATATATTTTCATTTCCTTTTCACATTTTCCAAAAACTTGTGGCAAAAAATGAAGTCTTCAGAAGACTCCCATGCTTCTTAAAACATACCTAGGGGTGTTTACTTTCCAAAATGGGTTCATTTTGTGGGTAATTCAATTGTCCTGGTGCTCCAGGACCTCCAAAACTGTGATAGACAGTCAAGAAATTTGATGTGTCATTTTTGCCCTTAGAATGCCTCCTATGTGGCTAGGCTGTGAAAAAGTTTCACACATGTGGAAGCCATACTCAGGAAGAGTAGCAGAATGTGTATTGGGGTGTAATTGCAAGTATGCCTATGCCCTGTGAGAGAAAGAACTTGTTAAAATGACAACTTTGTGGGAAGAAAAAAAATGAGTTACAAAAACTGGCAAAAAATGACAACTTCAAAAAACTCCCCATGCCTCTCATTAAATACCTCAGACTGTGTACTTCCCAAAAAGGAGTAATTTGGGTGGTATTTGTACTGTCCTGGCTGTCACGACCCGCGGCCGCTGCCACCAACAGGCGACAATCGCACAGCCGCGACTAACAGTAATACGTCACGCCCACGGCATCAGACCCCAGACCTTCTCACCAAACTCGTGACCGAAGGGCCGGCCGATCCAAAAACCGTGGGGTGACGCGCGTAACAAGGCCCCACCCAGCTGCACCCTACACAGCGATTGCCCAGCTAAAGGACTACAATCGGTGCCTGCAGCCTGAATGCGCTTGTTACTGAGTCGGGTTAGTTACGCAACTAACCCTCTACTGCCACCACCACTTTTGTCGGAGACTGGGAAACTCCCGTTATCAAATATACACTATAATGATTGAAATATTGATCTATATAGCACGGCCCGCGGACCTTGCTATACAGAAATATAACCACAGTAGCGTCTCTTCAAAGGCAGGGATTCGTGAATTGCAAGTAAGCGCTTAGAAACAGTTTAACACTTCAGAAAGAAAGATTTATTTCTAACGGTCAAACAGATGCAAAATAAATAGTTACAAAGATGTCACAAGAATATATATATATGTATATAAAGACACAGCAAACATAGAATAGCGAGGAAATTACAGGGTAAGTTACTTGCCTTGCCTGGTTTTAGCAAATTCAACATGCAGAGCAGAAAGGTTCTTTGATCTCCCCTTGTTACGATGATGCTGCGAGATCCCTGTGTGTGTCAGAGTCTCTCTAACTCACTTACTCTCTTAAAGGTCCCTCAGGGGAAGGGAGGGGGGCTCTGGCTACACGTTTTGGGAGTAGTCATTGGGGAACTCTAACTACAACTCATCCCCCATGATATGAAACATACAGTTCACCTGAGGAATGTGCAGTTTTCTTATCTTGATTTAGATGGGGGAGGAAGTCCACTTTACAACCTTTATCGACTGCTGGACGCAGGATGTCTTAACCTGGTTGACCCCCCACACCATCTGCCAGAAGATAACGTTTGCCTCACAGGAATGCAGGGGGGATGTGAGAAGTGATTTAAGGTATGCTTCAGATAGACAGATAGAACACTGAAAAGGGAGTTGAAGGGGGACTCCGCTCCAACAAGGATGAGCATGTTTGCCACACCTCCCCCTTAAGTGGTTGCCAAGGAGTGAACTACAAGTTCTCTCCTGACGCAACCGACATCTGTCCAGAGGTTCCTCTTGGGACGTCCTGGTACCGCTGTACTGCGGGAGAACCGAATTCCGTCTGAACTGGAAGCCGTTCTCCCCAGCAGCACTGCTGGGCTGACCAAGTGAGTGGTCACAGGTGGCTACCAGTCGGCTGTGGCTATCCGAATCCTGTGGCAACTGCCGGGGTGCCCACCTGTTCACAAAACACTTCGACTCAGGGGTGTCATTTGCTAACATATTAATATGTAGCTTCTTGTCGAGGTAGAGAAGAAGATTTCCCTCTCCTACCTTCTTCCTCAGGCTTGGGACTACATCTGGCCTGAAGGTAGTAGCGTCCGTGTGCACCGGAACCGGACAGGCGAATTCTGGGCCTCGCCTTCCAGTGGTGTCCACAGGTACGTTCATCCAAGATGGACAATCCTCGTTACCTGCTAGCATCCAGGACACCAGGTCCCCCAGTTTCCTGTCTGCCAGGTCAGTCACAGGTCCAGCTGAGCCATGATCATCGCATCCAGGCGTCTTACCGTAGCCAGCTATACCCGCGACTGACGTAACCTGCTTTTTGGCCTAGGGAGCAGACCAGGCCTCAACTGCCTCAGTCTCCCCACGCCCAGACCTCTGGGGGTTCCTTTTTACTGATGGGTTCCTAAACTGAACCACTGACATGCCCCTCTGACAGTTACCCTTCTTGGCTGTCGGACTGGGCACAGGCGGTTTGTTCGAGCCTAGTGACAGGGGCCCAAGTGGCTCTTCCCAGACAGGGCTGAGCACCGCGAGGTCCCTATAGTGGACAACTGCACCCAGGTCCACTGCGCATTGCGGGCCACTCCTGACCGCGGGAGTGGCGGTCAGTGCCTTCTCAACCCCAACTAGCTTTCCCATGGATTCAGGCAAGCCACATGGGGTAGTGAAGGCTGGCTCGTCTGGAGCTTGCTGGGTTAGAGATGGTGGTCCATGCTCCTTGCTCAAGTCCATGATGGCAAAACAGTAGGCACCTTCCGGATGCTCCATTGTCTCATGTCTCCCGGGCATGGGGTAGGCCACAAACCCAGGGCCGGTGTTCAGTTTCCCAAGGTTCTCAGAAAGCCTGGTCATCATATCCTGCTGGAGGACCACGACCACTAGGACTGCCCAGACTCTAGCTGATCCCTGGATTCCTGACTGTGCCATTCCCTTTGCCTCTGTGGCCCAATCAGCCGGCACCTTCTGAATCCAGACACCATCTATCAGAGGCCTGGGCAGCCGCTCCAGACCCCGAGTGCTAGGGAAGGGTGATTGGGTCTGGGCCCGGAGGCCCTCTCTCTGTAACCCAAGCATCAACCTTCCTTCCACTCGTAATCCAAGCCTGCTGCCTCTGACCTCTGTCTGTCTGCCTGTGAACACACCTTGACCAGTGAGATTAACTGACATGCTTTCAGGCTCCCAGCCCCCACTGACTAGGCCAGTCATTCTAGCCTCTTTGCTCTTTTGTTTACTCTCCCCAGCAGGGGGGCTCACACCTAGCCCTGGACTAAAATTTCCATCTGAATGGCTTTCCAGAGCAGTCTTCCCTGTGGGACTACAAAGCTCAGTTAGCTTATCTCTGAAGGTCCTTTGAGACTCACTTTTCAGGGCTGCCTGAAGTGTGAAACTGCAAGTCCCAGCCAGCTTACCTCTGAAGGTCCTTTGGGACTCACCTTTTAGGGCTGCCTGAGGCGTGGAACTACAAGTCCCAGCCAGCTTACCTCTGAAGGTCCTTTGGGACTCACTTTTCAGGGCTGCCTGAAGTGGGGAACTACAAGTCCCAGCCAGCTGTGGTGTGCCTTCCTTAGTAGGGCAACTCACAGTTAGCGGGCCTCTGAAGCTCCTTTGGGAATTGCTTTTCAGTGCTGCCTGAGGCATGGAACTATAAGTCTCAGCCAGCTGCCTAGTCCTATGCAAGGCCAACGGCTGGGCACTTATCAAGGCACAATCTTCTGAGCCTGGGCAAGGGACAGGCCTATCCAGACAATCCCCTTGCTCAGCCCCCAGAGACTGTACCTCAGCCCCCAACACTGAAAATGCATCCTTTGTTTCATCACAAATCTCATACTCATTGTTAGCATTACCAACATTGCCGTCAACAATACAAACATTATCAATGACATTACCATCAATGCTACTGATATGATCCATGACATTCCTATCAATGCTACTGATATTATTACTGACATTCCAGACTGTATTCCCAATGTTACTAACATTAGTAAGATCACCATCAGTGTCACCACAACGATCCTCAACAGTCATGTTCATAATATCAGTGACACATGAGTTCAATACCTCCCCAGGGAAGGGGATTTCTTCTTGTTCTCCAGCTAATGGAGAATCCTGTAGCCCCACACCATTCCCAGCCCCCTCCCTCTGTCCATCCACCGGTGGCCCAGACATTACCCCAATATCTGTCCCCAGTTCCTTGGCTGGTCCAGAGAGTTCCAGAGGGCCCTTCCGGGTCTTCTCGGCAGGAGCGTAATACGAAAGAAGAGTGCCTAGGTCAGCACCCAACAAAACAGGGGTGGGCAGTTCATCCGAGACCCCCACCTCCCTCATCCCCCTCCCTGCACCCCAATCTAGGAATACCTTTGTACAGGGTATGACAGGGTATGCGTGAACGGGTCCCCCCAACTCCTGTGAGGGTCAGGAACTTTCCTGGGATGAGGTTCTGTGGCTCAATCAGCTCTGGTCGGATCAAAGTGACGTCTGCCCCGGTGTCCCGGAAACCAGTTGCAGACTGGTTGCCCACGGTAACGGACTGCAAGTTGTCGGGGGTTACCCGCATCTTCCTGCGAACGAACAGCACAGAAGAAGAGTTGCTGGCCGGCTGGCCAGGTGATGTCGTCTGCTTCTGCTCAGGACACTGCGTCCTGAGATGTCCGGCTTTCCCACAGGTGAAACATCTGCGGGTGTCAGGCAGGAATGGCTTGGCTCCAAGCGCTGCAGGGTTGGGCGGAGGGAAAGCTTGACTCACCGAAGTAGGAGAGGTTGCTAGGGACGATTTCCCCCCTTTCCAGCTGTTTGGAGGAGCCTTGCGAGGTTCAGGCACTCGCGTGTGGACGAAGGTATCTGCCAGATCTGCTGCAGCTGTAGTAGATGCTGGCTCCCTCTCCAAGACGAACTGTCTGACGTCTGCTGGACAAATGTGCAGGAGTTGATCTCTGATCATGAGGTCCTCCAAAGATTCATAAGAATCAACTTTCAGTCCCTTAGTCCACTGTCGGAATGTGGTACGTAAGCGACTTGCCACATCCGTGTAAGAGTCCCCAGGTCCTTTCTGCATGGACCTGAACCGCTTGCGGTACACTTCCGGGGTCATCTGGTACTTCCGGATAATGGGATCTTTTAAACGTTCATAGTCATCATCTTGCCCCTCTGGCAATTCAACAAACGCTTCCAGGGCCTTGCCTTGTAGCCCTGGTGTCAGGTACCGAACTCATTGAGTTTGGGGCACATGGTACTGACGGCACGTTTTCTCAAAGGACAGTAAGTACGTGTCAATGTCACTGTCCTTTTCCATTGCGGGAAACTTGGCTGCGCCCACGGAAAGAGTGCCGTCCCTGTGATCTAGGGACCCGAGGTTCTGACCCGGTCGCTGCTGGAGCCTTGCCATCTCCAGCTCATGCCGACGATGTGCTTCCCTCTGAGCTTGGCGTTCCTCTCTCTCAGCCGCTGCTTGGCACTCTGCAGTTCCTCTGTCAGCCGCTGCTCGGCGTTCCTCTCTCTCTGCCGCTGCTTGGCGTTCAAGGAACTGCAAGTATGCCATAGGATCCATCTCCATAACACGCTTCAGGGCTTCCTGCCTCTGAGGAGAGTCTCTGCTAGTTCCAGGCACCACGGTGTTAGCGCACTCAGGCGGTGGTGTGACGTTAACCTTTGGTGATCCTCCAGTGTCAGTCTCTGTATGCCCATCCTGTGAGGCCGTCTCTGAACCACTGGCAATGTGGGTAACGGGAACCACTCCATGTTCAAGTTCCCCCGAGTTCTGATTTGCTCGGATATCATACTCCACTAGATCACTAATCAAATCTTCACGAGTTTTGCGACCGACGTCCAATCCTCGTGAGGCACATTCAACTTTCAAATCACCTTTGCTCATTTTCTCGTAATCTGCTTCACCAGGCATAATTGCAAGCAAAGATAGAAGAGAAAAGTAGGAAAAGAAAATAGCTGTTGCTATGTGTCTCTCTATATACACACACATATATATAAACTAAAATATGCACCACTTGTTTCTAAGGACTGTTTCCATAAAGGTTACAATCCTTCAGTGCAGAGCCAACTTTTAACACTGTACTGAAGCTCTTACTGCAATTATCCCACGTACGCTGCCATTAATATGTCACGACCCACGGCCGCCGCCACCAACAGGCGACAATCGCACAGCCGCGACTAACAGTAATACGTCACGCCCACGGCATCAGACCCCAGACCTTCTCACCAAACTCGTGACCGAAGGGCCGGCCGATCCAAAAGCCGTGGGGTGACGCGCGTAACAAGGCCCCACCCAGCTGCACCCTACACAGCGATTGCCCAGCTAATGGACTACAATCGGTGCCTGCAGCCTGAATGCGCTTGTTACTGGGTCGGGTTAGTTACGCAACTAACCCTCTACTGCCACCACCACTTTTGTCGGAGACTGGGAAACTCCCGTTATCAAATATACACTATAATGATTGAAATATTGATCTATATAGCACGGCCCGCGGACCTTGCTATACAGAAATATAACCACAGTAGCGTCTCTTCAAAGGCAGGGATTCGTGAATTGCAAGTAAGCGCTTAGAAACAGTTTAACACTTCAGAAAGAAAGATTTATTTCTAACGGTCAAACAGATGCAAAATAAATAGTTACAAAGATGTCACAAGAATATATATATATGTATATAAAGACACAGCAAACATAGAATAGCGAGGAAATTACAGGGTAAGTTACTTGCCTTGCCTGGTTTTAGCAAATTCAACATGCAGAGCAGAAAGGTTCTTTGATCTCCCCTTGTTACGATGATGCTGCGAGATCCCTGTGTGTGTCAGAGTCTCTCTAACTCACTTACTCTCTTAAAGGTCCCTCAGGGGAAGGGAGGGGGGCTCTGACTACACGTTTTGGGAGTAGTCATTGGGGAACTCTAACTACAACTCATCCCCCATGATATGAAACATACAGTTCACCTGAGGAATGTGCAGTTTTCTTATCTTGATTTAGATGGGGGAGGAAGTTCACTTTACAACCTTTATCGACTGCTGGACGCAGGATGTCTTAACCTGGTTGACCCCCCACACCATCTGCCAAAAGATAACGTTTGCCTCACAGGAATGCAGGGGGGATGTGAGAAGTGATTTAAGGTATGCTTCAGATAGACAGATAGAACACTGAAAAGGGAGTTGAAGGGGGACTCCGCTCCAACAAGGATGAGCATGTTTGCCACACTGGCATTTTAGGGTCCCAAGAAATTATATAGGTAGTCAGTACATCAGGATTGATAAATTTTCAAATATATATACCATGGTCTGTGGACTCTATAACTTTCACACAGACTAAATGATACACAGTGATTTGGGTTATTTCAACCAAAAAAGGTAGCTCCATGGATTTTGGCCTAAATTTATGAAGAAATTATATTTATTTGCAAAATTTAGTAACAAAAACTAAGAAAAACATGTTTTTTTTCAAAATTTTCAGTCTATTTTAATTTTTCCAGCAAAAAATAAAAACCCCAGTGGTGATTAAATACCACCAAATGAAAGCTCTATTTTGTGAAAAAAATGATAAAAATTTCATTTGGATACAGTGTCGCATGCCAGTGTCCGGACATGAAGTGGTTAATGGCAAAGTATTTGTAGTTAAAACTACTTGCAAAGAGCCTTTTTTTTCAAAATTAAAAAAAAAAATCAGTTTAGGTCATTGCTGCTGAGTTAATAGTAAAATAAAAAGTAATTTTCCAAAACAAATATTCCACTCTCTATAAAATAAGATCAATGTTGTCCTTGAATAGATCCTCACTCTAATGTACAGTATTTAAAAACAAACATTTTTTTTCATTGGTTTATGTCTCTGAGTTCTCAGACCTTCAAACAGGATTCAAACCCTCAGCCATTTATACCTGGGCAGATTTCCCTAGCTATATACAATATACACATACAAACATCACTTTTCAAAATGAAATATTCAGTTTGTTTTATTATAAGAGTTAATTAGATATTTTGGTTAAGGGTTTTATTTTTAATTTTTTTATTAACTTTTTATTGAGTTTCACAAAGATATGGTATATTACAAAAAGGGTTTTAATTTAACATTTAATTGATTAGCTAGTTAATAGTTCTCTCCCTTTAAAATGAACCTGAAGGACTCTAATTGGATAATGCAACAGAGCAAGGAGAGTGGACTGCAGGCTGCTGAGAGAAGGGAGGATATTTTAAAAGCTGGAGAGGTATGGGAAAAAAACTGGGCTGCTGGCTGAAAGGAACTCTGCCATAGCTGACCAAAGTCATCATGTGGTGGAAAGGTTTTATATAGATGCCTGCTGTGATCAGACTGTACTAGAGAGCATTCCCACATGTAAGGAATGAAAAAGTAACTCTTTCAGCAGGATTGAAGGAGAGTAATCACATCAACTTCTATTACTGTCTGACTTGAAATTTTATTGATTTTTACTTAAACAGAGCATGTGCCCGGAGACCCAGAAGAGGGTGACCTAGGTCTGGTAAGATACTAACATCATAGAAGGTAATCTGTTGTCTGCTAGAAACTGTTGTGCCTTCTCCAAGGGGCCCAACTTTGACAGCCAACATTTTTTCCTTCATTGTTTACTGGCCAGTGTAGCAAAAGGGGGACTATTATAGCAAGTTAGCAACAGTATATAAAGACAGTTCTAAGTAAATGCAGTTCAGTTCTGTTAATTAACCAGGTGTTCAACCACATCTATCAGAGTAATGTTGTTGCTGATCTTCTCTTCACTATGCTTGACCTAATACATTTTTTGAAATACATCAAGGTGTGTCGGTATGTGCTGAGTGGCATAAAACCATCTATTTAGGTGATGAGCCCTCTTCTTTCTGGTCTGGTTTGTATATGATCCTGGCGTGGAGGAAGGAAATAGCTGAGGAGAAGACGTGGTGGAGGAAAGCTTGGTGTCTGGCAACTAATCATCCATCCAAGCACTTTGAAACCGTTCTCTTTATAAGAATGTAACTTATCTCTGGTGAGTGTTTTTTAACACAAGGATGTGAGCACAAGGCACTTTGTGTGTGAAGTTACTGGAGTCAAAGCACATACAGTACTGTACTTTATGGAGCACTGTATATAGAGATTTTTCTTGAAATAAGAAAAAGACTGGCGTACGCACTTTATTTTTTGCACCAAAATACTGTCAGCACTTTTGAGCACCAGTTACAGAGACAGTTTATATATGTTGGAATTTATGTTTTATGGTAGGGTATTGCTACATTCACAGAGGACGCTTGATAATGCTTGTCCCCAGTGGTTGCCCTGACCTTGCAAGCCTCTCAAAACTTCTGACACTCTAGGTTCAGACATATTTCAACAGTATAGGATAATAATGCAAGAAACACAATTCTTTAGTAACACCTCTATATTAGGATTGTTCAAAAATTGGACCGTTAAGAATAATGGGTTTAGGGAATAATCAATTAATAACATTTAACAAATTATACAGACATGAGTAGTAAGCTTCAACTATTAAACTGCAACACCAGAAGTAAGAGGGGCAACAAAAGGCTTGACTCAGCAGCTTCCTGTAGGCCACCGACACCTCAATGGTGAATGCAGAGAATTATGTAAATGTATACTCTGACATAAATAGGTATAAGTACCCTTATTTGAATAATAATGGCCTTATAAGAGAAGAGGTCCCTTTAACTAGAGAATGCAACTTGAGTCCTGGGAAGTTTAACGTTCTTGATATGGTGGTATCCCTTGTCCTCTGTTAGCAATGGTGGGGCCCATAAACAATAGTAAATACTGATAGTTCAGTGAAGTTAAACAGGCTGTGGTAATTCTCAAAGCAAAGATCTTCTGATACTGAGGTGTAAAAGCGTCTGCATACAGTGTCTCTAGAGTGATGACAGAAAGAAGCTGGGCATCCACCTGCTCACCAATCCCAGGATAGCATGGCCTCCTAGGAACAAAGGTTCTTGCATAAGCTCTTGACAGTTTGCAGGGATGTGCAGAGTTGCTGCCTGATGGTCTGTCAGCACAGTAGGCAGAGAGGTCTGTGTGAAGACCAGACAGTGACAGTCCCAATGCAAAGAAGCTGATGTGATCCTGCTGTGCTGAACTGATGTGCAGAGTCCAACAGCAGTAGGACAGCAATCTGTCTCTGGAGTGGAACAGCAGTCCTCCTGTGTCCAGCTCTGAATCCCATTCCCAGAGAGTGAGCTAGTTCCTTGCTGTAGAATATATCTGCTCTCCCAGCAACCTTCTGGTTCCATAGCTCTCCGGTAGTTGTAGTTCAAGCCGCACTCAGAAATACAGTATGTATTGACTATAGGATTACAGGTCCCAAGATCCTCTGCTGTCAGAAGAACTGGATCCAGTCTGCTAACAGGAAGTGATGTGGCAGTCCCAGTACTTGGCACTAGGGGGGAAAAGGGTAGTTCATACTCATCTGTCAATATCCCTGAAAGGCATAATGATATAGTCGACACCTGGCTGCAGTAGATGCACATAACAGTTGCATTTTATTCATATGTACAGGATACAGTTCTTTGAAAAAGTATTTGCCACCTTCCTGATTTTTTTTTTTTTTTGCATATTTGTCACACTTAAATGATTCAGGTCATCAAACAAATTTTAATATAGACAGATACATGTCAATTACTTTGTTTCTCATCTGTTCTTGAATGTCTTGAGATCACGACATGATGTGTTGCTTTTTGAGATCATTTAGAATGCTTCACTTTGTCAGCTTCTTTTTAAAGCGGAGTTCCAGCAGAATAAAAAAAAAAATCAGCTACAAAAACTGTAGCTGCTGACATTTAAAATACAGACACTTGCCTGTCCCTTGGTCCAGTGGTGTCCTCACCACAGCTGGTTCCACCAGCCATCTTATTCCCCTGGCACCGGTATCTTCAGTGTGGGCACCTGGCTGTGACAGCTTGCGGCTTCACAGCTGGGTGCCCACTGCACATGTGCGAGTAGCACTGTTCTTTGTGAATGGTCCCATAGTCTTCTGGGACCTGTCACATGTTCCAGAAGACTACAGGGAGGTGGTGGGGAGGACAACTTCCGATCTCCTTAGGCAATCATACCAGAAGTGGGAGCGGGTACCTCTTAAATTTGGGTACCCGCTTCCCCCCCCCCCCAGCTCCCCAAAGGTGCCAATCCTTAATGGGGGAGTGAGGGATAAATTCTTAAAGTGGAACTTCCCCTTTTGGGTGGAGCTCAGCTTTAAGTGATTTCTTGATTCCAGCAATCAGATCTGGGTGTTGCAAGTGAAATTTTACTCTGCTTTCCAAAAAATGTGGTTAATATACAGTTTATTCAAGATTTAGCAAGGATGGGAACTGATACGTTTTAATAGTTTGTCCCACCTATAGTTGGTGTACATATTTTACGGCCTTCTGGAACGACATCCTGAAGCCTTGCTATTTTGTGATTTTCTCAAAAGCTGTATTGTGCCATAGAGGAGTATACCGAGAGATTCCCTCCCAGCCCAATATAGTTTTCGATGGTAACCATAACTTACGAAAGAGAGTGTAGAGTAGTTTTGTTGTGCGACAAATGTTCCTGCCTATAGGTGAGAGAATAATGGATAGCCTGTACAGCGAGTAAACAAGAGACCCTGAACAGGATCCAACTTGTCCTTTGTATCCCAACCTAAAAAGGGCTGAAGCTGAGAGGCAAGGAATTACAATCTGGAATGTCAGTCCACCTGCACCTTTCGCTAGCTGCAATGCAAACAACTTTAAATGGGGGTACTTTTTTTGCATATTAAATCTTTAAAAAGAGTGGGCATTTTTGTGTGATTCATATTGGGGAATTATGTAAAATGTACAATTGTAGTGTCCATACCATTTTAATAAAATTCCCCAATAACTGGGGGGAAGTGTCACGGTGTGAGGTCAGGTTCAGAGACCAGTAGCTATACAGCAGACCAACCAACAGGATAGGTAAACAAGTAGATCACCCTGGGAAATGACGCAGGCTCACCTGAAGTGCGGGGTCTAAGCACTAACCGGTATTCACCAGAGTTCCTGATGGTGGAGATGGATTTTTCTGCGTGTTAGTACCAGGTCACAGTTCTCAGGATCACTCCACCAGGAAGTGAGCAAGCCAGGATCCAGTAGCAAATATGGCAGGTAGGGATCTAGCAGAAGCGTAGTCAGTAAACAAGCCAAGGGTCGGTAACAAGCGGTAGCAGGTTGGGATTATTATTATTATACAGTATTTACTACGAGGCAGAATCGTAGTTAAGGAACAAGCCAAAGGTCGGTAGCGAAGGTATGGACGGCAGCAGGAGAGACAAAGCGAGTTACTGGCTGGAGAAGGCACAATAATCTGGCAAACAGGAAACGCAGAGATATGGCTTTTATCAGGAAGTACATGGGAGGAGCAAGATGTTCAAGGTTCAAGATAAACAAGGTCTAGGTAAGAACATCCAAATAATTGTCAAGGGAGCTGTCCAGTCTTCCAGGTGGCTCAGCAAGAAGAAACATTGCCCTTCACCGCAGAAGGCCCAGGTTCGGACCCAGGCTCTGACAGGAAATTTACATCTATTAGAATGCTTACTTTTAAGTTTGGAAGTGTGGCTAAGTTAAAGTCTAGATACATAACTGGAGTCCATGAAATGGTCACCCCTAAATACTAGTGTTGACTAGTTTAATTTGGAAGGCCTCCTGCAAGGGATCTAAAGGAAACAGAACTGATTTACTCCAATTTATACTGAAGCTTGAGAATTCTCCAAACTGGGAAAACAACAGCATTAAGGAGGTAAGGGAATGTTGAGTATCTCCTAGGAAAAGTAGTACATCGTCCAGATGTTGACTGATCTCATCCTCCCATAGTCCCTCCTCCCACTATTGCTGTTGATTGTCTGATTGCTAATGCTAGGGGTCCCAATGGCAATAGTGGTGACAGCCGCTTTCCTCTTTGGAGCAAAAGTTGATTGGATAATACATCATTGATCCTTATCCTAGCCTGAGGAGAGAAATTCAATTGTATGCACCTAATAAAGGCAGGTTCTAGCTTAAATTCTGCTAAGACTGGCTAAATGTAGTTCACTCAGCGTTATTAAAACGTTAGCAGAATCTAACAACAGCACTGATTGTTGCCCATGATTATCTAATGGGAGTTACAGGATTAGGAATAGTCCCCTGATGTTTGTGGCCATTGTTCTAGTGGGGATAAACTCCAACTTGTTCTTATGCTTATGAACCAATGTCCTCATGTACTTTGCTAATCTGTTTGTTAAGACTTTTGCCAATGTCTTCACATCTGAGGTGAAAAGGGAAATACTATAGGTCTATATGATTTGGGAGGAGAGCATCCTTATCTAGTTTTGGGATTACCAATATCGCTGAGTTCACTGAGTGTAGGCCTCCTCCAGCATCTCCAGTAACTCTGGCAAAAGAAATCTGGCCATATTTTTTATATATTTCTGATGGGAGAACATCTATACCAGGACTTTATTATTTTCAGAATCTACCACAGCATCTATGAGCAGGGCTGCTTATAAGGGGGTACCACTGGTCCTCCTGTACAGGGCCCAGAACCCATCAGTTTAGCAAGGGTGCCTGGGCAAGAGGGGGGTATTCGGTATGGTGAGGACAGCATTTACTGGAACCAATCCACTGTAGCTTGTAATTTTCAAATTTTTTTGGGGGGGGGGGCTTGGGGGGCCCTATAGGGTATACTGTACAGAGCCCCGTGATTTCTAACAGCGGCCCTGTCTATGATTTCTTCTAGCATATAGCAGCTGCAGGCTCAGCAACATAAATAAATGTTGCAAGCATACTTCCGGGTTCAGGACGTGACTCCTGTTAAACTGTGTCGTGCTTTGCTACAGCACAAGTTTGTCAGCAGGTTCTTACATAGTTACAGTAGTTAGTTAGTCTGGCTGAAAAGAGACAAAAGTCTATCCGGTTCAACAAAAAAAAGGTTCTGAGCCAATAAAATCAAACACACCCAAGCCCAATCACATACACCTACCAATTATGCTAAAAGGCTATATACTGCTGCATACACTCGTGTTCCCACAAGTGAAAATACCTCAATATGTATGAATAGTGCCACGCAGTATTTATCAGATAGTGCTAAATAGTTTTATAATGTGCTGAAAAAAACTAATGTACTAATAACTGAGAATCTGTGGCAAGACTTCAAAATTGCTGTTCACAGAAGCTCTCCATCCAATCTTACAGAACTTGAGCTATTTTGCAAAGAAGAATGGGCAAAAATTTCACTCTCTAGATGTGCAAAGCTGGTAGAAACATACCCAAAAAGACTTGTAGCTGTAATTGCAGCAAAAGGTGGTTCTACAAGTATTAACTTGAATACAAATGCACACCGCACTTTTCAGCTATTTATTTGTAAAAGATTTGAAAACCATTTTTCTCCCTACGTCTTCCAGGACAGCCATCTGAGACCTTGGGCTCCTCCCTCCGGATCAGGAAACACACCATCCCCCATGCCTTTAAAAGGCGGGCCTCCGGGCCTCGCATCCAGTTTTTTGTGTTTCCTGAGCCGGAAGGATGCACGCCGTAGGAGCCAGGGTGATCCTCGCACCCTCAAGAAGGCTGGCCTGGAAGGGTGTTGTGCGGTCTGTACCTCCGTCCCCGGTGCCTTCCACGTGGTGGGGCTGGCATCTGGTAGTGTCCTTCAGGCCCAGGTGGGTAACCGGCGCTGCCGCATGTCACTGGGGCTTGCCCCGATCGTTGCCTCTCCTCTGACCCGGCATTCAGTTGAATGTGCAGGGGAGAGGCCTTGCGTTCCAGGAACCGGAAGTAGCAGGGCGGATGCGCTCCACAGGCCGGAAGTCCGCCAGTGACATCGGCACTGGAGACGCGGCTCCGATCTCCAGAGGCGCAGGCACCACCAGGGGAATTAAAAGACGGTGGGCGTGCGGAGCGGCGGCGCTGTCTCCACGCCAGGGGGACAATGGAAGCAGGTCCTTCACAGGCTGACCCCGGTCCCGGTACCGGCTCCTCCAAGGTAAGCTTGGGGAGGCTCCCCTTTATGCTATATCCCTGGGGGGGGGGTTTAGGAGGTCCCTTAAGTCCCCAAGGTTGTGGGTGTTAAGGCACGCTGCAATTTTTTCCCCATCACTGGGTGCAGTGGGGGTCCTGGGATATTGTTCCTCTCAGGTGCCTAGTTCTGTTTTTTTGTCATTTCTTCTTTAGACTAAAACACAGGACAGGACCCCGGTACAGGCCCCAAAGAGGAGATGTGCAGTGTGTGCGGCCAAGTTAGGCGCAGGATATGAGAAGCCTTTATGCCGCAAATGCATTGATAGTCTTGTTCGAGACGAATCTTTTACAACATGCCATAAAGTTTTGTCCTCTATTAAGGAGGATATGTCAGCAACTTTTCAGGTGTTTCGGTCCCTTCTTGATAGGGTTCAGTCTCCTTTGGAGATTGGTTCGCAATCTGCATTGGGGATAGTACCTTCCTGGCAGGTAGTTCCGGAAGAGGAGACAGAGGAAGATGTTCCTCGATCTCGGGCGTCCTCCCAGTTAGGTTCAGGGTCCGAGGATGAGGAAGCCCCCACCTCTTCAGGCTCTAAGTATAGATTGGCCCTAGAGGAGGTGGATGAGCTTTTGAAAGAAATTTATGAGACTCTGGAGATAGAGGAGGAAGAAGTGACCTTGTCGAAGCATGATCTCATGTATCAGGGGCTTCGTGCAAAAAAAGCCAGAGTTTTTCCGGTCCATAGTTCCTTGGTTGAGACTATCAGACAGGAGTGGGAAAGCCCGGAGAGGAGGCCCTTCTTTTACGGTGCCCTAAAGAGGAGATTCCCCTTTGATGAGGATCCCTCGCAACCCTGGAATAAGGTTCCAAAGTTGGACGCCCCTTTGTCCAGGATTTCAAAAAGGACGGATCTGGCCTTTGAGGACATGGGGGCCTTAAAAGACCCTATGGACAAAAGGGGGGAAGTTTTGTTGCGAAGAGCCTGGGAATCCAATTCGGTCAGTTTGAAGCCAGCTCTGTCGGCGACTTGCGTAGCCAGAAATTTGGAGTGCTGGTTAGCCCAACTACAAAATCACCTAGCGGCAGGAACCTCGAGGCAGCAGATCCTAAAGTCGCTACCGTTGCTTCTGAAAGCAGCAGGGTTTTTGGCGGACGCCTCGGCAGAATCAGCCAAGCTCGCGGCCAGGTCCTCAGCCCTGGTTAACTCCGCTAGGCGAGCTTTGTGGTTAAAGACCTGGACGGGGGATTCAGCGTCCAAGTTGCGTTTATGCGCATTGCCATTTTTGGGGGATAACCTTTTTGGCCCAGGCCTGGAGGAGGCTCTTGAGCGTACGGCAGATAGGAAAAAGGCCTTCCCAGAGAGTAGAAAAAAGGTCTTTCCTAGGAAAACCTTTCGGCCTAGAACCCAAGTGCTTCCGAATAGAGAGGTTCAGCCAAAAAAGCATTGGACAGGGCATAAAAACAGAGGCTGGGGAGGGATATTATTCAATCCTCCTCAGGGATCCTCCAAGCCCCAATGACTTGGAAAGCCCTGTAGGGGGAAGGTTGGGGTCCTTCCTCCCTCAGTGGGCTTCTATATCCCCGAGCCCCTTCATTTGGAGCCTGATTCAGGGAGGCTACAGGATAGAGTTCGAGGACTGCCCTCCAAGCAGGTTCTTGGTTACCGATCTCCCCAGGGACCGCAGGAAGTCTCAGGCGTTATGCGGTCTTATAGGGGAATTGGTGGACCAGAGAGTTCTGGTTCAGGTGCCTCAGAACGAGCGGGGTTCAGGGTGTTACTCACACGTCTTTGTGGTGGGAAAGCCTTCAGGAAAATTCAGGTTAATCCTGAATCTACGCTCCCTAAATCAGGCCGTAAAATACAAACGCTTCAGAATGGAATCGATTTATTCGGTAAAGAATATCCTGTTCCGGGGGTGCTTCATGGCCACAGTGGACTTGAGGGATGCTTACTTTCACATTCATCAGACAAGTCAGAAGTTCCTGAGTTTGGCCATAAGGATAGGGTCGCAGACTTTCCATTGGCAGTTTCGGGCCTTGCCCTTCGGTCTAGCATCGGCCCCCAGGATCTTTACAAAGGTTTTAGCAGAAGCTCTGGTTCCCCTGAGGCTAAGATCAATCTTGGTGGTTCTTTACCTGGACGACTTGCTTTTGGTGGCCGGGTCTCGGCAACAGCTGCTCGAGCACCTGGGAGTTGCCCAGAATCTCCTGCAGGGTCTGGGCTGGCTTATCAACAGGGAAAAGTCATCTCTTGTACCCGCACAGAGGGTGGTTTACCTAGGGTACGAGATCTCTTCTGTAGAGGAAAAATTTTTTCTGCCATGAGAAAAGATCGAGAAGATGAATCGGGTGTTGTTAGGGTTGCAGTGCAACCTGCCTGTTTCGGTGAGGGAAGTCGCAGGGGCAGTGGGTCTTATGACATCCTGCTTTCCGGCGGTTCCATGGGCGAGATTTCACCAAAGAACGCTCCAGGCCTTCTTGTTAAAGGAATGGGACGGAAATGTCTCAGAGCTGGAGCGGCTGGTCCGGCTTCCGTCCAGAGTCAAGAGATCTCTGTGGTGGTGGCGAAAGGAGAGAAACTTGACCAGGGGTCTGGATTGGCGGCCATTGGATCCACTCATTGTGACCACAGACGCCAGCAGTTTTGGTTGAGGAGCTCATCTGCAAGGGAGAACGGCCCAGGGGAGGTGGTCCCAGGAGGACTCCATAAAGCCCTCAAATCAACGGGAGCTGTTGGCGGTTTGGAGAGCCTTGGAGGTTTTTCAGGCAGGCTTGAAAGGCCTTCATGTGCAGGTTCGTTCAGACAACATGGCAACAGTAGCTTATGTGAACAAACAGGGGGGGACAAGGAGTCCTTCGCTGCAGAGGATCGCAGGCGATATTCTGACCTGGGCAGAACAGAATCTGCGATCAATTTCGGCAGTACACTTGAGGGGTTCTCAGAATTCGCTTGCGGATTTCCTGAGCCGACGGCCACTCTCCCACGACGATTGGTCACTCAACCAAGAGGTATTTCAGGAGTTGGTGTCCAGGTGGGGGAAACCGGAGGAGTTGGTGTCCAGGAGGGTCGACCAGTTCTTTTCCCTAAACTCGCGAGAGCAGAGCTTGGGGATAGACGCTCTGTCGACCACTTGGGATTTCAAGCTGGCCTATGCGTTCCCTCCAATCAGGCTGATTCCGGTGGTCCTGCAAAAATTTTTAGGGGAAAGGTCGGATCTACTCTTGATCGTGCCTTTTTGGCCGAGAAGGCCATGGTTTTCCCTACTGAACAGGCTGGCTTCAGCTTGCCCGTATCCCTTTCCGGAAAAGGCAGATCTGATTGCGCAGGGTCCGCTTTTGCATCCGCGAGTCAAGACGTTACGGTTGACGGCCTGGTTCTTGAGGAACAGATCCTCAGAGCCAGGGGGTTCTCTGATCAGGTAGTAAAGACTTTGGTGAGCTGTCGCAAGCCGGTAACCAGAGCCATTTATTCTAAGGTCTGGAAAAGATTTACCTCGTGGTGTTCGGACCGACCAGGGCCCCTGGACATTCCGATGGTTTTGGAATTTTTTCAGGAGGGGGCAGATAGGGGACTCTCGATCAACACCTTGAAAGTACAGGCTTCTGCTTTGAGTATTTTTTTGCAGTGCTCTTTGCAACAAAATCCCTTCGTAGTTGATTTTTTCAGATCTATCTCCAGGGCTAGGCCTGCTAAGGTGGGAGGTTGTCCGAGTTGGGATCTTTCTCTGGTCCTAAGGGCTTTGGTCTGAGAACCTTTTGAGCCTTTAGAGGAGTCAGCTTTCAAGTTTTTAACCTTAAAAATAGTTTTTTTGGTAGCAATCATATCGGCCCGTAGGGTGAGTGAGCTACAGGCGCTCTCTATTAGGGAGCCTTACTTGACCATTCTTAAGGACAGGGTTGTGCTTAGGACTGATCCGGGATTCCTTCCTAAAGTAGCCTCCTCTTTTCACAGGTCGCAGGATATTGTTCTGCCGACCTTTTGTTCTTCCTCTGAAGGTAAAGAGGAAGAAAGGCTAGGTTTGCTGGATGTAAAGAGGAGTCTTATAATTTTTTTAGACAGGTCCAGGGAATTTAGGAAGTCGGATTCCCTTTTTGTTTTGTTTTCAGGGCAGAGAAGGGGGTTGGCAGCATCTAAAGCCACGATAGGCAGGTGGATTAGGCTGGCAATTGGGGAATCTTACAAGGTCTTGGGGATTCCGCCTCCTTTTGTTAAGGCCCTCTCAACTAGATCCTTGGCAGCGTCCTGGGTGGAGAGAGCCGGGGCTTCGCCGGAGGAAATCTGTAAGGCAGCCACTTGGTCGAGGTTTTCTACCTTCGTGAAGCATTATCGCTTGGATGTCCTGTCAGATAAGGAACAGGCGTTCGGACGCAAGGTCCTCCAGGCGGTGGACCCACCCTAAGGGGGTAAGTTCTCATTTATCGTCTCAGATGGCTGTCCTGGAAGACGTAGGGAAAAAACCAGAGTTAGACTTACCGGTAACTCCTTTTCTACGAGTCTTCCAGGGCAGCCGGTAATTCCCACCCTTCTAATGTACAACCGAGAGAGTTAAGGTTGACTGCATGAAAATGTATTTACCTATATTTGTGTCTTTCAGTGGCTTCCGCTAGTTCTCTTTTAATAACTGGATGTGAGGCCCGGAGGCCCGCCTTTTAAAGGCATGGGGGATGGTGTGTTTCTTGATCCGGAGGGAGGAGCCCAAGGTCTCAGATGGCTGTCCTGGAAGACTCGTAGAAAAGGAGTTACCGGTAAGTCTAACTCTGGTTATCATTTTCCTTCCACTTCACAGTTATGTGCCACTTTGTGTTGGTCTATCCGACTCCAGGACCATGCCGGTAGCACCTCGGGTCCTATTTGGCCCCTTAACTGTACACCTTCACCCTTTCATTTTCTGCTCTCTAACCCATCCGCCCTAGTCCAGGTCTTTTAATGCCCCTGCAGATGTTGCCAAATTCGCCTCATCGATCATGAAGACCTTTTCCCTCTCCGTCTCAGCTTCTCCAATGGACCGCCAGTCCTGATGTACCTCCGCAGGCACCCTCCATGTCATTGACCTTTTTATTGCTGCATTTTCACTACCTCTGATGGAAGCCTGGGGGATGGTCCTACAGTCTTTCTGCAGCCTTGTTTGTAATGTATATGCTGATTTGTCCGCTGCATAGAGTCTCTGGAGAGTATGGATCTCCAGACCCGCTATGCCCGGCCCCTGTTTGGTTGTATGGCCTCCCAGGGGTCTTTTGTTGGTCTTGCAGTGGTCAGGGGTGATTTCCATGCCCTCCATTACATATTGTCTGTATTTCCCTGACCATGATCCCTACTGTTCTTCATCAGAGTTTACTGTGAGAGGCTTCATACTCAAGCTCGCCTTTATACCTTTTCCAGGGGTAGTGTGGGATGGCGGGGGAGGACTGGGTTGGGGGGAGGAAGGGATCCGGGACCCGGGCTGTCATTTCCATACTATTATTATGTTACATATCTGTTTGAAATCAAGTATCACCTTGTTACACTCTCCAGGTGTTGTTCCCTGCGGGGTCCGGCCCCCTCCTCCACCTCATGTCATAACACGCATCCAAACCACATTTACTGCTTTACTGCTTACAGGTTTTGAAACCATCATTTGGAGCTTCTGCTGAGCTCCCCCCTAGTCCCGTCCTCTCCCCTTGCCTAACTACCGCTATTTTTTCTTTTCAGACACGAGGTGCTACTTGATTTTTAGAATGTCGTGGAGTCCTGCGGGAGCGGGGTGGGAGATGGATGGTTTGAGTTTTTGGGAGGAAGTCGGGAAGAGAAGAGTTAGGACAGATGAGAGATACCTTAGGGTTCCAAAAAGAAATGGTGCACTATGTCTCATTTTTCCCAACTGTTTCCTTTGATGGTTGCTTTTTTTTTCTGAATGGTTGCCCTGCTGTTTCTGTTGTGTTGCAATGTTTTTGCCCTGAACAGATTATGATACGATGTGCTTTTCATCTTAATGATATGCAGGTTTTCCATCTGGCTTTCACTGGTGTTTTATTTTCATATATGGACTCGCACACTGGCCCTACCACGGCACACCTACGATGCCACAACACTGCCCATAACTTTAGGATCATGCCATGACTGCATTCCACTTAGATGTGCATTTTCTCATTTCCCTACATACAATGCTTCCACCACGACACGCCCTAATGATATATATTTGGTCTCCTTGCCCTCATGACATTTGTTACATTTTCCTTCTGATATCCCTAAGCTTGTTGCTGCGTCTTACCTCATCCATTATGCTGGGCGATGGCGGTTGTGCCCCCATCTAAATCTTCATTCAAACGAATTGTGCTCACCCTCCCTCCCCGATTCTTGCATTTTTTTAAGGTCCATGGCCCGGCGGACTCTTTCATTTTGGATCTAAGTCCACCGCGTTTCCCACACAGCGAGCTTTGAGAGCTCTTGCTGAATTTTTCCGGTCGTCTTTACTCCCTTGTCCTCTGCCTCTCATCTCCTTTCATTCCTTGTTCCTCTTTCTGCTATTTCCCTCCTAACCCTTCTTCTTTCTTGTTCTTCTTTCCTCCTTCCCACATCTTGGTGGGTCAGCTGGTCTACCCCCACTGCCGGTTATCTCTCTTCTCCCCCCCCCTTTTTTTTTCTTACTCCCTTTTCCCATCCCTTTAGGTTCCCTTTACTCTCCTGGACATGCCTTCTCTCAACTCCCTGTCAGGACATCTTTCGCTGAAAGTTCTGTCTATTAATGTGAAGGGTCTGAATACCTCTGAAAAGCGATCTCTCCTGCTTTCACTCCTTTTTAAACAGAGAGCAGATATTGTCTTTCTTCAGGAAACGCATTTCCGTCACGATGCCATACCCAAGCTTACCAACTCGCATTTTTCGACAGTTTATCATGCTCCTAACCCTCATGCTAAATCTAAAGGCGTTGCCAGTTTGATTGCAAAGCACCTCCCTCTGGCTATCTCGGAGTCACTTCTGGATCAGGATGGTAGATTCCTGTTTCTAAAAGGTAATTTTCCAATAGGCCCATCACTTTAGCAAATCTTTACGCACCCATCACTAGACAGGTATCCTTTTTCTGCTCCATTACCTCTTCACTCTCCTCCTTCCAGACGGGTATCCTAATCTTGGGAGGTGATCTTAACGTTCCCTTATGTCCTTTATTGGACTCTTCCTTGGGAAGCTCTTTCTTGCCATATAAATCCATTAGACAGATTCACACTCAACTTCAAGATCTGCAACTTCACGACTCTTGGCGAGTCCTCCACCCGAATGTCACTATACATTTTTCTCCCCTCCACACAACAAATATTCCAGAATCGATTACCTCTTTATCACGCAAGCTGACCTCTCTTTCCTCCATGATTCCTCCATCGAACCGATGATCCTCTCTGATCATCACCCTATCACTATGACAGTACGATTTCCGGAGAAACATTCCCGTTCTAAGATATGGCGTTTGGATGCCTCTCTTCTTTTTGACTTGGCCAATGAAGCAGAGGTTCGCTCCCAATTAACAGACTACTTTTCGAACAATCAAACTCCAGATACCTATTCGTTAACTCAATGGGAGGCACATAAATGCGTCATTCGAGGAGTCCTAATAGCTATGGCCACAAAACGTAAAAAAGAGAGACAGACTCGCTTACAACAACTCTTAGATCGCATTAAATTCCTGGAAAAGGCGCACAAACATAATCAGGCCGCCTCGACTTTATCTGATCTTACGAACACCCGCACACAGCTCTTAAACGAACTAGGCAAGGCAGCTAAGCGCAGATTCATTCTGTCGCAAAAACTTTTTTATGAGTTTGCTAACAAAAGTGGGAGATTTTTAGCCAGATCCCTCCAGACAAAAAAGTAGAGTTTAACGGTTCACAAGATTAGGGGCTCGGTTGGCTCTTTGGCAACCTCAAATGCGGATATAGCATCTCACTTTGAGCAATACTACAAAACATTATACAATCTCCCTCCAGAACGTCGCCTTTCTGAGGCCAATAAGCCTAGAGACACCCTAATCTCTGACTTTCTTCGTCTCTATAGTCCTTCCACTGTACCTGATGATACTGTTCAGGATTTGGAACATCATATCACGGCGGAGGAACTCTCCCGAGCTGTCCAGAAAATGAAACCTGGTAAAAGCCCGGGCCCTGATGGTCTTTCTGTGGCATATTACAAGGAGTTTCTAGATATTTTGAGTGGACCCTTCCTCTCCGCCTTCAACACTTTCTCTTCACCCTCCACGCAACATCATCGCCTCCTGGAAGCTCATATCACTGTCATCCCCAAAGAAGGTAAAGATGTCACTTTGGTTACCAATTATAGGCCCATCTCTCTTTTGAATGTAGACATCAAAATCTACGCAAAGATCCTAGCCAACCGTCTCCTTCCCTTGTTACCCTCCCTGATTGACCTTGACCAAGTGGGCTTCAATCTCGGGAAGGGAAGCAAGGGATAACACCATCAAGGCTCTTAACCTTCTCCACCGACTTCTCGCAGTCCAGGATTTATTCTTTCTCTAGATGCCGAAAAGGCTTTTGATAGGGTGTCCTGGGATTACTTAAAGGAATCTGTACAGCCAATTGGTTTAGGGGACACCATGCTCAATTTCATTATGGCACTGTATTCTGGTCCAACGGCTCAGGTCCATGTGAATGGGCATCTATCTCATCCATTTTCTCTTGAGAATGGTACGCGCCAAGGTTGCCCCCTATCCCCGCTTCTTTTTGTGATATCACTAGAACCATTGTTATGCAAACTCCACCTAAACCCAGATATCAGGGGTATTTCCGTGGCGAACAAGGAATACAAACTTGCTGCCTATGCAGATGACATTCTTTTGTTTCTGACGGAGCCCCGGATTACCTTGCCCAACCTACTTAAGGATTTTTCCTTCTTTCAATATATCTCGAACCTCAAAATTAATCATTCCAAATTCTATGCCTTAAACATTACTCTTCCTCCAGACCTGGTTTCCTTTTGTCAGTCACAGTTCCCGTTTCAATGGGTAAGGGACTCCCTTACCTATCTGGGAATACAGCTTACGAGTAACCTCTTGTCAGGAATGGACTTGCCAGTAATGGTGGGACTCACCTGCCTTGTGGGCTGCAGTACCAGGGCTGGCCAGCGGGTGCTCCCAGCAATCAGAGACTCAACCCTTCAGCCAGCCAAACACCTGAAGTTGATTATGCAGGTGTATTTAAGGGATGGCCAGACCTGCAGTCTCTGCCTTGGTGTGTGTTTTTCCTGGGCCCTGTATCTTGTTCCTGCATCCCTGTCCCTGGCCCTGTCTGATTCGTTGCTGACCCTGCCTGATCCGGACCTCTGCTGACTTCTCCAGTTTCATCCCTGGCTTGTGACCCCGACCATTCTCTGCCTGACACCCTGTACCTACCTGCTCGATTGTTATTGACCCGGCCTGCCTGACAACGCTTGCATTGTATGTACTGTTATCTGTGGGTGGTTTGGTTTGGTTCGTTTGCACTGTGTTATGTTTTAGTATTGCACTGCGTTTATGTTTGTATTGTTAGTCTTTAATAAATTATATCATTTATACATATCTGAAGCCTGCGTTTCCCTGCGTCAGTCACATACCTCTGGTCACACCCCGGAGCCCTGACATTACACCAAGGCTATTCCTGACCAGAAGTGGCTGCACAGGGAAGCCATCTTGGCTTGTTGCTGGGAAGGATGGATCTTGATGAGGTTGTGTATTTATCTCTGCTAGTGTTTGATGACAGAGAGTATGCTCATCAGACTCTGAGGGAGTATACCCGGGATCAACTACTAGAGTGTATACGGATCGCTCATGTTCTAGTAGATCAGGGCACAGAATTCTCTGAAGTGCAACCATTGATTCAGGTTTGTGCTGAGTTGGTTTCATCTGGTACCCCCGAATGAATTTTTGCCGCCATTTAGTGCCGACCAGGTAGAGTCCCTGGTATGGTTATTAGAGGATGATGTGGATTACTTTCTGGAGCATTATTCTGCATGTTCACCACAGATACTAAGAGATTGTATAAACGCAGTGCAGTCATTGACCAGACAGGCTTTGTGTAAGCTGAGCTTTGTTCAACCCATACTGCAGACATGGTCAGACTTGTTGCACCCAGCCTCAGTCAGCTTACAACATCATTCCTCCACTCAAAGCACTCTTCCTGCATCCCCGACAGCACCCCCAGTGACTGCCCAGTATACTCTAACTACCACATACCAGTCCTCTGCTCCCACTCGCTGCACCTATCCTTTCTTTAACCCTGTAAAGAAGTCCTCTGTAGCAACTGCTCCCTCCTCTGTTCCATCTTCCAGCTCTTCTCTGTCCTCAGCTGCTCCATCCGTTTACAAACCTGCGTTTACTTGCAGTGCCCCAGTAGTTAAAACCAGGAAAAAGCGGAAATTCTTTCCAACCAGTACCATCCTGCCATTATCCAAACCGGTGAGCCTGCCGTCTGAGAACCTGCCTTCCGTGGTTCAGCCTGGTGCCTCGGCACCCGCACTTCAGCCTGATGTCTGTACCCAGCCTGATGAACTGATCCAGCCTGATGATCCTATCATGCCTGATGACCCAGTGCCCGCTGTCGAGCCAGACGATCCGGTACCTGATGACCCGGTGCCCACTGTCATGCCTGGTGACCCGATGCCCGCTGTCGAGCCAGACGATCCAATGCCTGATGACCCAGTGCCCGCGGTCATACCTGGTGACCCGATGCCCGCTGTCGAGCCAGATGATCCAATGCCTGATGACCCAGTGCCCGCTGTCATGCCTGGTGACCCGATGCCTGCTGTCGAGCCAGACGATCCAGCGCCAGATGACCCGGTGCCTGCTGTCGATCCAGACGATCCGGTACCTGATGACCCAGTGCCTGCTGTCATGCCTGGTGACCCGATGCCCGCTGTCGAGCCAGACGATCCAGCGCCAGATGACCCGGTGCCCGCTGTCGTGCCAATTGACTCAGAGTCCACTGTTGTGCCTGGTGACTCGGTGCCCACTGCCTTGCCAGATGACGCAGTGCCCGCTGTCGAGCCAAATGACCTGATGCCTGGTGACCCGATTCCCGCTGTCGAGCCAGACGATCCAATGTCTGGCCCAGTGCCCGCGGTCATGCCTGGTGACTCAGAGCCCACTGTCATACCTGGTGACCCGATGTCCGCTGTCGAGCCAGATGATCCAATGCCTGATGACCCAGTGACCGCTGTCATGCCTGGTGACCCGATGCCCGCTGTCCAGCCAGACGATCCAATGTCTGACCCAGTGACCGCGGTCATGCCAGTTGACTCAGAGCCCACTGTCGTGCCTGGTGACTCGGTGCCCAGTGCCTTGCCAGATGACGCGGTGCCCACTGGCAAGCCAAATGACCTGATGCCTGGTGACCCGATGCCCGTTGTCGTGCCTGATGACCCGGTGCCCGCCGCTCCGCCTGGGGGCCCATCGCTCCGCCTGGGGGCCCATCACCCCGCCTGGGGGCCCGATGCCCGCCGCCCCTCCTGGGGGCCCGCCGCCCCGCCTGGGGGCCCGGCGCCCGCCGCTCCGCCTGGGGGCCCAGCGCCCGCCGCTCCGCCTGGGGGCCCGGCGCCTCGCCTTGGGGCCCGATGCCCGTCGCCCCGCCTGGGGGCCCGATGCCTGTCCCTCCGCCGGGGAGCCCGGCGCCCGCTGCTCCGCTTGGGGGCCCGGCGCCCGCTGCTCTGCCTGGTGGCCCGGTGCCTGCTGCTCCGCCTGGTGATCCGGTGTCCAGCTCGATGTGCCTCTGCCCGGAGTCCAGCTCGATGTGCCTCTGCCCGGAGTCCAGCTCGATGTGCCTCTGCCCGGAGTCCTGCCCGGAGTCCAGCTCGATGTGCTTCTGCCCGGAGTCCTGCCCGGAGTCCAGCTCGATGTGCCGCTGCCCGGTGTGCCGCTGCCCGAAGTCCTGCCCGGTGTGCCGCTGCCCGGAGTCCAGCCCGATGTGCCGCTGCCCGGAGTCCTGCCCGATGTGCCAGTCTTTGATATCCCGCCAGTTACCAGACCCGGGCGGTGGAACATTTTGCCCAGCTAGGACTGTTTGGAGCGTCCTGAGGCCGCTCCTTGAGGGGGGGTACTGTCAGGAATGGACTTGCCAGTAATGGTGGGACTCACCTGCCTTGTGGGCTGCAGTACCAGGGCTGGCCAGCGGGTGCTCCCAGCAATCAGAGACTCAACCCTGCAGCCAGCCAAACACCTGAAGTTGATTATGCAGGTGTATTTAAGGGATGGCCAGACCTGCAGTCTCTGCCTTGGTGTGTGTTTTTCCTGGGCCCTGTATCTTGTTCCTGCATTCCTGTCCCTGTCCCTGTCTGACTGATTCGTTGCTGACCCTGCCTGATCCGGACCTCTGCTGACTTCTCCTGTTTCATCCCTGGCTTGTGACCCCGACCATTCTCTGCCTGACCCCCTGTACCTACCTGCCCGATTGTTATTGACCCGGCCTGCCTGACGACGCTTGCATTGTATGTACTGTTATCTGTGGGTGGTTTGGTTTGGTTCGTTTGCACTGTGTTATGTTTTAGTATTGCACTGCGTTTATGTTTGTATTGTTAGTCTTTAATAAATTATATCATTTATAACATATCTGAAGCCTGCGTTTCCCTGCATCAGTCACATACCTCTGGTCACACCCCGGAGCCCTGACACCTCTCTGATGTTTATGTCAAAATCTTTCTTCCAATCCTTGGTGCCATCCGAGCAGACTTAATGAGGTGGCAACGGCCATGCTTCTCCTGGTTTGGTAGGGCTGCTATACTAAAAATGAATATCCTCACGCGCCTCCTCTATCTATTTCAAGCCTTACCTATCCATTTACCACCCGCCTTTTTCATTTCATGTAGAAGAATGTGCTCTCTTTTTCTCTGGAATTATAAACGGCCACATATTTCTTTCTCCCAACTTGTGCTCCCCAAATCCAAAGGAGGGATTGGACTACCTGACCTGCAACTTTACCATCGAGCCTGCCATTTTACTAGGATAATCGATTGGAATATTCACTTTACCACCAAAGCATGGGTCCAGCTGGAACACTCTTGTTCCACTTCCCCCTTGGCATAGATGCCGTGGCTTCTGACCAAACACATTCCTCAAGACCTCCTCCTACATCCAATAATCGGATCTTCCCTTAAAACCTTTCGCTTAGCCTGTAAATCGGCCTCCATTTCCGATGCCCCCAAGCCACTAACTTCTCTTCGCCTCAATCTGGACTTCCCTCCCGGTATGCATAAGTCCTTTCCATCAGCACGTTGGCCACACAGTCAAGTATTGGCGAACCACTTTTTTCACAAAGGTCAGCTGAAGTCTTGTTCTTCCCTGGCAAGTACTATGGGTGATCTCACCTTTCCCTTTTGGGCCTATCTTCAAATCAGACATTTTCTTCTCTCTCCTGCATATTGCCATAAATGGGTCCGCCCTCTCACCTCCTTTGAATCACTTTGTTCAAAGGCTGAACCACGGAGGCATTTAGTATCATTTACCTATCTGCTTCTTCTTGGTGACAGAACCTCTGATTCACTTCCCGCCTGCAAAGCTTGGAAAAGAGACTTAAACATTGAATTTTCTTCCTCTGATTGGGACCAAATCTTTACCTTTTCGCATAAGTGCTCCTTGAATGTTTCGGCACAAGAAAACGGATACAAGTTGGCGACACGTTGGTACAATGCACCTTCTAGAATCCATCATTTTGATCCATCCAGACCTAGTAATTGTTGGAGATGTGGGGCTCCTGTTGCATCTCTTCTTCATATCTGGTGGGACTGCCCTATGGTTCAGCCCTTTTGGCAGGAGGTACATCGCATTACTTCTTCGGTGTCTACTCTTGATATTGAGTTCTCTCTGGCCAAACACCTCCTCCACCACACTCCGCTTCCCAAACGTCTATATTTCAAATCTCTGGCTATGCATATGCTTAACGCGGCTAAACTCTGCTTACCGGTTCTCTGGGGGTCTGTTCACCTCCCCACAGTGCGAGATTGGTTCATACATTTGAACAGAATTGCTGAAATGGAAGAGCTGATTACTTCTTCTCTGGAAAACCCTACTAAATTTTCTCATACCTGGTCCTGTTGGATTCACTTCCGAACGACCCCTGAATATTGTTCTTTCATGGGCCTTGCTGACTGATTCTGCACCTCTCTGATACACCGTAGTGTTTCTGGCGATATATTGGCTCTCTGTTTTTTTTAAGGTTGTGATTGAGGTCCTTTGTCTCGATGTCCTGTACTGCTTGGAGCAAGTTATGCTTGGCACTCTGCTACGCCTGCAACTGTCCCCAGCTCGCTTCTCTGCCAGGGTTGCGCGTATCTCTCATGATCTGGGAGTCTTGAGTAAAAGTGACTTACCTACCCTCCTACTCCTCCACACCTCTTCCTCGTCCGACCCTTTCCCAACCTACCATCTTCCCCCCCCCCTTCCTTTTTTTTTTTTCTTTTCTTCTTCCCCTCTCTTCCCTATTTTTTCATGCTTATTCTTAAATTCTTAATCCCCATTTCCTTGCTTTCCTACTCAGAGTTTAGCTTTCATTCTCCCCTTTCCATTTTGGTACACTTTTCTACGCATAGGAGCCCTACTCCCTATCTGCAATCCAGCTGCACATATGTTTTACTTTTACATATCTCCTTTCCCGAACCCTTTACCCACGTGCTGGCAACCTGTAGTGGGTTACCTCAGTTTCATTAAAAGTAAATGGCCATATCCTACAAGCCCTTGCACCCCCCTCCACACCTACTGTTCACATTTCCAATGCAAACCTTTGACTCACTGGCCCTGCTCTTTGCTGCTGCTCGGTAACTGAGGTTATATATCATCGACCCTGCCAGTGCTGTTATTCCAATATGCTAAATAAGGGATTGAGACCAGATATGCCTTTAATGTTCCTGCGTTTGCATGTCCTCATTTTCCCCTGTTTTCTTTTCCCTGGGATGACTTACGTCTGATTCTTTGCCTATGTATTGCTATGTATCTTTTTGTTTGCTGTATGTGTATTACCTCCTATTGCATTTCCGACTGATACCTTGTATTACCTGTACCTATTGTATGCTCTGAGTTTATTAATAAACTTTATGGAAAAAAAAATAACATGACAAAATGTGCAAAATTTCAAGCAGTATGAATACTTTTTCACGGCACTGTATACCTATTGCATGTGTGAGAAATATCTCATTAAAATGAGATATTAATGAGTGTAAAATGGTAATTGTGGTAAATAATAAAATCTTCCATAAAATCAATATGCCTCTCAGACAACCTTAGATTGTGTACTTTCCAAAAAAGGTGCATTTGGGGGGTGTTTGTACTGTCTTGGCATTTTTACCAAAGATGTAGCAGAATACATTTTGGACTACATTTTTGAAGAAATTTGGTTTAATTTGATATGGTTTATAACAGAAATTAGAAAATATTTTTAGCTTTTCGACATTTTTGGTCTTTTTAATTTATAGAATAAACAAATAAAACACCTAGTAGTGATCAAATGCCACCAAAAGAAGGTAATAAAATACTTTGTGACCACCTCTAGTGTAATCTCTCTGCTCTATCTTCACTTGAGCTCTTCCGCTAGTACAGTAACATCACATTCGGTCGGACAATCGTGTCACTTCTGGTTCCTACACATATCGGGACTCCGGCGGTAACCAGAACTCCTTTGATCCATATCCTATGTTAGGGATATCTAACACAGCGTCATTTCATCCTTTGGGACCGGGACATTTGAGTATAACAGTATATTCTGCTGGCGGCATAACCTTTAGCCCTGGCTCACATTAATGCGGTGCATTTCCTGCACCGCAACTGCTACAGGTGTCAATGTTAAATTAACAACACCACAAACAGATCACAAAACACAGTGCATTACCAGAATTCGCATCACATACAGGTGTGAACACCCTTGGGATGTGAATCAAGTGCAGGAAAAGAAATGTATGGCTCAAGCCGCACACACATCACAGGAATGCGGTTCGGTTCCTGTGTGAATTACATGGGATGTGCCGTACTGCATTAGTGTGAACCAGGGCTTAAAATGAGTTATTTTTTATAATGGTAAGTCTTTCAATGCCAAACCACTTACAGTATGTGCTTTTCTTGGAGATCTCTTCTTTGGATGAATAAACTGATGGATTTTAACAGTTTCTTTTTCATTGCCTGACTTTCTCCCTGTGCTAAACTATCATATAAGGACTGGGGAATTTTAAAAGAGTGAGTGGCCCTTTATGGTTTTTTAATTGTACCTATGTGAAGTTTCAAAGGGTGGAAGTCAGAGCAAATTGTAATGCAGTTCGGCCTGGTTAGGTTAGGTTGGGTCTTGTTTAGCCTAAGAACAAATAAACAACACATTCCCTGTGTCTGGGACTTTAAAGGTGCCTATAAACTCAGTACATAAACAATACTACTATAATGTATCAGTTTATTGTATTAAAAAGACATTAAAATGTCTGGTCTATTTCAACCAACATAATTTCTTTTTTACATATCCACATGGCACATAAGAATTCTACAAATCCCACCCTGCTCTTTTTCACGCGGCTTCTTTATTTTTGTTGGAACTCAGAAATTAATTTCAAGATGGCTTTGACAGGGGATAATTATACAATCCTATCAGGAAGCATTTCATGGGTCCCAAATGCCCCACTTCTTCAGGTTCTGTGAAACTATTATATTGGTACCCAAATTTGTAATCAAAAGACTGGGGACCTTCTACTTCACCAAACTTCCCCCTGGGAGGAAGACTAACTCCCTACAGGCCAATGGGCTTCAAATGTTTTCCCAAATAAAAAAGGAAAGGGGAAGAAAGATCACAACTATAATGCAACTGTATCAGCCCTCCTATTTTAGTTCTCAGATGATCATGCAGTGGGACAGACTTTTACGGCAATATATCACCTATAGGTATGTTACCAATGTATAGACAGAATAAGCACCAAACAAATGTTCCTCAGGCAGAGAAAGTCACTCCTTACTCAGGTGGGCCATATCAGGTGATATGTTTAACCTGTTGTTACATCACTGGATTGAATGGGCTCTTGCTCTCCGGATTTGGTCATGTTCTTCTGTGTTTACATATTAACTATTTATGTGTTGTATCAAGCTGTGGCTTATACCTAATTAAAATATCAACCCAGTAAAAACAGAATTGTGTTATTGGTTTGGTATTTATGGTAACGTCAGTGTAAAGGGAAAAGTGAATGCTGGATCAGTCAAGATGTGTGAGCATGTGAAGTACATAGCATGCTTCTGTAATGCTTGAGGATGACACAACCCTTTCTTATTTGATGTGGAATAAGATGGGAAGAAACAGGAGTCTATTGAACAATGTTAGAATCGCATAAGTTGTGCAAAAATTTAGTGCAAACTGCCCCTAATACCTTGTGATTAGCCTCCTTGAGATTAATGGCTCAATGTGGATTGAACCTCAGTCCTGGTAAATTATTTTTTTGTATTCTAGTTACTAAAAATGCTTCTTTAACTATTAAATTCACTGAATTGTCAAAATGTATAATAAAATAGATGTGTTTGTTATTCATAATATGATTTAGCAGTACAGAATGTTAAATGCAACTGAAATTTATTAACCACCGTAGACCTTGTTTATATATTTTAATACATTTTTTGAGTAATTTATGCACTATTTATATACAAATTTTTATAATATGTTAGTAGCAATTTTATATACTGAAAAGTTCACATACCTTTTAGCTGGGTGCTTGCAGTCCCATTAGAAACTGCGCTCCAGTGGTTTCTGTACTGAGCCACCTCCTGTACACGACATATATACTGTCCCTCATTAGATGGATGCAAGTAGGTCAACACAAGTCGGTAAATGTGACCTGGTTTTTCATTGCTTAGTTCTCCTTTTTTACTCCAATTTGCAGAGATGTGTCTCTTACCATACTTTGTAATCCTGCCAATTGTTTGTTCATATCCAGAAGCTGGAGAAAACACCCAACGTACAGTCAACAGGCTGTCCAGCTTTCTCTTCTGAGATATGGAGCACCATATAGAAGCATTCCCTCCCAAGGGGTGCAAAGCCCAGGGGGATGGATAAACAGTCACATTTAGAGCACAGCAAAGACCTGGAAAGAGATAAAAGTCAGACTTTGACAAGACAGAGATTCACAAGTCTAAACATATTTATTGTTGTTTTGTGTATGCTGTCTTTATCCTTGTAAGGACCAAAAAAACCTATTTCCTGACAAGCTCCATGTCAGCACTGCTGGTTGAGGCCCCGCCCACCCCCTGCCTGATCAGGATGTAATTCAATACATTTTTGACCCACCTCAGCCTAAGCGTTCCTTTTTCTTCCTCCTGCAATTAGGACAGGTGGCGTCTCCCCTCCTAGCTGGTCTAATGGCTGTCTGTCTGTCCAGAGTTGCTCTCAAGGTTGGATGCAGACTCTGTACTCCTTTGCTAACAGCAGTTTGACCAGGGAGCTGCGCTGCTGGTCCTCAGGGTGGTATCAGGCCATGGTAAAGTACTGCCGGCTATGGGGTGTTACATCGGTAGGGGTTCCTTGGTGGCTGCTGGCAGGAATAAAATCCTTCTATGGTGGCTTTTCATGGTGGCTGCTGGGGATGGACACTGCTAAGGGGAGCGGCGCTGGTTTCCCCGCTTCTTACCAGCGCCGCTCGGTCAGTGTCTGAGGGCCAGCGTGGAGCGCAGGCTGCGGCCCTCTTTGAGCATATGCAAGACCGCTCAGCTAATCAGGAGAAGGGAAGTGGGGCCAGGCTTAAGGGAGCAAAAATTTAAAGATGCTTCTGGCTGAAGCATCTGGCTCTTATCTGATTGTGTGCTCCTGCAGTCTGCCTGTGCCTGTTATTCCATATAGTTTCCAACATTCTAAAATTGAGGGCAGCATTCCAAGCACTCCTGGCTTTCAAAAGCTCATTCAGGATGCACCCGTTCTGATGACGTTGTACAATACAATGTCAGTAGCCTACATTCGCAGACAGGGGGGCACCCGCAGCATACCCCTCCTGAGGGAGGTTACTCCAGTTATGGAATGGGCCCAAGCCAACTTACAACTGCTAACAGCAATGTATATGCCTAGTCGCTTGAAGACCCAGGCAGATTATCTATACAGAACTAGTTTGGACAACAACGAGTGGGTCCTTTCACCTCACGTTTTTCGGAGTCTAGTGGATTGTCCCTTTCTCTCGGAGATAGACCTGATTGTCTCCCCAGAGAATACCAAACTACCTAATTTTTTCTCCAGGATCAGTCACCCACAAGCTGTGGGGTAGATGCGCTGACAATGGCATGGACTGTGTATGCCTTCCTTCCAATTCCAGTGATTCTCAGCTTGCTGCACAGAATACACCTGGAGAGGGTGACCGTTTTGTCAGTAATACCAGATTGGCAAAAGAGACCCTGGTACCCGCTACTCTGTTCAGTGAACATCAGAGAACCATACCCTCTACCAGTGACACCGGATCTGCTCATGTACTGCTGATTCATCACCCCGCTTTGAAGAAACTCAGGCTGATGGCCTGGGTCTTGAAAAGTAAAGGCTGATCAATCTAGGATGCTCAACTAAGGTCACAGATACATTGATGAAGGACAGCACCAACACAGCCTATAACAGGATATGGAGCAAGTTCATGAAATTTGCAAACAGGCATGGCTTTGTGCCAGATACCCCGAGAGTATGCCACTTTTGGAATTCCTCCAGGCAGGGCTGGATATAGGTCTGTCTGTGAGTACTCTGAAGGCTCACGTTTCTGCTCTCTCTGCTTTTACAGGTACCATATGGGCATTAGTCTCTTTAGTGGTTCAGTTCTTTAAGGCAGCTATCCACCAAAGACCACCCAAGCCTCTGATTTTCCCAAAATAGGACTTGCCACTGGTGTTGGACTTCCTCTCATCAGACACCTTCAGTCATCCTGTCTCACTATGGCATCTTACTCTGAAAACAGTGTTTCTCGTGGAGATAACATCAGCCAGAAGATTCTCGGAACTAGCAGCCTTAGGGTTTAAAGAACCCTTTCTTTCATTCTTTCCAGATAGGGTCATGCTTAGACCAATGCTAAGATTCGTACCCAATGTTGCCTCCAGGTTTCACATAATGCAAGATATTACACTCCCGATGCTCCTTTCAGAAAATTCCCAGGACCCAAGTACATTGGATGTTGGGCACTCATTGAGAGGCTATGTGGATGCTACTTCTGAGCTGAGGAAGTCAGATCATCTTTTTACCATCCCTAATGGTGCACGGAAAGGCTTGAGAGCTTCTAGTAGAGTAATTGCTATATGGCTGGTCAATACCTTCTCTTTAGCTTACAGAACAAGAGGGTTGCCTGTGCCTGAGGGGGTCACAGCTCATTCCACTAGAGGGAATTCAAGCTCATGGGTAGCAGTAGTCTGAGTTTCCTCGGAAACAATCTGCAAAGTGGCTACATGGTCTTCTGTTCATACCTTCATGACTCATTATTGTATAGAACCTGCAATTTTTACTACTGTTGATTTTGGCCGGGGTGCCTTGGCCTCTGCTTCCAGTCAAAATTAAATTAGTTTTGCATTACCCTCCCATGTGTGGCTAGGTAAATCCCAGCTGTGTTGACATGGAGCCATCAGAAAAACAGAAAATTTAATTCAGATACTTACTGTAATTTTCCTTTCCTGACGATCTCCATGGCAGCACAAATCCCACCCAATTTAGTAGTACGAGTTACAGAACACCTAGGCTGAGGTGGGTCAAAAATGTATTGAGTTACGTCCTGATCAGGCAGGGGGTGGGTGGGGCCTCACCCAGCTGTACTGCCATGGAGCTTGTCAGGAAAGAAAAATTACGGTAAGTATTTGAATTCAATTTGCCGTTTTTTTTTTCTTCTAAATATAAAACATTGCATATGAATATTTTGTCTTCTCATTTGCATTCAGTAGACCTTTCCTTTTCTCTTTCCTTTCCTTTCCTTACTAGACAATTAAAGATTTCAATTAGAAGTGGGGAGAGTGATAGCAAATACTCATTTCATTTCCCTCCCTGCTATTCACACAAGGTAATTAAAAGTTTCATTTAGAGGAGGGGAGAGTGACAGAAAACAGCTTCTGCTGTGATTTCTCTTAAAAAAAAGTATTCTGTAAATCTTGTATAGGAATAAAGTTAACTTTGGGCTCCAGTTCATTTGGGAGGAGCACACCTCTTATGCACATGATAATGCAATTCCATTTTAATTTCCTACCTACACAGCCAGTCTTTTAACTGTTATGTTTATGCGTGTAAGCTTTGCAATTGATAGACTTTGGTTTGCATCTAAGTACTGTATGTTTGTTTCTCCACTCTGTGAAGCCTATTTCATGGGTACATTCTGTATGTTTGCATATTTGTGAAATAAAGAATTTATAGAATAAGTAAAACAAAAAAAGTCAGGTAAAAACATATAAACTTTAAAAAAGATAAACCTGAATTGACCCAAAGACATTAAAGTTTGCAGTTTAGTCTGGGAGGGCAAATATTGGTGCCTATGTAGCAAGTAAATGAATAAGCCTCCCAGTAATGCTATTACTAGGCTGCAGCTAGAAGGAGTGCTAATGAGTTGTAGTGTCAGGACGCTAATACCAACAAGCCATCAAGCTCACATTAAACTCAGAATGACCACTTGAGCAACATATGTTTTCTGCTCTCCTCATGATACAAGTTAGTCACACTTGGTTTATGCTATCTTTGTTCAGTTTTGTGCTTCTTCTAACATTCACTTTCTCTGTTTAGTATCCTATACTGTATGTAGGTAATGGTAATTCTCTAAAACAAATTGATGCTGTATAACATGATCCATTTCTGTTTAAAACATTAAGCTCAGAATGAGTAAGTGAGCAACATGTGTTTTCTGCTCTCCTCTTATTACAGATACTGAAGGATGCATCTTTGTCAGACCTTACATTCAGATCACTGATAATCCTGTAACATTTGGGGGCTCCATCTGGGATTACACACATACCAGGGCTTAAGTGAAACACATAGTGATATTCCAAGGGATGTCAAACCATACATGTCAGACTTATCAGTAACTGATAATTCTATTCTAGATAAAGTTACCAAAGCAGAGAGGTAAGTCAGACTAAGTGGCACTGTTAGGCCTAAATTAACCATGATACATGTCACACAGGCACAGGAAACAGAAGAGGTCATAGGCTATGCAATACCACTTGTAACACCCTATTATTCAGACTAGAGGATGTTAAAAGAAACACAAAGGTGGTAGTGTCCTTCAACTCAGTGGCACACAGTTTGGTGAAAAGCTTTATGGATTTTGTAGGCTGAACTGCAGGACTTTGTTAGAAGGCAGTGAATGAGGGACTAAATTTCCCAGAGGAGCTGAAGTGTGGGTGGAGACATATAAAGGTAGAAACTTGGGAACAGATGCAGGACGTGAGCTGGGAGAGAGCTGGAAGGAAGGTGTGAGGAGAAAGCTGTGTAGAATGCTGGAGAACCGGACCAGGACACAGAATGGGAAAGCGGAGAAAGATGGAGGAATAGCCGACCTCTGACATTGCCAAAGAATCTGGAGAATTACCCTGTCTGCCGAAGACCCCAAGGGCTGCTGTCACAAATGACCTCTACAAGAGGAACTGCAGGACCACTGGGGGCCCCCATCTACAGAGAGACCACCAGTGACTGGAATGATGCCTCAGATTGGGTGAGAGAGTCACAATCTCCAGTCAATTAAGTTGCTACTGACATTCTGTTGAATCAGCCATTCTCTATACAGTTACAGACATTGTTCACAAGTTACACAAGTTGAGGTGTACTTCATCTGGCCTATCACCAAACACTTCGCCAGCGTAATCCAGTCACACCACTGTTTCCTCTGCAATTGGTCTACAGCAATCAAAGTACACTTGTTATTGTTACCATTTGCTACTGCAGCCTAGAAAGGAATTAACCCTTTGCCAATAAGTGCTTCTGCCTACCCTTTAAACCTCTTGCTTAAAACCTGCATCTCATCTAAATTATGATTCGGCATTTATATTGATGGCAAGCTTGCAAAATATTTGGTTTTTATGATTAGTCATAATTAATATTAATATGTGTGAATGGTCTTTGACAAATGGTAGTATTTACTATTCTTCAATTATAGCTGAGACCAAAAGATATACAAGTTAGGTTGAGTATACTATATTTAGATATAGTTGGTTAAAAGTATTTGGTAGTTATGTCAAGGTTATTAGAAGTGACTTACTATTACATTACGTATTTTAATGGAATCTGTGTGTATTTAGTTTACGTCTCTAACATTGATACATATATAGTTTAGTGATTATACATTGATATGTTCTTAAGCTATATTATTCTTTACGTCATTAGCTTATAATATTATTTACATCAGCATTCATATGTTCCTGTCCATCAAACATCATATGTATAGCATCCTTTCCTTATATGAAATGGCTTTGCTAAGCAGTAATAATTTCCATAGAAGGTATTAAGATCACTAACTATGACGTACATTTGCCTCTTAAAAGTCCATGAGACAACGGACATAGGAGACACTCACTCACACACACACTTACAAGCTACATGACTCTTGCATACACACGTCTGAGAAGCTGCAACAGGTGCATACTGAGATCACTTCCGGCTACAATATAGTCACATCCGGCTTTTCCTTCTTCACAAAGTCATTGAGATGGACAAGGACATGGAGTATCGCACATGGCAAGGACAGCCATGACAGATAATGGTGACTCTTTGTTTTAAACTTTCGCTTGTCATTTTTACAATAGTTTTATCTACATGGAACTGTTCATAATACGCTTTACATTGTTATTTGACACCATTGTGTGATAGAATAAAATCACACTTCATTTTTTATTTCAATGGCTCTTTCATTCATAATCGCCTCAAGACACTAGAAGAAGTATTATATGTGTCTAAAAATCCAACATTTTGGTGAGCCAGCCACCGCCGAACGTTTTTTCTACGGTTTTTTCCCATACCTTGCTAAGGGGGAAAAACGCACAATTCTGTGATTGTCAAGTTTTGGGAAAAACACGGTGAAAATAACCTAGCAGAACAGGCGATTAAACAGACGTGGACGAGAATTCCAGTGACTGAGCCGGGTCAAACGAGAAAATCTTCTGATTACGGTGAGTAACAATTATGGAATTTATTGATGACTTAGTTAATGAAAGCAAGTTAGAATTTAAAGATGTTTCTTTATATCCTGAAGACAGTCAGCTATGGCACTATATGTATAACGAATGTTTACAGGCCAATATTCAGATGGATAAATCTAGATTTACTGTCCACAGACAGCGTAAAAAGATATCTAACATCTTAAATTTAGTAAGAATATTCAACAAAATGATTTTGAATGTTGATTTATCTGTTAAAAAAGTTTGTACATTAAAACAGACAGAATGTAACACTGTACAGAATACAGAAAAGCATGAAAATTTGTCTCAAGATGCTCCTAGTTTCCCAAACTGTGACATTTTTTGTAATTACCTAGAGAATCTTGAGGAACAAATTGACTTAAAGACAAATCTTTTGTTAAGACTGCAGAATGACAGTAAACAGGTTGCCATGATAAACACAGATGACAAACAGAGTGATTCAAAATCAGAGCCACGGCTGTCCGATATCTCTGAAAGTTCGAATATTGACTCTGATGACGAAACACAAATTAAACATAAAGAATTGTTATGTAAAACTGCAAAACTTAAGTTGCAAATACATAATCAATTAATGAAAGTTTTAAAAGACATCCCTGCTTATGATCCAGATAAAGATATCTACAGCAACATGGAAATATATGAAATGCATGTCAAATGCCATCAGATTTCAGATCATGACATAAATTATTTATTTCCGATGTGGCTACCAATTAAATTTATGTCTCGAATTAAAAATTCTGTTGTTAACGATAAAGATCAGAAAAAACATAATGACGCGACAGACAGACTGCGACAATTGCTGTTATGTTCAACAGGTGAAGACGTACCTTCTGTAGAAATGCTAGACTTACTTCAGACTACTGCTGACGAAGACCCTTTTGAATTTAAAAATAAGTTTTCCAAAGCATATAAAATTATATTTGGAGTAGAAAATGAGGAAGACTCAGCTATGATCAAAGCTATTGTAAAGAAATTCACGTATTTAGACCAAGTAACCATTGTCATAGCAGAGGAAAAACAAAATTTGAATGATATAGTAAGTTTCATTGACAAAATTTGGAGGAAATTGAAAAATAGCAATCTCACTTATGAGGTAGCTGCGCTTCAAAGTGACAAAAACAGTCAGATTACAGTTATGCCAGGAACTACAGGTCCCAGTAAGAATGACAACGACAGATGCAAGCAAGTGAGTCATAAAGAGAATAACACATGCTTTCACTGTCATAAACAAGGTCATATCAGACGCCATTGTTGGAAGTTTAAATTTGACTCACAAATAAAGAAAATGGAAATAAAAAGTGAAAAAGCAGCTTTTGTACAACCTGCTTTGTTGTGTAATGATAAAAATTTAACTGAATTGCCTTATGCCTCATCAGTTAAACAAATTCATACGACTAGAAACAACTGTTCTGACAACAGGGTGAGAAGGGCTGTCACTGACAGAAATGGTTTATTACCAGTTCCAAAAATAGAATCACGTCCACATTCATCCCCGATATCGTTAGAATTTGTCGCTCCAATTGTATTGGATGACAATGGAAGGCCTTTTATAGACGGATTACTAAATGGTAAAAAGATTAAATTCCTAATTGACAGCGGATCTGAGATTAATCTTACCAGAGAAAACGTACCTGTGAAACCAAATTCACCCATGTGTAAAATAAAAGGTTTTAATAATACAGGTCATTCCACTGCCAGACAGGTGCCTAATGTAACATTTGAAATACCTGGGCTAGTGAAAACTAACATTGATATTTGGTATAGTAATGCCACCGAGAATATTCTTGGCATTGATTTTATCAATAAGCAAAAGTGGATTATTGATATTATGACCAAAGTTATTTGGAGGAATCCATCTAGGCCCAAATCAATGTTAATGGATCCTTCTATATACAGTGATGTTGGTTTCAAATCTAAAATGTCTACAGCACAAAAATGGCCTGATACTGATGGTAATTGTGCTTTAAAAGAATTGGTACAACGTTTTCCAAGTTTGTGGTCAAAATTTAAAAATGACATAGGAACTTTGAAAGATACAGAATTGAATATTGAGGGAAAAGATCCTAAAGCCCTTAATCAATATGAATTACCACGAGAATCAATAGGACCACTTTCTGCCATTATTCAAGAGTTTGTACAACTTGGCATTTTAAAGAAAACACAATCAGTGGTAAATAACTGTATTTGGCCTATCAAAAATGCTGACAATTCATATTCTTTGTCAGTTGATTTCAGGACACTGAATAAACATATTACAAATAACAAAGCAGTTGTTCCTGATCATTCTAATATCAAGTTACATTTAAAGGCCGAATCCAAAGTGTTTTCTGTTTTGGAAATCGATAACAGTCATTTTTCGATCCCCATAGCTAAAAGTTGTCAATACAAGTTAGCTTTTAAGTTTCAGAAAGAGACCTATGCATTCACTCGATTAGTAGCTGGTTTAGACATCAGTGATGGTGTAGTCCATGAGTCCATAGAAAAAATTCTATCACAATTTTCAAGGCCAGAATGCATTTTTCAGCATGTAAATACAATTATGCTAAGTACGCAGAATGTTAACGAACATATTACTCTTTTGTCTGAGTTATTTATGTTGTTACAGGATGAAGGTCTAAAATTAAACCTGGAAAGAGTTCAGCTGATGAAAAGTCAGGTGAAATGCTTTCACATGCAGATCAGTCAAGGAAAGAGACAATTATTGCAGGAAACAGTCAGAGCTATCACTGCCTTTCCAGTTCCTACAACACATAAAGCATTGCAACAATTTTTGAAAAACATAAATCATTGCAAAGAGTTTATACATGGTTTCGCAGAGAAAGTTAAGCCATTATATCATCTTTTGAAGAGTAAAAATAACATAGTTGACCAATGAGAATAATGCTTTAAAAGTGTTGAAAAAGGATTTGCAGAATGCGCCAGCATTAGGTACAGTTGAGGTTTGTTCCAATGCTCCTTTTGTTGTGAAAACTCATGTATCTGATAATGCAATTTCAGTAACTTTGTCTCAATTAAAAGAAGGTGATGAAAGACTAATTAGTTACTTTTCCAGAAATTTATCACCATTGGAAAGAACTTTTACATCAGAGGCACAACAACTGTTGAGTTTCTTTTATGCAATCAAAGCTTCACAAAGCACAGTAAAGTCACATAGTATCATATTACAGTCTCCTGACAGTTCACTAAGAAGAATTCTTGAGGAAGATACATTCAGAGAATGTGGTGAAAGGTATCCTCAGTGGATAAGAGCACTGTTAGCCAAACACATTGTGATAGGTACAGCTGCATCAGACAAGTCTCTACCGCACATTCATAGCAACACACGCATTACTGAAGAACACTCTAACACCAGAATAATGACATCAGCACAGAAAACAGTTACGCATATTTCTAATATTATAGGGATGAGAACAAAGGCATAAACCTTTGTCATCTCTGGGGTGATACAAAACCTTTCCTTGTTTAGTAAAACAGGGTTTTGCGGTCATGACCTATGATGAAATATTGCGTCCTGTCATACCTAAATTTCACACTACTTTTGTATTCTAGTTTAGGTAATTTTAGACAGGATTAGGACAGTATTTTGATTGATATATAGAGGTTTTCTGTAAAAGGAAATAGGAAGTAATGTTACTTCACAATATGTGTTCCAAACTCATAAACTGATTGTTCCATAATCTTTCATATTTGTCGAAAAAAGGTGCAAGAATAATGAAATGTTTGTGCCAAAGTAATGATACTGCATTTCTTCACAGAAATGACATCTAAAATCAAACATGAAGCGTAACAATCTCCTACAAGCCAACTTTAAGGAATTCGGACGTTAAAGAAGAGATCTTCATATGGAAGAAGATTGAACAAGAGCTTAATACTTCACACTTGTGACTGATTTATCACATTCAACAAGAATGTTTCTACATTACAGAACTTAAAGAAGATATTATATAGACATTGCATGAAGAAAAGATTCATCAAGAGGAAATCTATTTATTAGTGATAAAATAATTTATTATTGATAATATTGTTGTAGGTCACATATACATTTTAATGATCCTTTTATTCCGATACTTACATCCATATTGGGATAATATTATTATTATTATTTTTTATTTTTTTACATATTCATATACGGAATATTTTTTGGTTAAAACTTCATAGAGTTATTCCAGTTATTAGAATATCTTTTGTTAAAAGATTTAAGAAACATATTACTCTTATAGGAGCAATATAAACTTATGACACATTTTAGAATGGAAAAGTATATTTCCGGAGAGTTAAAATATTATACAAATATGGAAATATACTACATTAATTATTATTACATCATTTAATTATTTTTATTATTACTATATTATCATATATCATTTAAAATTAACATTATGATTAAGAATTTTTAGGAAGAGAAACTGAAGATAAGGTATAGAGTTTTGAAGGAAAGTTATTTTTGATTGGTCCAGTTATGAAGAATATATACGATCATTTGGTATAAGACGGTGTGTATGGGACATGAATGAAGTGTGCATTGATTAAGCATTAATTCTGAACTAATCATAATAAGGGGGACATGTTAAATCTAAATTATGATTCGGCATTTATATTGATGGCAAGCTTGCAAAATATTTGGTTTTTATGATTAGTCATAATTAATATTAATATGTGTGAATGGTCTTTGACAAATGGTAGTATTTACTATTCTTCAGTTATAGCTGAGACCAAAAGATATACAAGTTAGGTTGAGTATACTATATTTAGATATAGTTGGTTAAAAGTATTTGGTAGTTATGTCAAGGTTATTAGAAGTGACTTACTATTACATTACGTATTTTAATGAAATCTGTGTGTATTTAGTATACGTCTCTAACATTGATACATATATAGTTTAGTGATTATACATTGATATGTTCTTAAGCTATATTATTCTTTACGTCATTAGCTTATAATATTATTTACATCAGCATTCATATGTTCCTGTCCATCAAACATCATATGTATAGCATCCTTTCCTTATATGAAATGGCTTTGCTAAGCAGTAATAATTTCCATAGAAGGTATTAAGATCACTAACTATGACGTACATTTGCCTCTTAAAAGTCCATGAGACAACGGACATAGGAGACACTCACTCACACACACACTTACAAGCTACATGACTCTTGCATACACACGTCTGAGAAGCTGCAACAGGTGCATACTGAGATCACTTCCGGCTACAATATAGTCACATCCGGCTTTTCCTTCTTCACAAAGTCATTGAGATGGACAAGGACATGGAGTATCGCACATGGCAAGGACAGCCATGACAGATAATGGTGACTCTTTGTTTTAAACTTTCGCTTGTCATTTTTACAATAGTTTTATCTACATGGAACTGTTCATAATATGCTTTACATTGTTATTTGACACCATTGTGTGATAGAATAAAATCACACTTCATTTTTTATTTCAATGGCTCTTTCATTCATAATCGCCTCAAGACACTAGAAGAAGTATTATATGTGTCTAAAAATCCAACAAAGAGATAGTGTCTGTGCTTGCCTAAATCCTTTTTTAAGGAACTTCCATCTATTGCAACCAAGGACATCTGAATTGTAGTTTACCAACTGGGCCCCAACAAGAGAGCAGAAGTTCTTTCACTGCAGTTAAAGGGAATTTGGCCTTCCTAATTAAAGATCTATTTCCTTATCTCAGATTTGAACCTTGTTCAGCTTCTGAGGGCCCAAAGTGAGCCAGCCTTATTCTTTAGAAGTTTTTTTTCCCTTTACTCACTGGGGACAAAAACATCTCAGAGCTGAGACCTTTGGTTAAATTCTGACTTGCAGGATGTTCAAAACTGATTGAGATTGTTGCTGTATGTGTTGAGCTTTGCTTTAAGTTACTAAGAGTGATAACTTATTATTTACAATCCTATAATTTTGTGCTGCTTTACTGTGCTCATACTCATCGCTAATATAAACAAAGTTTTGGTTCTCTCTAACTTGTGTGGGAGTCCATTTTAGAGAGTTTACTCTGACCAGAAGTGTACAGTGGTATCATCAGGAGTTAGGCTTTCAGAGTGGGGTCAAGAGTGACAGGGAGCCTGAAAACAACTCAGCAACCCTTAAGGGGGGTAGCGCTACACACTCATGCTTCACTTGTAGAATTAACTGCACAGGTTGCCGGCCTTGAAAAAAAATGTACAATCTTTAATGAAGGCAAGTGCAGTGAGAAAGTCTAAAGATGATCCAGCAAGGTTGTCAGATAAAAATAATAAAATTAGAAATATGAAGAGATGTAAATAATAATAATAACCAAGGAAAGGAAAAATTTAGGCACTGCCTTAATTGTGGACAGAAAGGTCCTATGGCACCAGGGTGAATAAAAAGAGAAATGCTGCCAGGAAAGTAGAAGTGTTCACAGTGACTAGCTATGATAAAAAGTCCCAAGTCACTGCAGAGCCTAAGGAAATCCTTCACTCATCTTGACACTGTGAGTCAAAAAAGTAGCCAGAATAATAGGGAGGAAGTGCTTACTCACTTGTAATTTAGGAAGCCAGGCCATTTTTTGCTGTTCAACACTGCGCTATTATAATTGGTAATTGCGTGGTCATGCAACGCTGTACCCAAACAAAATGCCTGTCCTTTTTTTTTTCTTTTTTTTAACACAAATGGAGCTCTCTTTTGGTGTGATTTGTTCACCACTAGGTTTTTTTTATTTTTTGTGATTTCACTCAATACACTGTTTAATTGGGCAACTATATGGCAAATGTGGTTTAATGTTGATAAATGTAAGGTTATGCACTTGAGGGATAAGAATATGCATGCATCATACATACTAGGGGGGGTACAATTGGGGAATCAATGGTCGAAAAGGATATGGGAGTTCTGGTAAATCACAAGCTTAATAATGGCATGCAATGCTATGCTGCGGTTACTAAAGCGATCAAAATCCTTTCTTTTATTAAAAGAGGTATAGACTCCAGAGAGAGAGATATCATATTACTCCTGTACAAATCATTAGTAAGACCTCATCTGGAATATGCAGTTCCGTTTTTTGGGCACCAATTCACAAAAAGAACATTGAGGAACTGGAAAAAGTAGAGACGGGCAACCAAATTGATGAGGCATGGAAGAGCTCAGCTATGAGGAAAGATTAGAGGAACTGAATTTATTCTCTCTTGAGAAGAGGAGATTAAGGGTATAGGTGGAACCACACCTTTAGTTCTCTAACACTGTCAGGGATCCCGGGCCGCTCGGCGGTGCATGCATGTGCAGATCGCCGACTCGTCCCAGCCGTCGAGCACTGAGTCTTAGGCGATTGCGGCGGCTGCGCATGCACACTCGCGATTGCGGACGCACCAATGAGAGCACAGGGCACCCTATTTAAATCAGCCCTGTGCATCTCCAAATCGCCTTATGGTCTTGTTCCCTGTTCCTGTGTTCCCGATTACTCCTGTGTTCCTGATTACCTTGTTGCCGACCCAGCCTGTTCCTGATACTGCTGTCTTCTCCTGCTCTGACCCCTGGCTCATCCTGACTACTCTCTGCCTGATCCTGATTGCTCCTGTTACTGAACCTGTTATTCTTTTGCCTACCGCTCTGTACTGCCAACCCGGCCTGTCTGACCACGCATACCTCTTCACATCTGGCTATTACCTGCTCCACACCATTGGCATTCGCCTCTACCACAGCTGGTGTTTCTCGGGGGTCATGACCTGGTCTCAGGCTGCTTCAAGTCCATCCCCACCATCAGGGGCTCTGGTGAACCAGCAGACTGAGGCTTAGACTCCGCGCCCTGAGGGACTCCAGCCAGTGGACTGCTAGAGGCTACCGCTAGTCGGCTGCTGACAGAACCATAAGGCCATGACTGAGCCAGGAAGAGGTCACCCCTGGACGAGATATGCCAGCACCTGGCGGCACTCACCCAGGCGGTGAAAACACTGCAAGAGGGGTACACGCATCTGGAGGGACGTATCCAGACACTTACCGCTCCAACAGCCATGCTCTGACCCCTTGGCTGACTTCTCCTGCTCTGACCCCTGGCTAAGTTTGACCTCTCTTTTGGATATCCCTACCTGATCTGAACTACTGGTACCGACCCTGGCGAGTGACCTGACTATCCTTCTGCCTGCTGCCTTGTACTACGCTGACCCCTCTGTTACCGACCTGGCCTGTTTGACCACGCTATTGCTCATCCATCCATCCGACCCGCACGGATTAGCTGCTACTCTCCAGACCTGTCTGCCTCTTCACGTCAGGCTCTCTACTTGTCATTACCTCTGGTGATTCCTCTACCTCCCCACCCCCACCATCAGGGGCTCTGGTGAACAAGCGGACTGGAGCTTAGACTCCACGCCCTGGGGAATCCTGTCCTGTGGACTGCTAGAGTACACCAGGTGGCCCATAACAGAACCATACGGCCATGACGGAGCCTGCAAGAGGATTGACCCCGCTGGAGGAAATCTGTCAGCACCTGTCGGCTCTATCTCAAGCCATCAAGGTATTACAAGAAGGGTGCACGCACCTTGAGGGCCGTGTCCAGACGCTGGCTGCACCAGCCACCACGGTCCAGAATCCAGTCCCTCCTGCCACAGCAGAAGAACCTTCAGGACCTCCTTCCGGGTTTACGGTGTCTCTGCCCCCTCCGGAACCCCGTGTGCCTCTGCCGGAATGCTTTAATGGGAATCGGGCCAAATTCAGGGCCTTCCATAACGCATGTCTGCTGTACTTCAGGTTACAGCCGCGGACATTTTCATCCGAGTCAGTGAAGGTGGGGTTCATCATCTCGCTGCTCCAGGATGAACCCCAGGGCTGGGCCCACCGACTAATGGAAACCCAGGACCCCCAGCTGGAAATGGTAACAGGGTTTTTCAATGCGATGGCAGTCTTATATGACGACCCGCATCGCACTGCCTCCGCAGAAACAGCATTGTACGCCCTCAGGCAGGGCCGCCGGGCAGCGGAGGAATACGCCGCTGAGTTCAGACGCTGGATGGAGGACACCCAATGGAATGACGCTGCTTTACATCACCAATTTCGGATGGGTCTATCTGAGTCCCTTTAAAGATGAGTTGGCCAGGGTGGGCCTTCCTGATTCATTGGAGAACCTCATCACCCTGTCCATTCAAATTGACCGCAGACTACATGAGCGCAGGGCAGAAAGGTCCAACCAGGGTCAGAGGCCTGCATGGGTACTTCCTCGCGCTCCTCTTCAACCCCCACCTGGAGGGAACCGGAGCATGGAACATGATGACACCCCTGAACCCATGCAGCTCGGTATGACACGACCATCTCTGTCAGCGGAAGAACGCCAAAGATGACGGGTGAATAACCTGTGTCTCTATTGTGGGGAAGCCGGTCACATGGTACGTTCTTGCCCAGCGAAAATGAGTAAGTGCCACACTGTTTTTTCCTCTGTATCTGCTTCACATGCTAGTCATTCAAGTTACTTAGCATTGCCTGTTTCCTTGCAGCTTCCAGGAGGAACCGTGTCAGCGACAGCAATTGTTGACTCTGGGGCATGTAGTTGTTTTATTGATTTGGATTTTGCCACTCAACAGAGAATCCCCCTCCAGACCAGGGAATCAAGGTTAAATATCTTCTTAGCCAACGGGTCACGCATTAAGTCAGGGGTAGTAGACCGGCAAACCCCGCCTATTTGCACCACAGTGACCAATCATCATCAGGAGTTTCTCCAACTGGACGCCATTGCGTCCCCATTATTTCCAATCATTCTGGGACTTCCGTGGCTTTCCAAATTGATTGGAAAACCGGGACCATCCAGTTCCGGTCACCTTACTGCCAGGAACACTGTCACGCCCTGACTTCCTCGGCTCCCCAGCCCCTTCTACGTTTAGACGGAGACGCCAAGTTAGTCCAAATTATTCCCCCGGCCTATCATGACTTCTTAGATGTCTTTAGTAAGCGGGGGGCAGACATTCTTCCTCCCCACCGGACCTATGACTGCCCCATTGACCTTCTGCCCGGATCTGAGATCCCGTTTGGACGGATATTTCCTTTGTCAGAACGGGAACTGGGGGTACTCAAGGAGTACATAGATGAAAACCTACAGAAGGGGTTCATTCGGCCCTCCACTTCACCAGCCGGTGCTGGAATCTTTTTCGTGGAGAAGAAAGACAAGTCCTTAAGACCATGCATAGACTACCGGGACTTGAATAAAATTACGGTTAAGAACCGCTATCCCCTCCCTTTGGTCCCAAAGCTTTTCCAGAGGTTAAAGTCAGCGGTACTGTTTACTAAGTTAGACTTGAGGGGCGCGTATAACCTGGTCCGCATAAGAGAGGGGGATGAGATGAAGACCGCGTTTTGTGCTCGATTTGGGCACTTCAAGTACCTCGTTATGCCTTTCGGACTTTGTAACGCCCCAGCCACGTTTCAGCACTTCATCAATGACGTGTTTAGGGACTACCTAGACATTTTTGTTGTCGTCTACTTAGACGATATTCTAATTTTCTCGCCTTCTCTGGAGTCCCATAGGGGTCATGTTAGAAGTGTGTTGGAGCATCTACGCCAACATGGGTTGTACGCTAAGGTGGACAAATGCAGTTTTGAGCAGCACAGTATTGCATTTCTGGGGCTGATTATCTCCACCACTGGGGTTGCGATGGATCCTCAAAAAGTTTCGGCAATTCTTGAATGGCCAGTGCCCACAGACAAAAAGGGCGTACAACGCTTCATTGGGTTTGCAAATTTCTATCGGAAATTTATCAGGAACTTCTCAGGCCTTGTGTCTCCCATCACCCAGCTTACCAAACAAGGGGTACGTTTTCGGTGGACGCCCGAGGCACAGTCTGCATTTGAGACCCTGAAGAAACTGTTCACTACAACCCCCATTCTGAGTCATCCTGATTCCTCACTTCCCTACATCCTGGAGGTCGATGCATCTGAGAACGCAGTAGGGGCCATCCTTTCCCAGAGGAAAGGGACCAAGGAGCTCATGCACCCAGTGGCATTCTTTTCTAGGAAACTTACATCCGCCGAAAGAAATTACGATATCGGTGACCGGGAACTCTTGGCCATTAAAACTGCACTAGAGGAATGGAGGTATCTGCTAGAGGGGGCCACACATCCAATACTAATCTTTTTGGACCACAAGAATTTGGAATACTTGAGAACAGCCAAACGCCTGAGACCACGCCAAGCTAGATGGGCACTTTTCTTTTCCCGATTCGTGTTCCACATCACGTATAGGCCCGGGTCCAAGAACACCAAACTGGACGCCCTCTCTCGAATGTTTGAGGATCCAGAAGAAACCACTAAACCCGACACGATTCTGTCCCCTGGGAACTTTCTTGCCCTCCAAACGGAGCTCCGCTCTAGGCTTCAGTCTGCAACTGTGTTTCATGTCTCACTACTAAAGCCAGCAGTACCGGATCCTTTCCCTGATCGAAGATCCAAACCCCTGGAAGCCATAACCATCAACGAACAGGAGGAATATGAGGTAGAATCAATCTTGGATTGCAGGAAGAGGGGCGGCCAGACACAGTTCCTGATAAAATGGAAGGGCTATGGCCCTGAGGAAAATTCCTGGGAGCCGGCTCAAAATGTTCACGCCCCTAGACTTGTCCAAGAGTTCCATCGTAGCCACTCACGGAGGAGAGATCAGTTGGGCACCCGGAGGATGCCCATGGGGGGGGGGGGGCAATGTCAGTGAGCAGGCAGGCAGCAGGGCACTAGGACCCAGGTGCACTCGTCACCTATGATGTGCTGGGCAGGCACTAGGACCTAGGCTGCGCCTGTCAGGTGCAGGGCGGGCTACTTAAACAAGTTGTCAGGAGCCGCGGTGGCGTGTGACTCGGCGCAGGCGCAGTGTGCCGACTCGCACTGGTGTGCGGGCACTAGGTCCTGGCCGGCCGCGGCGACGACGGGACTCGCGCATGCGCACTCGGGACCGCGGGTGCGCGCCTGGCACCACTGACAGTGCGGGGTGCGGTATTTAAATCCGCTCTGCACTGACACTGGTTGCCGTATGGTCTATCCTGTGTTCCTGTTCCTGAAGTCTCTGTATTTTGATCGTTGCTGACCTGGATTGTCCTTGACTGTGCTGAATTCTCCTGCTCTGAGCCTCTGGCTTGCCTGACCTCTCTCTCGGATGCCCCCCTTTGGATTTGATCTTCTGTTACTGACCCGGCGAGTGACCCGACTATTCTCTGCCTGCCGCCTTGTACCTCACTGTCCCCACGGTTACCGACCCGGCCTGTCTGACCTCGCTTCTGCTCAGTCATCCATCCATCCATCCTGCTTGGATCCATCCACCTCTTCATATCAGGCTCTCATCCTGCGGATACCTCTGGCGGATTCCTCTACCACGGGTGGGTGTACTCAGGGGCCGCGACCTGGTCTCTGTCTGCTGCAAGTCCATCCCCACCATCAGGGTTCCTGGTGAATAAGCAGACTGGGACTTAGACTCCGCGCTCTGGGGAATCCTATTCCGTGGGTTACTAGAGGCCCTGCCAGGTGGTTCTTTACACCAGCCCTGCACAGACACAAGTTGCCGTATGGTCTGATCTTGTTCCTGTGTTCCTGTATTCCCGTTGTTTGAGATTCGTTGCTGACCTGCCTGGACCTGACCCCTGCTGACTTTTCCTGCTCTGACCCCTGGCTAAGTTTGACCTCTCTTTTGGATATCCCTACCTGATCTGAACTACTGGTACCGACCCCGGCGAGTGACTTGACTATCCTTCTGCCTGATGCCTTGTACTAAGCTAACCCCTCTGTTACTGACCTGGCCCGTTTGACCACGCTATTGCTCAGCCATCCATCCGACCCGCACGGATTAGCTGCTACTCTCCAGACCTGTCTGCCTCTTCACGTCAGGCTCTCTACCTGCTTTACCTCTGGTGATTCCTCTACCTCAGGTGGGTGTACTCAGGGGCCGTGATCTGGTCACTGTCCGCTCCAAGCCCATCCTCACCATCAGGGGCTCTGGTGAACAAGCGGACTGGGGCTTAGACTCCACGCCCTGGGGAACCCTGTCCTGTGGACTGCTAGAATACACCAGGTGGTCCATAACAACGACGCAGCTCTACGTCACCAATTTCGGCTGGGCCTGTCCGAACCTCTTAAGGACGAGCTGGCCAGAGTTGGTGTACCCAACACGCTAGAAGATTTGATTCAAGTGGCCATCCAAATGGACCACAGGCTGCGGGAATGCCGGCAAGAAAGGGGCAATCCGAATTTCAGACCAACATGGATGTTACCCCGGGTTCCGTTCCAATCTACTTCCCCAAGCGGGAATCGAGGTCAGGAAATGGCTGATGGGCCCGAACCGATGCAGATCGGAGTGTTGCGGCCCTCTCTGACATTTGAAGAATGCCAGAGGCGCCGGCTGAACAACTTGTGTTTATATTGTGGAGCAGCTGGCCATATAGTCCGTTCTTGTCCGGAGAAGATGCGCAAGTGTACTTCAGTTGCCTCTGCTGTGTCTTCTTCCTGCCTAAACAATGCAACTCACTTAGCTGTGCCTGTCTCCTTCCAGCTTCCCGGAAGACTCGTACCAGCGATGGCCATTATTGATTCGGGGGCATGTAGCTGCTTCATCGACCTTGGCTTTGCAGCTCATCAGCAAATTCTGTTGCAGACCTAAGAGCAGGGTCTGAATATATTTTTGGCAGATGGGTCCCAGATAAAGTCTGGATTAGTAGTTCGAGAAACTCCGCCAATCCACACTACAATAGCTGGACGCCATCAGGAGTTCCTCCGCTTGGACGCTATCGCATCCCCCATTTCCAGTAATCCTGAGACTTCCTTGGCTACGAGCCCATGTCCCTCACATCAACTGGAGAACAGGGGAAATTCAGTTCACGTCCTCTTATTGCCAGGAACACTGTGGCCTCGAGACACCCAGAGCCACTCAGTCCCTGTGTTGTGTAACCACAGAGGAACTAGTCCAGGCTATTCCTTCAGCCTACCACGCCTATCTTGAGGTTTTTAGCCCACGGGGAGCAGACATCCTTCCCCCACTCCGGGCATACGATTGCCCAATTGACCTCTTGCCGGGTTCTGAGTTTCCGTTTGGCCGAATCTTCCCTCTATCAGAACGGGAGTTGGGGGCCTTGAAAGAGTACATCGAGGAGAGCCTCAAAAAAAGGATTTATCCAGCCGTCCACATCTCTGCGGGTGCTGGAATCTTCTTTGTCGAAAAGAAAGATCAGTCGCTGAGACCCTGTGTGGACTACCGGGAACTAAATAAAATCACGGTTAAGAACCGTTACCTTCTCCCCTTAGTCCCCGAATTATTCCAGAGACTAAAGGTGGCCTCCATGTTTACGAAGCTGGATCTCAGGGGCGCCTACAACTTGGTCCGTATCCGGGAAGGGGATGAGTGGAAGATGGCTTTCCACACCTGATTTGGGCACTTTGAGTACCTGGTTATGCCGTTCGGGTTGTGCAATGCCCCGGCCATGTTCCAACACTTTGTCAATGACATCTTCAAGGATTACCTGGACATCTTCGTAATCGTCTACCTAGTTGATATCCTAATCTTCTCACCATCCCTGGAAGCACATCGAGGTCACGTTAGAAACGTATTGGAGTGACTTTGCCAGCACAGGCTTTTTGCTAAAGCGAAAAATGCAGCTTCGAGCAAGACAGTATCCAGTTCCTGGGGTTGGTCATCTCCACCTCAGGAATTGCAATGGATCCCCAGAAAATCTCCGCAATGCTGGAATGACCAGTCCCAGCAGATAAAAATGGTGTGCAGCGCTTTATCGGTTTTGCAAACTTCTACAGAAAATTCATTAAGAATTTCTCAGGGTTGGTGTCACCTATCACCCAACTTACCAAGGCGGAAATACGATTTCATTGGACACCAGAAGCACAGGCAGCCTTCGAGGCCCTGAAGAAGCTGTTCACGGCTGCCCCCATCTTAAGCCACCCAGATGCATCCCGGCCATACATTCTGGAGGTAGACGCATCCGAAAATGCAGTCGGTGCTATTCTGTCCCAAAGAGGAGGCGTAAAAGACCTCATGCATCCAGTAGCCTTTTTCTCCAGGAAACTCACTGCGGCGGAGAGAAATTACGATATTGGGGATCGGGAACTCCTGGTAATTAAAGCCGTGCTTGAGGAGTGGAGATACCTCCTGGAAGGAGCCCCGCACCCAGTCTTGGTCTATACCAACCACAAAAATTTGGAGTACCTTAGAACGGCTAAGCGCCTTAGACCTCGGCATGCTAGATGGGCACTGTTCTTCTCGAGATTCTCCTTTCACATAACCTACCGGCCTGGCTCCAAAAACACAAAGCCCGATGCCCTGTCACGAATGTTTGAAGATCCCAAGGAAGTCCCTAAACCCGATACCAACCTGCCAGCTGGTAACTTCCTGCTCTTACAGTCTGAGCTCTTGTCCAAGTTACAAGCCGCATCCATGGGGGACCCACCTGGAGTCTCGGTTCAGAACAAGGAAGGGTTGCTATGGAAGAGGGAACAGATTGTGGTTCCCGAAGAGGCTTGAACCCTGGTCTTGGGATACTGTCAGGACCATCCGCTGGCAGGACACTTCGGGATAAGCAAGACGTTAGAGCTGACCCAGCGCACGTTTTGGTGGCCAAGTATGGCCAAAGACTGTAAAGTTCACGTCAAATTCTGCGCCATATGCAACAGAAGTAAGCCTACACTGAGCAAAGCTTGGGGCCTACTATGACCGTTACCAGTGCCCGACAGACCATGGAGTATGGTGTCTATGGATTTTATCGTAGAACTGCCACCTTCTCAAGACCACACTGCCATATTCATGGTGGTTGACCACCTATCCAAGATGGCTCACTTTCTTCCGCTCTAGAACACACTCTCTGCTCCTAAGACCACTCAGCTCTTCATCAAAGAAGTGGTAAGGCTCCATGGAGTCCCTAGAAACATAGTATCAGACCAGGGAGTCCAATTCACGTCAAGATTTTGGAGAGCCCTGTGCGAAATACTAGAGATCAAGCTATCATTCTCCTCGGCATACCACCGGCAGACGAATGGGCAGACGGAGCGAACCATCCAGACGTTGGAGCAATAGCTCAGGTGCTATACCTCTTTCCTGCAGGACGACTGGTTGGCACTCTTACCTTTAGCAGAGTTTGCATACAATAATGCAAACCACTCCGCCACCAAACAATCACCATTTTACGCCAACTATGGGTTCCACCCCACCTTCCTTCCGGATCTGATTCCAGAAAACCCAGTGCCAGCAGTTCGGGATGCCGTGAGTTGCTTCACATCTAACAACAAATTACTACAAGAAGCAGTAACAAAGGCCCAGGAGGATAACAAAAGGGCTTTCGATAAAAGAAGAAAGGGGGAATTGGCCATACAACCAGGAGATCAGGTGTGGTTAGCAACAACCAACCTGAGAATGGCCTGTCCATCAAAGAAGTTGGCACCCAAGTTCATAGGCCCGGTTCTGGTGAAACGAAAGATCAATGAGGTAGCTTTTGAATTGGCACTACCTGAATCCTTTCACATACACCCAGTATTCCACGTATCTCTGTTGAAACCTGCAACTCCTGATCCGTTCCCGGATCGAGCCCTCCAGTAGCCTTAGACATTGACGGTGAAGAAGAGTTCGAGGTAGAGGAAATCTTGGATTGCAGGAGGAGAGGAGGTCAGGTTCAATACCTGATTAAATGGAAAGGCTACGGCCCGGAGGAAAATTCATGGGAACCAGCCCAGAATGTCCACGCTCCCAGATTAATCCGTGAGTTTCAAAGCAACCATCCACAAAGGAGAGGTCAGTTGGGCATCCGGAGGCTTCCCGTGGGGGGGCAATGTCAGGGACCCCGTCCTAGCCGGTGAGTACTGAGCCTCAGGCGATCGTGGCGGCGGCCGCGCATGCGCACTCGTGATCGCGGACGCACCAATGAGAGCACAGGGTGCCCTATTTAAACCAGCCCTGTGCATCTCCAAATCGCCTTATGGTCTTGTTCCCTGTTCCTGTGTTCCTGATTACTCCTGTGTTCCTGATTACCTTGTTGCCGACCCAGCCTGTTCCTGGTACTGCTGTCTTCTCCTGCTCTGACCCCTGGCTCATCCTGACTACGCTCTGCCTGATCCTGATTGCCTGACCTTGTTAAGGATCCGGGTATGATCAGAAATGTGTGGACTGACACAGGGAAGTAGCAGGCTTCAGGAACACTGGCGTAGTCAGGGCTAGAGAGGTGGAATGGTCAGGCAGGCCGTTAGGTGCCGTCAGGATCTCTAGTACCCACAGAATGGGATTCCCCAGGGCGCGGAGTCTAAGCCCCAGTCTGCCTTTTCACCAGAGCCCCTGATGGTGGGGATGGACTTGGCGCAGGCCTGAGACCAGGTCGCGGCCCCTGAGTGCACCCAACTGTGGTAGAGGGGTCCGCCGAGGGTATGTACCGTGGGAAAGCCTGATGTGAAGAGGCTGGCAGACCTGGTAACAGGGACAGATCCGTGCGGGATGGATGGATGGATTGTCTGGGTAGCGTCAGGCGTAGTCAGGCAGGCCAGGTCAGCAACGTGCGGGCAGCGAGGTACCGGAGGAGCAGGCAGAGAATAGTCAGGGTCACAAGCCGGGTTCAGTAACTCACGGGCAGCGGAGGATCAGGCAGAAGGATGGTCAGGTAAGCCAGGGATCAAGCAGGAGAAGTCAGCAGAGGTCAGGATCAGGCAGGGTTGGCAACAAATTGGATAGTCAGCAGAACAGGAACACAGGATACCAGGTACAGGGGCTCATGGGAAACATACACCAAGGCCCTGATCACAGGCCTGGTCCTGCTTAAATACACCTCCTGCAATCAGCTTCAGCTGATGGCTGACTGCAGGAGTGAGCTTCTGGTTGCTGAGAGCACCCGCTGGCCAACCCTGGTACTGCAGTCCACACGGCAGGTGAGTCCCACCACCAGTGGTGAATCCATTCCTGACAGCATGTGGAGAGGTTGTGCTGATCTGTGCTCTGCTGAGCTCCAGGAAGGCCCGAGAAGCCTGGGGCTAAAGTGCCCTGCTCAAGCCCAGGGAGGATGGCGGATCCTGGGCCTGAGTCCAGCAGTGGGAGACCCCCGGAGGGGCCTAGTACCAGTCCTGGCTTCCCATCCGTAGAGGACCTGGAAACAGCCCTTAAGAAGGGGGAGGATTATGGTGCGTACCATGACCTGGTGGCAGCCTGGTTCCAGACAATTGAGAAGGAGGAGGTGAAGCTGGGAAAGCTGAGCTTGGAGCTCAAAAAGTTCCGCTCATCATATAACAGGGTCTGGAGCACCAAGCGCCAGGCAATGAAGCCAGACCTGGAGGCGTTGGAGAAGCGGGTGTCCCTCCAGGGGAAATACGTGGTGGCCCTAAAAAGGAAGAGTGGCGTGTTGCAGGAGAAGTTCCAGAATGATGCCCGCTTTAAAGCTGCGAGGAGCAGGAGCGTGGCTGCGGCGAGGGGCCCGGTGGAGGAGGCTTCATCCATGGAGGAGCTATTGGATGCTCCAGTGGTGAAAGGAGGTGAACCGCTGCAGGGGCAGGCTGAGCCCACTGCATCTTCCCTGCAAATGGCGGCTCCTTTTAAGGGAGACACCGTTGACACGGGAGTTTCGGATTCCCTCCCCCTCGGGCAGCGGTCTGCTGATTGGGGAACACAGGTGGAGGAGGCGGAGTCGGCTGGAGTGCTTTGTTTCACGGAGGAAGTGGAGCCGGGGTTGCGTGAGGACCGCTTCCGGTTCACATCGGAAGATTTGGAGGAGGAAGTGGATGATGTGATGCCACGCAAGCCAGCAAAGCCGGTCCTGAAGGAGCGGTCGGCGTATGTTAAGTTGCAGTGCATTCCCAGCTCGATGGAGAGTGAACTATTGGCAAAGGCGGGAGATCCACTGGCCGGGGACACTGTGCAGGACTCTGTTGCATCTGGTGGCGTGCCCATGGACTCTGGGGCGGCTGGTAATGTATCAGCAGGCATGTCTGGTGTGCAGGCCCCTCCCGCAGACCAGGGGGTGGGTGTTTCTGTTCCCTCTGTCCAGTCGGTCCTGGTCTCATCTGGTCCCGCCCCTCTGGGGACTGGGGTGGTCCCTGGTGTGTTGTCCATCCCTCTGGGACCCCTTGCTGGTGTTCTAGTCCCTCCAGGTCAGGTCCCCCCTCTGTCAGTATGGGTCCCCAGCCTCAGAATCCTTCTGGTTCTGCTTTACCTGGGTCTGCCCCTCCGGGTCCTACCGCCTCTGTTGCAGCCCCCCGTTTCCGTTGCCTCTGCAGTGGGTACCTCAGTGGTCCAGCCTGCCTTAAATTATTCTGCGGCAGTGAGAGGTGGTCAGGGGCAGGTTAGGCCACCCCAAACACGTGCTGGGAATCTGCCTACCTCGGCCACACGGAGAAACATCGTCCAATTAAAATGGACCGGGGAGTGTCCCCCTTTAGACCGTAGGGAAGTTATTGACAGGGTCTTGGAGATGGGGTTTAGGGCTGTGGACATTTATGCCTTTATTGCCCCTGTAGGAACAGGGGAGTATGACGTATCCTTTATGAGGACCGAATTGCTGGACCTTTTCTGGCAAAAATTTGAGGCAACATATGTCCGCAGCCCTAGGTGGGTTGGCCTTACCCCCAAACTCATATCCCGCCAAAATGTGATCAAAAAGGTCACAATATTGGTAAGGAATGAATTTGTCCCGGTCTCTGACATTGTTGTGTGGTTGGGGAGGTACGGGGATGTTTTGGGGCCCTTGTCCAAGATTCTGGATGATAGGAAGATCTGGACGGGTGGGTGGACGGCCACTGTGCGTTTAAGGGTAGAGGGCAATGTGCTGCAGCACATCCCCTCGTCTGCCTTTCTCGGAAGGGATCGGATCATTGTGTTTTATGCCGGTCAACCACGGGTGTGTCACCGCTGCGGTGGCAAAGGGCACTTTGCTGCCACGTGCCCGGTCATCCGTTGCTCCCTGTGCCAGGAGATTGGCCACCTGGCCAGGAATTGCAATATCATACATTGCAATCTTTGCGGTGTCCTTGGCCATTCCTATAACCAGTGCCCTGAGGCTCTCCGTAATTTGCCTGAGGGTGAGTTGGTGGCAGAGCTTGACAGGATTGAGGCCGAGGAGGCTGCAATAGCGGCAGAAAAGGCTAGTTTGGCCTCTGCGGCAGCTTCAGTGGAGGTAGGGGAAGTTTCTGTTGCCCCTTCCATGTCTGTCCCCCCTGTTGAGTCTGCCCTTGTCCAGTCCCCCGTAGTCTCCCCTGCTGTGCCTGTCCCCCTTCCCAGGAGAGGGAAGAAGTTGGTGGAAGCTGCCAAAGGGGCGGGGGTGGTGGAGGTTAAGTCTGGGCCTACTGTGCCTGTCCCCCCGGTTCTCCTTCGTCTTTGGCGGGAGAAGGTCCTTAAGGAAAGTCCCCGGGGTGCCCAGGGTTCCCCCCAGGGAGGGCAGGGTGGGGTCCAGGTGGAGGAGGGGTGGTCAGTGGTGGGGAGGCGTAACAGGCCAGCCCTCTCTCCTGCAGGGTCTATCTCCTCTCTGGAGGTGGGAGAGGTGGCCCTTGGTAACATGTTTGGGGCTCTGTCGGGGGAGGAGGAGGGGGTATCTGAGGATCCTGTTTCCCCAATGGAGGATGAGGAAGCAGGAGGGTCTCTAAAGAGGTCAGGAGACCCTTCAAAAAAAGTAAGGAAGAGGGTTAAGAAACGTCCCTCTCAATTATCTTAATGGCAGTTCCCGCTCCGATAAAGGTGGCAACCATTAATGTTGCCAGCCTATGGTCTGTAAGAAGAAAGGAAACAGCCTTATTTTTGATCGGTGGGATGGAAGCCAATATTTTCTTTTTGCAGGAGACCAGGTTGTCCAGCTTGGCTGATATCCATCTGGCCAAGCGGGAGTGGAGGCGTGGGCCCTACTACTGGTCTCTTGCGGCTGAGCCTTACAGCGGAGTTGCGGTGCTTTTTACCGGCATGGTAACGTGTCGGCGGATAATTGAGGTAGAGATCGGAAGATGTCTGATTCTGGATGTTCTCGTAAGGGGGCAGGAGCTACGGCTCATCAATATCTACGGCACACAGTCTAAGTGGGACAGGAAGAACCTCTTTGCGAGGATTAAACCTTACCTCTTTACATCCCGGCTGGTTGTCTTTGGAGGTGATTTTAACACCATCACTAGGCCCAAGGACAGGAGAGGCTTCACTGACAGGCTGGGATATGACAGCGTTTTTCTAAATGCTATAGTCAGGGAGGCAGGTCTGGTTGACGCTTGGATTCAAAGTGTTCCAGACGGTACAGGTTTCACCTATAGGAGAGGTAACTGCCAGAGTAGAATAGATAGGTTTTTTTTTGAAGGAGAACTCTGCCTTCTCGGCATCAGAGTGTCGGGCGATGGAGTTTTCCGATCACCTTATGCTGTCTGTCACCTTGAATATTTCAGACACGCCGCTGAGAGGAAAGGGCATCTAGAGGATGAATTCGTCTCTGCTGGAGGACGAGGAGGTGAGAAGATCTTTCGAGGAGTTCTTTCAGGCACAGGAGACGGTGCTGGATTTTTGCGGCAGTAAGTCTGAGTGGTCGGAGCTCACCAAAGTGCGGATCAGCAGGTTTTTCAAGGCCATTGGTAAGAGACGGCAGTTTAAACAGTATAACGCCTACCAGCGGTTGCGGAGGAAGCTCGACCGCCTTGTTTCTAGCGGTGGAGATTCGGGGGCAATCTCGGAGGTGAAGCTTCTGCTCAGGCAATTCCAGAATGATCGGCGTGCCTCTTTGGTTCTGGAGAGGGATTATGGGAAATACCACTCGCCCGACCCTTTCCAGAATTGCAAACGGAGTGCAGCAGTTAAGACGATCTCTGCTCTGAGAGATAGGTCGGGGATTCTGGAGGTCTCCAGGTCCTTTTATGCGGATTTACTGAGTGAGAAGCACCTTGACCGGACAGGGATGTCAAGCTTTTTGGAATCCACGCCTGGTCTGGACAGTGATGTCCCCCTGGCAAGTTTGACTGGGGGATTACTGCAGAAGAGGTGTCCAGAGCGATTGATAGTCTGGCCATTAAAAAGACTCCTGGGCCAGACGGTCTGACAGTCAAATTTTTTAAGGCTTTTAAATCCTGCCTGGCACCTCGTCTCGCGGAAGTGTATAACAGCTGTCTGGATGAGGGATCTCTCCCTCCTTCCATGAGACAGTCTGCAGTTATCCTCCTGTCAAAGGGTAAGGATCCTTCGGCTATTGAGAACTGGCGCCCCATCAGCCTCCTCAATGTCGATAGAAAGGTTCTGGCGAAGATCTTGTTCTGGCGCTTGTCGTCAGTGGCAGACAGTTTGCTTTCTTGTCAGCAGCATTGCTCGGTCCAGGGCAGGGGTACCTTTACAGCGGTGTTAGCTGTCCGGGAGGCTCTGGAGTGATGTAAGGCTGAAGGATGAGGAAAGTACTTGCTGGCGGTGGATCAGGCAAAGGCCTTTGATCGAGTTGATCACAAGTACCTCTGGCATCTCCTGGACCGGTATGGTTTGGAGGGGAGGTTCATCGGCTGGTTGGAGACATTGTACCAAGGGGCTGAGAGCTTCATGTTGGTGAATGGTTGGGTTGGGCAGCCCTTTGAGGTTGGATCTGGGGTGCGCCAGGGGTGCCCGCTGAGTCCCTTGCTCTATGCCTTTGCCATCGACCCTTTCGTCAGGAGGTTAGATGGTGGGGCGGTGAGCGGGGTGCCGGTGGGTGCCACTGGAGATCCGCCTTTGAGAGTTGTGGCTTATGCTGATGACGTTTCTGTTTTCATCTCTGGACCAGAGGAGGCGCAGGAGGTGGTTTCAGTGATGGATCAGTATGCCGAGGCATCAGGTTCCAAGGTCAACCAGGATAAATGTGAAGTCCTCTGGATGGGTAGGGAGGGTGAGAGCTTCTCACTCCTGGACACCTTCCCAGTGCCTCAACTGAACATCAAAGTTTTGGGCATCAATTTTGGCCCTGCTGACTACAGCAAGCTAAATTGGGAGACCAAACTGTCGGATGCCAAGGTCAAAGTGAGATGCTGGAAGGGGTGGCGGCTCTCCTTGAGGGAAAGGGTTGATTTGATCAAGACTTTCCTGCTCCTTGTCTTTTTGTATGTCAGCTTTGTTTGCCTCTTGCCAGAATCGCTCTATACGAGGATCTACAGTTGTTTCTTCCAGATGTTATGGGGGAATCAGCTGAACATCGTTAAGAGGGACGTGACCTACTCATCCAGGCAGGAGGGTGGCCTAGGTATGGTCAACCCGGTGGTCTTTTTCTCTCTTATGTTCTTGAAGCATAACTTTGGTAGTATGTTGGCAGAGAGACCGCCTGCATGGGTAGGACTGTTCCGGATCTGGTTTGGACCCTTTCTGCACAGTTGGGAGAGTGGCGGGCCAGTGAGAAGCCTGCGGGTCAAGCATGGTAAGCTCCCGGCTTATGTGGCCCCGTGCCTGAAGTTACTCCGGCGGTGGCATGTGACTGCGGAGGAGGTCCGGTCCCTCCCTAGGAGGCTCCTGGGTGAGAGGATTGTGGTGTCCACTTTCCATGCACCGCTGCCCTTGAGAGATTGCCCAGGGCATGTTTTGAGGGAGTGTTTGCGTTTGATAAATATGGAGCAGATCCCCCTGAAGTTGCGGGATATGGCCTGGCTTGCCTTCCACGGCAGGCTCTACGTGAGGGGTAACTTGAAGTACCGTCCTCCGGATGACCGTGGTTGTCCGAGGTCGGAGTGTGGGGGTGAAGTGGAGACTATGGACCACTTCTTGCTTCAGTGTCCCTTTAACGTGGAAGTGTATAAAGAGGTGGGTGGGGCTCTAGGTGTTCCTTTCCTCCATCGCATGTCTTATGCGGAGTGGGTGTATGGAGCATTCGAGCGTCGCATGGGCTTTGATTTGGACACCTTATTCTTAGTCAGTTTAGTGACCCGCTATTACACTTGGATGGCACGGTGTCAGGTCTCCATTCAGCAGAAGGTCCTCCCTGTTCAGGTGGTGGTGAGTGACATCCTTGGTGAGGTTGGGAAAATTCGGGGTCTTGAGAAAGACAGGCTGCGGGGCAGGACTTGGATGGGGGCGTGGAGAAACATCAAGCCTGTTGCTGCGGTCTTGATCTCGGGTGGTGGGATCTGTCCCTGGTTTCCGTCTCTGTTTCACTCCCTAGATTTTGCGTTTCGGATTTTTTTTTGGTAGCCTTTTCTGGTAGGTTGTAGGGGTCAGACGTGGAAGGTCTGCGGGTTCCTTAGTCCTTCTCCTGCAGTGTATATATTCTGCTATGTTAGTCGGTTGATAGTCTGTATGGTTTAGGCCATAAAGGCCGCAAGCAGCAGTTGTGTCTGTGCTGGGCCATAAAGGCTCCTTTGGGGGATTTCTCCTGTGCCTTCCTTTGCAGGGGTCTTGGCCATAAAGGCCCTTGTGTACATATTGTATATAGTGTATATAAGTTTAAGTGTTCCCTTTCAGGATTGGGACTTTTTATTTGCTTGTATATAAGTATATAGTAATGCGATTCCTTTTCAGGAGATGGACTTTAAGTTATATAGCCATAAAGACTAAGTTTATTATTGATTTGTTTTTCTTCCCCCAGGGACTTTTTGGGACTTTTCAGTTCTTTGGTTGAGTTTTGTATTTATTTATTTATTTATGTTTTTGTACTTTTATATTTAAAATTGATGGGGTTGGTTTATGTATGCCATTAATACATAAATAAAAAATCTCCATTCCTGACAGACCTCCTGTTACTGAACCCAGCTTGTGACCTGTTATTCTTTTGCCTACCGCTCTGTACTGCCTGCTCCGCTGTTGCCAACCCGGCCTGTCTGACCACGCATACCTCTTCACATCTGGCTCTTACCTGCTCCATGCCATTGGCATCCGCCTCTACCACAGCTGGTGTTTCTCGGGGGTTGCGTCCTGGTCTCAGGCTGCTTCAAGTCCATCCCCACCATCAGGGGCTCTGGTGAACCAGCAGACTGAGGCTTAGACTCCGCGCCCTGAGGGACTCCGGCCAGTGGACTGCTAAAGGCTACGCCAGTCGGCTGCTGACAAACACTCGTCTTGCGCTAGGCATTTTCTTAGAGTGCCCTCTTACCTTTCATTACCTTAAAACGTAACATAATGCACATAATGCCTGTTCTCTGCTCTACATGTGCTTATACCCTCTTGCCTCTAAATCCATTACAGCAGATGTGTTCATCATATAACCTGTTAACCAGCACAATTCTTCCTTCTCTTATCTATAACACTCCAATGGACAGTAGACAGTGACAACATAACATATAGCAATATAACCACCAATCAATATAGTTCGATTAAGGGAGTTAAACAGGTACTGTTTGTCCCGAAAATTCCCTACCAATCAAGGAATTATGATACCTCAAAATGTAAGGCTGATTATCAGAAATTCCCAAATTATCTCAAGCTCCTCGTTTTGGATTCTCAGAGTCACCTGTAAATCCCCTCCTGGCTGGCTTGTCATCTGTTTTGGACATTAACCACCTCAATACAGGGCACTTTTACCCCCTTTCTGTCCAGACCAATTTTCAGCTTTCAGTGCTCTCACACTTTGAATGATAATTACCCAGTCATGCAACACTGTACCCAAATGAAAGTTTTGCCCTTTTTTTCACACAAATAGAGCTTTCTTTTTGTGGTATTTAATTAGCAATTGGTTTTTTATTTTTTGCGCTATAAATCAACCCCTTCACGCCGGTGCCTCCTGGCCCTTTAAGGGTTTTTTTTTTTTCTAAAATATTTTTATTAAGTACAAAAGCAATTTAATAAATATATTAAAGTTAATAATTACACCTTTTTTTTTCTTTACAAATTTTTCCCATATACTCCGCCCCCCCCCTCCAGACATCCCCATTTCAATTTCTATTTCTTTTCTCTATCTAGTCGTTTCTTCTCACCTCTACATTCTCCTCTGTCTCCATTATATAAACTTATTACTCTTACTTCTTTATCTTATATTTTCCTTTTCTCTTCTATTTCCACAATTCTACAAATCTCTGAAGTTTTAAATTCTTCCCACTTTTCCCAGATCTTTCTAAATATGTCCATTTTATCTTCTGCACTAAAGTATAGTTCTTCATTCCTGTAAATAAATTATACTAATTTTATCCAATCTATTATTCTTGAGTTCTCTTGGACCTTCCAGAATTTAGGGATCAACCCTTTTGCTGCATTAAATAAATGGGGTGTCATTGTGTTTTTGTAGTGTTTCTTTGTTAACTCTGTATTATGGAATAGGCACACCCATGGGTCTCTCTGTAAACTTTCCCCCGTAATCTCGTTTATTTGTTGAATTACCTCTTGCCAAAATTCTTGAATTTTGGGGCATTCCCACCATATATGTGTTATTGTCACAAGTTAGCCTGCAGTTTCTTGTTTGTGTATTCTTACCTCCTTGCTGCTGTGCTGTTCCTGATTCCTTTCAATTGTCTGGTTTGTCTGTGCTCACCTATGGGCGCCATCTGCTATTCTCTGGGTTTTGTGTCCTTCCCTTCCATCACTTCCTGGCCCGCCTCCTAAGTTTTCTTATCTATATAAGACATGCTCAGTCTAGCCCACTTTGCCTAAGCAACTTCTTAGTTCTCTGAGCTTCTGTTTGTTGAAAACTCCTGTATCCTGCACCTGACTACATATGTACCGACCCTGGCTTCGTTCACCGACTGTGCTTGTTTTCCGCCCATCCTGACCTCAGGCTTGCCTATTGGATTGCCTGTTGTCTCCTCCCATTGTACTCTGCTCACACGAGTGGTCTCCGCATGCTCAGCTGGGCGTACCTGGGGACTACGACCTGGTTCCAGCTTGCAGCAAGTCCATCCCCACCATCAGGGGCTCTGGTGAAGAAGCAGGCTGGGTCTTAGACTCCGCGCCCTGGGGAACCCTGAGTTGGCGATCTACAAGGGCTCACTATCATAAGTGCGTGACAGTTTGCTCAGGCCATGAGCCCCTCGGAGACACCGCAACTTCTCCTGGAACAACTTCAGTGTTTGGTGCAGAGTCAGTGTCCAGCAGGCCTATCAAAAACAAATTATGCACTGTCTCCAGGAACTCTCCTCCCGGTTGGATCAGCTGCAGGTTGTGTCCACTTCCTTACCCTCTGTTTCGGCCCCTGTTTTGGTTCCTGCTGTTCCAACCCCCGCTGTTCCTCCAGTAGAACACAGTCCTTCGAAACTCCAGCTGCCTCCAGTACCTCGCTTCTCTGGTGTTCCCAAAGCTTGTCGGGGCTTCATCAATCAGCGCTCAATTCACTTTGAACTAGCAGCCGACAATTTTCCTACTGACCGTTCCAAGGTGGCATACATGATTTCCCTCCTTTCTAGTGAAGCACTGGCTTGGGCCTTGCCACTGTGGGAGCATCAAGATCCTACTATTTCCAGTCTCCCAGCCTTCCAGCAGGCTTTCCGTAAAATCTTTGATGTGCCCGGCAGGACTTCATCTGCTGCGGGACCTCTTTTTCGGCTTCATCAAGGTAGCATGACTCAACAGTCAATATGCAGTTCAGTTTCGCACCTTAGCTTCGGAACTGGCATGGAATAATGAGACCCTTTCTGCAACCTTTTGGCAGGGTCTAGTGGACTGTATTAAGGATGAACTAGCTGGAAGAACCATACCCACCACCCTGGATGACTTGATTGCTCTTAGCATCCAAATCGATGTCCACTTCCAGGAGCAAGATCTGGAAAGGACTGGTCCACGTCACCCCCCAGTGAGTTTGTTAGCTCCTGTTTTCCAAAAATCCCCTGATCAATCTACTTATGCAATTGTATCGGCATCCGAAGAGCCTACGCAGTTAGGTCAAACACTCCTCACTCCACAAAAGCAATCACGTTGGTCCATCCAGGAAACTCTCTGGTCTAGGTCACTCTGAGGGAAGTGATCTAGACTAGAACCTGAATTCTGCCACCTACACTCGATTTATCATACCTGTCTCCATCCATTGGACCCTGAACTCGTATCAGGTTTCTGCTTATGTGGACTCTGGGGCAGCCGGGAATTTCATCGAGCAATCATTGGCCGCTGAATTGGCCATTCCTCTTGTCCTCTTGATGACACCCCTTTCAGTATCTGCAGTTGATGGCTCTACCTTGGCCTTAGGACCTCTACACTTCTGAACTAACTGCATAACTATGCATGTGGGTGTTTTTCATCGTGAGGAAATCTTCTTCCTGATCCTCCCTAAGTCCTCATGTCCCATCATTCTTGGACTTCCATGGTTGCACAAACACTCACCCTATCTTGATTGGAACTCTGGCCAAGTATTGTAATGGGGCTCACAATGCCATCGGACTTGTCTCCCTAAAGTGCTTACACCTTTCTGAGTACCCATGGCTGAGGTCACCACCTCTCCGATGCTCCCTCCGCATTATCAGGCCTTCCAAGACGTCTTTTGTAAGAAAGCTGCTGACTGTTTGCCTCCTCACCGTCCCTATGATTGTGCTATTGACCTCCAACCTGGGATTTCTCCACCTCGAGGTAAAGTCTACCTTCTCTACATTTCTGAGACTCAAGCCATGTCTGAGTACGTCCAGGAAAATCTGCAGAAAGGATTTATCCATAAGTTCAATTCTCCTGCTGGGGCTGGCTTCTTCTTTGTGAAGAAAAAAGATGGTACGCTCCGGCCCTGCATTGATTATAGAGGTCTCAATGCTATCACCATAAAGAATCAGTACCCTTTACCTTTGATTTCTGAACTCTTTGACAGACTCCAGGATGCTCAAATTTTTACAAAGCTAGACCTCCGTGGAGCATAGAATCTGGTTAGGATCTGTGAGGGTGATGAGTGGAAAACAGCTTTCAATACCAGAAAAGGGCATTGCGAATATCTTGTAATTCCCTTTGGCTTGTGTAATGCCCCAGCCGTCTTTGAGAACTTTGTTAATTACATTTTTTCTGATCTCCTATATGTTTGTGTCATTGTCTATCTGGATGACATACTAATTTTTTCTCCAGATTTAAAAACTCATAGTCAGCACATATGTACTGTCCTTCTACGTCTTCGGGACCGCCACCTGTATGCAAAGTTGGAAAAAAGCCTCTTCGAGCAAACCCAGGTTCCTTTTCTAGGCTACATAGTCACGAATAAAAGGCCTGCTTATGGATCCTGCCAAACTGCAAGCCATCTCCAACTGGCCTCAGCCCTCTGGTTTGAAGGCCACGCAGTGCTTCTTGGGATTCACCAACTTCTATCACCAGTTCATTCCTGACTATTCTTCGTTGGTGGCCCCAATCACTTCTTTGACCCTGAAGGGTTCCAACACCTGAACCTGGCCTCCTGAGGCAGTTGAGGCATTCCACAAACTAAAATCCACCTTCCTCTCTGCATCTATTCTCATACGTCCGAACATTTTCCAGCCTTTCTTCTTGGAGGTAGATGCTTCATCTTTGGGAGTGTGGGCGATCCTTCTCCAAATGCATGATGGTAAGCTTCGTCCTTGTGCCTTCTTCTCTAAGAAGTTTTGGGATGCCAAAAAGAATTACACCATCGGTAATCGGGTACTGCAAACTATAAAGCTGGCACTGCAAGAATGGCGACATCTGCTGGAGGGATCTCCACATTGTATCCTGATTTATACTGATCATAAGAACCTCCAGTATCTCCTATCCGCGCAGTGTTTGAATTCCAGGCAAGCGCGATGGGCTCTCTTCTTTGCCAGATTTAACTTTGACATTACCTTCTGGCCCGGTTCCAAGAATGCCAATACAGATGCCTTGTCCAGATCATTTGAAGTTGCAGACTCTGAGTGTCATGTTGAACCGGAACCTATAATTTCTGCCAATCGTATCCTGGCCACCACTCATCTTCAGCCTAAATGCATCCCACCCGCAAAGACCTTTGTGGTCTCCGCCCTTCGCTCCAAGCTACTCGAATGGGCACACGACTCGAAACTCTCTGGACATCCCGGTGTGCAACGCACCTGTGCCTTCCTGCCGCATCATTACTGGTGGCCGTCACTGTGGAAGGATGTTGAAGAATATGTTTAAGCTTGCTCCATTTGTGTGCAATCTAAGTCCATCACATCTGCCCCAGCAAGTACTTCTTTTACCTCTACCTGTTCCAGATGAACCTTGGCGTTGCATTTCCATGGACTTTATTTTTGAACTACCCTCTTCAGCAGGTTCCACCATTACCTGGGTTGTTGTGGACAGGTTTTCTAAAATGTGTCACCTAACTCCACTTCCAGGACTACCTTCTGCCATCACGTTGGATTCCAACTTCATTAAGGAAATCTTCCGTCTTCATGGTATGCCCTCATACATCATCTCTGATAGATGTGTTCAATTTACAGCTCGCTTCTGGAGGGCTCTGGCCACATCCTTTGGAATCAAGTTGGACTTTTCCTCAGCCTTTCATCCGCAGTCTAATGGCCAAACTGAAAGGGTCAACCAAAACGTTGCACGGTATATTCGTGCCTTCATTTCAGCCCATCAGGATGATTGGGTAGACCTTCTGCCCTGGGCAGAGTTTGCCCTTAATAACCATGCCAGTGCCAGTACTGGTGATTCTAACTTTTTCACTGTGTATGGTCATCATCCTTCTGTGCCATTTCCTGTCTCCATCTCTTCTGCGGTGTCCACGGCTGCAGAGACACAATGATCATTCAATTCCATCTGGGCAGAGGTTTACAAGAATTTATGTCTGGCAGCTTCCAAGTACAAAGTAGCTGCAGATCGCCATCACATTGTGAGTCCCAAATTTCTCCCTGCTGACAAGGTTTGGCTCTCTACCAAGAATATCAGTCTATGAGTACCTTCTATGAAATTTGCTCCTTGTTTCATTGGTCCATCCGCCATCATGCTCCACCAGGTCAGTCCTGTTTCTTTCAAACTTCGCCTCCCTTCACATCTGAGAATCCCTAATGTTTTCCATGTGTCAGAGCTTGGAATTGAACCTAGGCCTTCTGCAGTGAGAGGCAATGTTTCTTCTCACTGAGCTACCTGGGATGCAGGACTATACTCTGCCTGATCTATTGGATAATCCTGCCTTGTGCCTTGTCTTCTCTTGAACCTTGAACTCCTTGCTCCTCCCATGAGCTTCCTATAAAAGCCATGTCCAGGCACTTCCTCCTTGCCAGATTCATCTCTACCATTAGGAGCTCTGGGGAAGACCGGTGGATACTTAGACCCCGCACCTCAGGTGAGCCTGTGTCATTCCCAGGGTAACCCGCTGGTGTACCAATCCTTCTGATTTCAGGTAAACCTTACAACTGCTATAGCAACTGGTCTCTAAACCTGACCCAGACCATGACAGAATAATCTGACCCAAACATGGAGACCGCTATGGCAAACGTTAGGCAGCAAATTGCTGAGCTTTAGGAATTCGGGGTTACCCATCAGGAAAAAGTTGCCAAACTAGAAAGCATTGTGGATAGGGAACAGGGAGAGATTCAGGCTCTGCAGAGACAACTGCTGAACCGAGATGATCCTAGCTCACATATGCCCCAACCAAGTTTAATGGAGACTGCTGCCACTACAGGGGTTTCCTTAATCAATGTCGCATATATTTCCAAATGTACCCTGCTGCGTTTCCTTCAGAGAAAAAGAAGGTAATGTTTATTATTGGGCTTCTGACTGGGGAAGCTCTAGCATGGGCCTCCCCTTATATAGAGCAAAACCATAGCATTCTGAATGATTTTGATACCTTTTTGACTGCGATGAATCAGGTTTTTGATGATCCCAACCGTTGTGCTACTGCCAAAGCAAAACTGCATAGTCTGCGGCAGAGTAGACGCTCGATCGCTGAATATACAGCAGAATTCAGAAGTTGGATCACAGATACCACTTGGAACCCTGCAGCACAAAAGAGCCAGTTCCACCAAGGGCTTTCTGAACAGGTAAAGGATGAGCTTGCCAGAGTAGATATTCCTAATGATCTTGAGTTCATCCAATTATGCATTTGGATTGACCAGAGACTTGGAGAAAGGAGAGATTGGGAATGTTTGGAAATCATGGTGGCATGCGTTTTTCTGCTAATCAGTCCAGTCAGAAGGATCTAAACATTTCTTCAGATTCTAACACACCTGAACCTATGCAGGTTGATGCTATCAAGAGATCCATTTCCATTCAGGAGAAAGAGAGAAGACGTTCAGAGAATTTATGTCTATATTGTGGGGATTCTGGTCATTATGCAATTAATTGTCCTAACAAAGTTAGAAGAACGATTGCTGTGACTGATGTGATTTGCGCCTGAACAAATAAACTCTATAAGCCAGTCTGTCTCCTCACTGATTCCTGAAGAGAATAAAGTGAATTCATTACTCTCTCATTTTGTTATTCCCATTAAACTTGTATCTGAGGGCCGTGAAATCTCGTGCTCCGCTATGCTGGACTCCAGGGCTGGGGGGAACTTTATGGATATAGAGTTTGCCAACAACAATAATATTCAAGCCAGAAATACAGTTACTCCTATTGATATGGAGACAGTTGATGGTTCACCCTTATCTTCAGGACCGGTTACCCATAAAACGGTTCCCCTGGCACTGTTGTTTGGAGCTGACCATTGTGAGACCATCAGCTTTCAGCTGATTACGTCACCCAAGTTTCCCATCATCCTGGGCATTCCTTGGTTCTCCACTCACAATCCTTCCATCAACTTGGGAGCACGGACTATAGATTTTACGTCCCCCCACTGTGAAAAATATTGCAAAAAACCTTGCCGACCAAGTTTGTCACCGACCAAGGAAGCGCAAAATGATATAGGGGCTATCCAGTCATATGACAATTTGCCCCCACATTACCATGAGTTCCGGGATGTCTGTGACAAGAAAAATTCAGATGAATTACCCCCTTATTGCCCATATGATTGCCCCATTGAGCTGCTCCCAGGGGCAGAAGTACCTTTTGGCCGCCTTTTCAGTCTGTCGGAACCTGAATTAAAAGTACTCAGGGTGTGGATCGATGAGAATTTGGAGAAGGGCTTTATTAGACACTCAACTTCTCCAGCAGGAGCAGCCCTGTTCTTCAATGAAAAGAAAGATTCCACCTTGCGTCCATGCATTAACTACAGGGACATGAATAAAATCACTATTAAAAACCGCTATCCATTACCTTTGATCTCTGAAATGTTGGAAAGATTTCGTTCTGCCAAGATCTTTACAAAACTTGATTTATGAGGGGCATATAACCTTGTCCACATCCGTCAAGGAGACAAATGGAAAACCGCCTTCAGAACCAGGTATAGGCATTTCGAGTCCTTGGTGAGGCCGTTTGGACTTTGCAACACCCCTGCAACATTTCAGCATTTTATTAATGATGTTTTTCGTGATCTGCTGGACCAATTTGTAATTGCCTATCTGAATGATATCCTTATCTTTTCCGATAATTGGGAGGAGCACCGCAAACATGTTTGCACTGTCTTTGAAAGATTAAGGAAAAATAGACTTTACATTAAATTGGAAAAATGTGAGTTTGAACAAACCCAGATCCAGTTCTTAGGCTATATCATTTCTCCAGAGGGAGTGAGCATGGATCCTGAGAAGATCAAAGCAGTGGTAGATTGATCAGCACCTGGAAATGTTAAGGAGATTCAACGTTTTGTCGGGTTTGCCAATTTCTACAGGAAATTTTATAAGAAACTTTTCTAGAGTGATAGCTCCAATCACACAGCTGACAAAGAAAGGGGTACCCTTCGTGTGGACCTCTGAGGCACAGGCTGCGTTTGAAAAGCTGAAAACTCTTTTCACTTCTGCACCAATTTTGGTACATTCCAATCCTGAACTACCCTTTATAGTGGAAGTGGATGCTTTCAATTCTGCCGTGGGAGCTATCCTGTCTCAGTGAAGTGATGAAAAGATGCAGCTTCATCCTTGTGCCTATTTTTCTCATTTTGAAGTCCTTAACCGAAAGGAATTACGACATTGGGAATAAAGAGCTACTGGCAATTAAGGAAGCCTTTTCTGAATGGAGGCATCTGCTAGAAGGGCTAATCACCCTGTAATTGTTCTCACTGACCATAAGAATCTGGAATTCATTCGCTCGGCCAGGAGATTGTCTTCTAGACAAGCACGGTGGTCGTTATTCTTTTCTAGATTTAATTTTATCATATCATATCGACCTGGAACGAGGAATGGTAAGGCCGATCCCTTATCAAGGATGCTATCTGAGCCTCCCCAGGAGGGTAACTCAGAGTGTTCAATCCTAACTCAAAAGAACTTCCTAGGGGCCACAAGTGCAAAGACATTCTTGAGTCTTCTCAAAGAGGGGTATGAGAATGACCCACTTCTCAGTGATCCTCCTAGGGACATTAACCTTGAGTACAAAAACGGCTTTTAGACTCTAGCACATCGTCTCTATGTACCTGAATCTGCTCGGGTGGAAGTCCTCAAATTAGTTCATGACTCCAAACTGGCGGGACACTTCAGGATTTCAAAAACAGATGACCTTCTGTCACATTCCTTCTGGTGGCCTAGTTATAAGAAGGATATCAAACGGTACGTGGCCTCTTGTCTGACATGCGCACGTCATAAGACACCCCGAGCTTCTCCTTAAGGGTTGCTCCAACCACTTCCTGTTCAATAAAGACCTTGGGGGCCAATTTCTATGGACTTTATAGTCTAATTATCTCCCTCAAGAGAAATGACTACTATCTTGGTAGTCGTCGCCCGTCTTACTAAAATGGCTCATTTCATACCTATTAAGGGGGTACAGTCTGCTGAACAAACTGCAGAGTTGATGGTTCGAGATGTTTTTAGATCACAGGGAATTCCTGATGATGTGGTATCTGATAGAGGAGTACAGTTTACATCAAAATTTTGGAAAAGCTTTTGTTCAGCCTTAGGGGTAACTGTTAACCTGTCCTCTGCTTGTCATCCGCAGTGTAATGGTCAGACTGAGAGGACCAATCAAACTTTGGAACAGTACCTTCGGTGTTTTGTCAGTTATCTTCAGGATGACTGGGTGGACTATCTACCTACGGCAGAGTTTGCCTATAATAATGCTAAACATAGCTCCACATCCCAAAGCCCCTTTTTCCTCAATACGAGGTATCATCCAGTTTTTATTCCTGATCTCGCTATCACAACTCAAATTCCTGCTGTTGCCAACAGATTAACTACCTTGCAGGAGACTCAGGCGAAGTTGATCGAGACCTTGGGGCAGGCTCAGGACAGTTATAAAAGGGCTGCCAACAGTCATCGCAGATCACTTCCTACCTTTCATGTGGGCGACAAGGTTTGGCTATCTACTAAAAATCTGAAGGTTCATGTTCCATCTGCAAAGTTGGGCCAAAAGTTTTGTGGGACCTTTCCAGATTTCTGCTCAGATTAACCCAGTCACCTTTCGCTTAAAACTTCCTGACAGTATGAAGATTCACCCTGTTTTTCATGTATCACTTTTCAAGCCATCTCATGAAAATCCTTTCTCTGGAAGAATTCTTCCTCCTCCTCCACCTGTTGAGGTACAGGGTGAAGAAGAATATGTGGAGGAGAAGATTCTTGACACTAGGATGTTTAGAGGAATATCTTGTCCAATGGGAAGGATATGGGCAAGAAGAAAATTCTTGGGAGCTTGAGGAAAATGTCCATGCTCCTAGATTAACAAGAGAATTTCACCAGAGGTTTCCCTGCAAGCCTGGTCCTAAAACGTCCAGGGGACGTCTTGTGAGGAGGGGAGTACTGTCAGAGCCTGGGATCAAACCTGGGCCTTCTGCAGTGAGAGGCAATGTTTCTTCTCACTGAGCTACCTGGGATGCTGGACTATACTCTGCCTGATCTATTGGATAATCCTGCCTTGTGAATTATCTTCTCTTGAACCTTGAACTCCTTGCTCCTCCCATGAACTTCCTATAAAAGCCATGTCCAGGCACTTCCTCCTTGCCAGATTATTGTGCCTTCCAGCCAATATCCCGCTCATCTGTACTGCTGCCGTCTATATCGTTTGTGACCAACTTTTGGCTTGTGACTGACTTTGCTTTTGTCTTGTCCCTAAACTGTTTGATCCACTCTTGGTTTCCAGCTTGCCCTTTCCCTGGTGGGGTGATCCTGAGACTGCGGCCTGATATTCACACGCAGCCAAATCCATCTCCACCATTAGGAGCTCTGGGGAAGATGGATACTTAGACCCTGCACCTCAGGTGAGCCTGCGTCATTCCCAGGGTGACCCGTTGGTATACCAATCCTGCTGGTTTCAAGTAAGCCTTACAACTGCTGTAGTAACTGGTCTCTGAACCTGACCCAGACACCATGTTTCTCTTTTGAGACTGTACATCATCAACAGGTTTTCCCGTCCTCTTCGTCATCCTTCCCCAATAGTGAGTACTTCGGATCAGTATGAAGTCAAGCAAATCTTGGATTCCAAATTCTTCAGAGGGAAGCTTTCGTATCTAATTGACTCGAAGAGATATGGTCCTGAGGAGAGGTGTTAGATTCCTTCTACTGATGTTTCTGCACCCCATCTGGTGGAATTTTTCATCAGAAGTTTCCACTTAAGCCTGGCCCTAAACAAGTGGGGAGACCCCGTAAGAGGGGAGGGTACTGTCACAAGTTAGCCTGCAGGTTCTTGTTTGTGTATTCTTACCTCCTTGCTGCAGTGCTATTCCTGTTTCCTTTCACATGTGTGGTTTGTCTATGCTCACCTATGCTTGTCGTGTGCTATTCTCTGGGTTTTATTTCCTTCCTTTCCATCACTTCCTGGCCCGCCTCCTAGTTTGCGTGTCTATATAAGACATGCTCAGTCTAGCTCACTTTGCTTGAGCAATGTCTTAGTTCTCTGAGCTCCTGTTCGTTGCACACTCCTGTATCCTGCACCTGACTACACGTGTACCGACCCTGGCTTCGTTCACCGACTGTGCTTGTTTTCCACCCATCCTGACCTTGGCTTGTCTATCAGATTTCCTGTTGTCTCCTCCCATTGTACTCCGCTCACGTGAGCGGTCTCCGCATCCTCTGCTGGGCGTACCTGGGGGCCGTGACCTGGTTCCAGCTTGCTGCAAGTCCATTCCCACTATCAGAGGCTCTGGTGAAGAAGCAGACTGGGGCTTAGACTCCGAACCCTGGGGAACCCCAGGTTGGCATTCTACAAGGGCTCACTACCACAAGCGCGTGACAGTTATTGTACCCACCATCCCACATTTCCTCCAACAGTACACATAGTTGAGTGTTGTTTGTGTACTCTACTAGGAGTTATATACCATCTTGCTAGTAATTTTATAGTTCATCTCTACAGTATTCATATGTACTACTCCATGTACCATTCTAAACATTTTCCTTCTCTGTTTCTCTCTCAACTGCCTCCTCAACTCTTTTTCCCATTTCTCTATGAATACTGGTATAGCCAGATCCGATATCATAGTCAGTAACTTACAAATACGTGAGGTGTCGTGCTTTTGTATTCCACTTGAGTTTAAGAATTGCTCAAATGAATATATATATTTCTAACCCCTCAGTGGATGTAGGAGAGATGTAACAAAATGCTTTAATTGACGATATCGCCAGTCATTCAGTACATAAAACGTGTCTTTTTTTTTTGTTTCAACTCGTGAAACGTGCATATTTCTCCATTACTCATAATATCCTTTAATAGTACATTCCTATCTTTAATTTAGGTTCCTGCTACGGTAGTTTTTACCCAGCAAAAGAAAATTTGCTCCTTCCAGTGGTATTAGTGGTGAATTAAATCCCCATCCATTTTGTTTGTGAATTAAATCTCATGCCTTAAGTACATTTTTAGTTAACATGCAAGTGTTTTCTGACAACATTCGATATTGTTATGGAACCCAATATTTAATTGTACTTCACTTAATGTTTGTTCAATCCCCACCCAGCTTTTCCCATGTACATTGTGTACTCAATCAATTACTCGTGATGATAACACTGCAGTGTAATATTTTTTAAGATCCGGCACATTTAAACACCACTTTTTTTATCTTCACATAATACCTCATATTTCACCCTTGGTTTTTTATTTGCCCATATGTATCTCATTATCATTCTTTGTAAGACCCTAAAATATGTCTGCAGCAAATATATCGGTAACATTTGGAATTTATACAGGATCTTAGGCACTATCACCATCTTTGCCATATTTGTTCGTCCTATCCAAGAAGGTGATCTTTTGGGAATCTTCCTCAACTCATGCTTTTACCTCATTAATTAGTCAGCTTAACTCCTAAATAATGAAGTTCACTATCTCTCCAGGTAAACTGAAACTTTTCTTGTAAAGACTGTCTTTCTGCTTTCGGTAGATTAATATCCAATATCTCTGATTTAGAGAGGTTAATATTGAAGTTTGTTAATTCTCCATAGTATTTTAATATATTCATGAGATTTGGTAATGTAACTCTGGGGTTCCCTACATAAAACAACATGTCATCTGCATACGCTGCCATTTTATGTTCTATTTCTCCAATTTGTACCCCCTTTATATCTACACTCTGTCGGATCATTGCCAACAAGGGTTCTAAGGACAATATAAATAGGAGTGGTGAAAGTGGGCATCCTTGTCTTGTTCCATTATACATATCAAAGGGATCTGACAATGAGCCTTTAACGTTTATCCCCTTAATCATTTTTGGTCCTAGTCCTATTACTTCTAGGGTACTCAAGATAAATTTCCAATCCACCCTATCAATAGCTTTTTCGGCATCTATTGACAGAAGTAATACTGAGAATTTCTCCTTCTTACTCTTCTGTAACACAAGAAATTACCTCAGTCCATTATCTCTATCGTCTCTATTAGATATGAACCCCACTTGGTCAATATGAATCCATTCATGCATTAAATCTTTCATTCTATTGGCAATCACTTTTGCATAAAACTTTATATCTATATTTTTATAAAAGGTAGGGATTAGTGAGCGCTCAAAAATAGCTGCTATTGCACACTAAGGTAACCAGATAAAACCTCAAACATATGAACTAAAAGGTGCAGCGCTAAAATTAAATTATGTCCATTAAAATAGATATAAATGAATATATCATAAAATGAAGATAAAATGTTCATAAAGTGACAGTTCATGCTAGAGTGTCAATCACAGCTTTAGAGTACTTCAATATTCAGTGGTGTGCCTAAAAATGTGGTAAAAATACACACTCACCAGATGCGTTTTATAAATACGCATATATTTTGTATAATCAGAGGTCCCCTTTAAGAATGGATGAGGTAAGCCGGGTACGGAATATCCTCCCTTTGGATGGTGTACAGCCCAACTGATATCTCCTGGATACTCAAGGAACTAATCTCCTTTAAGGATGGATGGGTGTTTGCAGTCTGAGATGGAAACTCCCTCCTCTGGGTCCTGTGGGATACTGCAGCTAACTTCTAGGGTGGGCTCTGCAAATTAATTAGCTCAACATTATTGTAAAGGTAAGGTTTATTATCTACGTTATAAAAGGATTATTATCCATGTTATAAAATGTAATGAAACAGTAAAATAACAAGTGCTGGTAAGCAGTGTTGAAATGAAGGGACTGACCATCCACTGAGCAAGATGGCCACCGGACCTTCACGAGGCTCCGGCGGCATGACGTCACGGCGTATTGGCTCCTCCTTGACGTGTTTCATGCCACGCACTTCTTCATAAAAGGTTGCCAATACCGCCATGATGTGCGCCATACATTTACAGTGGGGCAAAAAAGTATTTAGTCAGCCACCAATTGTGCAAGTTCTCCCACTTAAAAATATGAGAGAGGCCTGTAATTGGCATCATAGGTAGACCTCTACTATGAGAAAAAAAATCCAGACAATCACATTGGCTGATTTGAAAATAATTTATTTGCAAATTATGGTGGAAAATAAGTATTTGGTCACCTACAAACAAGCAAGATTTCTGGCTCTCACAGACCTGTACCTTCTTCTTTAAGAGGCTCCTCTGTCCTGCACTCATTACCTGTATCAATTGCACCTGTTTGAACTTGTTATCAGTATAAAAGACACCTGTCCACAACCTCAAACAGTCGCACTCCAAGCTCTACTATAGTGAAGACCAAAGAGCTGTTGAAGGACACCAGAAACAAAATTGTAGACCTGCACCAGACTGGGAAGACTGAATCTGCAATAGGCAAGCAGCTTGGTGTGAACAAATCAACTGTGGGAGCAATAATTAGAAAATGGAAGACATACAAGATCACTGATAATCTCCCTCGATCTGGGGCTCCACACAAGATCTCACCCCGTGGGGTCAAAATGATCACAAGAACCGTGAGAAAAAAATCCCAGGACCACACGGGGGGACCTAGTGAATGACCTGCAGAGAGCTGGGACCAACGTAACAAAGGCTACCATCAGTAACACACTACGCCGCTAGGGACTCAGATCCTGCAGTGCCAGACATGTCCCCCTGCTTAAGCTAGAGAGCATTTGGATGATCCAGAAGAGGATTGGGAGAATGTCATATGGTCAGATGAAACCAAAATAGAACTGTTTGGTAGAAACACAACTCGTCCTGTTTTGGAGGAGAGAGAATGCTGAGTTGCATCCAAAGAACACCATACCTACTGTGAAGCATGGGGGTGGCAACATCATGCTTTGGGGCTGTTTCTCCACAAAGGGACCAGGATGACTGTTCCATGTACAGGACAGAATGAATGGGGCCATGTATCATGAGATTTTGAGTGCAAACCTTCCATCAGCAAGGGCATTGAAGATGAAACGTGGCTGGGTCTTCCAACATGACAATGATCCCAAACATACCACCCGGGCAACGAAGGAGTGGCTTTGTAAGAAGCATTTCAAGGTCCTGGAGTGGCCTAGCCAGTCTCCAGATCTCAACCCCATAGAAAACCTTTGGAGGGAGTTGAAAGTCCATGTTGCCCAGCGACAGCCCCAAAACATCACTGCTCTAGAGATCTGCATGGAGGAATGGGCCAACATACCAGCAACAGTGTGTGCCAACCTTGTGAAGACTTAAAGGAAACGTTTGACCTCTGTCATTGCCAACAAAGGATACATAACAAAGTATTGAGATGAACTTTTGATATTGACCAAATACTTATTTTCCACCATAATTTGCATATAAATTCTTTCCAAATCAGCCAATGTGATTGCCTGGATTTTTTTTTTCTCATTTTGTCTCTCATAGTTTAGGTCTACCTATGATGCCAATTACAGGCCTCTCATCTTTTTAAGTGGGAGAACTTGCACAATTGGTGGCTGACTAAATACTTTTTTGCCCCACTGTATATATCGTAGACAGCGAGTGCGAATTACTCACGCGCCATCTTGGTGTAGAGCAAGAACATGTGAGCTCACATGCGCGGGCGCCATTTTGCCATGGATCGATCACAGGCAATACTGACTGGTGACGAACTGGGGGTAAACAGACTCCAAAAGCAGACTAAACTGAAAAAAAATATAAATTAAGATTATAAGGATGATTATTCATGTTGCTTGGGCTAAACAATAGACCAAATATAATAAAGATGACAAACTGGGTGCAAACTACCAAGTGAATGGTAGTGGCATTGTCATGGAAATAAGTTGTCATCACAGTGTCTATAAGCAAGCATGTAAAGACACAAATTTGGTACAAAGTGCAGCTGCCTTACGAAATATGATCTCAGGTTTCGTCGGTAATATCTGTGAAGGACTGGATCTGTCTTTAAAATTACCCAGTTCTTATTGATGATTCTTATTGATGATTCTACTGATGGCCTTGTGTTGTGTGGAGAATGTTGTAATAAACGGGTAAACTTTGGTGTGCCCTTGTCTATCAGTATTTTTAAGCATATCGTCCCTGATCATATTGGCTGCAGTATTCATTGTGTTGCTCAATGTAGGCTCATCATAACCTTTTTCCATGAACCTTTGTTTGAGGATCAAGGCCTGGGAGTGATAGGAGCTCATATCAGTGCAGTTCCTCCTGATCCTCATAAACTGTCCTTTGGGAATATTAGCCAACCATGAGGGGTGGTGACAGCTGTCCACTGGTATATAGCTGTTGCGATCCGTGTTTTTGAAAAAAGACTTAGTGAGGATCTTGAAAGTTGATTTCTTGTGTGCTTTATGTGTATGTATGATTAATGTTGAGGTCATTGTTATTTAATACTCCGAGGAAATTAATGAGTGCTTGTTCCTCACCCTGTCATAAGAGGAAAATATTGTCTATGTATCTTTTGTAGAGGATTAATTCTGGCCAATCTCTCGCATATATCATATCCTCTTCCCATCGTGCCATGAAGAGATGTGCAAGGCTGGGGGCAAATTTGGGGCAAAAATATCCCCTTCAGTAATATGCGTTTAGATGGTGGGATCCTCTCCAGGTAAGTAAGGTGTGGTATAGCCAATTCTCATAAAAAGACATAAGAAGAATCTCCCATAGTGTAACACCTCTTTAATAAGTGTAAAATAGAACAGAATTCCCAATTTTTCACTCACATTTTCCAAGTAGTATAAAAGCATGCTTCTATTCCACACCTTACTTAGATGGAGAGGATCCCACCATCTAAAAGCATATTACTGAAGGGGATATCGCCACTGGGAGAGGTTCTCATTGGCAGAGGAGTCTTTTGCATGGAGGATCTTGTTTGGTGATCCTACAGGTGTTTTGACCCATGTGGGTTGCAGCAAGGAGGTGAGCGGGTACTTCAGCTGTTTTTGGATATTTTTCGTGGTCACGCACATCCACTATCCACCTGCACGAGTGCCTGAGTTATTGGATAGCGTGGTGTTTAAGCACCAATTTGGACTTTTCTTGTTTACTTTATCTTTATTATACATGCGTTTATATATGTATGCACATTAACAAACGAAACCAGCGCTCAAATCCTTATGCAGGCTAGAAGGAATTCAGAATGCCAAACGGAGAGGTGCAGCCCTTCAAAGATCAGGAAATCTGGATACTGATGAACAAAAGCAAACAAGGGCGCACTCTCATCGTGCATTACCGTGGTACACCACGTATGTATTGAGAAAACAAATAGATATATACTCACAAACCAAAAGAGAATAAAAGCAGAAAAGGTAGTCCGCAATGACAGTCCAATACAATGCTGTGCCCTAATTAGGAATAAGCTGAAGCATTTTGGGCGATGAACCCCCTTCTTCAGAGCTAAAGTGTATACCTGCTGGTCCAACACTTCTTATATACCAAAGAATGCTAAAGAGGTAAAAAAAATCCATCCCCCCCCCCCACACACGTAGTGGCCCAATCATAGAAGAGGCCGATTGACAACACCTCCAAACACAAAAAAAAAACAAAACACCAAAACGCAAATCTCAGCAAAAATGTGCATATAAAGAATATGATCAACGTTAAATAAATATATAAATGAATAAATAATAGGCAAAGCCACATCAATTCATAAATAAGTAGTTAGATGCAAAAATAAATGAACTATACTCACTCATAGCCCGAGGATATGTTTACATGACTCTAATGAAGCCCATTGATGATCGCTGCCACAGATGTTAATGTCCAATATTGTCTTGAATATATTTGATATATAGATGTGTAAAAATGAATGTATAAAGTTGTGTAAGTAATGTGAGTGATCCACAACCAGCATGGCGTCTATGCTGCTCACCACGCTGGTTTCATGTGGATGTGACTGGAAAAACGATGGGAATGTCGGTGCGCATGCACAGTGTGCGGCGTCCCGTACGCGCATGTGCACAGCGCCGTAGATCTGCGCATGCACCAGGGAGCCGCACCGCCCGATACACGCCGAGGAAGTGTGTCAACCTGAGGGTGAAAGAGGACAGCTGGCTCCCTACGTAGTGCTGGAAGAGCACTACTAATAATGATTGGTGGATGCAAACCCATGAATGGGACAAAATACACTAATAAACAAACAGTGCTGATGTAATGGACAATGCGTGTAAATGAGAGCTGAAATCAGTACTGTACTAATATACAGTATATAAAAACCACTGAACCTTACAATCAGGAGCGAAGTGTGTCCCTATGTATGGACCCATCTCAAACAAGGAAACCAGTACCTGTGAGATGGGTAACAGTGTGCTGGTGCAAACCATAGGACACACTGCACACTGCCTTAACGACGCACTTTATATATAATCGATTGTTTAGCCCCCCATTGATAGATTGAGTCCAAAGGTTTTCTTTTTTACCTGTGCCATTTAATTAATCATAATAATCATCATTTCTACGATAACATCCCTAGACAGTGGATGACATAGTCTGGTGTGTATTACACGAGATAGATTTATTATTTTACAATTTGCTTCCTATTTTTATTTTATAAAATTTCTAGAGAAATATGTTTTTTAAATATATATATATTTTTTTATAGCAATGTTCTACAGAGAACTTTTATAATAATAATAATAATAATTGCTAATACATTATCTAATACTGTATGTTGCAGCTCCTCTCTTCCTCTTTCATTTTCCTTCCTCATATGTGCTTATAGACAGACATTCTCCAAGATGTTTATATATAATGTATACCGTATATACTCGAGTATAAGCCGAGTTTTTCAGCACATTTTTTGTGCTGAAAAACGGCCCCCTCGGCTTATACTCGAGTCAACGTCTGCAGGGGGCTGCTGTCTCTTACCTGGCTCCGGTCCCACGACGATCCGGTCCAGGAAGCGCGGCTGCTCCTTCATTCGGTTCGTCCACTGGATGTTCGCGCGGCTGCTCGGCTCCGCCTTCTCACCGGTGATTGGCCGCCAGAACTGTAGCTCAGGAAAGGCACACAGGCGGCCAATCACCGGCGAGGAGGCGGAGCTGAGCGGCCCCGCGAAAATCGAGTGAAGGAGATGCAGGTAAGTGTGCCTTGCTTAGGTGCTGCTGCAACCACATATGCTGGCTGCAGCAGCACCATACTGGAACAGGGGTCAGCAAGTGTCAGTGGGAGGAATAGTGCCCCATCATTGGTGTCACTGATACCAATGATGGGGCATTATTCCTCCCACTGACACCAACGATGGGCACTTTTCCTCCCCCCCACTGACACCAACGATTGGGCACTATTCCCCCCCCCCCACTGACACCAATGATGCGGCACTATTCCACCCCCCACTGACACCAATCATGGAGCACTATTCCACTCCCCACTGACACCAATCATGGGATACTATTCCTCCCCCCCACTGACACCAACGATGGGGCACTTTTCCTCCCCCCCACTGACACCAACGATGGGGCACTATTCCTCCACCCCCCCACTGACACCAATGATGGGATACTATTCCTCCCACTGACACCAATGATGGGACACTATTCCTCCCACTGACACCAAAGATGGGGCACTATTCCACTGACACCAATAATGGGGTGCTATTCCCCCCACTGATACTAATGATGGGGCACTATTCCTGCCACTGATACCAATGATGGGGCACTATTCCTCCCACTGACACCAATGATGGGGCGCTATTCCTCCCACTGACACCAATGATGGGGCACTATTGACATCTGTGTGGTTCCTTCGGTCCCTAGTCCTATTTGGACTGTAAGCATCTTGTAGTCCCATTTGGACTATTCTCAATTTCAAACATATTATTGGTTGAAATTGTCACTTTTTTGGTTATCACTTTGGATCCCTGAGTGGATCAGCTCACGTTTACACTATCCCTCTTTTTTATTTTTTATTGTGTATATATTTTTGTGTGTACACTATAAGTTACTGCTATCACATTAGATCCCCTAGTGAATCGGTTCACTTTTCTCTCATTGGATCCCTAGTGGATCAGTTCACTTAACACACTTGAATTATTTTCACTTCATATTTATTCTGTATGATTAACACTTATGTGTGTATTGATTTGATTTTGTTCACGTAGCATCTATATGTATTTATAATAATTTCGGTAGCGCTACATCATTTACTTCTGGATATTTGTCATAAGGTATATGATTAGATGTTAGCAGTTTCCTCCAATTAGGAGTTTTTTTATTATATATTTATATAATATTTATTAACATAATTGTGTTAGAAGCGCAGGAGGTTCACACCATTATTATCTAGAAGTTTACTAGATTGCTCATTACAGTTCTTAGGTCTTCTTCTTGTGATGACTCAGGTAACCCCCAGATCCTTAAATTATTTCTTCTATTTCTATTTTCTTGATCTTCTATCTTATATATCAGTTTTCTCTGTTCACTCCGCATTTCTACCATTTGCCTTTTAATCTCGGCTATTACTTGTGCATGTTTGTCTAATGTTTCTTCCACCCGAGACAGAACCTGTCCTATATCCTTATGTAGGATTGCCATTTCTTTCTTTATTGAAATTTCTAATTTCGCAAACATATCTGCCATATCAGTTTCTGTAGGTATTTGTAGACTTCCTATTTGTTCTTCACCATTTCTTTTATCCTCCACACCTTCTATACTAATGCAGGCCATAGACGGTTTGTTTATTGTAAATTTTTATCCGAAAGAATATTCTCACTGTTAGTGGGGAAATGTCGTCAGTTGATTTTCGTGGTTCCTCCATTTCTTTTATTGGTCATGCTGGAAAATGTACGAAAAACGGACGATTTTCGTAATCATTGTTAGCAACAGAGCGACCGATTTTTCGTTTTTCGGCCGAAATGAATCTCTCTTTACTTGGATTTAAGTTCGTTGTTTCTAATGAAAGTCTAGGTTGTTCTTCAAAATTATTTTCCATACCTTGACTTCTTTATTTTCCATACCTTGACTTCTATTAATTTCCCATTGTTTTTCTGCTGTGAGGGCATATTTTTTTTGATTGAACTTATACTGATTTTAGGTGTCTTTGCCCCTTCCCCTTTTGCCGATGTACTCTTCATGATTATTTATCTCTTTTCCATTCCTCCTCTTCACCTTACGGCAACTTCGAATATATTCTCCATTTTCTTTAAGTAAAACGGCTATATAGAGATGTTTAGAACGATTCATAAATATTTATGCCTAGGCATATAAAGCTTCTTCCTACTGTATCAGTGACTTTGTGTTAGTTATACTTTGTTTTCTCTCCCAAGGGTTTGATATATATTACTTGTCAGGTATCCAAACTCCTTACATAGATTCTTCCAATCCTCCAACTCCTTACTTTTAGGGATTTCTATTTTTGATCCACCAAACATCCCTTCTGTCACTTCATACAACACACTTCTGGGCATTGCCTCCACCAGCCACCTCTTGATAAATAGCAAGATTCTCAACAGTTAGCACTTAGAGAATTATGGTACTATTGTACAATTGATGTCTAATTGTGGGCACTCACCGATCTCCAATGTACGATTGTCCAGTCTTTCTTCAGCCCACAAGACTTCCCAGTGATTGTGAGCAGTGCCAGTTTTATTTTAAGGTGACCAGGGGTGTTATTCAACCTTCTCCCTTCCTCCCTCCACTCCGTGTCCCTCCGTCCAGGGTCTGCCTGCTAGCTTTTCCAGGCTCTCCTGCAGTGACTTGAGACACTGCCCGTCTCCTCCACAGGGCTCCTTCTGCGCTCTGTCCTCCCACTCAAAGAGTGCACAGCAAGACCCAGTCTTGACTCCAACCCTCCCTCACAGCTGCAGCCGTCCCACTCTCAGCTGCTTCCTCTATCGGCTAGGCAGCCAGACAATGCCTGTAAGCCGCTCTCACAGCTGCTTCTGCCATCACTTCTGTGCTCTGCCTCTATCCTGCTCCACCGAACAGTATTCATTCTCCGTTGGCTCCTCTCCACCCCAACACTGAGGTCCCTGCAATAACGGGGCTCTTCAGGACAACTCCTCGGGTGGCTCAAACAGCTCAGAGAGCACTGGTCATGAGGTTTCTTACCACTCCACTCTCTCTAGCATCCTCGGTGAGCTCCTAACACACACCACCGGCCAGCACTATGTTCAGGCCCCCTTTAAGGGGTTTCTGACACTGGGAGGTGGGTTTAGCATCATGTGATCGCCGTGATTGGCTGTCACGGCAGTCACATGATCAGAAAAGTCCCAATTGCAAAGAGAAATTGGGGCCTTTCCGTGGGATGCCGACACGTGCTGGGAGTGCGCAGAGCGCACGCTCTCAGCACGTTTGCTAATAAATGGTACACAATATGCAGCTGCTCAGCGTCAAGGCCCAGCCGCTGAGAGGCTGCATATTTGCGTATGGTCGGCATGAAGAGGTTAAAAAAGACCGAAAAGTTTGAAAAGTATTTTTCTTCATTTCGGTTATAACATTTTGCAAATAAGTAATTATTTTCCATAAATTTGGGCCAAAATGTATACTGCTACATTGCTTTGGTAAAAATAATCCCATACCAAACATACCAATAATTACACCCCTAAATACATTCTGCTGCTCCTCCTAAGTATGGGGATACCACGTGTTAGACTTTTCCACAGACTGGAAAGAGACCCAACATCCAAGCAGTACCTACAGGTGCTCTGGAGGCATAAATTACACATCTCATTTACTGACTACCTATTACATTTTTTGAAGGTCCTGGAGCACCAGGACAATGGAATTACCGAAAACGTTACCCAATTTTTGAGAGCAAACACACCAATGTATATTCTGTGAGGCTTAATGAGTCTTTTGAACATGTGATTTTTTTATTTTTCACAAGTTTCCAGAAAATTAAAATGTGATTTTTTTTTTTTTTAATTTTTTTTTTTTACACAAAGTTGTCCATTTATAAGATATTTCTAAACACATAGTATGTACATACCAAAAATTACACCACAAAATACATTCTGATGCTATTTTCTAGGAGTGCAGTGCTGCTTGTACTCACCACTGTGCTACTGGGGGATGCCTGGTCCTCCTCAGATCTCCTGAACCTCTTTGTTTGGACTCTCTCTCCTCCTCAGAATCCCTTGGTGACCCACTGCTTTCAATTGGCTCATACTCCGAACCTGAGTCTGACAGAGAGAGTTCCCCGCTACTCTCGTCCATCATATTCAGTCTCTGGAAAGCCTCCTCGCTGGTGTATAATGTTTTAGACATGTTTATGCTGCATTGCTGATATTGATTTTGATGTTCACTGGTACAGATGTGTATTACTGGTACAGATGTGGATTTGACACTGGTACACCGTGACGGATATTGATCACTAGTACTGATGTGGATTTTACACTAGTACTGTGTGACAGATATTGAGCACTGGTAAACAGTGATATTGTGAATTTTACATTGGTACAGCGTGTCAGATGTGCATTACTGGTACAGATGTTAATTTTACACTGGTACTCCATGACAGATGTGGATCACTGGTACAGATATGGATGACCACTGGTACACCGTGACAGATGTGCATCATTGGTAGAAATGTGGAATTTACACTGGTACGCTGCGACAGATGTGGATCACTGGTACAGATGTGGAATTTATACTGGTACACCGTGACAGATGTGGATCACTGGTACAGATGTGCAATTTACACTGGTACACTGTGACAGGTGTGGATCACTGGTACAGATGTGGAATTTACACTGGTATGCCGTAACAGATGTGGATCACTAATACAGATTTGGAATTTACACTGCTACAGATGTGGATGAGCACTGGTACTGTGTGACAGATGTGGATTACTGGTACTGTGTGACAGATGTGGATTTTACGCTGGTACACCGTCACTGATGTGGATCACAATTACAAATGTGGATTTTATGCTGGTACGCCGGGACAGATGTGGATCACTGGTACAGATGTGGAAATTACTGGTACACCGTGACAGATGTGGATCACTGGTACAGATGTGGAATTTACACTAGTATGCCGTGACAGATGTGGATCACTGGTACAGACGTGGATGACCGCTGGTACTGTGTGACATATTTGGATCACTGGTACTGTGTGACAGATTTGGATCACTGGTACTGTGTGACAGATTTGGATCACTGGTACTGTGTGACAGATGTGGATCACTGGTGCACTGACAGCTGTGTGGGGGACACTATGGGGTGATTGTGTGTGTGTGTTTTACACAGATCAGCTCTGATCCTCCTCACTAGTGGGTTCTAGATGAAGAGAGGCAGAGCCGATCAACAGACTGGCGGCCTTGTTGATATCACATGATGGCTGTGATTGGACACAGCCATCATGTGATCAGAAGGGCCAATCAGAGAGCCTTTCTGCTGTGACCACCCTATTTACTCCATATATTACCACCCTTGGTAATTGTTAGGCTCTTCACAGACCTCCACTTTTCCTCTGTTCCCAACACCTCCTTCCCCACCCCTTCTTCCTCTCCTTCCTTCCCCTCCTCTTCCCAATCCTTCTCCCTCTCTCCTTTCTTCTTGATTACGGGGAGCCCTGGATGGGTGGTTTGGAGGAGACATATTAGAGGACTACATAGTTGATTGATGTTTATACTCATACGCTGGAATTCAGTTGTTATACAATTGACTTTTGAGAACGCCTAATTAACTTCATTATGTCCTTTTGTATATGCAGAACCTATGGTCAGGTTAATGGCCTCCTGTTGAACGCCTTCTCCATTCATAATGGGACCAGACAGGGATGCCCCTAATCCCCTCTACTTCATATTCGAACTAGAACCTTTTTTGCGTCTTATCCATTAAGGTTTTGAAGTGTCAAAGCAGTGGGTAGGCAACACTAACTAGTGGCTTTTGCCAATGATATCCTACTCTCTTTGAAAACCACATATCATACTTCCTAACCTCCTAAAAGACTTCCGCCTGTTTCAATATATCCCCAATTTCAAAATAAACTTTAACAAATTGCACACTCTTATTATTACCCTGACCTCACCAATAGTCACTAGTCACTAGCCACCGAGCCAACTTTCTGTTCACTTGGCAGTCCGAAGCCATCACATAACTGGGCATCCAACTGCCGACACACCTATCCGAGCTGTAATCTAGAAACTACCTGCCTATCCTCCAGAGTATAACAGAAGATTTCCACAAATGGGATAGACCCATTTTCTATTGGTTCGGCCAAGTGGTCATCCTAAAAATGAACGTACTGAAACATTTGCTTTACATACTTCAAGCAGTTCCGATTGGATTACCTCTAACGTTCTTTCACTCGTGCAAGAAGCAATCCACAACATTTTTATGATGTTGTAAATGCCCACGAATAAGCTATGAACAACTAACCCTGCCCAAAAAGAGAGGCAAAATTTAACTACCTGACATCCATAACTACTATTGGGCATGCCATATGGCAAGAATAGTCAAATAGACAGTACATCACTGAGAAAAAGGTTGGGTTCAGTCAGAAGCTTCATTCCCTGGCATACCCCTGCCTGCCATCCAATGGCTGCTGAGCTGTTATGCTCCCACTGTCCTCCAGGAGCACCCACTTATTGGACCCACACTTACTTGCTTGCACAAAATCAGGACTGTATTCAAATCCTGGACCCCTACACCTGTCCAAATGAAGCCCGATTTCCCACCTGGGATGCCTACCTTGTTTCTTTCCAGCACTGAATCCACCTCCATTTTGAGGTCCCACCATTTCTTTACAGCTGGAACATTCCTCGAATGTGAACTCCTTGCTTTACAATGGCCTGAGGTCCGCTTAACACCTTGGACCTATCTGCAGCTCAGTCATTTTTTATGCAGCTCATCACATATGATGACCATGGTATGACCAATCACCCCATTTTGAGAACCTCTGTCTATGGCCACCCCTCAATGACATGTTATCTTCATAGTCCATAACCCTCTTTGAGAAAACATAGATACAATCTTGGGGAAGGTGTACAAAGTCTGGATCAAGGATTTAAAAACTTTTTTTTCCTCTCTCTCTCTCTCTTTGCACCAGGGGTATCCAAACTACGGCCCTCGGGCCGGATGTGTCCCTTTGCTTGCTTTTATCCGGCCCTTGGGGCACTCCACTGATACAAGGCACTATCCTTTCCTCCTACTGACACCAATGATTGGGGCACTATTCCACCCACTGACACCAACGATGGGGCACTATTTCTCCCACTGCCACCCATGATGAGACAGTATTACTCCCACTGACACCAATGATTGGGCACTATTCCTCCCACTGATACCAATGATGGGACACCATTCCTCCCAGTGACACCAATGATGGGACACTATTCTTCCCACTGACACCAATTATGTACATTTTTTTTACCCCCATTTAGTAAACCAAGCCCATGGCATTTGCTTTGCTTGCTTTTATCTGGCTCTTGGGGCACTCCACTGATATGAGGCACTATCCCTTCCACTGACACCAAAGACAGGGCACTATTCCTCCCGATGACATAATTTATGGGGTACCATTCCTCTCACTGACACTAACAATGGGGCACTATTTCCCCCACTGACACCAACAATGGAACACTATTCTTTCCACTGACACCAATGATCGGGCACTATTTCTTCCACTGACACCAACAATGGGGTACTAGTCCTCCTACTGACACCAATGATGGAACACTTTGCTCCCACTGCCACCAATTATGTAAACATTTTTTACCCCATTTAGTAAACCAAGCCCATGGCATTTTCTACTCCCACTTTCCACAGTCCGGCCTCCCTAAAGATTGAAGGGCAGTAAACTGGCCCTTTGTTTCAAAAGTTTGGAGACCCATGCTTTACACCATTCCTCCCTCATTTCTTATGAAATGACAGAATCTGGGAGGGAATGCACATGCGCGGCCGGCGGGATGGACATGTCCCTCTAAGGCTCCGTCTCACCGTCGGGTAAGACAGCTGCCCGCCCGCGGATCCTGGCCCGCACAGCTAAATAAGCGGCTCCGGTCTCCGTGGCAACCCCCCCCGACTCGTTCCAGCATGGTCAGGAGAGCGCCCCGTCAGCAGGCTCCTCCGCCCAGCAAGTCTATCAAGGAGGCCCTGGCCATAGCCTCCTCCAATATATGCAGCCCTGCAAGATACACAGCCCAGCCATTCCTGCGCATCAGAGGGTGAGTCTGATATTGACCCAGAGACCCCCACACATGCTTCTACACCTGACTTTACATCCCCTGACCTACTCACGCGCTTTGAAAAAATGCTGCACAAAGCCCTGAAACAAACCTCTGACCGCATCACAGACACGCTGTCCAGAGAAATTTGCGAACTAGGACAACGCACTGCTGACCTGGAACAGAGAGTGGATGACCTTGACGCCTCATTTCAGATGCATGCAGATGATCTTGACCTTCTGCGTGACGAAAACGCAAGCGCATCTTGAGGACTTTGAAAACCAGGCAAGCCGCTCAAATTTACGAATCCGTGGCCTCCCAGAATTGGTCATCGATGTCCAATCAACCATCACAGCGCTATTCCAAGAGCTTGCCCCAGCCATTCCAATTGAACGCCTGGAAAGGGACAGGGTTCATAGGGCACTAGCCCCACGACGCTCTGATGGCCGCCACGCGATATCATAGCCAAACTCCACTTTTTTCATACTAAAGAGGAACTCCTACAAGCAGCCTGTAACACGGAATCCCTAAAGTTTCAAGTTCACACCTACCAACTGTTTCAAGACCTCTGCCCCACTACTATCGCTAAACGCAGGGCTATGAAACCTCATCTGTAAGCGCTCCAGCAACACGGTATACCGTATAGATGGAGCTTCCCCTTTGCAGTGCGTTTCCGATACCAAGCCCGTGACTTCACCTGCAAGACTCCTGATGAACTGCTGGACTCCCTGCGTAACCTCCAGCTACATTTCCCAACAACACCGTCAGAAAGCTCCAGACGGAGATCTGCATCCTGCTCGCCGCAGAAATCCCACCCTCCATGCTCTGCCGATGGTCAACTCAACATCCACAAACGAGGGGGTTTCTCATCACCAGCTCCGTCTCCACCAGACACCTTGGACTGAGTCGTGTCAATCAACTCCTCTCTTACCACATACACCAGACTGAGTTGCATTCTGCCAGAGCAGAAGTTGACACCCATGGTGCCTATTCTCCTCACCTCACACTCTGATGCAGGTGTTGTGTATCCTTATGTTAGCCCCCAGGGCTCATCTTGTCTTTTGTTTAATCTTTGTTTTTTTACGTATATCTATTGGGAAAATTATTTTTCGTTTTTTCCCGTAAGTTGAAGGTTGTCTTGACTTTTGTCTCTCCTATATCGTTGAGAGCTTGTTGAGCTGTATATACTACTTTTGGCATTATTTTATTCTGATTGTATTTCAATATATGTACGGGGACCTCAGTTCTGGCAGCATGAGAAACCACATCACCCCATCCTTACTGGCCTGCCTTCACAGCCGATGCCGCCTGAACTTAGGACCCCTCAACCTCTTTGGGAACCTATTTACCTGCCTTTTCCCCGGGATCTCATTACCTTATATTTATCTTAATGCTGTCATCCCCACGGTCCGCGTACCTGTGCACTCTCCACTAGCCCCTGTGGTATTGTTCATTTAATACCACTTGGGCTACTACTGTTCCTTGGGCCACCCTGTTTTTGGGTGTCCCCGGGGACCACCTTCTAGGTCTTCCTGACACCTTTCCCTAACTCTATCCTCCCCCCCTCCTCCTTCCCACATGGCTCCGCAACCTCATCTAGCCTCCTATACCATCCAACTGCTTCACATAGTGACTACCAGATTCCCACCCAGCTGGCAATACCTTATTACTCAATACGCCATACATTCTCCTTTATGGGTTCTTTAAATATAAATTCTCACCCTGAAAGTTCAGGGCCTTAACATACCACAGAAACGCAATAAGACTTTCCGCTCCTTTGCATCACACAAGGCCCATATAGTTTGCCTACAAGAAACACACTACACTCCCAATTCTACTCCCAAGTTCTTTGGCCCCCGCTACCCACAGGTCTACATGGCCTCTGCCAAAACCAAACGCAGAGGGGTTCTCATCGCCTTCCACCGCACGACACCCTTTACACTGTGTAATGTGATCAAAGACCCTGAGGGTCGTTATCTCCTGCTAATCGGACAACTCTTAGATGTGGACATTACCATTGCTACATATTATGCCCCGAACCAAGGTCCCCTACCATTTCTTTCCCACTTATTATCGGTTATTGATCACCACAAATGAGGTACTCTGTTTGCGGGGATTCAAACTGTACCTTATATCCCTTCCTTGACAAGTCCCCTCAACCTTCCCCCCCCCTTCCTACCTCCAAACAAACCTTCCAAGCCATACTACAGTGTTATTCCTTGATAGATACCTGGAGAGAACTTAACCCGATTAAACACCAATATACTTTCTACTCTCACCCTCATAAGACCTTCTCTAGAACAGACCACATTCTCATAACTGCCTGCTCCTCCTCCCGGCTTTTGGCCTCTGAAATACTTCCAATTCCTTGGTTGGATCATAGTGCCGTACTCACATCCATGGCTTCTCTGGCTCCATCCCCTACTGACCCCTCCTGGATCATCAATGACAACTTACTAGCAAACCCAACCCATTGCTCAGATATCGAAGCCGCTCTCAAAGACTACTTATCTCTAAACCAGACCCCTGACATTTCTCCCCTCCTACTTTGGGAAGCACATAAACCGGTCCTATGTGGGTTCTGCATTAGCAAAGCATCCTTTTTAAATAAAGAGAAAAGACAGCAACGCCTTTTCCTTGAACAAACCTATAACCAATCTCATCAAGCCTTCCAAGCAACCCCATCCCCAGCCAACAGTGAAGCTCTGGAACGATCTCGACTGGCCCTTGATCTTTTCCTCACGGAACAGGCGGAGCTTTCACTTCGTAGATCCCGACACAAATACTATACAAAAGCAAATAAACCCAGTACCTTTTTAGCTCCTTCGCTTCATAGGCTTGATCAGGTCACCAGACCTATTCGGTTATGCACTTCTTCTGGCAATCCCACTAGTAACCAGGAACGCATCTTACAAATCTTTCGCAAACATCTCTCACTACTTTACCCTTCCTCTACACCCTTTGACCCTTCCCAGGCTGACACCCTCCTGGCCTCCCTCTCCTTCTCGAAACTTTTGGAGCACCAACTGACAGCTTTAGAGCAATCCATTACCCCAACTGAAACCTTAAACGCTATTAAATATTTAAAGCCTCGTAAACGCCCAGGACCTGACGGTTTTTCCACCACATATTACAAAAAAATTTGCCCACCTTCTAACACCCATCCTTACTAATGCTTTTAACGCCATATTTAGAGATGAGCGAATCGAAGTAGCCGAAGTGGAATTCGAGTCGAATATCGGAAAAATTTCGATTCGCGCCGAATCCGAAAAATAGCCTACTTCGGAAGCGCGAATCGAAATTTTTCCGAAAATGGCGGCGGACATGTGCGGCGACGGTGCGGGGATGTCTGGGAAGGCGCGCTGACCCATAATGCATTCCTCAATGACATGTGATCGCATCAGCCAATCAGCAGCCAGCCAGCCAGCACTGTGTAATGGTCGAGCTATAAATAGCGGCCATTTTGGAATTCTTCATTTGCCTGCAGTCATTGAACAGAGGCAGACCGCTCTGTATTAGGGACAGAGTTAGGGCCACAGAAACGATACTTGGGGACAGAGAAACGTTACTTAGGGACAGAGAACCATTACTCAGGGACACAGAATTGTTAGTGAGGGCCACAGAATCGTTACTTAGGGACAAAGAAACGCTAGTTAGGGCCACAGAATTCTTACTCAGGGACAGACAGAATTGTTACTGAGTGCCAGAGAATTGTTACTTAGGGCCACAGAAACGTTATTAGGGCCACAGAATTGTTACTCAGGGACAGACAGAATTGTTACTGAGTGCCAGAGAATTTTTACTTAGGGCCACAGAAACTTTAGTTAGGGCCACAGAATTGTTACTCAGGGACAGACACAGAATTGTTACTGAGGGCCACAGAACTGTTACTTAGGGCCACAGAAACGTTATTAGGGCCACAGAATTGTTACTCAGGGACAGACAGAATTGTTACTGAGTGCCAGAGAATTGTTACTTAGGGCCACAGAAACTTTAGTTAGGGCCACAGAATTGTTACTCAGGGACAGACACAGAATTGTTACTGAGGGCCACAGAACTGTTACTTAGGGCCACAGAAACTTTAGTTAGGGCCACAGAATTGTTACTCAGGGACAGACACAGAATTGTTACTGAGGGCCACAGAACTGTTACTTAGGGCCACAGAATTGTTACTCGCACAGACACAGAATTGTTACTCAGGGACACAGAATTGTTACTGAGGGCCACAGAACCGTTACTTAGGGCCACAGAATTGTTACTCGCACAGACACAGAATTGTTACACAGGGACACAGAATTGTTACTGAGGGCCACAGAACCGTTACTTAGGGCCACAGAATTGTTACTCAGGGACACAGAATTGTTACTGAGGGCCACAGAACTGTTACTTAGGGCCACAGAATTGTTACTCGCACAGACACAGAATTGTTACTCAGGGACACAGAACTGTTACTGAGGGCCACAGAACTGTTACTTAGGGCCACAGAATTGTTACTCGCACAGACACAGAATTGTTACACAGGGACACAGAATTGTTACTGAGAGCCACAGAACCGTTACTTAGGGCCACAGAATTGTTACTCAGGGACACAGAATTGTTACTGAGGGCCAGAGAACTGTTACTTAGGGCCACAGAATTGTTACTCGCACAGACACAGAATTGTTACTCAGGGACACAGAACTGTTACTGAGGGCCACAGAACTGTTACTTAGGGCCACAGAATTGTTACTCGCACAGACACAGAATTGTTACACAGGGACACAGAATTGTTACTGAGGGCCACAGAACCGTTACTTAGGGCCACAGAATTGTTACTCAGGGACACAGAATTGTTACTGAGGGCCACAGAACCGTTACTTAGGGCCACGTAAACGTTAATCAGGGACAGACACAGAATTGTTACTGAGGTACACAGAATTGTTACTGAGGGCCACAGAACCGTTACTTAGGGCAACGTAAACGTTAATCAGGGACAGACACAGAATTGTTACTGAGGTACACAGAATTGTTACTGAGGGCCACAGAACCGTTACTTAGGGCCACATAAACGTTAATCAGGGACACAGAATTGTTACTGAGGGCCACAGAACCGTTACTTAGGGCCACATAAACGTTAATCAGGGACACAGAATTGTTACTTAGGGCCACAGAACCGTTACTTAGGGCCACAGAATTGTTACTCACGGACAGACACAGAATTGTTTCTTGAGGGACACAGAATTTTTACTGAGGGCCACAGAACCGTTACTTAGGGCCACAGAAACGTTAATCAGGGACACAGAATTGTTACTGAGGGCCACAGAACCGTTACTTAGGGCCACGTAAACGTTAATCAGGGACAGACACAGAATTGTTACTGAGGTACACAGAATTGTTACTGAGGGCCACAGAACCGTTACTTAGGGCAACGTAAACGTTAATCAGGGACAGACACAGAATTGTTACTGAGGGACACAGAATTGTTACTGAGGGCCACAGAACCGTTACTTAGGGCCACATAAACGTTAATCAGGGACACAGAATTGTTACTGAGGGCCACAGAACCGTTACTTAGGGCCACAGAAACGTTAATCAGGGACACAGAATTGTTACTGAGGGCCACAGAACCGTTACTGAGGGCCACAGAACCGTTACTGAGGGCCACAGAACCGTTACTTAGGGCCACATAAACGTTAATCAGGGGGACACAGAATTGTTACTGAGGGCCACAGAAACGTTACTTAGGGCCACATAATTGTTACTCAGGGACAGACACAGAATTGTTACTGAGGGACACAGAATTGTTACTGAGGGACACAGAACCGTTACTTAGGGCCACAGAATTGTTACTCAGGGACAGACACAGAATTGTTACTCAGGGACACAGAATTGTTACTCAGGGACACAGAATCGTTGAATTAAAGAGTATGTCAGACAACATGCAGAGGAGTGGCAGAGGAGGCAATGTTTTAGGAGCGAGCAGACGTGGCAGCAGAGGAAGGGGTCGAGGCAGCACTATTCGCAGCCAGAGGCCAGTGCTCCCGGTGTCATCCAGCGGTCGTGTCTCCACCGACAACCCTGCCGTCATCGATTGGTTGGCTCGGTCGTCTTCCTCTTCCCAGGTCACCTCTGACACCTACAGCCAACGGTCGGTGGGTACGTCAGACACAACCGTTAGTTGGCATGGCCCGGGACCAAGCCCACTGAAATCACGTGTCCTTTACCTGCCCCTGTCCTTTGGTGTTCCCTCACCAAGCGAAGTATCGCATGCTGTGGGCTCAGCCCCACTGTACAGTGAGGAAGAGCTAACAGAGGGCGGTCAGGAACGGGGGGAGACATCCGCCTTTTCAGTAGCCAGGCAAAGAAGTAGTGGCGAGGAGAGTGGCCCGGTAGCCGGTCTAGAGACAGGTCTGTCTCCTGACCCAGACGCAGCCGAGGGGGCTAGTAGTGAGGCGGAGACCCTACTTGATGATGAGGAGGTTGATCGCACTTGGCAGCCTCGTCGTCATCAGGCAATTTCTTCCGCATCATCAGGAGAAGAGGGTGGCAGCTTGGCAGTGAGCGAAACAGTCGGTGGGTTGCCCAGGAGACAGCAGCAGGGTCGCAGCAGTGTCAGTGGAAGCAGTGTCAGTGGAGCCAAACGGCCACGGAGTAGAGCACCAGCTCCACTGCAGCCTACCACCACGGCCAGTAGTGGTGCCGGTGTGCACGGAGGAAGCAGCAGTCAGCCAGTGAGGAGTATCGGGGGCAAAGTTTCCTACTCGGCGGTGTGGCAATTTTTCGTCAAGCCGCCCGAGGAAGTAAACGTAGCCTTATGTCGACTATGTGGCCAGAAAGTCAAGCGTGGCCAGGGGGCCCATGTTGGGACTACAGCGTTGCGGCAGCATATGCAGAGTCGCCATTTGGTGGCCTGGGAAAACCGTGATAAAGATACGGCGGTTCTGCCCGCCACAGCCCCCGCTCCATCACCCGCTCCGTTACTTGCTCCGTCACCCGACGTCAATCGCCCTCCATCAGCCAGTCAAGGCTCCAACACCTCTGCTGAGGGGAGTTGTCGCTCGTTGGCATCTTCCGCTCGTTCAGATGCTCCTTCTCCTGCTACTCCTCTTCACGGATTCCGTCAGCAGTCTTTCTTGGAATCCGTTTCCAAGAGACAACAGTTTGCGAGCACGCACCCGACGGTGCAAAAGCTGAACGTCCTCCTGTCCAAGTTGCTGGTGCTGCAGTCCCTCCCTTTCCAAGTGGTGGACTCAGCACCTTTCAGAGAAATGATGGCTTGTGCCGCGCCGCGGTGGAGAGTGCCAAGCCGTCATTTCCTCGCCAAAAAGGCAGTGCCAGCCCTGCATTCACATGTAGAAGACATGGTGGGCCAGTCTTTGAGCATGTCGGTCTCTGCCAAAGTGCACGGCAGCACCGACGTGTGGAGCTGTAACTACGGTCAGGGACAGTACATGTCATTTACGGCCCACTGGGTGAACGTGGTGCCGGCACAGCCGCACCAGCAACTTGGACAGGTCACGCCGCTTTTGCCTCCACGTTTGCACGTCCTTGGTCCGGCAAAGATGTCCGCCTCTACCACCTCTTCTTCCGCCGTGTCCTCAGCCGCCACCCCCGTGCCAAGTCCCATTACCCGACCGGCATATCACATGTGCAGGGCGCAACGGTGTCACGCTGTTCTGCACCTGGTATGCCTTGGCGAACGTAGTCACACAGGGGAGGAACTTCTGAGTGTAATGAACAGAGAAATCGACAGATGGCTGTCTCCGCACAAACTGAAAATCGTAACCATGTTGACCGACAACGGAAAGAACATGGTGTCTGCTCTGCGTCAAGGAAGGTTGTGCCATGCGCCATGCATGGCTCACGTGTTCAATCTGGTTGTCAAGCGGTTCCTAAAATCCACCATCCCACTGCAAGACATCCTTAAAATGTCACGTAAACTTTGCATGCATTTCAGCCATTCCTACACCGCAAAGCACACCCTCCTTGAGCTGCAGCGGCAGAACGGAATTCCACATCATCGCCTGATCTGCGACGTTGCAACAAGGTGGAATTCAACCCTACACATGTTAGACCGCCTTTACGAGCAGCGAAAGGCCATCACCGATTTCCTGATGTTACAAGCGGATAAAGGTACTCCCCTGTGTAACTTCGATGTCAGCCATTGGCAGCTCATGCGTGACACCTGCCGCTTGCTCAGGCCCTTTGAGGAGGCCACGCTATTCGTGAGTCGGCAGGACTATGGGATGAACGACGTCATTCCTCTGTTGCACGTCCTTGAACAAATGCTGTTAACAATGGCTGGTCAGGGTGCGGTAGACGTGGCGCACAGATCTCAACGCCACATGACCCCTGTGGGGGCAGGACAGGAAGAAGAGGAGGAGGTAGAGGAGGACATTTGTGCTCAGGAACTATTGAGTGAAATGGGTGGTTTTTCAACTCAGCGGACAGGAGTGGAGGAGCAGGAGCATCTGGTAGAGGAGGAGGAGGAGGAGACAGAGGACCCAGACGCACCGTGGCAGTATGCTGTGGAGATGGAGGCAGGGAGTCCCTCGCATTCCTTGGCACAAATGGCCCATAGCATGCTCGGTTGCTTGCGTAGCGACAGCCGAATAATAACCATCAGACAGAGGGATGACTTTTGGCTGTCCACCTTGTTGGACCCTCGCTACCGTTCAAAAATGGTGGCCTTTTTCACACCTGCTGAGAGGGAGGCCAAAATAACGTACTATAAAAACCACCTATGTAGTCAGTTGGTCTCTGCCTTTCTGCGCCAACGTCCATCCTCAGACACTGTGGGCCCTGTGCGCTCGCGTTCCGCTGCCATGGCAGCAGGGGAGGGGTGGGGTGGTAGGAGCAGTGGCAGCTCCACCAGCAGCGGCTGCCTCAGTCTGCAGTCGATGATGAGTAGCTTTCTTCACCAGCGCAGTGAGGAAACTACTAACCAGCCGCAGCAGCAGCAGCAGCAGCATCAGGTGGACCTGGAGCAGGACCTCAAACAACAGGCTTGGGCCTACTTGGACAGCACCCTGCCAACCGAGGTAGACAATCCCCTTGACTACTGGGCAACGAAACTTGACCTTTGGCCCCAACTAGCTGAATTTGCCCTTGAAAGGCTGTCATGCCCGGCCAGTAGCGTGGCATCGGAGCGCGTTTAGTGCGGCAGGAGGTATTGTAACTCCGCGGAGGACACGACTGTCCACCCAAAGTGTGGAGAGACTCACGTTTGTGAAAATGAATCAGGCGTGGATTAGTCTGGATTTCAAACCACCAGTTCCTGACACAACTGACTAAATCCGCCATGAATCATGCCTCAAACATGTGCCACTTTCAGGTCTCCTCACACACTGCTGGTGTGTTCCATTTTTTGTCATAGGGTGCTGGCAGATTACGGGCCTCCCATAGCTGCTGCCAGGCCCCTAATCTGCCATGGGCCCCTATATACCGCCTCCTCATGCTGCTGCCAAGTCCAGAGTCTCTCATGGATCCCTGTACGGCCTCCCATTGCTGCTGTCTCCATCGCCACACTCTGCCATGTGCCACTTTCAGGTCTCCTCACACTGCTGGTGTGTAAAATTTTTTGACATAGGGTGCTGGCAGATTACGGGCCTCCTATAGCTGCTGCCAGGCCCCTAATCTGCCATGGGCCCCTATATACCGCCTCCTCATGCTGCTGCCAGGTCCAGAGTCTCTCATGGGTCCCTGTACGGCCTCCCATTGCTGCTGTCTCCATCGCCACACTCTGCCATGTGCCACTTTCAGGTCTCCTCACACACTGCTGGTGTGTAGAATTTTTTGACATAGGGTGCTGGCAGATTACGGGCCTCCTATAGCTGCTGCCAGGCCCCTAATCTGCCATAGGCCCCTATATACCACCTCCTCATGCTGCTGCCAAGTCCAGAGTCTCTCATGGGTCCCTATACGGCCTCCCATTGCTGCTGTCTCCATCGCCACACTCTGCCATGTGCCACATTCAGGTCTCTTCACACTGCTTGTGTTTTCAATTTTTTGACATAGGGTGCTGGCAGATTACGGGCCTCCCATAGCTGCTGCCAGGCCCCTAATCTGCCATGGGCCCCTATATACCGCCTCCTCATGCTGCTGCCAAGTCCAGAGTCTCTCATGGGTCCCTGTACGGCCTCCCATTGCTGCTGTCTCCATCACCACACTCTGCCATGTGCCACTTTCAGGTCTCCTCACACTGCTGGTGTGTAAAATTTTTTGACATAGGGTGCTGGCAGATTACGGGCCTCCTATAGCTGCTGCCAGGCCCCTAATCTGCCATAGGCCCCTATATACCGCCTCCTCATGCTGCTGCCAGGTCCAGAGTCTCTCATGGGTCCCTGTACGGCCTCCCATTGCTGCTGTCTCCATCGCCACACTCTGCCATGTGCCACATTATGGTCTCTTCACACTGCTTGTGTTTTCAATTTTTTGACATAGGGTGCTGGCAGATTACGGGCCTCCCATAGCTGCTGCCAGGCCCCTAATCTGCCATGGGCCCCTATATACCGCCTCCTCATGCTGCTGCCAAGTCCAGAGTCTCTCATGGGTCCCTGTACGGCCTCCCATTGCTGCTGTCTCCATCACCACACTCTGCCATGTGCCACTTTCAGGTCTCCTCACACTGCTGGTGTGTAAAATTTTTTGACATAGGGTGCTGGCAGATTACGGGCCTCCTATAGCTGCTGCCAGGCCCCTAATCTGCCATAGGCCCCTATATACCGCCTCCTCATGCTGCTGCCAGGTCCAGAGTCTCTCATGGGTCCCTGTACGGCCTCCCATTGCTGCAGTCTCCATCGCCACACTCTGCCATGTGCCACTTTCAGGTCTCCTCACACACTGCTGGTGTGTTCCATTTTTTGTCATAGGGTGCTGGCAGATTACGGGCCTCCCATAGCTGCTGCCAGGCCCCTAATCTGCCATGGGCCCCTATATACCGCCTCCTCATGCTGCTGCCAAGTCCAGAGTCTCTCATGGATCCCTGTACGGCCTCCCATTGCTGCTGTCTCCATCGCCACACTCTGCCATGTGCCACTTTCAGGTCTCCTCACACTGCTGGTGTGTAAAATTTTTTGACATAGGGTGAAGGCAGATTACGGGCCTCCTATAGCTGCTGCCAGGCCCCTAATCTGCCATGGGCCCCTATATACCGCCTCCTCATGCTGCTGCCAGGTCCAGAGTCTCTCATGGGTCCCTGTACGGCCTCCCATTGCTGCTGTCTCCATCGCCACACTCTGCCATGTGCCACTTTCAGGTCTCCTCACACACTGCTGGTGTGTAGAATTTTTTGACATAGGGTGCTGGCAGATTACGGGCCTCCTATAGCTGCTGCCAGGCCCCTAATCTGCCATAGGCCCCTATATACCACCTCCTCATGCTGCTGCCAAGTCCAGAGTCTCTCATGGGTCCCTATACGGCCTCCCATTGCTGCTGTCTCCAACGCCACACTCTGCCATGTGCCACATTCAGGTCTCTTCACACTGCTTGTGTTTTCAATTTTTTGACATAGGGTGCTGGCAGATTACGGGCCTCCCATAGCTGCTGCCAGGCCCCTAATCTGCCATGGGCCCCTATATACCGCCTCCTCATGCTGCTGCCAAGTCCAGAGTCTCTCATGGGTCCCTGTACGGCCTCCCATTGCTGCTGTCTCCATCACCACACTCTGCCATGTGCCACTTTCAGGTCTCCTCACACTGCTGGTGTGTAAAATTTTTTGACATAGGGTGCTGGCAGATTACGGGCCTCCTATAGCTGCTGCCAGGCCCCTAATCTGCCATAGGCCCCTATATACCGCCTCCTCATGCTGCTGCCAGGTCCAGAGTCTCTCATGGGTCCCTGTACGGCCTCCCATTGCTGCTGTCTCCATCGCCACACTCTGCCATGTGCCACATTATGGTCTCTTCACACTGCTTGTGTTTTCAATTTTTTGACATAGGGTGCTGGCAGATTACGGGCCTCCCATAGCTGCTGCCAGGCCCCTAATCTGCCATGGGCCCCTATATACCGCCTCCTCATGCTGCTGCCAAGTCCAGAGTCTCTCATGGGTCCCTGTACGGCCTCCCATTGCTGCTGTCTCCATCACCACACTCTGCCATGTGCCACTTTCAGGTCTCCTCACACTGCTGGTGTGTAAAATTTTTTGACATAGGGTGCTGGCAGATTACGGGCCTCCTATAGCTGCTGCCAGGCCCCTAATCTGCCATAGGCCCCTATATACCGCCTCCTCATGCTGCTGCCAGGTCCAGAGTCTCTCATGGGTCCCTGTACGGCCTCCCATTGCTGCTGTCTCCATCGCCACACTCTGCCATGTGCCACTTTCAGGTCTCCTCACACACTGCTGGTTTGTAGAATTTTTTGACATAGGGTGCTGGCAGATTACGGGCCTCCTATAGCTGCTGCCAGGCCCCTAATCTGCCATAGGCCCCTATATACCGCCTCCTCATGCTGCTGCCAAGTCCAGAGTCTCTCATGGGTCCCTATACGGCCTCCCATTGCTGCTGTCTCCATCGCCACACTCTGCCATGTGCCACATTCAGGTCTCTTCACACTGCTTGTGTTTTCAATTTTTTGACATAGGGTGCTGGCAGATTACGGGCCTCCCATAGCTGCTGCCAGGCCCCTAATCTGCCATGGGCCCCTATATACCGCCTCCTCATGCTGCTGCCAAGTCCAGAGTCTCTCATGGGTCCCTGTACGGCCTCCCATTGCTGCTGTCTCCATCACCACACTCTGCCATGTGCCACTTTCAGGTCTCCTCACACTGCTGGTGTGTAAAATTTTTTGACATAGGGTGCTGGCAGATTACGGGCCTCCTATAGCTGCTGCCAGGCCCCTAATCTGCCATAGGCCCCTATATACCGCCTCCTCATGCTGCTGCCAGGTCCAGAGTCTCTCATGGGTCCCTGTACGGCCTCCCATTGCTGCTGTCTCCATCGCCACACTCTGCCATGTGCCACATTATGGTCTCTTCACACTGCTTGTGTTTTCAATTTTTTGACATAGGGTGCTGGCAGATTACGGGCCTCCCATAGCTGCTGCCAGGCCCCTAATCTGCCATGGGCCCCTATATACCGCCTCCTCATGCTGCTGCCAAGTCCAGAGTCTCTCATGGGTCCCTGTACGGCCTCCCATTGCTGCTGTCTCCATCACCACACTCTGCCATGTGCCACTTTCAGGTCTCCTCACACTGCTGGTGTGTAAAAGTTTTTGACATAGGGTGCTGGCAGATTACGGGCCTCCTATAGCTGCTGCCAGGCCCCTAATCTGCCATAGGCCCCTATATACCGCCTCCTCATGCTGCTGCCAGGTCCAGAGTCTCTCATGGGTCCCTGTACGGCCTCCCATTGCTGCTGTCTCCATCGCCACACTCTGCCATGTGCCACTTTCAGGTCTCCTCACACACTGCTTGTGTGTAGAATTTTTTGACATAGGGTGCTGGCAGATTACGGGCCTCCTATAGCTGCTGCCAGGCCGCTAATCTGCCATGGGCCCCTATATACCGCCTCCTCATGCTGCTGCCAAGTCCAGAGTCTCTCATGGGTCCCTATACGGCCTCCCATTGCTGCTGTCTCCATCGCCACACTCTGCCATGTGCCACTTTCAGGTCTCCTCACACACTGCTGGTGTGTAGAATTTTTTGACATAGGGTGCTGGCAGATTACGGGCCTCCTATAGCTGCTGCCAGGCCCCTAATCTGCCATGGGCCCCTATATACCGCCTCCTCATGCTGCTGCCAGGTCCAGTGTCTCTCATGGGTCCCTGTACGGCCTCCCATTGCTGCTGTCTCCATCGCCACACTCTGCCATGTGCCACTTTCAGGTCTCCTCACACACTGCTGGTGTGTAGAATTTTTTGACATAGGGTGCTGGCAGATTACGGGCCTCCTATAGCTGCTGCCAGGCCCCTAATCTGCCATGGGCCCCTATATACCGCCTCCTCATGCTGCTGCCAGGTCCAGAGTCTCTCATGGGTCCCTGTACGGCCTCCCATTGCTGCTGTCTCCATCGCCACACTCTGCCATGTGCCACTTTCAGGTCTCCTCACACACTGCTGGTGTGTAGAATTTTTTGACATAGGGTGCTGGCAGATTACGGGCCTCCTATAGCTGCTGCCAGGCCCCTAATCTGCCATAGGCCCCTATATACCGCCTCCTCATGCTGCTGCCAAGTCCAGAGTCTCTCATGGGTCCCTATACGGCCTCCCATTGCTGCTGCCTCCATCGCCACACTCTGCCATGTGCCACATTCAGGTCTCTTCACACTGCTTGTGTTTTCAATTTTTTGACATAGGGTGCTGGCAGATTACGGGCCTCCCATAGCTGCTGCCAGGCCCCTAATCTGCCATGGGCCCCTATATACCGCCTCCTCATGCTGCTGCCAAGTCCAGAGTCTCTCATGGGTCCCTGTACGGCCTCCCATTGCTGCTGTCTCCATCACCACACTCTGCCATGTGCCACTTTCAGGTCTCCTCACACTGCTGGTGTGTAAAATTTTTTGACATAGGGTGCTGGCAGATTACGGGCCTCCTATAGCTGCTGCCAGGCCCCTAATCTGCAATAGGCCCCTATATACCGCCTCCTCATGCTGCTGCCAGGTCCAGAGTCTCTCATGGGTCCCTGTACGGCCTCCCATTGCTGCTGTCTCCATCGCCACACTCTGCCATGTGCCACATTATGGTCTCTTCACACTGCTTGTGTTTTCAATTTTTTGACATAGGGTGCTGGCAGATTACGGGCCTCCCATAGCTGCTGCCAGGCCCCTAATCTGCCATGGGCCCCTATATACCGCCTCCTCATGCTGCTGCCAAGTCCAGAGTCTCTCATGGGTCCCTGTACGGCCTCCCATTGCTGCTGTCTCCATCACCACACTCTGCCATGTGCCACTTTCAGGTCTCCTCACACTGCTGGTGTGTAAAATTTTTTGACATAGGGTGCTGGCAGATTACGGGCCTCCTATAGCTGCTGCCAGGCCCCTAATCTGCCATAGGCCCCTATATACCGCCTCCTCATGCTGCTGCCAGGTCCAGAGTCTCTCATGGGTCCCTGTACGGCCTCCCATTGCTGCTGTCTCCATCGCCACACTCTGCCATGTGCCACTTTCAGGTCTCCTCACACACTGCTGGTGTGTAGAATTTTTTGACATAGGGTGCTGGCAGATTACGGGCCTCCTATAGCTGCTGCCAGGCCGCTAATCTGCCATGGGCCCCTATATACCGCCTCCTCATGCTGCTGCCAAGTCCAGAGTCTCTCATGGGTCCCTATACGGCCTCCCATTGCTGCTGTCTCCATCGCCACACTCTGCCATGTGCCACTTTCAGGTCTCCTCACACACTGCTGGTGTGTAGAATTTTTTGACATAGGGTGCTGGCAGATTACGGGCCTCCTATAGCTGCTGCCAGGCCCCTAATCTGCCATGGGCCCCTATATACCGCCTCCTCATGCTGCTGCCAGGTCCAGAGTCTCTCATGGGTCCCTGTACGGCCTCCCATTGCTGCTGTCTCCATCGCCACACTCTGCCATGTGCCACTTTCAGGTCTCCTCACACACTGCTGGTGTGTAGAATTTTTTGACATAGGGTGCTGGAAGATTACGGGCCTCCTATAGCTGCTGCCAGGCCGCTAATCTGCCATGGGCCCCTATATACCGCCTCCTCATGCTGCTGCCAAGTCCAGAGTCTCTCATGGGTCCCTATACGGCCTCCCATTGCTGCTGTCTCCATCGCCACACTCTGCCATGTGCCACTTTCAGGTCTCCTCACACACTGCTGGTGTGTAGAATTTTTTGACATAGGGTGCTGGCAGATTACGGGCCTCCTATAGCTGCTGCCAGGCCCCTAATCTGCCATGGGCCCCTATATACCGCCTCCTCATGCTGCTGCCAGGTCCAGTGTCTCTCATGGGTCCCTGTACGGCCTCCCATTGCTGCTGTCTCCATCGCCACACTCTGCCATGTGCCACTTTCAGGTCTCCTCACACACTGCTGGTGTGTAGAATTTTTTGACATAGGGTGCTGGCAGATTACGGGCCTCCTATAGCTGCTGCCAGGCCCCTAATCTGCCATGGGCCCCTATATACCGCCTCCTCATGCTGCTGCCAGGTCCAGAGTCTCTCATGGGTCCCTGTACGGCCTCCCATTGCTGCTGTCTCCATCGCCACACTCTGCCATGTGCCACTTTCAGGTCTCCTCACACACTGCTGGTGTGTAGAATTTTTTGACATAGGGTGCTGGCAGATTACGGGCCTCCTATAGCTGCTGCCAGGCCCCTAATCTGCCATAGGCCCCTATATACCGCCTCCTCATGCTGCTGCCAAGTCCAGAGTCTCTCATGGGTCCCTATACGGCCTCCCATTGCTGCTGTCTCCATCGCCACACTCTGCCATGTGCCACATTCAGGTCTCTTCACACTGCTTGTGTTTTCAATTTTTTGACATAGGGTGCTGGCAGATTACGGGCCTCCCATAGCTGCTGCCAGGCCCCTAATCTGCCATGGGCCCCTATATACCGCCTCCTCATGCTGCTGCCAAGTCCAGAGTCTCTCATGGGTCCCTGTACGGCCTCCCATTGCTGCTGTCTCCATCACCACACTCTGCCATGTGCCACTTTCAGGTCTCCTCACACTGCTGGTGTGTAAAATTTTTTGACATAGGGTGCTGGCAGATTACGGGCCTCCTATAGCTGCTGCCAGGCCCCTAATCTGCCATAGGCCCCTATATACCGCCTCCTCATGCTGCTGCCAGGTCCAGAGTCTCTCATGGGTCCCTGTACGGCCTCCCATTGCTGCTGTCTCCATCGCCACACTCTGCCATGTGCCACTTTCAGGTCTCCTCACACACTGCTGGTGTGTAGAATTTTTTGACATAGGGTGCTGGCAGATTACGGGCCTCCTATAGCTGCTGCCAGGCCGCTAATCTGCCATGGGCCCCTATATACCGCCTCCTCATGCTGCTGCCAAGTCCAGAGTCTCTCATGGGTCCCTATACGGCCTCCCATTGCTGCTGTCTCCATCGCCACACTCTGCCATGTGCCACTTTCAGGTCTCCTCACACACTGCTGGTGTGTAAAATTTTTTGACATAGGGTGCTGGCAGATTACGGGCCTCCTATAGCTGCTGCCAGGCCCCTAATCTGCCATGGGCCCCTATATACCGCCTCCTCATGCTTCTGCCAGGTCCAGAGTCTCTCATGGGTCCCTGTACGGCCTCCCATTGCTGCTGTCTCCATCGCCACACTCTGCCATGTGCCACTTTCAGGTCTCCTCACACACTGCTGGTGTGTAGAATTTTTTGACATAGGGTGCTGGCAGATTACGGGCCTCCTATAGCTGCTGCCAGGCCCCTAATCTGCCATAGGCCCCTATATACCGCCTCCTCATGCTGCTGCCAAGTCCAGAGTCTCTCATGGGTCCCTATACGGCCTCCCATTGCTGCTGTCTCCATCGCCACACTCTGCCATGTGCCACATTCAGGTCTCTTCACACTGCTTGTGTTTTCAATTTTTTGACATAGGGTGCTGGCAGATTACGGGCCTCCCATAGCTGCTGCCAGGCCCCTAATCTGCCATGGGCCCCTATATACCGCCTTCTCATGCTGCTGCCAAGTCCAGAGTCTCTCATGGGTCCCTGTACGGCCTCCCATTGCTGCTGTCTCCATCGCCACACTCTGCCATGTGCCACTTTCAGGTCTCCTCACACTGCTGGTGTGTAAAATTTTTTGACATAGGGTGCTGGCAGATTACGGGCCTCCTATAGCTGCTGCCAGGCCCCTAATCTGCCATGGGCCCCTATATACCGCCTCCTCATGCTGCTGCCAGGTCCAGAGTCTCTCATGGGTCCCTGTACGGCCTCCCATTGCTGCTGTCTCCATCGCCACACTCTGCCATGTGCCACTTTCAGGTCTCCTCACACTGCTGGTGTGTTGAATTTTTTGACATAGGGTGCTGGCAGATTACGGGCCTCCTATAGCTGCTGCCAGGCCCCTAATCTGCCATGGGCCCCTATATACCGCCTCCTCATGCTGCTGCCAAGTCCAGAGTCTGTCATGGGTCCCTGTACGGCCTCCCATTGCTGCTGTCTCCATCGCCACACTCTGCCATGTGCCACTTTCAGGTCTCCTCACACACTGTTGGTGTGTTGAATTTTTTGACATAGGGTGCTGGCAGATTACGGGCCTCCTATAGCTGCTGCCAGGCCCCTAATCTGCCATAGGCCTCTATATACCGCCTCATCATGCTGCTGCCAAGTCCAGAGTCTGTCATGGGCCCCTATACCGCCTCCTCATGCTGCTGCCAGGTCCACAGTCTCTCATGCCATGTGCCACTTTCAGGTCTCCTCACACTGCTGGTGTGTTGAATTTTTTGACATAGGGTGCTGGCAGATTACGGGCCTCCCATAGCTGCTGCCAGGCCCCTAATCTGCCATGGGCCCCTATACCGACTCCTCATGCTGTGACGTTGCAACAAGGTGGAATTCAACCCTACATATGTTAGACCGCCTTTACGAACAGCAAAAGGCCATCACCGATTTCCTGATGTTAAAAGCGGATAAAGGTAATCCCTGTGTAACTTAGATGTCAGCCATTGGCAGCTCATGCGTGACACCTGCGCTTGCTCAGGCCCTTTGAGGAGGCCACGCTATTCGTGAGTCGGCAGGACTATGGGATGAACGACGTCATTCCTCTGTTGCACGTCCTGGAACAAATGCTGTTAACAATGGCTGGTCAGGGTGCGGTAGACGTGGCGCACAGATCTCAACGCCACATGACCCCTGTGGGGGCAGGACAGGAAGAAGAGGAGGAGGTAGAGGAGGACATTGGTGCTCAGGAATTATTGAGTGAAATGGGTGGTTTTTCCACTCAGCGGACAGGAGTGGAGGAGCAGGAGCATCTGGTAGAGGAGGAGGAAGAGGAGACAGAGGACCCAGACGCACCGTGGCAGTATGCTGTGGAGATGGAGGCAGGGAGTCCCTTGCATTCCTTGGCACAAATGGCCCATAGCATGCTCGCTTGCTTGCGTAGCGACAGCCGAATAATAACCATCAGACAGAGGGATGACTTTTGGCTGTCCACCTTGTTGGACCCTCGCTACCGTTCAAAAATGGTGGCCTTTTTCACACCTGCTGAGAGGGAGGCCAAAATAACGTACTATAAAAACCACCTATGTAGTCAGCTGGTCTCTGCCTGTCTGCGCCAACGTCCATCCTCAGACACTGTGGGCCCTGTGCGCTCGCGTTCCGCTGCCATGGCAGCAGGGGAGGGGTGGGGTGGTAGGAGCAGTGGCAGCTCCACCAGCAGCGGCTGCCTCAGTCTGCAGTCGATGATGAGTAGCTTTCTTCACCAGCGCAGTGAGGAAACTACTAACCAGCCGCAGCAGCAGCAGCAACAGCATCAGGTGGACCTGGAGCAGGACCTCAAACAACAGGCTTAGGCCTACTTGGACAGCACCCTGCCAACCGAGGTAGACAATCCCCTTGACTACTGGGCAACGAAACTTGACCTTTGGCCCCAACTAGCTGAATTTGCCCTTGAAAGGCTGTCATGCCCAGCCAGTAGCGTGGCATCGGAGCGCGTGTTTAGTGCGGCAGGAGGTATTGCAACTCCGCGGAGGACACGACTGTCCACCCAAAGTGTGGAGAGACTCACGTTTGTGAAAATGAATCAGGCGTGGATTAGTCTGGATTTCAAACCACCAGTTCCTGACACAACTGACTAAATCCGCCATGAATCATGCCCCAAACATGTGCCACTTTCAGGTCTCCTCACACTGCTGGTGTGTTCCATTTTTTGTCATAGGGTGCTGGCAGATTACGGGCCTCCCATAGCTGCTGCCAGGCCCCTAATCTGCCATGGGCCCCTATACCGCCTCCTCATGCTGCTGCCAAGTCCAGAGTCTCTCATGGGTCCCTGTACGGCCTCCCATTGCTGCTGTCTCCATCGCCACACTCTGCCATGTGCCACTTTCAGGTCTCCTCACACTGCTGGTGTGTTCCATTTTTTGTCATAGGGTGCTGGCAGATTACGGGCCTCCCATAGCTGCTGCCAGGCCCCTAATCTGCCATGGGCCCCTATATACCGCCTCCTCATGCTGCTGCCAAGTCCAGAGTCTCTCATGGGTCCCTATACGGCCTCCCATTGCTGCTGTCTCCATCGCCACACTCTGCCATGTGCCACTTTCAGGTCTCCTCACACTGCTGGTGGGTTCCATTTTTTGTCATAGGGTGCTGGCAGATTACGGGCCTCCCATAGCTGCTGCCAGGCCCCTAATCTGCCATGGGCCCCCGTACCGACTCCTCATGCTGCTGCCAGGCCCGTAATCTGACATGGGCCCCTGTTGTCGCTTGTTGGCATATTCCGCTCGTTCAGATGCTCCTTCTCCTGCTACTCCTCTTCACGGATTCCGTCAGCAGTCTTTCTTGGAATCCGTTTCCAAGAGACAACAGTTTGCGAACACGCACCCGACGGTGCAGAAGCTGAACGTCCTCCTGTCCAAGTTGCTGCTGCCAGGCTCGTAATCTGTCATGCGCCCCTGTACCGCCTCCTCATGCTGCTGCCAGGTCCAGAGTGTGTCATGGGCCCCCGTACCGACTCCTCATGCTGCTGCCAGGCCCGTAATCTGTCATGGGCCCCTGTACCGCCTCCCCATGCTGCTGCCAGGTCCAGAGTGTGTCATGGGTCCCTGTACGGCCTCCCATTGCTGCTGCCAGGCCCGTAATCTGCCATGGGCCCCCGTACCGACTCCTCATGCTGCTGCCAGGCCCGTAATCTGTCATGGGCCCCTGTACCGCCTCCTCATGCTGCTGCCAGGTCCAGAGTGTGTCATGGGTCCCTGTACGGCCTCCCATTGCTGCTGTCTCTATCGCCACACTCTGCCATGTGCCACTTTCAGGTCTCCTCACACTGCTGGTGGTTTCCATTTTTGTCATAGGGTGCTGTATGGCCTCCCATTGCTTCTGCCTCCACCGCCACACTGTGGCTCCACACTCTGGTTTTGGCCCCGTGACTGCCCAAATGAGCGAAGTGTGCGGTGATTCTAAGATCGACGGCACTCATCTGCATGTCATACTGACTGACAGTATTATTTCTCTTCCCCAGCAGACTCCAAGGGCATTTAAATTAAAGGTACAGTGTTCTGCACTAATATTAAGTCTCTCTGAAGCCTAGAAACACCCTTTTTTAAGTTAAATTCACAGCGAATTTATTCGACTCGAATCGAATATTGTCCACGAATTCGCCGAATCAGTCGAATTTTTCATTTCTTCGCTCATCTCTAGCCATATTATCAGGCCATACCTTCAACCCAGAAACAGTGCAAGCCAACATCTCAATGATCCCAAAACCAAATTCGGACGACACGCAGTGGTCCAATTACAGGCCAATCTCTCTCCTCAATATTGATATCAAATTACTAGCCAAAGATGTGGGTGAGGGAGCGTAGGATGGAGGGGGAGGGAGGTCGTAGGAGTTGTGAGGGGATAGGGTTGAGGGGGCAGGTGGTGAGGCGGGCATCAGAGAGGATCTTGGACACTTCCTCGATGGTAGTAAGGTCAAAGGTGTGGAGTGTTGGGGGAGCTTCAGTATGAGGAATGTAGGGTGGGGTGGAAGAGGAGTGGAAGCTTAAGAGGCTGTGTGGACCTAGGGACACATTACCATATCTGGTGGGACTGCCCAATTGCTCAAACCTTCTGGGCTAACGTCTTCAACATACTATCCAAACTTAGCGCAAATACGCTTCAACTAAATCCGATAACAGCTCTACTCAACCTACGCCCAGCCGCAATAACCAATTTGCAATTTAAACTCATTCTACAAGTTACCACAGCAGCCAAGCAGGTCATAGCAAAGTCCTGGAAATCTTCCTCTTTAAGCATTGCTGCTGTTAAGAATAGAGTTACTAAAGCTATGATTCACGCTAAGGTGGAAGCTACAATCCTAGATAATATCCCTAAATTCTTGAGTGTTTGGATCCCCTGGGTAGAGTGTTTTCTCCCGCCAAATTTTGACGAATCACTTCTTCACCCGTGATATAAAAACTATATATATTCTACATTATTCCGGTACCCTTTCCTACCGCATTCGCATATTACCCCACCCTTCTCTGCCAGTTGTGGAGTCATTTTCTTTACCCCACTCCCCCCCACTTTCCTTCTGACTACCCGACCCCTCATGTTGTTTTGGGGAGTTTGTATCTCCACCTATCAAACTCATTCTGGTATTTTGTTATCTTTTGCTTATAGCCTTCGCCCATTTAATTTCATGAGAAATGTTGTATTGTTCTCTTAATTCTCCCTCCCCCCCTCTCCAGAAAGACATTATTACTGTAATTCTTATTCCCTGTGTTTCCTGCCTGTGTAATGTCTACTGCCAATGTCTTTTTCCCCCTGCTATAATGCCAATAAAATATTTGAACAAGGAAATGACAGAATCTGACCCCCGGAACAGATCACACAATTAGGAGGATCCTATTGGCCACAGTGAACTTTTTTTTTTATAATTTAAATATTTATACATTTTTCAGATAAACAAAAACAATTGAGTACCTGGTGTCAGATTTGCACATGGGTGTTTGTTTTCAAGATTGACATTAAGTTGATATTGGACTATCACTGTTATGGTGGCTGGACTTATGTTTATATTTATGAATTAATTTATTTTTATTATTTATCCTTGCGTGTTTTGTGAATAATTAGCACACTTTTTATTTGTACGCCACAAGAGATAACGGCCTTAATTTGAACATGGGATTCCTCACTCATTATCCAACAGTTTTATGACTATTAGCTAGCCTGACTCCCTCTGTGTGAGTGTAGTATCCCCCCTCCCCCCCTCCTTTTGCTGTATCTTATCTGTAGCCTTTTTTTTTTTTTCATCCCTTCTAACATTCTGCTTAAACTTTGTGATTTGTAATAGTACTGCTTGGACTTTGAAGAAGGGGACATACCCCGAAAGCTTGTCCTCAAAATTGTATGTTAGTGCAAATAAAAAAAGTATCACGGACAGTACTCAATTGTTTCTGTCGCAAATGCACTAATACGGCTACAATCACCTCAGATAAACAAGTTATACAAACATACTCATTAAAACCTTAGCATATTATCAAAACATTTATCGTTTCAATCTGGGACTCCCAGTCCTCCTTTCTCTTTATTTCTACATAAAATTTCCTGGCTTATTCTCGGTTTTTTATTCCTCCAAATAAATCTTATTAACATTTTTTTTATTGATCTAAAGTATACTTCTGGTAGTTTAATTGGTATCATCATTTGAAATTTATATAATATTTTTGGAACAATCACCATTTTTATCAAATTTATACGACCTATCCATGACGGGGTTCCCCCGCCTAATTTCCTTAGTTCATCCCTGATCTCATTTAACAAGGGGATATAATTCAATTTATACAAGTTCTTGGAGGATACCGTTAATTTTATTCCTAGATATTTCAATTCTTTTTCTCTCCAAAGGGAAACTCCTCCTGTAACCTTTTTTTCTCTCTATTTGGAAGATTTTATGTTTAAAATGTCTGTTTTTGTTGGGTTAATTTTTAAATTTGACATCTCCCCATATTCTTTCAGTAATTTCATTAAATTTGGCAATGTTATCCTTGGGTTTCCCACATAGAACAGCATGTCATCTGCATAAGCTGCCACCTTATGCTCCATATCTCCTATCCAAATTCCTTTTATATCTATATTATTCCTTATTGTAGCCAAGAGAGATTCCAATGATAAAACATATAGCAATGGAGACAAAGGGCATCCCTGTCTAGTTCTGTTCTGCATCCCAAAATACTCTGAAAATTCCCCATTAACCATGATTGCTGCTGAGGGTTGACTATATAATTTCCTTATCCACTCTCTCATTCTAGGTCCCATCCCCAATACTTCCAATGTATCCAACATACAGTTACAAGAAAAAGTATGTGAACTCCTTGGGATTACATGGAGTTTTGCATGAATTGGGCATAAAATGTGCTCTGAACGTCATCTAAGTCACAACAATAGAAGAACACAGTCTGCTGAACATAATGCTACACAAACATTAGATGTTGCCATGGTTTAATTGCACATAACGTAAACATTCACAGTGAAGGGAGGAAGAAGTATGTGATGCTCTAGCTTAAGGACTTCTCCCAGAGCTAATTGGAGCCAGGAGTGAGCCAACCTTGGCTCCAATCAGTGTGATGATATTGGATGTGTTGCTGACAGCCGTACTGCCCTTAAAACACACACACCTGTTTTGAGTTTACTGGTTTCAAGAAGCACTGTCTGATGTGAACCATGCCTTGCAGAAAAGAGCTCTCAGAAGACCTATGATCAAGAATTGTTGACTTGCATGAAGCTGGAAAGGGTTAGTATCTCCAAAACCCTTGATGTTCATGTGTCCACGGTAAGACAGACTGTCTACAAATGGAGAAAGTTTAGCACTGTTGCTACTCTCCCTAGGCATGGTCGTCCTGTAAAAATGACTGCAAGAGCACAGCGCAGAATGCTGCATGAGGTAAAGAAGAATCCCAGAGTGTCAGCTAAAGACCTACAGAAATCTCTGGCACATGCTAACATTTTTGTTGACACATCTACAATAAGGAAAACATTAAACAAGAATGGAGTACATGGGAGGACACCACGGAGGAAGCCATTGCTGTCCAAAAAGAATATTGCAGCACGTTTGAAGTTTGCAAAAGAGCACCTGGATGTTCCAGAGCACTACTGGCAAAATATACTGTGGACAGATGAAACCAAGATTGAGTTGTTTGGGAAGAACACACAACACTATGTGTGGAGAAAAAAAGGCACAGCACACCAACATCAAAACCTCATTCCCACTGTAAAACATGGCGGAGGGAGCATCATGGTTTGGGGCTGCTTTGCTGCCTCAGGGCCTGGACGGATTGTTGTCATTGATGGGAAAATGAATTCCAGAGTTTATCAAGACATTTTGCAGGAAAACGTACGACCATCTGTCCGCCAACTGAAGCTCCGCAGAGGATGGGTGATGCAACAGGACAATGACCCAAAGCATACAAGTAATTCAACAAAACAATGGCTGCAACAGCACAGAATACGCCTTCTGGAGTGGCCCAGTCAGAGTCCTGACCTCAACCCGATTGAAATGCTGTGACATGACCTTAAGAGAGCGATTCACACCAGACATCCCAAGAATATTGCTACACTGAAACAGTTTTGTGAAGAGGAGTGGTCCAAAATTACTCCAGATTGTTATGTAGGTCTGATCTGCAACTACAGGAAATGTTTGGTTGAGGTTATTGCTGCCAAAGGAGGGTCAACCAGTTATTAAGTCCAAAGGTTCACATACTTTTTCCTCCCTGCACTGTGAATGTTTACATGTTATGTGCAATTAAACCATGGCAACATCTAATGTTTGTGTAGTATTATGTTCAGCAGACTGTGTTCTTCTATTGTTGTGACTTAGATGACGTTCAGAGCACATTTTATGCCCAATTCATGCAAAACTCCACGTAATCCCAAGGGGTTCACATACTTTTTCTTGCAACTGTATATCCCCAATCTACTCTATCAAATGCCTTTTCAGCATCGATAGAGAGTACCACCGCAGGGATTTTCTCTTTCCTACTTTTTTGTATGAGAAACAGAGATCTCAGTCCGTTATCTCTACCCTCTCTTCCTGGGACAAAGCCTACTTGGTCTATGTGTATCCATTCCGACATTAGGTCTTTCAACTTGTTTGCCAGAACTTTTGCATATAGTTTGGTATCTGTGTTTTAATAAGGAAATCGATCTATAACTTGAACAGTGAGTATCACCTTTACCTTCCTTGAGAACTACATGGGCTTGTAGGGATTCCCTCCTCATTTCCACCTCTCCTCCCAATGCATTCATATATTTCCTCAGTTTAGGTACTAATAATTCTTTATATTTTTTATAATATCTCACTGTGTATCCATCAGGTCATGGACTTTTCCCAGCTATAGTGCTCTTTAATGCTAAGTGTAATTCCTCCTGCGTTATTGCTGATTCTAGGGATTTTAATTGCTCCTCACTTAATTTTGGTAATTCTGCTTTTTTTAAGTATGTCTGTCTTTTTTCTATTTTTCCTACTTCATCTTTACTTATGGAGCTGTGGGGGATAATATTATATAGCTTATTATAATATTCTTTAAACACTCTAGCTATATCTTTAGTTGAATACATTAAATCTCCTTTGTGGTCTCTTATTTTCTCTATATAGTTCCTAGATTTTTTTTTTTCTCTGAGCCCTCATTAAATACTTTCCTGGCCTATCTCCCCATCTGTATCTCTCGCTTATCATTTTATTGAACACTCTTCTCTCTTTTCTTCAAGATAATTTATTTAATTCTTCTCTTTTATTTATTACCCTCTGCATAATCTCTTTTGTTACTTTATGTTTATGTGTCTGCTCTAACTCACAGAGTTCATTAAGAAGCGTGTTTATTTTCTTCTTTTTTACTCCAATCACTATCAGGATTCCTCTAAAATAGGCCTTATGAGCATCCCACACTGTGGCTACAGACACTTCCCCAGAATAATTTTCCTCAAAAAATTGCTCTTTCTTTATTAATTCTTTGATCCACCTCTGAATCCTGGAAAAGTGTCTCATTTAATCTCCATAATTTCCCCCCGATCTGCTCTTTTACCCATAATAATTGCATTGTGACAGGGGCATGGTCCGATATTGACATCACTTCTATTTTTACTTTGACCAGAGACTCGATAAGTCGATGGTCCAGTAATATATAATCCAGTCTTGAATACAACTCATGTGCATGAGACTAAAACGTATAGTCTCTGTCCTTCATGTGCTTAATTCTCCATATATCTACAAGTTGACATTGGTAAATAATTTTTTTTCAAGGATTTCAGAGACCTACTACCATCTCTCTGCACAGGGGACGTCAAAACCATCTGGAGATCCATACAGAGATTGAAATCACCTGCCACAATTAAATTGAAACTCTGACCATGAACTTTCCCCAATAAACGTGTCTCATCCTCCGCGTTCATCCATACTCTAGTAAACTTTAAAAATCATAAGAGAAAGGCAGAAATGGATGGAGAGAGAGAGAAAAAAAAAAGGAGAGCACCTCCCTCACTCCCATCTTCTTCCTCTTTACTATTCCTACTCTCTATTTCTCCTTAGAGCTACTTGCCTCCCCTCATTTTCCATAGCCCACATTTCTCCTTCTTCTTCCTCCCAGCCAGGGATATTTATTTTCTGTATATCAAGTCTCTCACAAAAGTCTCTCAGATCTTCAGGGAATCTCAGTCTTGCTAAACATCCATTTCTCCATCCGATCAAACACGCTGGAAACCCCCAGCTATATCGAACATTCTGTTTTCTCATCTGTTCCAATAACTGTTTCAAAGTTCTCCTTCTTATTAATGTTTCCGCTGCTAAATCAGCAAAGATCTGTATATTTATTTCTCCATATTTTATTATTGCTCTGCCTTTTATCTTCTTCCAAAGCTCTTCTTTATCCCAAAAATTATGGAATTTCACTATTACATCTCTTGGCTTTTCCTTTCTATCATCTTATATGTATTTTCCTATTCTATATACTCCCTCCATTTTGAGAGGCTCTGTTATAGTTCTATCCATTATAGTATTCAGCATTCTCGTTATTATTCCCATCAAATCTTCTCCTTGCGAGATCTCTGGAAAGCCTCGTATCCTTAGATTGCATCTCCTATCCCTGTTCTCCTGGTCTTCCAATTTATAAAACTGATTTCTTTGTTCTTTGGAAAGTAGACAATCAAACCTATTTGCTGAGAGGCATGCTGAATCAATAGAACAATTTATTTTTTTACCACAAGTTTTTGGAAAATGACATTTTTTTGTACACAAAATTATCAATTAAATGCTGTACTGCTCATACATGCCATGGGTATATGTGGAATTACTCCTCAAAATACATTCTGCTACTTCTCCCGAGTATGGGAGTACCACAGGTGAGAGACGTTTTGGTAGTCTAGCCAAGTAAAGGACCCGTTAATCCACTAAGCACTTTCAGGCTTTTTTTTTTTTTTGAGAAAAATTTTATTAGGTTTTAACAAATTACAAATACATAGAAATAAGTACACAGCCATGGTACCCATGTGACATCAATTCTGGCAGGATATAGCATTGTGGTAAAGAAACCGGACACTACCCTAGAGCGGTGATAGCCTCTATGAAAGGGCGTTATTACAATACTAGGATATACTAGTCATGAAGCTAAACCGTTAGGAAGAGTAGTATGAGGAGATAAGGAGGAAAAGGTTTTGCATAGAGAAAATAGTGATATCCAGTAAGGAGCATGTAAAGCGTCCATAAGCTGACTATGATGTAGTTTGCCAGTATCTGATGTGAAGTGATGTAGGTATACATAGACGTCCATAGTATACCACCCATACCATGTCTAGAACACAGTGCAGGGGAGAACAACTAAGGAATCAGGTGGTGGGAATCAATGACAGTGGGAAATGGGGCAGAGAAAGAAAAAGAGAAAAGAAATGAGCGATGAGTAAGAAAGAGGGGGGGAGTGTAGAGAAAGTTTGTAGATACATTTGCAATTAATCGAGGAAGCCAGTTTGGATGCAAAATATGTAAAGGATAAAACAGTATGACCTTAAATCAAGAAGCACACTGAAATAGAGCAGATTATATTCGTAGGTGTAGAGGTAATAGAAGGAAATAGGAGACCAAGAGACTGAGTTATGTAAAAAACGAGATACAGGTCGGTGATCCATATGTAGAAAATGTCAAGGAGAAATTAGAAGGCAATCAGTATGAAATAGATAATTTATAATTGTATATGTATCAAATATATACTATATATTAGTACAGGTTCCGCCATGGATGATGTAGTGTGATATGAAGGAAGTGTCGTCCACCATCCGTTTAATGAGACAGACTAGAGATAAACAGGAACAGTTAGATAAGCAACCAATGCACACAGCCGATCAATAGGTAAGGTTCTAGTGAGTCCGTATCTGAGTATAGAATGCCTGCTTCTGTATGGATAGGGAGCTTGTAATATATGAGTTCCATTTTCTAAAGTAGTAGGATTCCTTTGATGTAGTCGGAGAGGTGATTAGGTGAAGCCTGTCCAGGCGTAAGAGAGAGTTGAGTTCTTGTTTGACCCCCGTCATGGTTGGGGGAGAGTCGGACACCCATTGACATAGAATGAGACGTCTAGCAATTAAGAGACAGGTTGATATCCAGGATTTGTTGTCTTTGAAGGATGATGTTTGTGAGGAGAAGAGACCAATGATTGACTGTTCCATAAATCCAAAAAGCAACGGCAGCGGGTGGATGGGTAGTCGGAAGGCTGTAATGACAGTTATGAAATGAACTACTTTCTGCCAGAATGCCGAAATAGCGGGACAAGTCCAAAATCTGTGTTGTAGGGATGGCTTTTGAGTTCCACACAGAGAGCAGGTAGACAGAGCCGGATTTCTTTTGGAGTAGAGACATGGTATGTAGGCACGATATAAAATCTTGAGCTGCTGTTCGCGCCAGAACTCATTGCTGTTAAAGGCACAAGTAGATTGGAAACCTGACAGTAGTTGATCTGCTGTGAGCGTATTATTGAAATCTTTGATCCAGGATTTCACTGTATTGAATGTCTCTAGAGGTTTGGTAAAAAAGAAGATTTAGAGGACTATATATATTTGAGATGTTGTATTTACAAGAGGTCGCTAAAACATCGATGAATGTCGATTGAAATCTGGTAGCTTTAGTGGGGGCCATGGAGTTGACATAATTCCTTACTTGTAATATGTAAATGAAATGATGTGTTGGAAGTCCATAATTTTGAAGAATACTATTAAGAGGTCTCGGGGAACCTGTAGAGATGTCATATAATTGTTGTACCAAAGTCAGCTGTTGAGATTGCCAAGTATCATATGCTTCGTGAGATTTGAGGAGGAGGAAAAGAGGGGTTATGGTGAATAGGAAGGAAGCGTGAAAGCCAAGGAGAGACCCCCAGTTTGCGCCTGACTTCCCGCCATGTAATAAGGGTGTCACGAATGAGTGGATTATGTTTTAAATGGGGCGGGAGAGAATTAACATTAGAATGTTACAGGGCTGAGAGATCATAAGGAAATGCCAGTGCCGATTCTAACTGGTAGTTAGAGTATTTGGAGGATTGAGTGAGCAAGTCTAATCCTATACGGAGTAAACAAGAAAGTTTGTAGATGCGAATATTCGGGAGGCCGGAGCCTCCCTCGTATCTTGGTAGAAACAGCTTATTCACTGCTATACGGGGACGTTTTCCTTTCCATAAGAAAGTCGATATTGCCCTATTCAGCTTTGCTATGTCATTGTGTTTGAGCAGAAGAGGTAAAGGAGTTTTGGGAAGCTGACCATCTTAAAGAGGTGTTATCTGCCTAAAAGGGAAAGTGGTAATTCCTTCCACATGTCTAGTTCCCCAATAATTTTTGTAATTATAGGCGTATAATTTAACATATATAAGGATGAAGCAAGTTTTCCTATCCTTATGCCTAAATAGGTAATATATTTGGGAGCGATTTTGAATTGCGAATTTTGAGTCCATACCGGAAGGCGAGAGTGGAATAATGGAAGCACCTCCCTTTTTGAAAAATTAATGCAGAGCCGGAGTAGAAGCGGAAGGAGGAAAAGATATTTTGAATATAGGGCAAGTCGAGGGAGGGACGTGAGGTAAAAATTAAAATATCATCCGCAAACAACGCGATTTTCAACTCTTCTTGTCCAATATTAATGCCATGTAGATCTGACTTAAACAACAGGAAGCGCACTAGCGCTAGATTGAAAAGTAGCGGGGACAACGGGCACCCCTGTCTAGCACCTTTGTGAAGACGGATAGGGTGAGATATGTGTCCTGCTGCTACAACTTGGGCTCTTGGAGATGAGTACATAGTGTGAATCAAATGCATAAACGGGCCTTCAAATCCAAATTTTTTGAGCGCCAAGAAAAGCCATTCAAAGCTAACATTATCAAAGGCCTTTTCAGCGTCTAATGATATTATTGCCGCGTCTAGGAGTGTGTCGTTCGTGGCTTGACTCAAAGCAGATATCACCTTCCGAATACTGGAAGCTGCTGAGCGTCCTTGTACAAATCCCGCTTGAGAAGGGTGTATAAGAGTAGGTAAAATAGTTGCTAGGCGAGATGCTATGATTTTCGACAAAAGTTTTGCATCGAGGTTCAGCAGCGATATAGGACGATACGAGCCAGGTTCTAACGGGTCTTTGTCTTTTTTTATCTTTTTTAGCTATCAATTTGATGTAGGCTTGGGATCCTGAGGGAATGTACTCTCCTCCTGCCTGAATGGTCTGGAACACCGATTGTAGTGTGGGAGAAAGGGAGTCAGCCATTAATTTGTAAAATTCGGCCGTATAACCATCAGGGCCCGGGGCTTTACCATTTGCAAGTGATTTAATAGCTAAAGACACATCCGCTAAAGTAATGGGAGCATTTAAAGCTTGAAGTAGAGTGGGGTCTAGCCGAGGCAATGCAACCTGGTCCAAGAAAGAGGTAGCTTTAGGTATGTCTATAGGGTCTGGACCATAAAGAGTTTGATAAAAGTGTTCCAAAACATGTATAATATCTAGCGGATCCATTTTCAGCATCCCCTGTGCATCTCTTAGGGACGTAAAAAGAGTGGGTGTAATCGGCTTTTTGCACAGCCTTGCTAACAGTTTGCCTGGCTTATTGCCAAATTTATGATATTGCAGGTCATTGTAAGATTTGTGTATGGCCTCTTGTGCAGCAGAACATATGTCAAATTGATGCTTAGCCTCTGACCACGCAGTCTTATGTTTGTGGGAATTTAGATTTGCTAGATCTTGTTGAGCTTGTCTTAAACGAAGGCTTGCTGCTGAATAATTGCGAAGAAGGTTCATCTTGTACGTGGAAGTGAACGCTATGATTCTGCCACGCAAGACCGCTTTTCCTGTCTCCCAAAAAAGATTGGGATCCGTTTGGTGTTCTGCATTTGTTTCACAAAACTCGCTCCATGCCGTTTGCAGTATTCGATGCAGGTCTCGATTGTGTGCTAGAAAAGAGGGGAAACGCCAGATACGTGGGTGGTGATTATTTTTCACGTGTCGTATGCAAATGAAAAGTATCAAAATTGTCCTTAACTGGCTGCAGTTCCATGAAATCAGTCTCATGGTCTGCGCCCCTTCGACTCGGCGTGAGAGGAAGAGGCGATGTGGGGTCTCCGAGTAAGAAGAAAGCAAGGGAAAGAGAGAGAGGAGAGAGGAGAAGGGGATAGGAACATACTATAGTCCGACCGACCCAACATGGGACATTCAGATAAACAAAAGGTACAATAAACTGCATATTGATCCTGGACTTCACATTATTCCGCATGTGGTCTCCTTTCTTTAGCCTGCGTGACCGGAAATGACAGGTTGTGGATCCCGCACCGAGGAGGTGTGTAAATAGACAGGGGGGAGGTAAAATAAAAACCCCTATGGCAACATAGGCCATTAGTGAAGGAAATAAGGGATCAAATCACCCCATCATCTAACGTAGCGCGGCAGCCAAAGATATAATAAACAACGTATATAGATTGTAAACAAGCTATTGTAATCCTGAGAGGGAACCGCCAACTCCAATGAGGGCAAATCTGAACAACGGAATTAACCAATATTTGTATGTAAACTAGAGTTTCTCAATAAGCAAGAAATATCAGTTTATCGATTGGCCAGTGACAAGGAGATCGATCCTCAAGATGGTCTTTGTTTAGTCGATGCATGATTAACTCGTTGTCGTTTTGGCGGGTCTTTTCTGGGACTGCGTTGTTCTCGCGGGCCAATATCCTGTGGCGGTTGTTGAAAACCGACAGCATCAGGAAAGTTACTTTGCAAGTAAAGAAGGGCTTCCTCCGGGTGCGCAACTGATTTGGATTCCCCCGCAGGCGTACTGAAGCGGAGTGTAGCGGGATAGGCAAGGGTGAATTTTATCCCTTTCTGGAATAGTGTAGTACAAACGTATTGGAACGATTTACGTTTGCGAGAAACTTCTGGCAAATAATCAGCAAACAGTAAAAGCTTGTGCCCATCTAGTTGCAGAGATCGCGAGTTACAAAACGAGTTAAGAATGGCCACTCGGTCAGCATAGTTAAGATATTTAGCTATCGTGGACCGCGGCATACGTCGGTCATTCGAGGGGGCACCCAATCTATGTGCCCTTTCAACTTGGCAGTGTGTCATTATTCCCAATGCTGCGGGTATACGTTTAGAGCAGATTTCAGACAATTGACCTGAGCTGTAAGATTCTGGGAGACCCACCACCCGTAAATTGTTCCTGCGTGACCGGTTTTCTAAGTCATCTAGTTTTTCCAGGATGGCCTGTTGTTCACGTTTGGCTTGTGTAGCACTCGCTTGCATAGCTTGGCATTCATCTTCTAAGTCGGAGAGGCGTTGTTCAACTTCGGTAATGCGTTTTGCGTTTTCTCCCAAATCTTTTCTAAGCTGTTCTATTCCCAGGGTCACAGCTCTGTCCACTGCTTGTGTAATGTTTGGTAGCAACAGAGAAGCAACAGCCTGTGCGATTTGTTCATATTGGTCTGTGGGACTACTGTACTCAGCATGTCTTGCCAAAAGAGTGAGGGGCTGCTGTGCCTCTCTCCTACCGTATCCTGACCCTAGGTCCGGGTCTGGCCCTTGCTCTGTCTCCATGCTTGCTCCCTGGGTAGAGGGGTTATGGCTGCTTCATTGTGCAGCTGGCTCTGGTGTGGATGCACTGCTTTTTGCAGCGTTATCAGTGGCGGCCATCTTGGCTGCACGTATGGGAGACCTGTCCCTCTGTGTGCAGGGAGCGGGATCCTGGCCGGACGCCGCTGGCCGCAGATACCGCTCCATATACGGTTAGGAGTGGGGGAGGCAGGGGGGGGCACCCCCGTGCCGTATATCGCAGTCCTCCGGTGCAGGAGGCTGTATTTTTAAGCCTTATGTTCTGGAGCCGCGGGACGCCTTCCTTACCCCATGCGGCGCTGGAACCGGAAGTCCACCTTCAGGCTTTTAAAAAGGCTTTATTTCCTCATTACACTTTCTGACTACCTATCACAGTTTCGGAGGCCCTGAAATGCAAGGATAGCACCAAACCCCCCCAAATTACCCCTTTTTGGAAAGTAGACACCCCAAGGAATTTGATAGGAAGCATGGTGAGTATTTTGGAGATCTTGTTGCCAGAAGTTTTTGGAAAATGAAGAAAAAAATACATATTTTTTCCTTTTTTCATATTTCAAAACCTTGTGAGAAAAAGATTAGATCCAAAATACTCACCATGCCTTTTTATAAATTCCTTATGGTGTCTACTTTCCAAAAAGGGGTCATTTGGGGGGGGGGGGGGATTGGTGCTCTCCTGGCATTTCAGGGCCTCCGAAACTGTGATAAGTAGTGAGGAAGTGAAATGAGGAAGTTACGCACCTTCAGGCTTTCAAAGTGGTCATTGGATTTCAGGCTCCTGTATGTGGCTAGGCTCCCAAAAAGTCTCACACATGTGGTATCCCCATACTCAGTAGAAGTATCAGAATGTGTTTTGGGGTGTAATTCTATATATACCCATGGCTTGTGCGAGAAATATACAGTCATGGCCGAAATTGTTGGCACCCTTGATATTTCTCCAGGAAATCATGTATTTCTCACGAAACGTATTGCATTAACACATGTTTTGCTATACACATGTTTATTCCCTTTGTGTGTATTGGGACAAAACAAAAAAAGGGAGGAAAGAAAGCAAATTCGACATAATGTCACACAAACCTCCAAAAATGGGCTGGACAAAAGTATTGGCACCCTTTCACAACTGCGGATAAATAAGAATGTTACAAGCATGTGATGCTCCTGTAAACTCACCTGGGGCAAGTAACAGGTGTGGGCAATATAGAAATCACACCTGAAAGCAGATAAAAAGGAGAGACGTTCACTTAACCTTTGCATTGTGTGTCTGTCTGTGCCACACTAAGCATGGACAACAGAAAGAGGAGACGAGAACTGTCTGAGGACCTGAGAACCAAAATTGTGGCAAAATATCAACAATCTCAAGGTTACAAGTCCATCTCCAGAGAACTAGATTTGCCTTTGTCCACAGTGCGCAACATTATCAAGAAGTTTGCAACCCATGGCACTGTAGCTAATCTCCCTGGTCGTGGACGGATGAGGAAAATTGATGAAAGATTGCAACGCAGAATAGTCCGGATGGTGGATAAGCAGCCCCAAACATGTTCCAAAGACATTCAAGCTGTCCTGCAGGCTCAGGGAGCATCAGTGTCAGCGCGAACTATCCGTCGACATTTAAATGAAATGAAACGCTATGGCAGGAGACCCAGGAGGACCCCACTGCTGACACAGAGACATAAAAAAGCAAGACTACAGTTTGCCAAAATGTACTTGAGTAAGCCAAAAGCCTTCTGGGAAAACGTCTTGTGGACAGATGAGACCAAGATAGAGCTTTTCGGTAAAGCACATCATTCTACTGTTTACCGAAAACGGAATGAGGCCTACAAAGAACAAAACACAGTACCTACGGTAAAATATGGTGGAGGTTCAATGATGTTTTGGGGTTGTTTTGCTGCCTCTGGCACTGGGTGCCTTGACTGTGTGCAAGGCATCATGAAATCTGAGGATTACCAAAGGATTTTGGGTCGCACTGTAGGGCCCAGTGTCAGAAAGCTGGGTTTGCGTCCAAGATCCTGGGTCTTCCAGCAGGACAATGACCCCAAACATACGTCAAAAAGCACTCAGAAATGGATGGCAAAGAAGCACTGGAGAGTTCTGAAGTGGCCAGCAATGAGCCCAGATCTAAATCCCATTGAACACCTGTGGAGAGATCTTAAAATTGCTGTTGGGAAAAGGTGTCCTTCCAATAAGAGAGACCTGGAGCTGTTTGCAAAGGAAGAGTGGTCCAAAATTCCGGGTGAGAGGTGTCAGAAGCTTATTGATGGTTATAGGAAGCGACTGATTTCAGTTATGTTTTCCAAAGGGTGTGCAACCAAATATTAAGTTAAGGGTGCCAATACTTTTGTCCAGCCCATTTTTGGGGTTTTGTGTGACATTATGTCATATTTGCTTTTCTGCCTCTGTTTTATATTTGTTCCAATACATACAAAGGGAATAAACATGTGTATAGCAAAACATGTGTTAATGCAATACCTTTTTTGTGTGAAATACTTGATTTTCAGGAAAAATATCAAGGGTGCCAACAATTTCGGCCATGACTGTATAATTTAAATGACAACTTTGTGTAAAAAAAAAAAAAAACTAATGTTTTTGTCATTTTCCAGAAACTTGTGGGAAAAAATAGATCTTCCATGGACTCAACATGCCTCTCAGCAGATAGCTTAGGGTGTCTACTTTCTGAAAAGTAGCCGTTTGGAGGTGTTTGTACTATCCTGGTATTTTAGCACCTAAAGAAATTTGATGGGCAGTCAGAAAGTAAAAGCTGTGTAAATTCCATTATCTACACCATATACAGTGGGGCAAAAAATTATTTAGTCAGCCACCAATTGTGCAAGTTCTCCCACTTAAAAAGATGAGAGAGGTCTGTAATTGGCATCATAGGTAGACCTCATCTATGAGAGACAAAATGAGAAAAAAAATCCAGACAATAACATTTGCTGATTTGGAAAGAATTTATTTGCAAATTATGGTGGAAAATAAGTATTTGGTCAATTTCAAAAGTTCATCTCAATACTTTGTTATATATCCTTTGTTGGCAATGACAGAGATCAAACGTTTCCTGTAAGTCTTCACAAGGTTTGCACACACTGTTGCTGGTATGTTGGCCCATTCCTCCATGCAGATCTCCTCTAGAGCAGTGATGTTTTGGGGCTGTCGCTGGGCAACACAGACTTTCAACTCCCTCCAAAGGTTTTCTATGGGGTTGAGGTCTGGAGACTGGCTAGGCCACTCCAGGACCTTGAAATGCTTCTTAGGAAGCCACTCCTTCGTTGCCTGGGTGGTATGCTTGGGATCATTGTCATGTTGGAAGACCCAGCCAAGTTTCATCTTCAATGCGCTTGCTGATGGAAGGAGGTTTGCACTCAAAATCTCACGATACATGGCCCCATTTATTCTGTCCTGTACATGGATCAGTCGTCCTGGTCCCTTTGTGGAGAAACAGCCCCAAAGCATGATGTTGCTGTCAGGGAGCGAGGAGCCAGACACACAAGGAGGTGCAATTAAAGGTAGGTTTATTAATATAAAAATAAGACGAGTCTATGCAAGTCCAACAGCGGAAATCGTAGCCAAAGCCGGGGTCAAGAGCCAGGAAGAATCGTCGCCAGAGCCAGGATAAGGAGCCAGGAAGAATCGTCGCCAGAGCCAGTATCAGGAGCCAGGAAGAATCGTCGCCAGAGCCAGGATCAGGAGCCAGGAAGAATGGTCACCAGAGCCGGGGTTAGAAGCCAGGAGGAGTCTTAGCCAAAGCCGAGTCGGTATCCAGGAAAGCAATGAGTAGCTAAACAGGAGCTTGCTGTTGTGCAACAGACAGGAAACGAATGCAATGGACAGCCACAAACAGCAGACTTATATGTGATAAGCCGCCACCTCCTGGGGGAGGAGCTGCAAAGACTGAAAGCATAAAGGATCCCACAATGCTATGCAGACACCTAAGATGGATGCCAGCACATGGAGCAGCACAAGGTCTGAGAAAAGGTAGGACCTGGACAGTACCTCCTCCTCAAGGGCCCCTCCGCGGCTCAACATAAGGCTTCTGTGGAAAGCGAGCATGAAAAGAACGGAGGAGGGCAGGAGCATGAACATCCGGAAGGAACCCAGGAACGCTCCTCGGGACCATAACCACGCCAATAGGATAGGATGAGGCCGAGGTGGAGAGGCAGTAAAACGATTACAGACCAGAGGCTTCAACAGGGATACGTGGAAGACATTGGAGATACGCATCCCAGGAGGAAGAGCAAGGGCATAGGCAACCGGGTTCACCCTGCGGAGGATGCGGAAAGGACCAACAAAACGGGGAGCCAGTTTTGGTGCGGGCACCCGAAGATTGAGGTTATGAGTGGACAACCACACCCGATTTCCGACCTGGTATGAAGGAGCGGGCAACCGTCTACGATCAGCCTGGAGCTTCTGGCGCTGAGCCGAGTTCTTCAAGGACCTCTGGATCTGCCCCCACGAGGAACGCAGGGCAGCAAAATGGTTATCCACAGCCGGAATGTCCTGTGGCGAGAACAACTCAGGCAATACAGCGGGTTGGAACCCATAGTTGGCCATGAAGGGAGACATCCCGGAGGAGGAGTTGACAGCCGAGTTCCTCGCAAACTCTGCCCATGGCAGGAGATCGACCCAATTGTCTTGATGGTCAAAGATATAGCAGCAAAGGAATTGTTCCAGGGCCTGGTTGGGATGCTCTGCAGCCAGCCCATTGGACTGCGGGTGGTAGGCCGAAGAGAAGGAGAGCTTGATACCCAACTGGGAGAAGAAGGCGTGCCAGAACCTGGACACAAACTGGCTCCCACGATCCGAGACAATCACCTTAGGCAACCCATGCAAGCGAAAGATCTCCCTGGCGAAAACCGTAGCCAGATCTTGCGCAGTCGGAAATTTCTTGAACGGAACACAATGGCACATCTTGGAGAAACGATCAATGACCATAAGAATGACCGTATGGCTTCGAGACGCAGGGAGGTTTACAATAAAATCCATGTCCAGGTGTGACCAGGGACGCTCTCCATTGGGAATGGGTTGCAGAAGGCCCAATGGAAGATGCTGAGGAGATTTATTCTGGGCACAGACAGAACATGCCGCTACATATGAGGCAATGTTGGAATGGAGAGATGGCCACCAGAATAAACGAGAAACGACCCAGGACAACTGGTTCCTCCCGGGATGACCGGTGGTTTTGGAATTATGGTAGGTACGCAACCCGAAGGGCATAACCAAGGATTCATAGTGACCGGTTCTGGTGTTGAATGCGGTCTTCCACTCGTCGCCCTCCTTGATCCGTACAAGGTTGTACGCAGCCCTAAGGTCGAGTTTAGTAAAGACCGTTGCTCCCTTGAGGCGGTCGAACAACTCGGTTATCAACGGAATTGGGTAAGCATTCTTAATCGTGATTCGATTGAGACCTGTCAGGAATGGACTTGCCAATAGTGGTGGGACTCACCTGCCTTGTGGGCTGCAGTACCAAGGCTGGCCAGCGAGTGCTTTCAACAACCAGAGGTTCACTTCGGCAATTAGCCATCACGTGGGGCTGATTGCAGGTGTATTTAAGGGATGGCCAGACCTGCAGTCTGTACCTTGGTGTGTGTTTTTCCATGGGCCCCTGTACCTTGTAACCTGCATTCCTGTTCCTGTTCCTGATTCCTGTGTTCCTGTAGTGCGCTCCTTGTTGCCGACCCTGCCTGTTCTGATCCATGCTGACATTCTCCTGCTCTGACCCCCGGCTCGTCCCTGACCATCCTTCTGCCTGGTCCTCTGTACCGTGCTGCCCGTGAGTTACTGAACCCGGCGTGTGACCTGACTACCCTTGTCTGCTGCTTGTACCGTGCCTGTCCCCACCATTACTGACCCGGCTAGTCTGACCACGTCGCTCCTGACTGTCATCCATCCATCCATCCCGCTCGGACCTGGACCTGCCAGCACTCTCTACCACAGCCGGACGCACTCAGGGGTCATGACCTGGTTCCAGTCTGCACCAAGTCCATCCCCACCATCAGGGGCCCTGGTGAATAGCAGGCTGGGACTTAGACCCCGCGCCCTGAGGAAATCCATGCTGTGGGCTTGGCCTGCCTGACCACTCCACCTCTCCAGCCCTGACTGCACTGTGTACCTATTGGTTTGTTTGTTTGTTAGCACTGTGTTACCTATTAGCTTAAGGTTAGCTTGTTTGCACTGTGTTTGTTTATTTGTGCAGCTAATAATAAATATTATTATTATTATACCATACCTGAAGTCTGCGTTTCCCTGTGTCAGTCCACACACCTCTGGTCATACCCAGATCCCTAACAAGACCCCTAAAATCAAAGCAAGGCCTCAATTCACCCCCCCTCTTTTTCACGAAGAAAAAGCCAGCTCCTGCTGGAGAAGTAGACTTGCGAATGTGCTCCCGGGAAAGCGCATCCGCAACGTACTCCTCCATGGCCTGATTCTCCGCAACCAAAAGAGGATACACCCTGCCACGCAGAGGAGTGGCACCGGGTTGTAAGGTTATGGCACAATCATATGGACGATGAGGAGGCAGAGCACCGGCACGCACCTTGTCAAACACGTCCAGGTACTCCCCATAGTCAGTGGGCAACACAGAGTCTGAGGAGGCACATAACACCTTAACAGGTCCATGGATGCAACCGGCCCCACACTGTGGAGACCACGAGAGAATCTCGGCCGACCGCCAATCAAAAGATCGGATTGTGCTTCTGAAGCCAGGGATATCCCAAAACCACGGAGTAGTGCGGGGAAGAAATTACCTGGAAACAGGCCAACTCCCTGTGAACAGCCCCAATAGCTACTTCCACTGGCAGGGTCTCATGGGTAACCTGCGGCGGTTGCAGGGGCCTGCCATCTATCGCCTCAAGGACCAATGGAGTAACTCGAGCCTGCAGAGGAATGGAGTACTGGGCAGCAAACGAACTGTCCATAAACAACCCGCCAGCACCAGAGTCTACCAACGCCTGGGCCGTCACTGAGCCTTCCGCCCAAGATTAGCGGTTTATCTTTGCGGGAAACCGGGGAAGAGGAAACACCACCCAAGATCTGCCCCCGACAGGATCCCAGGTGCGAGCATTTCCCGAATGGACAGGACTGCCGAAAATGCCCACCGAGGCCACAGTACAGGCAGCGACCCTCCCGACGCTGAGAGGCCAGCTTTCCCTCAGAAAGGCGAGCAAACCCCAGCTGCATGGGCTTACCGCCAGACAAGCCATCCCCAGGAGGCGTGGGAGGAGAGGGAGGAACGGGTGGGACAGAAAACGTAGGCGCCAATCGGTTAGGAGGCCTCCGCAGACGCTCCTTAAGTGAAGGCCTCTCCCTGAGCCTGGTGTCAATCAGGATTAGGAAGGAAATGAGTGCTTTGAGCTCCACAGGCAGTTCTTTGGCTGCAATCTTGTCCTTCAACGCATCTGAGAGACCATGAGAGAAAGCAGCCACCAGAGCCTCATTGTTCCAACCCACCTCTGCTGCCAGGGTACGAAATTCTATGGCGTACTCGGCAATGGTTCATGAACCCTGATGCATGGACATGAGCAGCTTAGCAGCAGAGGCGGAGCGAGCAGGCACATTAAATACTGTACGGAAGGAGGCAACAAAACCAGCAAACTCGTGAATCACAGGGTTATCGTTCTCCCATAAAAGATTTGCCCAGGCCAAGGCCTTGTCCGAGAGCAGCGAGATTAGGAAGCCCACCTTTGACCTCTCGGTAGGAAAAGCGTGGGGTATCAATTCAAAATATATGCCCACTTGGTTAAGGAAACCCCAACACTGACTCGGTTCACCCCCAAAGCGCTGTGGAAGGGGGGCTGAACCAGTCATACCTCTGGGCACCGCAGATGCGGCAGCAGATGCGGAGGTAGGCGCAACAACCGGAGCTACAACAGGAGCGACCACAGGAGTGACAACCGGCCTAATAGCACCAGGAGCAAGGTGCGCTGTGCGTGCAAGCAGCGTCTGCAACGCCTGAGCGAACTGAGCCAACAAGAGATCCTGCTGATCAAGTCTGGCAACCAACATAGGGAGTGGGGGTGTACCTGCACTGTCAGGATTCATGGCATTCGTGTAGTGTCAGGGAGCGAGGAGCCAGACACACAAGGAGGTGCAATTAAAGGTAGGTTTATTAATATAAAAATAAGACAAGAGTCTATGCAAGTCCAACAGCGGAAATCGTCGCCAGAGCCGGGATCAGGAGCCAGGAAGAATCGTCGCCAGAGCCAGGATCAGGAGCCAGGAAGAATGGTCGCCAGAGCTGGGATCAGGAGCCAGGAGGAGTCTTAGCCAAAGCCGAGTTGGTATCCAGGAAAGCAATGAGTAGCTAAACTGTTGTGGAACAGAAGGACACGAATGCAATGGACAGCCAAAAACAGCAGACTTATATGTGATAAGCCGCCACCTCCTGGGGGAGGAGCCGCAGAGGCTGAAAGCATAAAGGATCCCACAATGCTTTGCAGACACCTAAGATGGATGCCAGCACATGGAGCAGCACAAGGTCTGAGGAAAGGTAGGACCTTGACAGTTGCCACCCCCATGCTTCACAGTAGGTATGGTGTTCTTTGGATGCAACTCAGCATTCTCTCTCCTCCAAACACGACGAGTTGTGTTTCTACCAAACAGTTCTATTTTGGTTTTATCTGACCATATGACATTCTCCCAATCCTCTTCTGGATCATCCAAATGCTCTCTAGCAAACTTCAGATGGGCCCGGACATGTACTGGCTTAAGCAGGAGGACACGTCTGGCACTGCAGGATCTGAGTCCCTGGCGGCGTAGTGTGTTACTGATGGTAGCCTTTGTCACGTTGGTACCAGCTGTCTGAAGGTCATTCATTAGGTCCCCCTGTGTGGTCCTGGGATTTTTGCTCACCGTTCTTGTGATCATTTTGACCCCATGGGGTGAGATCTTGCGTGGAGCCCCAGATCGAGGGAGATTATCAGTGGTCTTGTATGTCTTCCATTTTCTAATTATTGCTCCCACAGTTGATTTGTTCACACCAAGCTGCTTGTCTATTGCAGATTCAGTCTTCCCAGCCTGGTGCAGGTCTACAAGTTTGTTTCTGGTGTCCTTCGACAGCTCTTTGGTCTTCATCATAGTGGAGTTTGGAGTGTGACTGTTTGAGGTTGTGGACAGGTGTCTTTTATACTGATAACAAGTTCAAACAAATGCCATTGATACAGGTAATGAGTGCAGGACAGAGGAGCCTCATAAAGAAGAAGGTACAGGTCTGTGAGAGCCAGAAATCTTGCTTGTTTGTAGGTGACCAAATACTTATTTTCCACCATAATTTGCAAATAAATTCTTTCCAAATCAGCCAATGTGATTGTCTGGATTTTTTTTCTCATTTTGTCTCTCATAGTTGAGGTCTACCTATGATGCCAATTACAGGCCTCTCTCATCTTTTTAAGTGGGAGAACTTTCACAATTGGTGGCTGACTAAATACTTTTTTGCCCCACTGTACATGTAGCAGAATACATTTTGGCCTAAATTTATAACTAACTTTGAGTTTACTATATATTTTTTATAGCTGAAAGTAAAAAATATAGTTTTTCTTCAAAATTTTCGGGCATTTTTTCTTTATAGAGCAAAAAATAAAAGCGCACAGGTGATCAAATATCACGGAAAGAAAGCTCTATTTATCTTGTAAGCTCGAAAGAGTAGGTCCCTCGAACCCCTCGTGTTTTGTCTTGTTACTGTATTGTCTCATGTACTGTCCCCCACTATAATGTACAGCGTTGAGCAAAGCTTTTGGCGCTATATAAATAATGCGTAATAATAATGTGAAAAAAAGGACATAAATTTAACCACTTCAAGTCCGGACACTTTCACCCCCATCCTATCCAGGCCAATTTTCAGCTTTCAGTGCTATCACACTTTGAATGACAATTGCGCGGTCATGCAACACTGTACCCATATGAATTTTTTAGCATTTTTTTTAGACAAAACTTTATTTTGATGGTATTTATTCACCACTGGGATTTTTATTTTTTTGCTATATAAATGAAAAAGTCCAAACATTTTGAAAAAAAAGTGTTTTTCTTATAAAATTTTGCAAATAAATAATCTTTCTTCAGAAATCTTGGCCAGCTATCTTTTCACTAAAAAAAACACCCAAATTAGTTTATATCCAAAATGTTTTCTAAATTTTTTTACATTTTTATTTTTTTATATTATTATTTATGTTTTTTTTTTTACATAGTGACACGGTACTACTTGTGGGGGTCTATGAATATTTTTTTTCTTTTTCTACACTGATTGCTTTTACACCCATCAAGACTGTAAAAGCAATCATTTCTCCTCTCTGGCTGCATTCTTGCAGCCATTGAGAAATACCGTGAGAGCTGTGATTGGTCACAGCTTGTCACATGGTACAAGGCTGTTGTGAATAGCCTTGTACCATGTGACCCCTGTGATCATTCAAAGATTTCACAAGTAGTAAGCAATGATGTCAGGAGGTGACATCTTGTTTACTACTATTCATGTGATCACTGACTGGCCAATCAGGGATCACATGAATCAGGACCTCACACAGAGGTCCCGTACATTGATCGGTGTTCCACTGTGTCCGGAGGCACAGTGAATGTGGGGGCTGTTTATAAAAGGTGACCCGCTTCGGCACTGCTCCTGTCCAGCCATTTATGTACATGTGTCGGACGGGAAGTGGTTATAAACACTTCAAGTCTGGATACTTTCACCCCCTTCCAGTCCAGGCCAGTTTTTAGCTTTCAGCCCTGTCGTACTTTGAATAAACAATTGTGCGGTCATGCAACACTGTACCCAAATTAAATTTTTAGAATTTTTTCACACAAATAGAGCTTTCTTTTGGTGGTATTTGATCACAACTGGGTTTTTTATTATATAGAAAAAGAGCAAACATTTTGAAGTAAAAAAAGAAAATATTTTCTACTTTTTGTTATAAAACATCCAATAAATTTAAAAAAATCAATCAATCGAAATTAAAAAAATAAAAAAAAAAAATCCAATTTCTTCAGAAATGTAGGCAAAAATGTACTCAGCTACATATCTTTGGTAAAAAAAAATCCCTATATAAATGAAAAAATGCTGAAAACAAAAACATTTTTGCTTAGTTTTTGTTATAAAATTTTGCACAAAAAAAATCTTTCTTCATAAATTTAGGCTAAAATGTATTCTGCTACATTTTTTGGGTAAAAATAACCCAAAACAGTTTATATTATTTAGTCTGTGTGAAAGTTATAGTGTCTATAAACTATGGGATATATATCTGAAACTTGATCAGTTCAGACCCTAAAATGCCGGACAGGCTGCAGTAAACTTACAGGCCGCAGCATCGTTTAACTCTGCTCTCACACCAAGAGCAGAGAGAACCGATGTTTACTTTCACTTGGTTTTTTTTACTATGTAATTGTTGTGATTGGATACAGCAATCACATGGTACAATATCATGTGACCACCTGGACACAGCAGAAATGTAATCCGCTGTGTCTGAGTGACACTTGGATCACTGTGCCTCCCAGGAGTATGCTCTGTGAACCACACAGGAGCCTCATATGCAGGCTGATGTGCAGGTCATTAGCCCACATCAGCGCTGCTTCCTTTCTGCCGTCTATAAGCAATGGGCTGACAGGAAGCAGTTAATGGACTTATGGAAAAACTTTTTTTTGGTGGGGGGGCGGGGTGCAAGTAGCTGGTATTGCCTAGGGTGCAAAATAGCCTAACACCAACCCTGGGGGAAGGAATGTTCACTCTTCCCAATGCATCCAATGTAACCAGTTGAATCTGTCCCAGGCTGCTCAATGGGACAGGAGAGCCTGAGAAAGGCAGCAGGAGGCGGTGGGAGAACCCATTGCACTGCCTGTAAAAGTGATCACTTTTATTTCATAGAGAATAGCCTGCTGAAAAGAATGGTAATAGGATCATGGCTGTAGCTGCAGCTATGATCCTTGTATAACCACCTCACTGTGAGTCTGTATATATACATATGGTGGTAGTGAGGTGCAAAGCAATTTATTGCGAATGCATTAACATGCAGCAACAGTGTGATCTACTGTGTGTGTGTATGTATGTATGTGTGTATGTGTGTGTGTGTGTGTGTGTGTGTATATATATATATATATATATACAGTTGCAAGAAAAAGTATGTGAACCCCTTGGGATTACGTGGAGTTTTGCATGAATTGGGCATAAAATGTGCTCTGAACGTCATCTAAGTCACAACAATAGAAGAACACAGTCTGCTGAACATAATACTACACAAACATTAGATGTTGCCATGGTTTAATTGCACATAACATGTAAACATTCACAGTGCAGGGAGGAAAAAGTATGTGAACCTTTGGACTTAATAACTGGTTGACCCTCCTTTGGCAGCAATAACCTCAACCAAACGTTTCCTGTAGTTGCAGATCAGACCTGCACAACGATCTGGAGTCATTTTGGACCACTCCTCTTCACAAAACTGTTTCAGTGTAGCAATATTCTTGGGATGTCTGGGGTGAATCGCTCTCTTAAGGTCATGCCACAGCATTTCAATGGGGTTGAGGTCAGGACTCTGACTGGGCCACTCCAGAAGGCGTATTCTGTGCTGTTGCAGCCATTGTTTTGTTGAATTACTTGTATGCTTTGGGTCATTGTCCTGTTGCATCACCCATCCTCTGCGGAGCTTCAGTTGGTGGACAGATGGTCGTACGTTTTCCTGCAAAATGTCTTGATAAACTCTGGAATTCATTTTCCCATCAATGACAACAATCCGTCCAGGCCCTGAGGCAGCAAAGCAGCCCCAAACCATGATGCTCCCTCCGCCATGTTTTACAGTGGGGATGAGGTTTTGATGTTGGTGTGCTGTGCCTTTTTTTCTCCACACATAGTGTTGTGTGTTCTTCCCAAACAACTCAATCTTGGTTTCATCTGTCCACAGTATATTTTGCCAGTAGTGCTGTGGAACATCCAGGTGCTCTTTTGCAAACTTCAAACGTGCTGCAATATTCTTTTTGGACAGCAATGGCTTCCTCCGTGGTGTCCTCCCATGTACTCCATTCTTGTTTAATGTTTTCCTTATTGTAGATGTGTCAACAAAAATGTTAGCATGTGCCAGAGATTTCTGTAGGTCTTTAGCTGACACTCTGGGATTCTTCTTTACCACATGCAGCATTCTGCGCTGTGCTCTTGCAGTCATTTTTACAGGACGACCCCGCCTAGGGAGAGTAGCAACAGTGCTAAACGTTCTCCATTTGTAGACAATCTGTCTTACCGTGGACACAAGAATATCAAGGCTTTTGGAGATACTTTTGTAACCCTTTCCAGCTTCATGCAAGTCAACAATTCTTGATCGTAGGTCTTCTGAGAGCTCTTTTCTGCGAGGCATGGTTCACATCAGACAGTGCTTCTTGAAACCAGTAAACCCAAAACAGGTGTGTGTTTTTTAAGGGCAGGACAGCTGTCAGCAACACATCCAATATCATCACACTGATTGGAGTCAAGGTTGGCTCACTCCTGGCTCCAATTAGCTCTGGGAGAAGTCATTAAGCTAGGGCCTCACATACTTTTTCCTCCCTGCACTGTGAATGTTTACATGTTATGTGCAATTAAACCATGGCAACATCTAATGTTTGTGTAGTATTATGTTCAGCAGACTGTGTTCTTCTATTGTTGTGACTTAGATGACGTTCAGAGCACATTTTATGCCCAATTCATGCAAAACTCCACGTAATCCCAAGGGGTTCACATACTTTTTCTTGCAACTGTACATCATACATGTATACACTATATTGCCAAAAGTATTGGGACGCCTGCCTTTACACTCACATGAACTTTAATGGCATCCCAGTCTTAGTCCGTAGAGTTTAATATAGAGTTGGTCCACCCTTTACAGCTATACCAGCTTCAACTCTTCTGGTAAGGCTGCCCACAAGGTTTAGAAGTGTGTCTGTGGGAATGTTTGAGCATTCTTCCAGAAGCGCATTTGTGAGGTCAGGCACTGATATCGGACGAGAAAGGCTGGCTCACAGTCTCCACTCTAATTCATCCCAAGGGTGTTTTATCGGGTTGAGGTCAGGACTCTGTGCAGGCCATTCAAGTCCCTCTACTCCAAACTTGCTCATCCATGTCTCTATGGACCTTGTTTTGTGCATAGTCATGTTGGAACAGGAAGTGGTCATCCCCAAACTGTTACCACGTGGTTGGGAGCATGAAATTGTCCAAAATGTCTTGGTATGCTGAGGCTTTAAGAGTTCCCTTTACTGGAACTAAGGGGCCAAGCCCAACTCCTGGAAAACAACCCCACGACATAATTTCCCTCCATCAAACTTTACACTTGGTACAATGCAGTCAGACAAGTACCGCTCTCCTGGCAACCACCAAACCCAGACACGTCCATCAGATTGCCAGACAGAGAAGCATGATTCATCACTCCAGAGAGCACGTCTCCACTGCTCTACAGTTGGAGGCGGTGTGCTTTACACCACTGCATCCGATGCTTAGCATTACACTTGGATAAGGCTTGGATGCAGCTTCTTGGCCATGGAAACCCATTCCATTAAGCTCTCTACACACTTTTGTGCTAATCTGAAGGCCACATGATGTTTGGAGGTCTTTAGGTGTTGACTCTGCAGACAGTTGGTGACTTCTGCGCACTGTGTGCACTGGGTCCACTCTGTAATTTTACATGGCCTACCATTTCATGGCCGAGTTGCTGTTGTTCCCAGTTGCTTCCACTTTGTCTTTGTTATGCTCCTTGCTGCTAAATATTCCACGGCCAACTGCTAGTGAGCAGTTGACCGTGAAATATTTAGCAGCAAGGAAATTTCATGGATGTACTTATTGCACAGGTGGGAACCTATCACAGTACCACGCTTGAATTTACTGAGCTCCCGAGAGCAACCCATTCTTTCACAAATGTTTGTAGAAGCAGTCTGCATGCCTAGGTGCTTGATTTTATACACTTGTGGCCATGGAGGTGATTGGAACACCTGAATCAAATGATTTGGAGGGGTGTCCCAATACTTTTTGCAATATAGTGTATGTGGATCTACATAGATATTGCTCAGGCACACATTAATAAATCATAACTCAAAAGTGCTTTCCATGGATACTTTGTAAACATATGTAATATAGCTCAGAGTGTTTATCTTTTCTTTTGCATTTCAGTTTAACAGGAGTACATGTTACGTGTACATACATAGTCACAGACTTGCATACAGAATAACCATAGGACATCAGTAAAACAAAGTGGGCATGAAGTACCATAATGTCAGCTGAAATGTGTCATGTACAAAAAAACAAGTCTAGGTAAATATATACTTTATATTCAAGAAATATCACTTTATTTGTTCTAGTGAAAGCATAAATTAGATTTCCAGGAAATAATCTGTATAGGACACCACTGTGTAGCAACAATGAGGAGACCCTGGCTCAGTGACTTGTGGGCAGGTGCAGTACGCTTTCTAGACTGTAGGTGGGGCTCCACCATAGCAGTGCCAAAGCCTGGAGAGAAAGTGAGAAGAAACCTAGTTTCTCTCTGGTTTCCTGGTCTCTGAAGGCAGTGTTCTGGTTGGCTACGCTGCATTCATGTAACCCCTGGCAGTCATCTTGGGGCAGCAGGGCCTTTATAAGTCCCTGCCCCTGGGTTTTGGAGTGCTTTTGCAAAGTGGTCAGAGTAGGGATAGATCACCTGTCTGACAGGGAAAGTGATTAGCAGCAGGGATAGTTGCCTAACTAGTAGGGACATGCAATCCTTCACAGAAGCCTCCCCATTGGAACCGAACCTGCAAATCTGCATTCCACCAACTAAGACAGGTGCTGTTGGCTCATACTACCTGCTACCTCTCTGCACTCAACTGTGAGTTTTGCTCGGTGCGGTGCTCTCCCGCTTGGGTTGTTTGTAGTTGAGCATACTTGTCAATACAAGTTTTGAGTTGAGTTATCTGCAGTCGGGCTCTGTGTCATCACTGCGGCCGCATCACACTGCACACTTGCCACACTTGGCAGCAGTCAGCAGGATATGTCCCTTGCAGCGGGTGAGGAAGGAATTTCGAGCAAGAAGAGGGGGAAGCAACAGCAGCAGTGACCAAAAGGTATAAACCTGTGTATTTGTAAAATATTTAGACACTTTTTATTTTGTAATAGCCAGCTAAGAAAAATAAGAGTGACTTTATTTGACCTCACAAAAGCTACAAAATCAATTAAAAAATAATAACTTCAAGTACAATAAAAATACACATAGCTTAAATAAAATTAAATTATGTTTATTTTCTTGAATACATAAAATAATGTATGTGCTTTCTTTGTGCAAAAGCAAGCATATGTGCCTGAGTGTGCAAAATGTTTGCCCCTGCCAGATTAAAGCCAGTCCGTTAGTTCCAATAAACACAGACGTCTGTTCAACCACTTCCCCTTCTGACGTAGCAGTGGGGGCTGACTGAATGCATAAAAACGGAAAATTGTATACTCACTTTTCCATAAATTTTCTTTCCTGGTGCATCTTCATGGCAGCATACATTGGGTTGTGGCTCCACCCCCTCAACCTGATAGAACTAGTTAACTATAAGTTCTCAGCTAGGCCCCAGACCAGCATTCTCTGTAACTATCACCTTAAAGGGTGGCAATCGGTATGCTGCCATGAAGATGCACCAGGAAAGGAAAATTACAGAAAGGGGAGTATACAATTTAAAGTTTTCCCGGAGCATCATTGCAGTATACACTGGGAAATAACTCACCAGTCAGGTGGGTGCAAGAAAAAAACCCTCAAATTTAGTAACCAGGACCAGCCTGGCTCGCTTGGATAACGGATCTGCCAAACTCTACTGTCGTAAATTGTGCCGGATCCACATGATAGTGTGAAATGAACTTATTCCTAGACAACCATGTTGTCACCTTACAGATCATTTCCAGAGAGACTCTGCAATACGCTTCCCAGGAAGATGCCCTTGTGGAATGTGCCCTCAAGTAGGCCTTCTTTATGATCTTGATTAACCAAGAGAATATGGTGCGTGAGGATGCCGATTACCCTATTCTGGCCCCATGAGGGATTACTGGAAAGTTAGCCACTTTTCTGAATGGTTCAGTGACTGTCAGTTATGTCTTTGTGTTTAAGCCAACATCTAGTGGATGTGGTGTTCCTTGATCATTGAGGAAGGATGGCAGAATGATCTTCTGAATGATCTCCTGATTGAAATATACCTTCGTAATTTTGATAGTTTTAGGATTACTCTATCTAGATAGATTAGGAAGTGAGGTTCTTTAGTAACAAGAGCTTGAATTTCAGATACTCACTTTGCTGAGGTTATGGTGATGAGGAAACACACCTTCAGCTTTAAGTCACATAATAAGGTCAACTGTAGTGGACAAAAGGGAGAGCACAATAATGCTTCCAGGACTAACGACAGATCCCAGGGAATATCAGTTTTCTGGGTTGCCTGATTTTTAGACATGCTCTTATGAATTGGATGACCAGGGGATTTGCTGCCCATTTAATTCCTGTAATGACAGATAGGGCTGATACCTGGACTTTTAAGGTACTTGAATTCAGGCCATTGCCGAGCCCCAATTGCAAGAAAGCTAGAACTGGGGCCACTTCTGGGGATGCTGGATTCCAGGACTGCCGCTGGGCAACTGAGAGGAAGTTCTGCCATGTTTTCTGATCCATGTTGTTTGTGGAGCTTTTCCTGGCCTGAGAATGGGTTGCTACCACTTGGCTACAGCACCCGGACTCTACGAACCCTTGCCTCTCAGTTTCCAGGCCATTAGGTGCAGCCTCTCTGGAGTTGGATGCAGAAACTTTCCCTGGGACAGAAGACCCGAGGTTACTTGTGTTGCCTTCACAGGCTAATTGAATTGAAGTTACTTATATGGGACATGTAGTGTACCACTGCCATCTAGTGGCAAACATGAATGGCAGGTCTCCTCTGCATATGTAAGCTCTCAGACAGGAAATGACTCTTGGTTTAGGAAGCTCGTCAGCCATTTTAGACTTCTATTCACTGGGGATGCAGTGTGCTTGCTTCTCTCCCAAGGGGCCTGAGACATCATCACCTGTAAGTGCCTTTCTTCTGTGTCATCTGTCATTTATGTTACACTAGTTATTCTATGTATACTGATATGCTGTTATTGTATTGTGTTTCAGTTTCACCTATAAAATAAAGTTGGATTCTTTGGTAGACAACACAAGCAGTGGGCTTCTGTTTGCTGGAGATTCTGACAAGGGTTTAGCTGTCCGTTTAGAGCCACACATAGTCAGTGTTTTGAGAACGGAATAGTGAAAAGGTGAAGCGCAACAAGCCTGGAGATAGGAGTCACTGCACAGACAGAATGAGTCTAAGATCAGGAAGACAGTATAAGGCTGAAGATCAGCCACCCGGGACACATCAAGGCAGGGAGAGCATGCCAAGTGTCCAGCAAGATGATGCACGCTCACACTCGTCTAGATCAGCAAGGTCCAGTCAGATTTCATCAGCAAGTGCCCTTTTAGCCAGAGCTCGCGCCAAAGCAGAGGCAGCTCGTGTTCAGCTAGAATTCGCTGAGAAAGAGGCCACCGTTATGAAGGAAATTGCTGAGAAAGAAGCCGCCGCTGCAGCAGCAGAGGCTGCCATTATAAAGGAAAGGGCTGAGAAAGAAAAAGAAAAATCAGAACAAGAAGCAAAGTTGCATATTCTTCAGCGTCAGTGTGCAGCCGCCGCCGCCGCAGCAGAGGCCGCAGCTTATGCCGAAATGGAACGGTATAGAAGTGGGTCTATCCACGAAGGCCGATATGTGCCTGAGAAACCCCTCTCCTCAGTAGAACGCACAAGGGAGTATGTCCAAGAACTTTCAAGCAGCAATGCAACAAAACAGTTCCCTAATCTAGAGTCAGCTGAATCTAAACCAAGACCAGCAGAATCCCTGAGTGTACGAAAACAAACCGATGAGGCCAGCAGTACCAGAGCGATTAAAAATGAATCCTTAGTACAGCAATCCAAACACCAGAGTACACAAGATGTCACAAAATATCTTATCCGTAAAGAAATGGTTAATTCGGGCTTTCTCAAGTTTGATGACTGCCCTGAGAATTACTGGGCATGGAAGTCTTCTTTTCTGTATGCAGTCAAAGACTTAGGCTTATCAGCAGCCGAGATGCTGGACCTGATGATAAAATGGCTTGGGACGGAGTCAGCAGAACATGCAAGAAGGATGCGCAGGGTACATATATTTAACCCTCCAGCAGGACTTGATATGGCCTGGCAAAGGCTAGAGGAAAGATATGGATCACCAGAGGCAATTGAAGGTGCTCTAATGAAAAGACAACTTGAAACTGCAAGAGCTGGGTGATATTCTTTGGGAAGTCCAGTGTGCCAAAGAAGAAGGCTATTTAAGAGGACTTGCACATTTAGATACCGCCAGCGGTGCTAAGCCAATAGTGGAGAAACTACCTCACAACCTGCAAGAAAAATGGGTGAGTGTTGGAGCCAAATACAAAGAAGAATATGATGTCCCCTTTCCCCCTTTCTTTGTGTTTTCTAGATTTGTACAGCAGCAAGCAAGGATCCGGTGTGATCCCAGCTTTTCCTTCATCACCAGCAGTCAACTGCCAAAGGCAGAAAAGCCACTTCGATCCTACAATAGGACTTCAGTGATCGCCCACAAGGCAGCGGTTCCCTCTGAGGACCCAGGCTGTCCAAGCAGCTACAAGGTAAACACCTTTGAAGGTCCTGACAGACTTTGCCCACTTCATAAAAAGCCCCATCCTCTAAACAAGTGCAAAGGGTTCAAAAGTAAACCCATCAAGGAAAGGATAGCCTTTCTTAGACAAAACGGCATCTGCTTCAAGTGTTGTGGATCCACTAAGCATCTAGCAAAAGACTGCAAAATACAAGCGGATTGCTCAGAATGTGGCAGTAACAGACACATCACAGCTTTACACCCTGATACATTGCATCAACCACTAGAGGTCGCTGAAGAGCAGAAAGATGAGGGCAGGGAGCAAAAGGATAATTCAGCTACCCCAGTAATGTCCAAATGCACTGAAATCTGTGGCGACAGTACAAGTCCACGCTCATGTGCCAAGATCTGCCTAGCAACAGTGTACCCCACAGGAAAAAAGGAGAAGGCAGTTAAGATGTATGTAGTTCTGGATGAACAGAGTAACAGATCACTGGCAAGGTCAGACTTTTTCGATGCCTTCAACATTACATCAAGTGCTATCCCATACACCCTAAAGACATGTGCAGGAATGATAGAAACTTCAGGAAGAAGAGCTACTGACTTTACTATTGAGTCTCTTGACAAGAGAGTCCATCTCTCACTTCCCATTTTGATAGAGTGTGATATGATACCGGATGATAAAACAGAAATCCCTTCACCAGAAGTAGCCCGTCATCATCCTCATCTCAATTCAATATCTCACCTTATTCCAGCTATCCAGACAGATGCCTCTATTCTTCTACTTCTTGGGAGAGACATTCTACAAGTACATAAGGTACGCCAACAAATTAATGGGCCCTTTAATGCCCCCTATGCCCAAAGACTTGACCTAGGGTGGGTCATAGTAGGAGAAGTTTGTCTAGGAGCAGTACATCGGCCTGACAGTGTCAATACGTCAAAGACATCTGTGCTACTGAATGGACGCACATCCCTTCTAAGTCCATGCCAAAACAGCTTTGTTGTGAAAGAAACCCTTAACATCCCAAAACCATACTGTGACTTTCCTTCTAGTTACAATAGAGACATTAGTAGTGGCATGGAGTCTGACACTTTAGGGAACTCAGTATTCCAGGGAACAAAAGATGACGACAAACAAGCAATGTCTATAGATGATCGAGCTTTTCTCCATATCATGGATAAAGAGACTTTCCAAGATGAAAACAACAATTGGGTAGCTCCCTTATCCTTTCGCACACCAAGGTGTTACTTACCCAGTAACAGAGAGCAGGCCTTGAAGCGCCTGAACACACTATGTAAAACCTTGCAAAGAAAGCCTGAAGTGAAAAAAGACTTTACAGAATTCATCAAAAGGATGCTTGATAATAATCATGCTGAAGTAGCACCGTCACTGGATGAAGGTAAAGAACACTGGTATCTGCCGATGTTTGGCGTTTACCATCCACACAAGCCAGACCAAATAAGAGTTGTGTTTGATTCCAGTGCTCAACATGGAGGTGTTTCATTGAATGATGTACTACTGAGTGGCCCAGATCTAAATAACACACTTTTGGGAGTCCTCTTACGCTTCAGGAAAGAGCCTATTGCTTTCACAGGTGATGTGCAACAGATGTTTTATTGTTTCCTAGTGAGAGAGGACCATCGTGACTACCTGCGTTTCCTGTGGTACAAGGATAATGACATAGCTAAAGAGGTGACAGAGTACAGAATGAGAGTACATGTTTTTGGTAACAGCCCGTCTCCTGCTGTTGCCATATACTGCATGCGCAAAGCTGCCCAGAAAGGTGCAGAATGTTATGGTCAAGATGCCAAACACTTTGTGATGAGACATTTCTATGTAGACGATGGACTTGCTTCAGCTAACACACCTGAAGGAGCAGTCGACATTCTCAACAAAGCAAAACAGATGCTGGCGGAGTCTAATCTGCGACTACATAAGATTGCCTCTAACAGCAAACAAGTCATGGAAGCTTTCACCGCAGAAGATAGAGCTAAAGATCTCAAAGACCTGTGCCTGGGAACAGACACCCTTCCTTTACAGAAGAGTTTAGGCCTAAGCTGGGATCTAGATAAAGACTGCTTTGTGTTTCAGGTTTCTTTAGCAGAAAAGCCATTCACAAGAAGAGGGATCCTATCCACTGTGAACAGTCTTTATGATCCTCTCGGGTTTGTAGCACCAGTCACCATAAAAGGTAAGGCCTTAGTTCGTGAACTGTCAAGTGGAGAAAGTGAGTGGGATGCCTTACTTCCACAAGAGAGACTCCATGAGTGGGTACAATGGACAGAGTCTTTACAAGCTTTACAATGTCTTCAAATATCCAGATGTTATGTTCCTGTTTCATTGTCACAGGCCTGCAAGAGAGAACTATACATCTTTTCAGATGCCTCCGTTATAGCAATAGGTGCAGTCGCTTACTTGAAGGTAAGTGATGCAGGAAATGTCTGTCATGTTGAATTCGTAATGGGAAAATCCAAACTGAGCCCTAGGCCGGCACATACAATTCCACGCCTAGAGTTATGTGCAGCTGTACTAGCGGTTGAACTATATGAGCTAGTGAGAGACGAGATAGACCTAAGCCTAGATGCTGTGAAATTCTTTACAGACAGTAAAACAGTTTTAGGCTATATCTGCAACACTACAAAGAGATTCTTCTTGTATGTCTCCAATCGGGTGAATAGGATCAGACAAACAACCTGTCCAGAGCAGTGGTTCTATGTACCCTCAGAAAAAAATCCTGCAGATTATGCTACCAGGCCTACACAGATAGCTTGCCTTCAGAACTCTATATGGTTCTCAGGTCCACCTTTTCTGTATCAGACAGCTGTAGATAATCCTGATGACAACAATGTTTATCCTTTAGTGGATCCTGAAGCTGATCCTGAAATTAGGTCAGAAGTAGTAAACTTCAGTACTAAAGCCTTTGACACCAGACTACGGCCGCATTGTTTCGAAAGATTTTCCAACTGGAAGAGATGGAGGAGAGAATACCTGTGTACCTTACAAAGTCGCAAGAAATGGACTGAGACCAGTCCCAACGTCAAAGATGGAAATTTTGTTTTATTGAAAGATAGTCAAGAAAGCAGAAACAACTGGCCTGTGGGAATTGTCACAAATACATTGCCAAGTAAAGATGGTAATGTCAGAAAGGTTGAAGTCAAAGTGACAAAACAAGGGACTGCTAAAGTGTATACTAGACCAGTTTCAGATGTCATTGTTCTCCTTTGAATAGCATTTCTGTTGTGTAGTTGGCACAATACATAGCAGAGAGCTCCTCACTGATGGCGTTCAGGCGAGACATTCGCCATTGAGTTAAATTCCATCCTGTGGATTACAATTGGGGTTGGAGATAGTTTGGCCTTGGGCGGCTACTCCAATCCGAAGATGGGTTTATGGACTAAACTATTTCTTCATGTGGGCCATAAGCTTGAAGTACCATAGCCAAAAGACCCTGATATGTTGTGGACTCATGTTTTAGTTTATGTTACCAATCTAGGCCGGAATGTATTTTCTTGTGTTTTCCCTGTACAGTAGATATGCATGGGCAGTGATATAATATATTATATCAGGCAGGGAGTGTGTTGCCTTCACAGGCTAATTGAATTGAAGTTACTTATATGGGACATGTAGTGTACCACTGCCATCTAGTGGCAAACATGAATGGCAGGTCTCCTCTGCATATGTAAGCTCTCAGACAGGAAATGACTCTTGGTTTAGGAAGCTCGTCAGCCATTTTAGACTTCTATTCACTGGGGATGCAGTGTGCTTGCTTCTCTCCCAAGGGGCCTGAGACATCATCACCTGTAAGTGCCTTTCTTCTGTGTCATCTGTCATTTATGTTACACTAGTTATTCTATGTATACTGATATGCTGTTATTGTATTGTGTTTCAGTTTCACCTATAAAATAAAGTTGGATTCTTTGGTAGACAACACAAGCAGTGGGCTTCTGTTTGCTGGAGATTCTGACAAGGGTTTAGCTGTCCGTTTAGAGCCACACATAGTCAGTGTTTTGAGAGCGGAACATTACTAAAAGAGTTACTCTGAGTTGCAGCAGTGTCATGAACCATGCCCTCAGCGGCCAGAATAGAATTACCACTATGACAGTGTTCAAGGACCTCCTGAGCCTTGCCAAAAACTTATCAATTAGAGGAATTGGGGGGGAATATGTAAAATAGGCTCCAAGGCTCCAATCTCCAAGGGTGGTGAAGGCAGTCTATGCCCTCTGCTGAGGGATACGTAGCTCTTGACAGAAAGAGCATTTGGTGTTGGCCAGAATTTCCACCAAGTCTATTTCTGGGACGCCCCATCTCTGGGTTAGAGAGAAAAAGGCCTGAGGGTTCAAAGACCACTCGTTGTTGGATAGAAAATTCCAACTCAATGAATCGGCTTGTTGGTTTTCCGCTGCTTGGACGTATACTGAAATTAGGTCTATTAGGTGTGTCTGGGCCCAGTCCAGGATGGGATGGACTTCCTCCAGTAAAGTGGGGCTCCTGGTACCCCCCTGAATGTAGGCCACTGCGACCTTGTTGTGCCCCTGGACTGCCTGTTGTTGGTGTAGCACCCTCCTAGTTAGGTGCTAGGATTTGTATAGTTAAGTTAAGCATAGCTGAGTTTCTCTGCTTACCAGAGAGGCTGTCAGGTAAATTCAGTGTGGTATTCTGCTTAACAGAGTGCTGTAACTGATTAGTCATGTCTACTCATGAAGCTCTAGTGTTGTTTTTTCTGAGTTCTGCCCGCCTTCAGGAAGCTATGAAAGCCTTCCAGAACCTGGGCATGGGCTAGGCAAATGAATGGCATGAATATGGATACAGCCCTGGGCAATGGCAGGGGAGGGTGGCCTCACTGCATGCTTGCATGCTGGGAGAGGTATTTACATTCTGAGAGCACATGGGTTCAGTGCCTTTCCAAGGAGTGGATTGTGCCAAGCCAGGCTGGAGGCAGGCTTGTATCATCTAGCACTTGCTGCCATGTGGCCTCAGGTGGGTTGACCTGAGGGCCTGAAGTTAGACTGTGACTCTGGTTCCACAGTAAGTAGGCTGAGGAGAACTGTCTGCCAAAGATCTGTCTGGTATCACTGAAGAGAATTGCTTGGAAGATTGGAAGGAGACAACCATTCTGTCCTTTAAACTTGTGCACACACAGAGATCTTGGGGACTTTGTATTGCTACCCCTCTAGTGCTTGATAGTCAGCATGTGCCTGAGGAAAGAGAACACTGGGCTAGTGTTTTGATGAGCTTGTCCAATGTGTGCTACTGCAACAGACTTTGCTCAGTTGCTATTACCTCTAGACTGTCTGCCGTAACGGGCCTCTACCTAAGGAGCTCAACCCTGTTACTACTTCTACAACTAAAGGGACTTGACTCTTGCATATAGCACTTGCTTCTATATGTTACAAGGAAGTCTGCTATCTATTCTTAGCTGGGACTTCTACATTGCTCAACTGAGAGATAAGTTCAGATGTCCTCAATGTGAATAGTTCTAATTTTGGAGTATCCTACTACAATTCCCCATCCCTATCCCCAGTTCTACAATAAAACTCCAAAAACAAATATCCCCTAGACTGGTCGGTGAAGACAACGATCGGAGTGTGTGTATTTGGCTGAAGAAATACACTGTGTCTGCCTACGGGGCAAAGTAAGGGGAAACCGGGGCAAACATACAAGCGGCCCTCATAAGGGTAGCACTATATTGGTAATGTGCACCCCATCCTTTCAGACTGGAATCTGAAGTCACTACCTCTAGGGGCGTGGGAATGATCGAGCGATGTTTCAGAAGGTTGCAGACCTAAGTCCACCATCAAAAAGATTGTTTCACTCTGTAGGTGATGATGATTGATTGTTGCATTGATATTCAATCCCATTGTGCAAGAAAGGAACTCTGGAAGGTTCTAATGTGCCATGGGGCCCATTGAATCATAGGAAACGTAGAGGTCAATGACCCTAGGATGCTGAGACAAGATCTGACTGGCAGAGTTACTGGCGACAATGCTGTTTTTACTCTGCGGATTAAAAGGCCTCTCTTCTCCCTTTGAAATTGGAACATGTTGACTTGTTTTTCCAGTAATCGGCCAAGGGAGGCCATCCTTTTTATGTAGGGCGTAAGTTGCTCTTTGTCAGGTTATTATCTTCCCAAAGGTCTGAAGGTGTAGATTAGGAGTCTCCAATGTTGCACCAGAATAACCCTGCTGCTAGCAAGCAGCAGGATATTGTCCAAATAATGGTAGACCCTCATCCCCTTCCACCTCATAAGTGTGATAACTGGGAGTAGAACCTTCATTAAGGTCCTGGGGGCTGTAGAAATCCCAAAAGGTAGGCTTTGGAACTGCAAGTGCTGGTGACTGACAGCGAAGCTCAAGTACCTCTGAAAAGTGGAATGAATCAGTACATGGAGAGATCTACAGACAGCATCCAGTCCCCAAGAATTATTGCCAGCAGTATTGATTGAAGGCTTTCCATCTTGAAGGAGTCAAGAAAAATGCTCCAGTTGAGGCCTTTTAGATCTAGTACTGGGCAAAGATCCTGTTCTTTTTCCTTACTAGGAAGAAAAGGGAATAGAATCCTCTGCCCCACTGAGATATTGGCACTGCTCTCAAAAGTATTTTAGCTGGTCCGCCCCCGAAGAAAACTTGGATTTCTGGAGGACTAGTAGAGAAGGTTATCCCTTCTTCCAGTTCCTCTTGAATTCCCTACCTGGCCTGTAGGATCTGGCTTTTCTGTACTTATACAGAAGATTGCATCTGTAGGAGGGATCCCTCCAGGGTTTGGGTTACCTGTCTGACGGAATTAGCCTGACTTACCACCAGTTACTTTGGCAATAGCGTAGTCCAGCTTAGAGCCGAATAAGTTGATGCCATCACAGGGGATTTTACACTAATTAGACTTTTGATATAGGGTCTGCTACCCAAGGTTTCAGCCATAGAGTTCTTCTGGCTATGACAGAAGACAGCATTTATCTTGCGGACAAGGTAAATATGTCTATGGATGCTTCCGCGACAAAGCCACCAGCTTGAGTTCTTGCAAGGCTGATATCTTCTCCTGGTCTGCTACCTTGACTAGAAGCTTCTCAACTTTGGATGTCCAACTGGACACAGCCTTCCCAACTGCCACCAATGCAATGGCCAGTCTGCAGGCACCTCCAGCTGAAGTATTCGCTCGTTTCATTTTGGAATCCATTTTTGGGTCTAACGCATTCCAGAATGTTACCACATCTTCCATGGGTAGGGTGATGTGCCTGGCTATGTGCATCAAAGATGCATCAACCACTGGAGCTGTGTTCAGTGGGTTTACCCTGGGGTTCTTTCAACGGGTACAATTTTTAAAGCCTCCCATTGATACCTATATTTTTGTCAGGTTTTTGCCAATCATCCTAGATAAGTTAATTGAGTTCATTGATAAAGGGGAAGGTCTCTGGTACCCTTCTGAGGTTGAGAAAATATCTTCTGACTTTTCATGGTGCTTCCTCCATCTCCTGGCAGCTGATGACTTCCTTGACTGATCTGGCAAATGGCTCTACTAGAGAATATTAAAATCCAGATGCCCTTTCAATTTCTTCATTTTCAGAGGAGCTATCCAACCTTTGGGGAGCTCAAGAAGCTGAAGCAGCAATATTATGGGCAGCAGTCTTTAAGTCGGGAGCAGACGCCTCCAAAATTGATTCTCTGGTGGGATTCTCTGATTAGGTCCATTATCTCTCTGACATCTGCATCTTTATCTTTAGTTGCCTCTTCCCTACAGGAGAGGCAAGTCATCTTATTCGGTAGAGCTGGAGCCCCCCAAACCCAGCATGTATTATCCCATGGGTGGGAGTGATGATCCTAAGAGGCAGTGCAAAGAGGGCAATCTTGCTTGCTAGGAGCAATGATGATGGGAGGAAGACCTGGAGCAATTTCTCCTGGAATGTCTGCTCTTCGAGAGGGATGCAAGCCCAGAGGGTTCTCTCTGTTTTTGAAGAGGCAGATCTAGGTGACTTGGAGAGGCTGTCAAGGTATGATAGCATCAGTCATGTGGCTCTCTTTCAATCTATCTTCTCTACTTACCCAACCCTTTACCTTGTAAGTTGAGGGTGGTCTGCTTGGGCAGCAGACTCCATAGGCAGAAGGATAGTAATACCTACAGAATATAGTCTAGGAATAGACAGACGGACAAGCGAAACCTAGCAAAGTGACAAGCTAACATAGCCCAAAACACTTACATGAAATGTGCCAGGAAGGATGACACAAAAGTACAGACCAGAAGAGAAGCAGGGCCCCAGCAAGTGTGAAGCAAAACTGCTGGTACAGCAAAGTCATAAAGACAGGAATTGCTTTTAAAAGTGGCGCAGACAGGGAGGAAGTAATGTCTTCCCTGAGCATGCTCAGACACGACCTGCAGACTCCAGCACCATCTTGGAAACTGGAAAAGGAGATCTCCACTGTTGTTACTTCCTGCTGGGCAGACTCAGAAGCTCTAAAGCATGGCCACCATCTTGGAAAAGGGCAGAGGAACCCATGAGGACTACAGGGATCAAGAGAACAACAGCAGAAACATAAAAAAGGAAGAAAGTAAAGGAGAACTGCTGCAAATTACCAGGATTGTTTAAAGCACTTTGCAATGCTGGCCAGCATACCCCTGAGAACACCAGACTGGGGTTTACTCCTTAGAGCTCATTTAGAGGATGTACAGAATGGTGACTTCCACCCAGGAGAGACTGAACCTTGTTGGGGCGAATGCAGTAAGGGCTAGTATATGATCCATCTAGTCCCAATCCGCTTAGGAAAAAGGAGAATGCTGGGCTAGCTGAGAACTTATAGTTAACCAGTCCTATCAGGTTGCCACAATGCAGTATATGCTGCCATGATGCACCAGGAAAGCTAGCTACAAGTAGCTAGCCTGCTACAGAAAAGTTCTCACCCACTCATAAAATCTAATTAACTAGAAAGCTTTCTGCAGAGCTGGAGAAGGGCTATTCTAAGCCTATGCAACTCAACTTACACAAGACATTATACATAGTTACCAAAAGTCACGGATTGCCCAGGACATTCACGGAAGTCACACAGATGTCCTGCTCAGAGCTTGTCCCGGGCAGAATCCTAAAAAGTTGGATTTGTCACAGACAGCGGGAGTTTGGCACTGACACAGTTAATCAGAACCACTGGCATAGCTACAGGATTCCCGTGTGGCCCCAAACTCACACCCACCATATGGCTCCTTCCAGTCTCCAGTCCTGGTCCTGACTCAGCTGCCTGTGATTGGTGGGAACAGCTGTCTACTGTGCCTCATGATGCTACTGGACCGCCCCCTTCCAGCTTGTCTCTGGGATTTTGAAGGATAAAGTAGCGCAGAACAGAGCGAGACACCTGGGTTGCGGCAACACCATGTCCGCATCCCTGCCTCCCTTACTGCCCGCTGTCAGAAAAGCCACAGTCCGGTGAGTGCTCCTATAGAAGTCCATCTGCTGACTGTCCTGTGTCGAGTCTGACTCCTCAGTGTCACTGCACACTGCATGTACTCAGCAACTTCTGTGTGTATGTCCCCCCAACTGTCTCTGTCTCAGTGTCACCCTTCCCTCCCAGCAGCCTCTGCTCCGACCCCCAATACACATGTCCTGACTGACCGGAACAGCCCACCTCTGATCATTCACCAATTCTGCTCACCCTCCTCTTCTTCACCCCCCCTACTCTGCTCACCCCCCTCTCCCCCTACCCCCTGCCCACTCAAGGGAGACTTTTGGAGATCTGTACAGTTCTATGCTGGGGAAGGGGAGCTGGAAGGGAGTTGAGTCTGTACTAAGGTGGGGGGGGACAAGGAAGATGGTCTGTAGTAAGAGGGGGCCTGTATTGAGGATGGTCTATAATGAGGATATGGGGTGGCAATTTAACCCACACCCATTTTTTTTCTGTGACTAGGCCACACCCACAAATGAATGCCCAACCCCTATTTAAAAAATGCTCTGCCTCCCTAAAAAATGTTTTTGAAAGTTGGCAACTATGCATTCTAACTTATATTCAATCTGACCAACTTAGACAAACCAAATCCATAATATATATATTTTCACATAGACTATAAAAGTCTATTTATTTTATTTTTCCCAATCCATAACAAACAAAAAAATAACAAACTTAATTATTCTATTAGGATCCAACACATTCATACATCTCTTAGTATGTTAATAAGCAAATATTGGATATTTTCGATTAAGGAAGGCTTCTAACAGTACCTGAAAAAGGAGGCTCTGGCCCCTTCACCCCTGTCAGCCTTACAAACAGCACTGAGAAAGCTGGCTCCGGATGTGACTTCCCTGAAACAAGAGATATCCTCCTTTAAATGGGAAACCCCATTGAGGCAAGAACCTATTACACAGGAACCCCAAGGAGGACCGGCAGTGCTGGAAATTTGGCCCCAATGGACATATATCCAAGAACTATGGGTGGTCTGAATTTAAAAATTTATCCAGGCTGTCAAACTAGTGGCTTCTTTGGCAGGGGGACGACCCCCCAGACGGCAATTCAGAGTCCCAGCCAGCCAAAGGCCATGGGTGCACCGTGTCTATCAGATTTGGCAATGGTTAAAAGGTCCCATGCCTGATTGAAACCAGGTCAGAGGTCACTTTCATATATGACTTTCATGCACAGAGGTTTGGGGCATGAGAATAATTGGACCCCTATTGGCTGTTCCTCAGAAAGGCAAACAATTTACCTATCATATTTGAAGGCATCACCTAGGTAAGGATCCAAATTGAGGACTAGGTTGTGGAGCGAGTAGGAATAGTGGTGACCTGTGGTTAGACATGTGCAGAACGAAAAACATTTGTTTTGTTTTGATTCTCTAGTTAAATCATTTTGTTTAGCTAAATTTGATTATTTGTTTTCAAAATGTACTTTGTTTCGTTTATTCAAATTAAAATTTTCCAAATTGGTTAAATTAAATTCAATCCAACCAAATTCTGAACATTTGAATTGGTATTCGAATGTCAAATTTATTCCATTCAGAATTTGAATTTTGGAAGATGGCTATATTTTAACATTAATACACAGTCTTTGAAGACAATCAGCAATATTCAAATTTATTTCATATTTGAATTTCGGACAAAATCTATTCTATTTTTCTATTATTCTATTCTTTTCTATGCTATTCTATTTTAATTAAAATTTATTTTATTTGAAATTTTAATTTCAGAATACGGTTACTGTATTTTTCGCTCCATAAGACACACTTCCCCCCCTCCAAAAAAAATGGGGGAAAATGTCTGTGCATTTTATGGAGCAAATATGGAGCGGCTGGCCCAGTATTCCCACCGCCGCACTAGAATATCGGGCCGGCCGCTCTGCTCTACTGTGCAGAAGAACCCGCTCCTCCATCCTACCTGTTCCTCGGTCCAGCGGTGTCCTGCTTCTATCGGCCGTCTTCTCTCCCTCGCGGCAGGCATCTTCAGTGTGGGCACCCGGCTGTGACAGCTTGTGGCTTCACAGCCAAGTGCCCACTGTGCATGCGCGAGAAGCGCTGAGCTTTGTGAATGGCCCCGTACTCTTGTGGGACCTGTCACATGTCCCACAAGACTACGGGGAGGGAGGGGGGAGGACAACTCTGCGAAAGTGGGAGTGGGTACCTGTGAAATTCGGGTACCCGCACCCCCCCTCCTCAAAGGTCTGCACTCTCTGGTCATAATCTCCTGTACTATGTCCGCAGTCTCTGGTCATCATCTCCTGTACTATGTCCGCAGGTTCTGGTCATCATCTCCTGTACTATGTCCGCAGTCTCTGGATATCTCCTGTACTATATCCGCAGTCTCTGGTCATCTCTTGTAGTATGTCCACAGTCTCTGGTCATCTCCTGTAGTATGTCTTCAGTCTCTGGTCATCGCCTGTACTATGTCCGCAGTCTTTGGTCATCTCCTGTATTATGCCCATAGTCTCTGGTCATCTCCTGTACTATGTCTGCAGTTATGGTCAGGTGCGTCTTATGGAGCAAAAAATACAGTATATTCTATTTTATTCTATTCTATTGTTTTTGCTATTATATTCTTGTATTTTCTATTCTATTATGTTCTATTCCTTTATTTTCTGTTCTATTCTTTTTTTTCTATTCTATTCCATTTTATTCTATTCTATTCTTTTCAAAAAATCAGATTTTGAAAGACAGCCATATTCTAACACTAATACACACAGTCTTTGAAGGAAATCACCAATATTCAAATTTTGTTGGAATTCAAATTCAAATCTGAATTTTGGATTAAATCTATTCTATTTTTTCCTATTCTATTCCTTTATTTTCTATTCTATTTCTTTATTTTCTACAAGAGATAGTCTGGTCGCTTCCTCTCAGAGTCCACAAGAAGCTATAGGGGGCCACTGTCATGGTTGAACCCCGCAAGGCACTAGAGAAGTGACTGGTGTCCCATACCTTATCCAAAGTCCACTTGGTGCATGTTATCAATCTAGGAACCACACCAAATTTCATAGCCAAGACGCGCCACCTTGTCTGACCTCTATGTGGTACCTCATCACTGCATCTCTGAGGTCCAACCAGGGGTAGAAGCCATATGTGCCTCTCTACAGGAAGCCATGGCATCCTGAGATGAAGCTCAATACAAGTTACTACTGGAACAGCTTGACATTCCCTTCCAGGACGTTTCCCTGACACAACAGAGACTGCTCCACCAGCTACTGGAGAAGCACTTGCTAGTGTTAGCCTCCAGTCCAGAGGAGTACGGGTTCACTGAAGCGATTGTCCACCTAATTCACACAGCAGATACGTCCCCTATCCATCGGGAGTGGTACCGACACATTCCCCCAGCACTGTGCAAGGAGATCAAGGATTTACTCTGCAATATGCTGCAGAGTGGGGTGATCCAAGAAAGCTGCAGTCCTTATGCTGTCCCTGTAATCCTAGTACAAAAGAAGGATGTCAGTCTTCGGTATTGTGTGGGCTATCACAAACTCAATGCTTGTACCCACAGGAATGCCTACCAATTGCATCGGGTGGAGCATTCATTGATGGCCCTCAGACAACCAAAGTTCTTCTCCACTCTGGATTTAGCTATACTGTGCTAGTCTTAGTTATCTTCTCCAAGACATTTGAAGCCCATATTAAACATCTGGATCAAGTATTGATAAAAAATGCAAATAATCAATAGAGAAGATGGGACTTTCAGGGTGCATAGACATGAATACCACACATTAAAAGTTATATAATTTTTATTTCGTATTTTGGTAAAACACAAGGAAAAAATACAAAAACATAAGAACAATTTCAATTCTAAGAATACCAACTGAGATTCAAACTTGTTTAGGTAAATGTAGTATACTCCCTACATGTTTCGCCCACACGGGCTTCTTCAGGGGAGATTTTTTGAGGAAATTTCTACCGCCAAGGCAGTCCTGGATGTGAAAGCTCACAGAGCTAGAAGAAAATGACCTACAAATTCTTAATTGGCCTACACGTCCAAAACAGTTGTAGAGGATATAATAGGTATCACAATATCATCTGTTAAATATTGCAATTCAAGTAGCAAGGAAAATGTAGGGAAAAAGGATTTTAATTGAGGATCAATTTTCAATTCCACCACCAGATATCAGCAAAGGACAAAAGTCCAGACAATATTAGCTCCGTTCAGATCCAATACAGCCGCCAAGATACTCAGTGTGCACTGGTGATTAGCAGATTCTAGGCCAATTAAGATTTTTTTAGGTCATTTTCTTCTAGCTCGGTGAGCTTTCACATCCAGGACTGCCTTGGCGGTAGAAATTTCCTCAAAAAATCTCCCCTGAAGAAGCCTGTGTGGGCGAAACATGTAGGGAGTATACTACATTTACCTAAACAAGTTTGAATCTCAGTTGGTATTCTTAGAATTGAAATTGTTCTTGTGTTTATGTATTTTTTCCTTGTGTTTTACCAAAATACGAAATAAAAATGATATAACTTTTAATGTGTGGTATTCATGTCTATGCACCCTGAAAGTTCCATCTTCTCTATTGATTATTTGCAATTTTATGGGATGTGGTGCAATAATCATATCTGGTCACTTGCTCGCCACTTCACTGTTTAATTGATAAAAAAATACCAAAAGCTCCAGGGGAAGTAAGTTGGAGCCCAAATGGGCCATACCGGGTGGTTTCTGAGGGGCCTGACCCTGTGAAGAAGCGACTCTAGCGAAACATGCTGAGACCCTGTGTGCTAAGTGGTGACTGCTCCAAAAAGCCTGCTGATGACCGGAAGGCATTCGACTCAACAGATCTACCTCCAATGCATGAGGTCCCTGCTGAATGGTTCCTGCCTCCTCTGAGCCTCCAACCTCCACTGACTCAGAGACTGACAGCTCCAATGTAGGTAGTGCAGGAGACTGATATGTCTGAGGACGCAACCTTGGGCCCCAGTGAAGGGAAGATGGAGGACATGTGTGATCCCTTGCCACCTGCATGCCCCAAGTCACTACCTGAAAATGAACCTTCGCCAAGTGACTCGGCTGAAAGCCAAGAAAATCGTTGCCCTTTGTGGTCCATCTGCATGCAACTTCCTGCAAGTTGTTTGAACTTGTCTTAATTGTTCTGCCTTAATCTTGCTCTAGTTGCACTTTTATTGCGTTTTTTTTGCTCTTATTGTATTGCAATGCCAAGGACAGTATCCGTCAAGGGTGTGTGGGGGGGGGGGTGTAGGCAGGTGCAGTCCTCTTTCTCCATTGTAAGTAGCCCTCAACTGTAGTAGTGCCACAGCCTGGAGAGGAAGGCTGGAGAAACCTAGGTTTCTCTATAGTTTCCTTATGCCTAAAGGCAGTGTTCCGGTTGGTTACATAGCATTCTGGTAACCCTTGGTGGCTATCTTGGGTCAGAAGGGCCTTTATAAATCCCTGCACCTGTGTTTTGGCGTTCTTTTTGCGACGTGGTTAGAGTAGAGAAAGGTCACCTATATGACAGGAAAAATGATTTGTGGCAAGGAAAGGTTTCTGAAGAGTAGGGATATGCAATCCTTCATGGAAGCCTGCCCAGGGGGACCAGACTGGCCAGGCTTCATTCCACCCTCTAAGACAGGTGCTGTCGGTGCATCTTACCTGCTGACTCTCTGCACTGAACTGTGAGTTTTACCTGATGCATTGCTCTCCCACCCAGGTTGTTTGTAGTTGAGCATACTCTTCAACACAAGTTTTGAGTTATCTGCAACTACACTCTGTCATCACTGTCTCCACATAATGCTACACCTACCCAGAGACTCTACTACAATTGAAGCCATTGGGACATATTGGAAACTAGCATTTTTGGGGGGACATCAGGTTTTCTTTAATTTTCAACCTTTGAACTGAAGTCTTTACATCTAACCTGACCCTTATACTTAACCCTAGACTTAGTTAATCAAATTATGTGTGGCTTATTACTAATGTTCATATAAAAAAAGCAGTGACTATAACCATTTAATTTCCTTTTTTTATTTAGTGGCATGCATCGGAGTATAATATATCAAATCAACATATGCAGGCACAGATAGACAGACAAAGGCATCATGCCAGAAACAGGAAAACATCTTAACGCAAATAACACAAGCAGGATCTTTTTTTTTTTTTTAAGTAAGATAGCAATGTAAAACCCTCCAATATCAATTGCTTATATATTAAGAAGGTGATGTGGAAAGTAGCAAAACAACCAGGCAGTGAATTTTCTAAAGAGCAGAAGGTTTATTAATAATAGCTGCAGCTGGAAGTGAGTTTGGTCTCGCTCAGAAATATAGAGCTTGCAGGCTTCCTTTTTAAGAATCTTACACCACAGAATTACATGTAGTACAATATGATTGGTTGTCTAAACATATGTCAATGTAATTAACATAAATAAAAAAAATGAATGTCTGCACCTGCAGACACGATATCTGTGAACGGTGTGCCAGAAATTTCCCCCAGTAAACTTGTGACTGTTTTTAAAAAAAAAGGACCAATATGAAGCAGAGAGGTCACCTAGAGGTCAACATTTAAATATACATAATTTACTCTTACATTTATTGAAATAATAACAATTGCTTAACAATAACAACTATTACTAGTTAGTTATTAATACATATGATAATTATTATCAATAACATGAACTATATGGGTTAAAATGAACATCCTACTACAAAGGTAACTAGAAAGAACTATGCAGAAGATTTTTGTGGTATAGTGGTTGCAGGCATAATTTCTTATCGATCATATCCCTTGTTTTAATATGCACCAAACAAGCTTTTAACAATTTTTTGAACAGAAGGAGTGACACCCAAGGTCATCTGGAGAGAGTGGATTGTGCTGACATAGAAGGAAAGAGAGGAGAAAGAATAAGGATAAGAAAAAAAAAAAACGAGGGAGGGTGAAGGGGGAGTGAAAAGAGGAGAGGGATTTAGGGGACACAGCTGGGGCAACAGATCTCTAAATCAGTTTCACAATCAGGGGTAGCCCTAGTTGTGTTTTTTTTCTTTTGTTCCTCTCCTTTTGTTAAGTAAATGATAGGTAGCCCTTGGTATAGTAAAATAGGCCCCCTGTCTTGTCCCTGAGGGCAGCTGTCAAATGTTCCATGTGTTGGATATCATTCATCCTGTCAAACCATTGAGAGATGGTTTGCTGGGGATCGGTATTTACACATACTGGGGATGCAAACCATGGCTGCATTCAGTAGGTGTTTGAATAACAATCTCCAGTATCTTTTATGGGACATAGGGGTCAAGTTAAAGTGTAGCTCCACTCAAAAGAGTTCCGCTTTAAAGGACTGTTTCCCTGCTCCACGTTAAAGATCAGCACCTTTTGGGGAGCGGGGGGGAAGCAGGTATCCAATACTCAAAAAACCCTCCCTGGACCCCACCGACCTGAACAACCTTAGACCCATCTCCCTGCTGCCATTTACATCCAAACTCCTTCAGCGCTTAGTCTATAATCGCCTAAGCTCCCACCTCAACGACAACAACCTCCTTGATCCCCTACAGTCTGGCTTCCGTCCCCTACACTCCACCGAAACCGCCCTACTCAAACTCACCAACAACCTGCTAACCGCCAAAGCTAATGGCCACTACTCAGTCCTCCTACTCCTCGACCTCTCCGTGGCCTTCTACACATTTGACCACCCCCTCCTCCTTAAAAAACTATACTCCCTTGGCATCAGAGACTCCGCTCTCTCCTGGCTCTCCTCCTATCTATCCCAGCGCTCCTTCAGTGTTACCTATAACACTGCCACCTCCCCCTCTCTCCCTCTCTCTGTTGGGGTCCCCCAAGGCTCTGTCCTCGGACCCCTTCTCTTCTCCATCTACACCTCCTCCCTCCTCTGTCATTCCCTCCACTGGCTTCCGATTGCCCAACGCATAAAATTCAAACTACTAACATTGACGTACAAAGCTATTCATAACACTGCCCCAAACTACCTCACCGACCTGATATCCAAATACCACCCAACACGTACTCTTCGCTCCTCACAAGACCTCCTACTCTCCAGTTCCCTGGTCTCCTCCTCCCATGCCCGACTCCAGGACTTCTCCAGGTCTTTCCCCATCCTCTGGAACTCACTACCCCAATCCATCAGACTGTCTCCTACCCTCCTCACCTTTAGGCGCACCCTGAAAACCCATCTCTTCAGGGAAGCCTACCCCGCCCTCACCTAACAGCCGATCTCCTCTACTCCTCCTACCACTTCATCCCTCACAGCCATTTCCTCCTGTACCACTATCCCCTCCCTCCTAGATTGTAAGCTCCAAGGAGCAGGGCCCTCGAACCCCTCGTGTTACTGTATTGTCTCATGTACTGTCTCCCAATATAATGTACAGTGCTGTGCAAACTTTTTGGCGCTATATACTGTATAATAATAATATATTTAAAATTTTGTAAAACGGAAACATCTGAACAATTTTTCCTATAAGCGAACATGTACAGTATTTGGTTCATACTTTTTCAATTTTAATTTATGAACTAATAAAGGACATACTGTATATTTATGGAGATATATATATACAGTATGTGTGTGTATATATATATATATATATATATATTTACACACACACATACACACTCACTGGCCACTTTATTAGGTACACATTGCTAGTGTTGGGTTGGACCCCCTTTTGCCCTCAAAACTGCCTTAATTCTTCATAACATAGATTCAACAACATGTTGGAAACATTCCTACGAGATTTTGGTCCACATTGACATGATAGCATGCCATTCTATCATCTTGAACCAGTCTGCCCATTCTCCTCTGACATCAATAAGGCATTTTTGTCCACACAACTGCCACTCACTGGACATTTTCTCCTTTTTGGACAATTCTCTATAAACCTTAGAGATGGTTGGGAGTGAAAATCCCAGTAGATCAGCAGTTTTTGAAATACTCAGACTAGCCCATCTGGCACCAACAACCATGCCACATTCAAAGTCACTTAAAGTGTTACTAAAACCAAGACCCTTCATTCACTGTATCTGGTCTCCTACAGTACACAGAACATGGAAATGCAATTATTTTAGTAAATATAAACTGCTAAATACCTTTTCTCATCAGCAATTACAACAGTCTTGTGGCTTCTATCAGTGTCCAGCAGAGCACTGGTTAAAGCTTGTATGAGTTTTTCATTCTCCTCTGACTGTCCTATGATTGTAGGAGTTTGTCATTATCCCTCTGTCTGGATATTGCTGATTGGCCCTGTGCTGATCACATGCACTCTCCCATGAAAATAAAAAACTCTCTAGCAATACACACCAAACTGAGCATGTGCCACTTGCCCCAAAGGCTCTGTTCCATCAGACAAATGTCAGATTGTGGCAAGTGCTCGGCGGGCCACATTTTATTTTTTTATTGCAGTGAATCAGTGTCGTCATGACAATGCTGGGAGCCGTGATTGACGATGGATTACAATAATGGAACCATTTATTTTTTTTTAATGAAGGGCTTGCCAAAAGGACTTGTCCTTTTTTCACTGATTCACATCCCTCAGGGCAGTACCCAAGTCCCCACACCCCTTTTATGGCCAATAGCTTGCATATAAACCTTCAAAATGGGCACTTTTGTATTTACAAGGTCAAGTCCCATAGACTTGCATTGAGTTTGAAATTCACAGTCGAATTTTATTAGGTTCAAATGTTCGACAACAAATTGAACAGGGGGGTGTTCGGCCCATCACTAGTCTTCACCACGTCTAGATGCCTAAATGCATTGAGTTGCTGCCATGTGATTGGCTAATTAGCAATTTGTGTTATCAAGCAATTGAACAGGTGTACATAATAAAGTGGCTGGTGAGTGTATATATAAAATAATTATTTCTACATATTTTTCAGACATAAGGGGCCTTTGGCGGCTCCCTGAGAGTATCCCCCTTTTTCCCTCTAGGAGCCCCGGGGAGTTTGTTTGTGCATTTTTACATTGTATTAATGATTATTCCATTTTTTAATATGGCTGTCAGTTACCTTTTAAGTAAACTTTTTTTGCTTGTCCTCTTTATACCACCAGACAAAAACTATACTTTTAACCCTTTTCCAATATCGCGATATTGACTTCATCTGACGAATTCCCCATTCTGGAGTTTACCTTGAGTGTTAATTGGTTGCTGTATATATATGACACACAGCTTTTCATGGCTTCCATGTCCCTGTCATCTGTGTTGAAATGTTCTGAGTGGCGCCAGAAGCCATGAGGTCAATACGTATGCGCACGCATAGCCAAAAATTCTGTAGTATGTAGACACTGTCTTGTATTTTTTTTTGGCTCAAAAAAACACACTAGGTCTTATTTTCGGGGTAGGTCTTATTTTTTAAATGTCCAGGTGTGGACAGGGGGTGCAGAGGTGAGCTGCAGGCAGTTGTGGATGAGGGTTACTATGGAGAGGGCAGTTGTGAGCTGCAGTCAGGTGTTGCAGGGGTGACATGACGGGCGAGTTTCAGACAGGGTGCAGATATGAGCCACAGACAGGGTGCAGGGGTGAGTTGCAGACGGGGAATGCAGAGGTGAGCTGTGGCCAGGGGGTGCAGAGCTGAGCTGTGGCTGGGGGGTGCAAAGGTGGGTTGCAACTCAGCTCACCTCTGCACCCCCCCCAACTGCAGCTCACCTATGCACCCTGTCTGCAACTCACCTGACTCAATTTACCTCTGCAACACCTGACTGCAGCTCACCTTTGCACATCCCCCCTCCCCCTCCACTGCCCTCATATGGTTAGCTAGCTTTGCAAAACACAGCTGTCAGCAGCAGGCCCCTCTCTATGGTAACTCCCGATTCAGGTCCTATCTTCCCACACAGTGCACCAAGTGCACTTACTCACCGCTCTGCCTCTTCCCCACTGGCCGGTGATCACCCCTGGGGCATCGGCTTCCATGCATTAGGCTGCAGGAGGAGATGCCCTACCCCTAAACCCACTGCATACTGCACCCGCAGATATCTGTTCCCTCCCTGTCCCACAGTGAGTACAGAGGTAGGGAGGTTCTGTGGGAGTGGATGGTGCTGTCACTTCAGCCGCGCTTCTGTGTTTATAAGAGACAGTAGATATGGGTGTGTGCAGGGCCAGTGCCGGAGGTGGCGGAATGGCGTTCTGCCATGTTCCAGCTGAAAAAAAGCCCTGATCACAACTAGGTCTTATTTTTGGGGTAGGTCCTATACTTTAGCAATTCTCAGAAATAGCACTAGGTCTTATTTTTGGGTTGTCTTATTTTACAGGAAACATGGTAGTTCATAATGTATCCTATACTATGTGTTAGCTGATATCTCAGGTTTTTCCTTTGTTGCACAGTGTGTTCAGATTTTTAGTTTTTCACTCGTGTAAGTTCAACAAATTGAACAGGGGGGTGTTCGGCCCATCACTAGTCTTCACCACGTCTAGATGCCTAAATGCATTGAGTTGCTGCCATGTGATTGGCTAATTAGCAATTTGTGTTATCAAGCAATTGAACAGGTGTACATAATAAAGTGGCTGGTGAGTGTATATATAAAATAATTATTTCTACATATTTTTCAGACATAAGGGGCCTTTGGCGGCTCCCTGAGAGTATCCCCCTTTTTCCCTCTAGGAGCCCCGGGGAGTTTGTTTGTGCATTTTTACATTGTATTAATGATTATTCCATTTTTTAATATGGCTGTCAGTTACCTTTTAAGTAAACTTTTTTTGCTTGTCCTCTTTATACCACCAGACAAAAACTATACTTTTAACCCTTTTCCAATATCGCGATATTGACTTCATCTGACGAATTCCCCATTCTGGAGTTTACCTTGAGTGTTAATTGGTTGCTGTATATATATGACACACAGCTTTTCATGGCTTCCATGTCCCTGTCATCTGTGTTGAAATGTTCTGAGTGGCGCCAGAAGCCATGAGGTCAATACGTATGCGCACGCATAGCCAAAAATTCTGTAGTATGTAGACACTGTCTTGTATTTTTTTTTGGCTCAAAAAAACACACTAGGTCTTATTTTCGGGGTAGGTCTTATTTTTTAAATGTCCAGGTGTGGACAGGGGGTGCAGAGGTGAGCTGCAGGCAGTTGTGGATGAGGGTTACTATGGAGAGGGCAGTTGTGAGCTGCAGTCAGGTGTTGCAGGGGTGACATGACGGGCGAGTTTCAGACAGGGTGCAGATATGAGCCACAGACAGGGTGCAGGGGTGAGTTGCAGACGGGGAATGCAGAGGTGAGCTGTGGCCAGGGGGTGCAGAGCTGAGCTGTGGCTGGGGGGTGCAAAGGTGGGTTGCAACTCAGCTCACCTCTGCACCCCCCCCAACTGCAGCTCACCTATGCACCCTGTCTGCAACTCACCTGACTCAATTTACCTCTGCAACACCTGACTGCAGCTCACCTTTGCACATCCCCCCTCCCCCTCCACTGCCCTCATATGGTTAGCTAGCTTTGCAAAACACAGCTGTCAGCAGCAGGCCCCTCTCTATGGTAACTCCCGATTCAGGTCCTATCTTCCCACACAGTGCACCAAGTGCACTTACTCACCGCTCTGCCTCTTCCCCACTGGCCGGTGATCACCCCTGGGGCATCGGCTTCCATGCATTAGGCTGCAGGAGGAGATGCCCTACCCCTAAACCCACTGCATACTGCACCCGCAGATATCTGTTCCCTCCCTGTCCCACAGTGAGTACAGAGGTAGGGAGGTTCTGTGGGAGTGGATGGTGCTGTCACTTCAGCCGCGCTTCTGTGTTTATAAGAGACAGTAGATATGGGTGTGTGCAGGGCCAGTGCCGGAGGTGGCGGAATGGCGTTCTGCCATGTTCCAGCTGAAAAAAAGCCCTGATCACAACTAGGTCTTATTTTTGGGGTAGGTCCTATACTTTAGCAATTCTCAGAAATAGCACTAGGTCTTATTTTTGGGTTGTCTTATTTTACAGGAAACATGGTAGTTCATAATGTATCCTATACTATGTGTTAGCTGATATCTCAGGTTTTTCCTTTGTTGCACAGTGTGTTCAGATTTTTAGTTTTTCACTCGTGTAAGTTAACCCTATCGCTCCCAGATGGAAAGCTCCAGAGGCTAATGTTCCAACCAGTAAGTCACCAGGGAGCTGCAGTGGCAGGGAGGCAGATGCCACTGGGGGGGTTAGCTGACCTGCTCCAGAGGTGTGGATGGTTCATTACTCAATGGAGACCTAACTATGACAGTGCGGTCTGGAGCTTTATTGCTGAGGACTTGAAAGCACATGTTGATGGCTCAACAGGAGATTACCAGAAAGACGACAGATTCTTGTGTCCCACTGGGGAGGGGTAATCCACAGGAATTTCCCAGGCTTTCACGGCTCCAGCATATGCTACAGAAAAGAGTAGCCTTTTGAGTATGAGTACCCCTATGCTCCCAACCATGTGATGGAAGAACTAGAAGCACTAAGAGAACAGTGGTGTGATGAATATGTGTGGGATTTTCTGCATGCCAAAGCCCTGTCAGAACCCACAGTACCCCTCATTCTGGGAGAGGTTGCAGGAAATGAGAGTTGCATGGAGTGAAGGGCGTTCCACATATTGTGATCACATGGTCTTAAGGGAGGCAAGCCACAGGGAACAAGAGTGGTCACTTTGACCCTGATTTACTATTGTGCCTGGGCGCATTTCCGTGGGCGAACGTCTAATTTTTATGAGCGACCGTCTACTTTTACCCCGCTAAAAGATTTACTATTGAGCAGCGTCAACAAGTAGACGCCCAATCGAATTTACTAACGAGACACACACCAGGAATCAGACTCACAAAGTAGACTTGGTAAGAGGTCTAACGTCTAACACCATGAAAAATCACTGCAGAGACATGTTCACTTTGAAATTTGCTTTGCCAAATATCAGGACTTCGCTTTAAACAATATCTGCCATTTAAAAAAAAAATTAAAATGTGTTGTTTTTTTTTTAAGCAAATCGACACAGTGAAAAACTAGACGCTCGTGCAGCTTATTTGGCTGATATAAATGCGCATGTGCAGAACACATTTTAGACGTCCTCTGTGGGCGCTTGCTTTTTAGCCACTGCTCAATAGTAAATCTCAGTGTGGATTCCTCTGACAGCCGACACTTGGTCACGTCTACTGTGTTTAACAAACAGCACTAGGCATATCTTTATGTATTCTAATTTGATTTCCTTAGTTCTAGTGATTCTATATTCGTTTCTTATTCTTTATAATTATTTCTGTAATGATTTTACTTATTTTGGTCTAGATAATATGTATTTTGACAGCTGAATGTAAAAATAAAGGTCCGCAATAAAAAAAACAAAAAAAACAGCGTGGGTCCCCCCTCTCATCCTTACCAAGCCCTTCAGGTCTGGTATGGATATTAAGGGGGAACTCCACGCCAAAATAAAAAAAAAACAGCGTGGAGTACCCCCCAATATCCATACCATATCATCATACAATATCCTTATCCAGAGAGCTCCGCTATTATATTTGACATTAAAAAGTATAGAGACTGCAACATTGTATCTATTTGTATCCATTTCGGATATAGATGGTTTTATTCGGATACATATAGATACAATGTTGCAACCTTTATACTTTTTACTGTCAAATATAATAGCGCAGCTCTCTGCAGGGACAGAAGTAATTACTTTGCTATTATATTTGCCGGCCGTAGACGGGGCGAAAATCAGACAATTTTTTTTTACCGTTGGTGGTAATGTCGGCCCATTGAACAACCGATTTTTTTTTTTTTTTTTTAAACGGCCAGTTTTCGCCCCATCTATGGCCTGCATTTTTCATTTTCTTCTTTTTCTTGCAGGTCATGGCTCATGTGCAGATTTTTTATCTGTAAACAGATCAGCCAATTTGCCGTACATTGCCGCTAAAATCGGCCGATCTACAAAATCGGCCGATTTTTATCCAAATTTACCGATTAAAAAAAGTGGCAAAATCCCAAAAAATGGCTGACCAATTAACCCACTAACGGCCCGGAAATCAGCTGATTTTTTTTTCGGCCTATTTTAGACCCATCTAAAGCAGGCCATAGATGGGTCTAAAATCAGCCGATTTTTCTGCCGATTTTTGGGCCGTTATTGGGTTAATTGGTCGGCCGTTTTTCGGGATTTTGGCACCTTTTTTTTATCAGTAAATTTGGAAAAAAATGTTTCCAACTTTACTGATAAACAAAATGTGCCAAAATCCCAAAAAACGGCCGACCAATTATCCCACTAACGGAAGAGGCCCTTGTCCCCATTAACGTGCCCCAAAGCACCCCCCCATGTTGAGGGCATGTGGCCTGGTATGGTTCAGGAGGGGGGCGCTCGCTCGTCCCCCCCCCCTTTCCTGACCTGTCGGGCTGCATGCTCGGATAAGGGTCTGGTATGGATTTTGGGGGGAACCCCAAGCTGTTTTTTATTTAATTTTGGCGTGGAGTTACCTCTTAATATCCATACCAGACCCGAAGGGCTTGGTGTGGATGGGAGGGGGGACCCCATGCCGTTTTTTTTTTCTACATTTTGGTGTGGAGTTACCCCTTAAGATACATACCAGACCCGAAGGGCTTGGTGTGGATGGGAGTGGGGACCCCATGCCGTTTTTTATTTATTATGGTGCTGGTTTTTAAATGTAATTTTCCCTTTTTTTTTCTCTTCACTATAGCTCAGAAATTCACCTGTCACTTCCCCCAGTTAAAAGAGAAAGTTTTCTTGGAATTTATATCCCTAAAGGAAACAATGTTTACTTTGAGTATATTAAAAGATACAAAGTTTTCTGTAACTTTGGGGAAAGTGACTTCTAAGCTTGTGAACTATAGTGAAGAAAAAGGCTGGCATTTGCATTTGAAAATCAGCGCCGACATACACTTTGTATTGCGAAAAAAAATGATTAACAATTGTGTAAACCGAGGCATTATTCTCAATGGATTTTCATTCGTAAACCGAAAATTACGTTGACTGAGGCGTTGGTACGCCTGTATTAGTATTGCAATCCTTTGTATTGGGATACATAGAACCAACATACATCTGAATTGGCAACATAGCACAACATTTGTGTCACATTTGAAATATCTGGCTAGTTACACTGACCTTGCCCAGGGACTTAGGGTTAATTCACACCACAGAAATACAGGCAGGATTAGTGTTCAACAGCTCCGAGGATTAGTGGTTAGCACTACTGCCTCACAACACTAGGGTTGTTGGTTTGAATCCCAACCACAGCAATGAATTTGCATGATCTCCGTGTGACTACCCTAACATACATGTGCTGGTGGCAGCATCTTTGCTTTCTGTTTAAATGATCCCTAGAATGTGAATTAGAATGAGACCTTGTCTGTTCAAACACCTTTAAAGTAGCACCTTATGTGAATGTCAAAGGATGGGATGAGATAAGGGCCTGGACTAATGATTGATTGGATAATGCTGGTTTGCACTCCACCTCCTTTTGGGAAAGTTTGTCAAACTATGAGAAGAGTGAGCGAGAGAAAGAAAAGGATTAAAAAAATAAAATAAAATAATGGCATGGAGTCCCCCCCCCAAATCCATAACAGACGCTTATCTGAGCATGCCGATACCGCATGCCTTCAAAGATTTATTTCCCTTGTTGAATTGCCTGCTTGGTTCACACTAGATGTGATTTAAAATTGTGCTTTTTGTTGGCAATTTCACTGTGTTTTCTGTAGATTTACCAATGAGTTATTGCGTTTTCAATTGTGTTTTGCATTGCGATTTCTATTCTAGTCTATATGTGAAATCGCTACAAAATGCTGAAAAAGTTAGACGAGAACTACTTTTGAAATTGTGCTGCAGCAAATCGCTTACGTTAAGACACTCACATCCACATTCATTAGATCGGATATCAGGTACAATTTCAATTCCCAAATCGCACCTGAAATCGTGCACCCTGGATGCGACTTGGCATGCGATTTGCATGGCATGCGACTTGCAAATCGTATGCCAAGTCGCACCCTATTGTCTGCTATTAGAGCAGTCACATGGGTGCGTTTCCGACACTGATTTCTAAAGTAGTAGATGTACTACTTTTGTGACGATTTGCATAGATATCTGTGTCAGATGTCTTGCAAATCGTAAGGAAATCACCATCTTCACTGTACGTCGCGCAATTTCTAAATCAGCTTTGATGTGACCGCGGTGTAAGACCTTTTTATGTTTGATTTCCCGAGTGTTTTTCCGATTTATGGAAAATTCTGCAGACTAGCAAAAGTGAATTGACATTTTCAGTATTGCATGCGAGATGTGGTCATGTGACTGCCTTAATGCGATAATCTGGAGTGAATTGTGCCCATAGGGCCAAGAAATATTGCCAGTAGGGTTCCCTTTCACATCCCTGTTCAATGTTCTGTTGTATGCTGCACAGGTACACTTCACTGTGGCTTTCTTTCTGACTCTGATTTGTGGGGCCTGTATACCAATGGTTAACGCAGGTGGGAAGAGAATGAATCAGGTGTAAACACTTTCTCTGACCAAATGAATGACAGTGGTGAGTGTGGCCTACCTTATATAAAGAGATGCAGTAGCGGCTGATTTTTTTCCTTGTACAGGCACATTATTTCTGCAAGTTCTTGTCTGTGGTGGTTTGGGGAGGAAGAGATATTGTGGTGAATTGCCCCAGGCCACACTCACGCTGTGTTTTGATGTGGGCTGCAAATGTTTTGCATGTTGTTCCTTCTAAGGTGTGTTTGTGTGTTATTGTACAATGATTGTGTTTATTATCTTTGCATTGTAATCCTAACACATGTTCATTGCTCTGCTCTTCCAAGTTTGCTTTATTTAGAATGAAATGCAGTTTTCAGACAAACATGGTGAAAAATGTATGTGTGGGGGATTTGGGGAGATGGGAGGTGTTTTTATTTTGGCACGTATGTATTTTTATATTGATATTTCGATCTGCAGCTTGTTTTGTGAATAAGCCCAAGTGATTCATATTAACCGTTTGTTCCCTGCTGTAACCTGTGAAAGCACAGTTCATTATAAGTATAATCTTTTAGATTGTAAACTCTTGCTGTCCAAATAAATGTGGAATGTGTATTTGATCAATAAACATTTGTACTATGTATTTTTTGGGGGGATTATTTCATGTTCTAGTTGAATGTTGCAAAGTGGCTAAATGGCTAGCACTTCCACCTGGCAGTACTAGGGTCGTTGGTTCAAATCCCAGCCACAGCATCTCCTGCCTGGAGTTTGTATGTTCTCCCTGTGCCTGTGTTTCCTCTGGGTACTCTGGTTTCCTCAAACACTCTAAAGACATGCTGGTAGGTTAATTGGATCCTGTCAAAATTGGCCCTAGTATATGTATGAATGTAAGTTAGGGCTCTTAGTACGCCCCTTGAGGGTTAGGGACTGATGTAAATTTACCACATCTATATGTAAAGCGCTGCGTAAATTGACAGCGCTATATAAGTACCTGAAATATTCTAGCACCCCTAACACTTATTTTTGCTAGCTATATAATATGCCCAAATCTTCCTTGTTAGACTGCACATGTGCAAGTATGTCCAAAATAACAAACCAAAAGCCCCCTATTGCACCACAAGATCATGTTATGTACCAATGAATAGGTCGTGTTCAATGTGCAGCTAGCTATTCTTTTTCTACAATCCTCTTAACAGTAATAAATTGGGCCCCCAATTTATGTTGACTTTGGGCCTTTACTGGCAAATATATATTCGCCAATGTCATAAACACAGTATAGCTGCAAGCATACATTCACCAATACCAAATCTAAAATAGCACTGCAAACATATATTTGCGAATGTCATATACACAATGGAGCCGCATGTAAAATTGCTATGGTACACAAATAAACGCCAAGATGGCTGTTGGAGGAGGCGCTAGAGCAGCTGTCATACCGGAAATACTTCATGATGTTGGCGGAAGGATGTTTGCACACACCCGGAAGTGGAAGTGGGGAGTGTGAGTGGATGGGAGTGTAGTTAGGAGAGTTTAGTGGTAATTTGCAAGTCTATTTTTTAGTTTTGTGAATTGTTCTTTTGTGGAATTCCAAACCACATCTGGACATGGCGAGATCGCTGTTCTCCACCGAGGAGCTGATCCTCATTTGCTGGGGAAACATTACTAATAATTGTTGTATTTTCAGTTGAAAACATGTCCAATTCCTAGATCCATTGAGGTACATAGCTGTCAGGGATGCGGGTGTGACCAGAAGTGTATGGACTGACACAGGGAAAAGTAGGCTTCAGATATAGTAAATAATATAATTTATTGAGACTAACAATACAAATATAAACACAGTGCACCAAACCCCAAGCTAACACAAATACATACAACAAGGTGAAACAAACCCAAACCTAAACTGATATAGATACACAGGTACATACACATATAGAGCACAACGTAGTCAGGTAGGCCGGGTTGATAACTATCGGGCAGGTAGGTACAGGAGGAGCAGGCGGAGAGAATGGTCAGGGTCACAAGCCAGGGATCAAACAGGAGAAGTCAGCAGAGGTCAGGATCAGGCAGGGTCGGCAACAAGTCAGGCAGAAACAGGAACAGGAATGCAGGTTACAAGATACAGGGGCCCATGGAAAAACACACACCAAGGGCCTGACTGTGAGTCTGGCCATTCCTTAAATACAACCCCTGCAATCAGCTTCAGGTGTGTTGGCTGACTGCAGGGGTGAGTCTCTGATTGCTGGTACTGCAGCCCACAAGGCAGGTGAGTCCCACCGTTATTGGCAAGTCCATTCCTGACAATAGAAGAGGTTTAAGGTTCTTCCTAACTATACAGGTGGCACAGACACAAGCATACACCCAGGGCCACTGTTAGATATCATGGGGCCCCGTACAGCATACCTGACAGCCCCCCACTACCAGAGAAAATATCAAAATTATATTTATGGTAAAAATACACTAAAAACATTATTAATGGACATAATCCCAACCATATTCCTGTGAAATATAAATGATAAAACTGTACTGAGTTCATAAATAAAGCTGTGTGTGTAATTGATGTGTAATTGAGGTCTTGGGGCTCATGGGTGCTGTGGCCTGTAGAGTTGGAATCATTGGTTTGTTTTTGTGGCTATCGCCGTTTGCAGGCAACCTATGTTACACTATGGAATTGCTGCAGGTCATAATTTGACAAGCATATGGGTGCAGGTGTACAGCCCTGAACACAGACAGTGAGCATTCAGGGCCACTTCCCCACGCCTTCACACCTGTCAGATTAAAACCTGTGTTCATACAGCTGCTGTGTCCCCATAGTGTAACAGGTGGCTCTAGCCACATAAACAACCCACTCATTCATGCTGTACAGGCCAGAGGACCTGTGTGAATGGGGCATTTTTTACTTTTTTTTTCCTCAGCTCGTTAATTTCAATGGCCTGCCTAATGTGTGGGAACATGCAAAAATACTGCAGGCATATTATTTTAAAAGTGTGTTGCACCTAACCGCGCACATCTGCAAAGGGCATTGCATTTTTTTGCTGTGCTGGAAAATGTGTGTTCTTGCATGCGTTTCTGCACCACCAATGGTGTGAACAAGTCCTAAGGGCCAGTTCACACTATAGAAACAGTCTAGATGTGTTCCTGATGCGTTTTTGCATGCCCTTTTGGCATGCATGTTTAGTGTGTTCCAGTACATTTTGGATGCGTTTTGGACACGTTGCATTGCATTTTTGTATCCCTTCCAATTCGTTTTTTCTACTTTCTTTTTATTCAATTTAATTAGGGACATGTGCGTTTTAGTACATTCAAGGACGTTTCAATGTGTTCCAGTACAGTTCTGTGCAGAAACAATGCAGCGTGGTCAACTTTGTTTACAGCACCTGCAATGCACTGAAAATGCAAGCGCTGATGTGAACTATGACATTGACAACCATATAACCTTCTTTCTGTGCGTTTGTGATGCCGAAAAAGCAACTGAAACACATGTAGTGTGAACTGGCCCTAAAGATTATTAGAGGTAAGGGAACGGGACTGACCAGGGATTGTGAATTCAATCAGACTAGTGGTGATATACAATCAGCAATCGTATAATAATGTGAGATCTGAGCTGTAGCTGATAGAAAATGAGACACATTCACTTGATCAGTAAATAGTTAAAAAGAGTGTGGCGGTGATCCATAGATTTGCATATGGGACAGGTGATGATGGGGTGGGGGGGGGGGGTCAAGTTGTATAAGGAGACAGATTTAAAAGAAGAGAAAAAAGTTACAATGAAATATACACAGCATGAAACTTGCACATTTCCTAATTGGCAGAAGAACAGGACGCAGGTAACATTCATCCACTTTCTAGTCATTAGGCAAAATCATAATTGATTGATCAATATTCCTGGCACTGACACAAGCCAGAAAATTGATCTCCATTTTTTTAACGTTCATAAATGTCAAGGAGCTTTTAATCTAAGGGCAGAAACTCAGCCATGTAACTAGGTCCAATAAACCTAACAGCATGTCTTTTGAGTGCTGGCAGAAACACATCCATACAGGGAGAGCATGCAAACTAGGATACACCCATAACTGGGATTAGAACCCATGACCCAAGTGCTGTAAGTTCTGAGCTCTAACCACTAAACCACTGTGGGAGACACAGTTTGAGCTACAATGTAGAATAGTTACATTGTTTAAAAATGATAAAGCGAGCGCTGGTCAAATTATATAGACTACTAAAATGGTATTACACAAGATAAATATAACCACGAACAGTAGTGAATGAACTCGTGAAAGGTCATCCACCCTTGTGACAGTGTACTACACTATTAAGCACCTTTCTGGCTCCTGTGGCTGAGCTAATTCCTCCCCAGGACCATTTGGGCACCCACCCTGATGGATGGATGGAGCTGGATGACTAACCCATAGCTGCCAGCATACCGCTGCACCCCCAGATGTGTGATGTGTATAACCCATGCGCATTAATACTTTTGTTCTGGTGAGTGTAGACCAGTCCCAAGGGTGGTTTATCTTTCACGAGTTCATGCACTACTGTCCGTCACGGAGAAACCACACGTGCCATTCATAGGCACTCTCTGAGTTGGTACTCCCACATGAAGGACATTCCATTATTCAGGAATGATTATATAAACTTATTTTAGCACCATTTTACATCATTATTGCAATTATTTACACTTTTTGGTTTTTACATGCGTTCATTATTGATCACATGCATTTATAGCGCTGCACTTGACTTTAACATAGAATCGTTACGTGAATAAAGAGAATGAAGATATATCATTATATTGGGAAATTAGAACTAGACATTCCAAATTATTTGAGATATAAGTGTGAAAATGTTTAACATTTGAAAATAGAATGTATGACATTCATTAGTAAATGCATTAGTTGTCTGATCATTTTGGAGAAACAGCAAAAAAAACAAAACAATTCTAATATAGGTGTACTATTTATGTTACATTCTAAGTATTCTCTTATGCTAACACAAAAACGCCAATGCTACAAAGGATGCGCTTGTGCGCCATCTAGCGAACATATCCGGTATTGCACCTAAAAATGTGCCAGACGCGATTCCACATTTACTAATAGCAAAGTAGACGTTCATCAATGAGATTGCTAGACGCCGCTTAGAAGACTGACAGGTCTTGATTGATTTAACTGAGTCTGCCTGAATGTTCAGAGTCTGCTGGTAGGCTCAAGTCTTAGTAAATCAGGGCCCTTGTGTCTGGAGTATGGATGAAAGAAGATTCAAATCCCAAATCCAGAGTTTTATAGCTGATCTGTTTCTGCTGGCAAAGAATCTTCTTCATTTAGGTTTACTTTGTTTAACTGAACTTCAACAAACCAGGGCAACCATCTTACATTAATCACCCTCATTTTTGTGCCCGAAACAATCTGGAGGAGGAATCTTCAACAAGATGTCTAGTTGCCAGGCTGAAGCCAAAGCTACCATGTTTCTAGGTTGTGTGTTGAACTGAACTGTTACTGAACAACCAAAAAGGGGCAATCCACCTTATTCCAAAACTCGTTCCCTATGATCTTTGCAATTTAATGGCAGGGTATTTCAGCTTTTGCTCAGGAACTTTGCTGAAGTTCGGGTGGGTCATTGCTGTGGCAAAAGGGGTAATGACTACCATAAGAAATAGTGCGCCCAAGGGGAGGAAACCCCTGTGAACTTTACTCAAATGTTGTCCTGCTAGCTAGACTGTGTTTACCCAACGGGATAACCCTTATCACCACATGAAGACGTTGCCCAAAGAAGTGTGACCATTGAGAATCTTTACCTTACAAGTGCCTCAGAAATAAACTGTTGCCCAACATAGGGGGCAACCCCTGTCACTTTGGAAAAGAGAAAGTCTTCTGCTATCTTACTGCTCAAGTTGTTGACTAGCAGAGCCAGAACCCACATTCACCAGACTTTACACACAGAACTCTACATACTGCTTCATGGCATTGATAATTTCTGGCTAGGGAGTTGTAAAGGATACCGTAGGTTCACCTTTGGGAACATGTTTACATGTTCCACCTGTTTTTAAGGTGGAACATGTAACATGTCCTGCTCCTGCAGTTGCTCCCCGATTCCCCACCCCACCCTGTGACAGCAGCTGCTCACACGGCTGTGCCATTCATTCACAGAGTTCTGTGAATGAATGAACTACAAGTACTGACAGCCTTTGCAGCTGTCGGCTTGTAGTTCTCAATCAACTACCAGGGCACTGTTGAGCTCTCTAGGTAGTTCATTGATTCTTCCTGTCATTGTGTAACTGCCTGCCCGTATGAGGTACGAGCAGATGGTGTACGCTGACAGTCTGCAGTGCACTGCTGATCATAGGTGCAGAGCTTTCCAGGCTCCTACAAAAAAAAAGTAAATTTTACCTGTAAAAAAATAATCGCATTCATTATTTTATTGTTTTTTAAAGGTGAAATTTAATGCATTAGCCTAATTTGTATATATGTAAATAATTAGTTACATGTAGTTAGATAGGATAGGGTTACTTCTATATTGTTTTCCAGGGCTCTGGAGAATTCTTTGTGGCAAAATATTTGCCATTGCACTTCGTTACTATAGAAATTTAAGTGTGTTCTTTTGTGCTCATTAGGGTCCTTTTAGCATATGTAGGCCACTTGATGGCACGGTACTAGGGAAAGTAGAAAATAAGTATGTACTGTATAAGTGATTTATAGCCTTTAAGCTAGGACTGCATATCTCTGGTTTATTTAGTGTATAGGTTGTTAGCTTTTAGAATTTCTTGGAGAGCTATACCCACAGTGATAGTTCTTCAACCACTCATTTTTGTAAAATATACTGTATGTAGTAGTTTGGTAGGATGTAAATATTACATTTGTTCTCTCCTAGGTGAAGATGGTAATACTTCAGTTGAAGTACTAACCTTTGACCCTTAAAATGTAAATATTTGTTTGCTTAGATAGTAATTGGGATTTAGTTAGGAAAAGCTGTAAATATTGGTGTAAAGGTATTAGATATGTGAATACTGTATATATATTTTGCTTAATATTAAGTCACTCCACCTTTCCTTATTGTTGGCGGACTGTGTATATATTTTTGTACTAAGTCAACAATGTGCTGCTAATATATGGATATGGATGCCCCGTTTACTTTTTTTGCAAGGTATTTTTATTAGGTGCTCTGTGAGCTCCAGCCAGTGAGATTTAACTTAGCTCACTGACAGTATTGCAGGTGGTGATAATTTGTCAGTGTGTGTATGCTGTTTTTGGTTGCAGTCTGTGTTCGGATCTGGTATCATTTGCCAATGCACTGGTCTATTTCAAAGGACCAGTGATGATACCTTGCACATCGTCCATACTCTATATAGTGCATCAAAAACTATATGTGCCAAAACGGAACAATAAAGTGCATCGTATGAGAGTGCAGTAAATCTTCAATAAATCACATGATAAAATAGAACAGTAAATGCATCAAAAACTGAAAGGATAATGCGGAACAGCAAAGTGCATCATATAAGAGTGCAAAAAATGTCAAGTGAATCAACTTCAATAGATATAAATATAAAGTGCCTCATAAATGCATAGGTAATGGGATGATGTCCGAAGGAATGCGTAATATCATATGCAATAAAGATGAAAATATTACAGAATTATACGTATGACAAAACTAATTATGTCCATGATTGGATGTGATCCACGTAAATGTTCGTGAAACAATAAGGTGCAGCAAAATAGAGAGCTGGTTGTAAGTGTGATAATAATCACTCAGGGGAATCCGCCACCTCTAATGAATGTACACTCACCAGAATGAAACTGATAACATGCATTTCAAACATAACACATCTTGAGGTAGGGGGCAGGCAAGAGGTTAGGATGGACTGTCATCTAGGGCTTTGGATTAAAAGGAAGCCTTTGTCCTGAAGAAAACAGCTCACCACAGGAGCCAGAAAGTTGTATATAGTGTATTAATTCATTGCATGTATTGAATATAAAAGAATCCACTTGGAGACAATAATAGAATGTAAAAGAGAAATACCAAGATGGCCACCACCCCGTCCTTTCGGTAGCGGCGGTGTGACGTCAGCAAGAGGATCCACCCGAAGCATTTTGTGCGCATGCACGTCTTCAGGCATACCCCTTGATTGTTTTTGCACTCTTATATGATGCACTTTGCTGTTCCGCATTATTCATTCAGTTTTTGATGCATTTACTGTTCTATTTTATCATGTGAGTTATTGAAGATTTACTGCACTCTCATACGATGCACTTTATTGTTCCGTTTTGGCACATATAGTTTTTGATGCACTATATTTAATTTATTTATTTCAGGTACTTATATAGTGCCGTCAATTTACGCAATGCTTTACATATATATTGTACATTCACATCAGTCCCTAACCCTCAAGGGGCGTACAATCTAAGGTACCTAACTCACATTCATATACAAGGGTCAATTTAGACAGGAACCAATTAACCTACCAGCATGTCTTTGGAGTGTGGGAGGAAACTGGAGTACCCGGAGGAAACCCACGCAGGCACAGGGAAAACATGCAAACTCCAGGCAGGAGGTGCCGTGGCTGGGATTCGAAGTAACGACCCTAGTACTGCCAGGCAGAAGTTCTAACTATTTAGCCACTGTGCTGCCCATATATATATATATATATATAGTTCTATTTCATTTTTATTGTTTCTTGTTAGTGATATACCGTCTATGTGATGCACTTTACTGTTCCACTTTATTTGTTAATAATTTCAGTGCTGCACTTGCTTAGATATTCATTTGTGGGGATTGTTACCTGTCTTTTGTGCTAAGCTGCTTTCCAACTGCTTTCTTAAAAAAAGAAGTTTGTGCCTTTGCCTGCTTCAAGTAAGCTAAGTCTATTACTGTCCTGTAAAAGCACAAACGTCTGTGCTTAAAGTGCTGCAGAATAAAGTTTAAGTGTGCTCATTGTGTACTGTACATACCATAGTTCTTTTTGAAGCATCCCACTCATCCTAAGTCCCTATCCAAATTACCCCTGAATGATAAAAACACCAAAAATAATACGCCTGGACTGTTTACTGAGCCAAAGAGTGATTGTGTTCAAGTGCCTGGCTACAGAGCAAAAATATGGGAAAATACCTCAATGAGCCTTTGATTTAGGATTACTCACCCACTCCTATTGCTACTTCAAGGACCTAACTGCTGGCTCCCCAGGGGGGTTACTGCTACAGTATTTATACACCCTATTATTGTGAAGACACACACATAAAGCATTACATTTAGGCTACGTTCACACTAGCGTTGTGTACAGGCGGCAGAGAGGCGTTTGGGAAGCGTTTTTACCGCTTCCCAAACGCCTCTGACAATTCTACACATTGCAGCACATGGTGCTGTTCTAACGGGAGCGGTAGCGTTGCGGCACGGCAAAACGGATGCCTCTGGTCAAGTCAGGAGGCGTTGAAGCCTCCTATTCTAGTCTATGGTGCCGCTCCGCAAACACCGGCGTGGTTGCGACACAGTTGCGGGGCATTTGTGGAGCGTTAACACCATTGAAACATCATTATAGGCATTTGTGGGGCATTTTTAACGCTCGGCAAATGCCTGGCAACCCTCCGCTAAACCACGCATGCGGCGTTTGCGGAGCGTTTGCCGAGTGTTAAACGCTACGCAAACGCCGGACCAACACTTGCCAAACGCTATAGGGGTATTTGGCAAGCGTTGGTAAAACAGTCAAGTGTGAATGAGCCCTTAAGAAAGGTACTGCTTCTTAATAATGATTTAACAATAATTTAAGTACTCAGTTAAGTATATGGCTAAATAGTTGAAGTAGTAAAGATTTTAAATGTAGGTGGTTAATTTATATTTTATGTACTAAAATGCATAATCTTACATTTACCTATGTTTGTCTATTATTCTCATAGTTTTATATTTTTTATATTTAGTTGGATTTTTTGGGAGATTTTGTGTTTGTGTACTCTGATGATTTTCGTGTATTGTTATCCAAAATATTGTTTTGTTTTAAAAATACAGTATTTAGAAATATTATTAGATGTACAAAGCAAGTAGCAACATATTTTAATTCCATAAGTCCTGCAATTGCTGAAATTTATAGTTTTAGGACTCATGCACACTAGTGGTTTGAGGGAGGTAAAACCATGTGGTTAAGCCATGCTCTTACCATCCCCATCTACCCTTTTAACTATGAAGGGAGCAGCCTGGGGTGTACACATACCATGGCCACAATGCTTTGCTTTGTGTCTGTGGCAGGAATCATACCCATTGTTTCAAGTGAATGAAGACGCTCTACAAATACCTCTCAACCACAGTCGTGGTGCACTAGTATAGAGTTCAATGGGGTTTAAGCAGGATGTTGGGAGAATATACTGTATAACTCTTCCTCACTGCCTGTCAAATGCTTTCTAAAAAGTGATCTGAGCTTGGAATCGCTCTTCAGAGAGCAAAGCTAGTGTGAACAAGCCCTAAAGGGCTTAGAAATCCATAGATACAATGTTATCCCCAAGCATTACTCATGTGCCAATGCAGAGTAACATTATGGTGTGCTGTGTCACAAAAAAAATAAAGTGTGTCTTATTTGGTATGTGTTTGTCCATTTAGCACCAAATTAATAGCCTGCCTTATGGGCTAGTTCACATTAGATGCAGTCCAGTGCACTTTTTTCTGCAACAAAAATGCATTCAGTGTTTTCCATGTACTCCAATGGACCTGGTTCACACCAGTGCAGTCAGTTTACCAAATCAATAGCCTGCCTTAGGGCTAGTTCACATTAGATGCAGTCCAGTGCACTTTTTCTGCAACAAAATGCATGCACAGTGTTTTCCATGTATTCCAATGGTCCTAGTTCACATCATTGCAGTCAGTTTCTGATACAGAAAAAAAAGTAGAACATGCTGTATAGAACTGTACTAGAACATAGCAAACTGCTTCAAAACTGCACTAGAACGGAGTGTGGTATGAACTGTAAGCTAAAACGTATCCTGAGTGCATCCGGAGTACGTTTTTAAGGTCCTAACACAACACATATTAATACACCACAACAGTGTGAATTCAGGCTGTTAAAATGTTACTAAACCGAGACCCTGCATTTACTATATCTGGTCTCCCACAGTACACAGAACATAGAAATGCAATTATTTTAGAAATTATAAGTTGATAAATACCTTTTCTCATCAGCAGTATATAGCAGTCTTGTGACTTCTATCAGTGTCCAGCTGAGCACTGGTTAAAGCTTATAGGAGGAGTTTTCATTCTCAGCAAACACAAATGCTCCTGCGCTTGGGGATGGACTCGATGCAGGCTACAGCCACATAAGGAATGTCCTGAAACATGCACACCTTGCTGCCCTCAAATAGACCGGGGAAATCCAAATATACTGAATGAGGAAAGAAAAAACAGAGGGCACACAGGCCTAGTGCATTACCATAAAAAATGTTTAATAAAAAATAAAGTATGTGTTGTACTCACAAACGACAATGTAGTCAAGGCACATCATAAAGAACAGCTGGGTCAACACCGCGCTGAGTAACAGTCCGCAATAGGGAGTATAGACATCCAAAAGGCTGACGCATTTCGAGGACTTGCCTCTTCCTCAGAGTGGCTCTGAGGAAGAGGCAAGTCCTCGAAACGCGTCAGCCTTTTGGATGTCTATACTTCCTATTGCGGACTGTTACTCAGCGCGGTGTTGACCCAGCTGTTCTTTATGATGAGCCTTGACTACATTGTCGTTTGTGAGTACAACACATACTTTATTTTTTATTAAACATTTTTTATGGTAATGCACTAGGCCTGTGCGCCCTCTGTTTTTTCTTTCCTCATTTAGTTTTCATTCTCCTCTGACTGTCCTATGAGGCTGCATAACCCCTGACCCTCTGTCTGGACATCGTTGATTGGTCCTGTGCTGATCACATGCACCCTCTCAAAGAAAAAAAAAACCCTATCTAGCAATACACACTAAACTGAGCATGTGCAGAGTGACCACTAGGGCTCTGTACTATCAGCAGATGGACTGGGAACAGTAGAAAAAGGGGAGGATTAGAGTAGACCGGATCAAAGAGCCTTTTAACACAATGTGGAGGATTAACCCCTTAGGTTCTACAGTGAGTATAACAAACATGCTTTATTGCATATACAGAATGATTTTACTGTTGTTGGTTTAGTAACACTTTAACATTTGGAAGCAGACTTCAACAGAAAAATTATCTACATGTTGGCGACTTTACAATGATGTATAATGAAAAGTTAAACTAATTTCACACTTGTGAAAAACCTGCAGTGAATTGCTATGGGAGGCCTAAGACTGCTGAATAAGAGTCAATCCAGCTAACATGAAGCACAGTGCTAAACTCCTCTGCACACTGACATTCTACAATCTAATCAAACACACACTAACAAACAATATGTTTAGTAGCCAAAAATGTGCACGCATACTTTTTAAAAAAAAAAAGTTTGCTGTGCAGTTTATAAATTAAAAGTTTGCTGTGAGTAGAACAGACAGCTCAATCAAACATAAAATGGGGCACATTCATAAAGCCAAACATTCAGTGCAGAACAATCTTCCTGCATGTGTTTTAAATTATAGTGATAAATTCATCTACATTGATTTTTTTGGCCTATTTATGCAAACCTAGTAAGAAAACAAAACAAACACCATACATGTATAAAGCCCATAGAAATTAAAATAACATTCTTGTAGACATATATATTTCTTACCTGCAATCAGAGATTGAATGAAAAAAACTGAAGTTAGAGTACAGAGAGTCATTGTGTTGCTTTTTAAACTTGCAAATACTTCTGGAGGAAAAAAAACAGGCAGGGAGGGAGAAATGGGGGAGGCTCCAAGCGTGGAAAGAGGCAGCACAACCCTGCACAGAGACACACTGAGAAGAACAAAAACACAGCTTGACCAACACTCCCTTTTACAAGGGAATATTAAAATGGATACTGTCATGCTGTAATGTAACCGCAGCAGTTTTCAGGGGCCCTCTGTAATGAAAGGGTTGTGAACCAGGACAGATTTCATCATTGCAGAGAATATTATCTTTAGAGTTTGTGCATGTAGTGTATACATACACCACCCTCAGCTCAATAGTATATTTTTAATACTATTGATACTACAAAATTACGACTACAAAATGTACATAAAAAATAATTACATGATATATTGCTAGAAATATTTAAAGTCTTTGATTTACTACATTGAATTCACACAGACTCCTGTCAGTTATACCAGCCACAAGTTTGTCGGTTCTACAGTTAGCTGGTCGCTTTGTTGTGGAGGTGATTAAGATATCTGTAAAGCCATCTAATAACTTACACATGCACTGTAAAATGCTGCCCCCATCCCATGTGGCCCTATCATGCACTCCTTTCCCTTCTGGGTGCCTGGGAGCAACATGCTTGGTGACAGGATGGAGAGTGATGGGAAACTAACAAGCATTAATTGGCTGATCTCCTCTGTGAAGAATGACACTGGAGGCAATCAGCTCAGTCATTAGGGTGGTTGCCATCTTTTTGTAGCGCTTGAATGCTGGATTTGGGGTGGGGGCACACTGGATGCCTTTCAACTGCCACTGTGCTCTTGCTGGATGTCTTATGTGTCCCTGTGCTTTTAAGAAGGAGCAGACTCTCTCCAGGAAAATCTGCCTTAAAGTGTTACTAAACCCATGACCCTGTATTCACTATATAAGGTCTCCTACAATTATTTTAGTAAATATAAACTGCTAAATACCTCTTCTCATCAGCAGTTAAAGCACACAAGAGTGACTTCTATCAGTGTCTAGCAGAGCAATGGTTAAAGCTTGTAGGAGGAGTTTTCATTCTCCCCTGATTGTTCTATGAGGCTGCATAACCCCTGACCATCTGTCTGGACAGTGCTGATTGGTCCTGTGCTGATCACATGCACCCTTCCAAGTAAAAAAAAAAATCTATAGCAATACACACTAAACTGAGCATGTTCAGCTTCCTCCCAAGGCTCTGTTCTATCAGCAGATGGATTGGGGACAGTAGAGAGAGAGGATCTGAGAAGTCAGGCTCAAACATCCTTTTTACACAATGTGGAGGATTAACCCCTTAGGTTCCACAATGAGTATAACAAGCATGCTTTACTGCATATACAGACTGATTTTTCTGTTGTGGGTTTAGTAACACTTTAATATATCTACTGCTTTTTATGCTCCAACATGGGATAATATATCTACTGCCTTTTATGCTCCAACTTGGGGATTCTCAAATATAGAGTTAGGGCTGCAGTATACTGATGAGTTATGGCGAGGCACTGCGGCCTCCAAATATATTTGCAAATGTGTGCAATGAAACAGCTTTTAATGTGAAGTGTTGGACATTTTTTTTTTCAGGCTAGCTGGTAAGTGTGCTGGGAAATTATTGTTGGTTTGTCCATGTGTACCTGAACAAGCTATTTTTGTCCATGTGCACACTGAACAAGCTATACAAAAAAAATGGCCACCACTCCACTTGCCTTTGCAGTAGCAAAGGCTAAGTGGAGTGCTTGCCATCTTTTTTGTATAGCTTGTTCAGTGCTGTCATTCATTGGCCTCTATGACCAGGCAAGAAGCTAACCAAGCACAATCTGTGCTCAATGAACATCAAAAGTCTGATACATGTCTGATGTCTCCTTAAAGAAAAACTGTCGCCTGAACTATGCTATTACATGGGGCATATCAGCCCCCCTCTGATAATAATAAAATTAAGCAAAAAAGAAAAGAAAAAAAATGAACATTGAATTAAAAAAAATTATAACAATAAATAATACAATTAAAGCGAATATGTGTGGCACAGCGGTGCAACAAAATGTACAATTGTGCCACACATTTTCAGTCTCACACAATTTATTTCTGTGCATGCTAGAATGACAGCAATATTTTTAGAGACATGAAGATCTTTTAAAGCATTCCTTACAAACAATTTTGGATACTGTAGCTTTCTGTTGTTTCAGAGCAGTGCACAAGTTTAACCGCCTCCCGCCCGCCCGCCCGCCATATAGTACAATGATGAGTACTAGGCGGTTCTCTCATTCGGGGAGGATGTCATATGACGTCCTCCCATTCTAACCATGCATGCGCAGCTCCGGGAGCATGCAGCACGGGGATCGATGGTGTGTTGTGTCCCTCGGACACAGCGGATCACCGATCAATGGAAAGAGCCGAAGATGTCGGCTTGGTCATGTGATCAGGTGTTTCCAATCACAGCTGATCACATGTAAACAGGGAAATGCCAGTTATCAGCATTTCTCTCCTCAGGAGCTGTCACGCTGACAGTTTGTGAGGAGAGGAGAGACGGTAATCGGCATTCCTCTGAGGGGCATGTACACAGATTATTATTATTATTATACAGGATTTATATAGCGCCAACAGTTTGCTCAGAGCTTTACAATATAACGGGAGACAATACAGTAACAATACAGTTCAATACAAGAGGGATTTGAGGGCCTTGCTCCTTGGAGCTTACAATCTAGAAGATCATCAGAGCACTGATGATCAGTGTGCTCTTATGATCTGTGTAGCCCCAGCAGTGCCACCTGTCAGTGTCCATCAGTGCCAGCTGTCAGTGCCCATCCATGCCACTTGCCAGTGCCCATCAGTGCCACATTTCAGTGCCTACCAGTACACATCAATGCCACATATCAGTGCCCATCTGAGCTGCCTTTCAGTGTCACCCATCAGTGCCAGTCAGTGCCACCTATCAATGCCAGTCAGTGCCACCTATCAGTGCTTCCAATCAGTGCCACCTATCAGTGCCAGTCAGTGCCGCCTATCAGTGCCAGTCAGTGCCGCATATCAGTGTGCATTAGTGCCGCCTATCAGTGCCCGTCAGTGCTGCCTATCAGTGCCGCCTAACAGTGCCAGTCAGTGCCACCTACCAGTGTCAGTCAGTGCTGCCTATCAGTGCCAGTCAGTGCCTCCTATCAGTGCCGCCTATCAGTGCCATATATGAGTGCTGCCTTTCAGTGCCCATCAGTGATGCCTGTCAATGCCCATCAGAGCCACCTACCAGTGCCTCCTCATCAGTGCCCATCAGTGCCACCTATCAGTGTCCATCAGTGCAGCCTATCAGTGCCCATCAGTGCAGCCTCATTAGCGCACATCAGTGAAGGAGAAAAATCACTTATTTACAAAATTTTATAACAAAAACTATGAAACATTTTCAACTTTCAACATTTTCAGTGGTTTTTGGTTTAAGAAAAAATAAAAAACCCAGAGGTGATTCAATGCCACCAAAATAAAGCTCTATCTGTCACAAAAAAATGATACAAATTTCATATGGGTACAGTGTTGCATGACCGCGCAATTGTCATTCAAAGTTTGACAGCGCTGAAAGCTGGAAATTGGCCTGGGCAGGAAGGGGGTATAAGTGCCCTGTAGTCTAGTGGTTAAAGCAGAGATCCAGTTGATTTGAAAAAAAAGTCAGCAGCTACAAGAACTGCTGACTTTTAAAATACAAACACTTGCCTGTCCCATGATCCAGCGGCGTCCTCACCATGGCTGGTTTCATCAGCCGTCTTCTTTCCCCGGTGCTGGCAGCTTCAGTGTGGGCACCCGGCTGTGACAGCTTGCGGCTTCACATCCGGGTGCCCACTGCGCAAGCGCGAGAAGTGCTGAGCTTTGTGAATGGTCCTGTAGTCTCCTGGGACCTGTCATGTGTCCCAGAAGACTATGGGAAGGAAGGGGGGAGGACAACTTCCACTTCCAATCGCCTTAGGCGATCGCAGTGGAAGTGGAAGCAGGTACCTGTCAAATTCGGGTAACCACTTCCCAAAGGTGTCAATCCTTAACAGGGAGTGGGAGACATTGCATTAAAGCAGAACTTCCCTTTTAGGTATTATATTTTGTTAGTGTGCAATAAATGTATTTGAGAGTATTTTCTACTGAAAATATAGGTTTGATGCACACTTGAGCTAATGTACTGTGACATAGCAAATTGTAACCTCCAAAATTTTTTTTTCTACCGAGTAAAAGAAAACAAAAAGGCTCTGGACGGGAAAGGGTTATCATTCTTCTGAAACTGTTATTTACCTGATTTCCTAGGTAGAGAGCAGCAGCTCCATGTGATCTGATTAAATACTTACTGTAATTTTCCTTTCCTTGTACCAATCCATGGAAGCTTACTAATGATAGAGCTCTTCCTCTAGATTCTCCCTCAGGACCAGTGAACAGCATAGAAAAAAAACAGCAAACACCCTGGGCATTCTCTGTATTAGGCTACATACTGAGGGTAGGTCTGTATGCTGCCACAGATTGGTACCAGGAAAGAAAAAGTACAGTAAGTATTTGATACAATTTTCTGTTTTCCTGGCACCATATGGAAGCATAGCAATGATAAATAACTAGTTGACATGGTGAGTAGATGCCAAATCAGAACATTTTATTGAAAGGAGACAAAAGCCCTAATCACAGTGTATTTATGGTTTGGTGATTATGATAAGGATCTGTGTAGCTCTAGTAACCAGGGGCGGACTGACCATTTGGAAAGTCGGGCACTGCCCGAGAGCCCCGGGTCAGTAGGGGGCCCCATGAGATGCCCCTTTTACCCTTTTCATAGGTTTTTTTTGAGTTTGGGCAAGGACACAGGGGCCATATGATCCCTTATTGCCCGGGGGCCCCATAAGTTGTCAGTCCGCCCCTGCTAGTAACTACATACAACCCAGAACTAGAAGGAATAAGAAAAATAATCAAAGATTTACACATCATAAGAGGATGGAACTCTGAAAGAAATATTCTAGCAACCTCCAATACTGGCTGTCAGACAACTATCAGAAATAAACTAATCAGTAGGAAACTTCCTTCTGATTATGATGGCACAAATAATGGAAGCAAACCCCGCAATAAAAAATGCTGCAAACTGTGCAACCAAATTAATCCATCAAAAAGTGTCACACACTCAAAAGGGATCTTCAATATCACCGAATCATGCAGCTGCACCTCCAGTAATGTTGTGTACCTTATCCAGTGCAGAACATGCAGCAAAGGATCTTACATTGGCGAAACAGGATGGAAGTTGCGAACAAAGATGAATTTGCACAGACATATCATCAAGGAACATAAAGAAGATGACTTCTGCATACCTGTGGGAAACCATTTCGCACAACCGGACCACGCTATGGAAGACCTCAATGTTTTAGTTCTTAAAGGAAATTTCAAAACTACCCAGGAAAGAAAAACTTTTGAACTAAGAATTATATTTCTGTTTGATACAGGAGATAATGGCCTTAATTTGAACATGGGATTCCTCACTCATTATCCAACAGATTTACAACCCCCTCTGTGAGTGTTGTCCCAAATTTGCCCATTGCTGTGTACATTAACCATTGCTGTGTACATTTGTTTGTGTGTGTTTTGTTTCTGTTTTTTTTTTCTCCCCCTCAGAGATTGTTTCTTTTAACATTCTGCTAAAACTTGATGAAGTAGTACGTTTTGGACTTGAAGAAGGGGACATCAGTGCCCTGCTGATCGGTACCCAGCAGTGCCACCCGCAAGTTCCGCCCACCTGTGCCCAGCAGTGCGCCCACTAGCCCTGCCCACCTGTGCCCAGCAGATCACCCACCTGTGCCCAGCAGTGCACCCACCTGTGCCCAGCAATGCACCCACCTGTGCCACTCTGCAGTGTCACACACCTGTGCCCAGAAGTGCCACCTACCTGTGCCCAGAAGTGCCACCTACCTGTGCCCAGAAGTGCCACCCACCTGTGCCCACCTGTGCCCACCCACCAGTGCTGCCCACCAGTGCCACCCACCAGTGCTGCCCACCAGTGCTGCCAGTCAGTGCCACCAGTTAGTGCCCAGCGGTTGTGCCAGTCAGTGCCGTCCGTCAGTGCCCAGCAGTGATGCCAGTCAGTGCCGTCTATCAGTACCCATCATCAGTGTCACCTATCAGTGCCGCCTATCAGTGCTGCATATTAGTGACGCCTATCCGTGACACCTCATTAGTGCTGTCTATCAGTGCCGCCTATCCGTGCCACCTCATTAGTACTGCCTATCAGTGCCCTTTAGTGCTGCCTATCAGTGCCCATCAGTGCCGCCTATCAGTGCCCATCAGTGCTGCCTCATCAACGCACATCAGTGAAGGAGAAAAATTACCTGTTTGAAACATTTTATAATAGAAACAAAGAAACTTTTTTTTAAAAAATTTTTTGCACTTTTTTTATTTATAGCGCAAAAAGTAAAGTGCCCAGTGGCGATTAAATACCACTATTCTCTATTTGGGAGAAAAAAATGATCAGAATTTCATATGGGTACAATGTTGCATGACTGCGCAATTGTCAATCAAAGTGCGGCAGCGCTGAAAGCTGAAAATTGGCCTGGTAAATAAGGGGGTACAAGTGCCTGGTAGGCAAGTGGTTAATACAAGAAAAAACTTTGGAATATTACATTTTTTGCAAACTACATATAACAAATGCTGGTGATAGAAGATACATCCATACTAAAACTTAATAGTAGTTAGCTGTTTTATATAGTGCCTGTTAATTGTTATCGGTCTTCATTGTTGTTTCCAGGTTTCATGGGGTATTGTTGTCTCCATATCTTAAAAAACAGAAAAAAATTAAGTTAAAAATGCTACAAATAAAGCAATTACATAAAAGATGCCTACTATGCATACATACAGTACCTGTGTGTATTTGGCAGACAGCTAAGCTGGATAAACACAAAAATGGTATCTATCTAAAAATAAATTACACTGGGGTTTCCAAATTAGTCTGCCTGATTTGGAGGCTAAAACTAAAATGCTACTAATGACCTGCTGTACTGAAAACCATATGGATAGTCTCCCAGGGTTTTTAATCTTAATATTCTAATCTCTTTGCTGATTAACATTTTTTGTATGACATTAAAATCAATCTATACTAATTTTGTATATATCTTTATTTATTATGGGGGAACTAAAAAAGAATCCAAGCATTGTTTTCTTTTGGTAGACATTTCATATTTTGTATTCCTTTATCCAGCTAATAGGGATGAGCTTTCTGACTAAAGTTTGCTTGTTCAGGTATTTAACGCTGCACTTTTAGCTTTGTTGTCAGCAGCCAAACATATAATGTAGTAGCGTTTTTTCCCTCTTCCACTGTTAACAGTGTTTAAGAAAACAACAGATGCTGCTGTCAATTAAATTCTGTGAGAAAGGAGCAGGGGGCATGGCCAAGCAGCACTGTGTGTCTATGGACTCACACAGCCTGGTTTGGGAGCGACACCACAGGTGCACTTGCTATGGTGGCTCATGAAGAGAAGAAGGGGCCAAGAGTGCTGGTGGGGGTACCCCAGGAGAGGAGGATTGGCACAGCTCTGTGCAATACCATTGCACAGAGCTGGTAATTATAGCATGTTTGTTATTTTAGAAAAAAAGGAAGCCTTTACAACTACTTTAACTTTTTTTGTTTACAAACTTTTTGTTGAAGGATAAACTTCAAAAACAACACAACTTCATGAGGTATATTATACATCAAGAAAAAGGCACATAAGTAATGAACAGTATTGTAAAACACAATCATAAAAAAATAATGGTCAAGTACATGAATGAGATAGGCAGTAAGATATGCAGTACAACAACACAACCAACAAAGATTCAATACCAATCAATGGTAGTCCATCAATAGAACAATAAATGCTGATGCGTTTTCCACCCATCCCATTTTCTGTTGAATATGTGCATCTTATCCAGCAGTGTATATTGAATATGTTCTATAAGTATCACCATATCGACGTTCCTCAAAACAGAGGCCAAGGGTACCACTGGTGACTTCCAATGGAGGGAAATGGTCCATAAGGTGGAAACACAGATAGTGTGAATCAGCCCTATTACATTGTCTTGGAGCCTCGAAATGGGAGCACCCAATAAACAGGCTTACATAGACAAATTCACCAGAGTATCCGCCAGGGCAGAGGCCACCTCAGAAACTTTATGCCAGATCAAGGAAAGACCAGGACAAGCCTAAAACATATGCACAAGGGTACCAGCAAGGCCACAACTCTGAAAACAGAGGTGCACGTTCCTGGAAACATGATATGTAGCCTAGAGGGGGTATAATACCAACAGGTTAAAACTTTAAGGGCCGTCTCATGGACAGAGAGAGATCTAGAGCCCCTACGTACAGTATATTATCCACCATGGAATCCCAGTCCTCTTCTGAAAATGTAATACCCCAATTAACCTCCCATTTCTGTCTATACGGGGGGGTAAGGGAAAGATGGCAATCGAAAAGGAGCAATATAAATCTAAAATAAGACCCCCTACACCTGGGAGAGTCACAGCTGATATGTTCAAAATAAGTGATCGGAGACAAAGGTGTCAACTACTTTAACGTTTATCACAACTCACAGTAATGACAGATAAATTCTCTTTTGAGCATCTCACTCCGCATGGAGCATTGGAAAGTTTTTGCTATTTTAACTCCATAAGAAAAGAACACTTAAAATTCCCTGGTAGAGGATTAAAATTAGAAGTATCAAACACCTCCTGAGCACTAGTAACCGCCAAAGCTAATGGCCACTACTCAGTCCTCGTACTCCTCGACCTCTCCGCGGCCTACCACACAGTTGACCACCCCCTCCTCCTTAATAAACTATACTCCCTTGTCATCAGAGACTCCGCTCTCTCCTGGCTCTCCTCCTATCTATCCCAGTGCTCCTTCAGTGTTATCTATTACGCTGCCACCTCCCCCTCTCTCCCCTTCTCTGTTGGGGTCACCCAAGGCTCTGTCCTCGGGCCCCTTCTCTTCTTCATCTACACCTCCTCCCTTGGCCAACTGATACACTCCCACGGCTTCAACTACCACCTCTATGCCGATGACACGCAAATCTACCTCTCTACCCCTCACCTCACCCCTTCAGTCTCCGCCTGAATCACACCTGCCTAATGAACGACATAACAGACTGGATGTCACTCCACTTCCTCAAATTAAACCTTTCCAAAACCGAGCTCCTAGTTTTCCCCTCAGCCCGCGCCCCCACCCTCTCCATGATGACCAATAATGCCACCATCAGTCCCACTCCGCAAGCCAAAGTCCTAGGTGTCACTCTAGACTCAAACCTGTCCTTCCTACCCCATGTCCAATTGCTGGCAAATTCATGCAGGCTCCACCTCTGCAACATCTCCAAAATACGTACGTTCTTAACCCCAGACACTACTAAACAACTCATTCAATCACTTATTATCTCACGACTCGACTACTGCAACTCCCTCCTCACCGGCCTACCTCATCACAGACTATCCCCGCTTCAGTCTATCCTGAACTCAGCGGCCAGACTCACCCACCTTACCAACCGCTCTGCATCTGCCACCCCCCTCTGTCATTCCCTCCATTTGCTTCTGATTGCCCAACGCATAAAATTCAAACTTCTAACATTGACGTACAAAGCTATTCATAATACTGCCCCAACTACCTCACCGACCGGATATCCAGATACCACCCAACCCGTACTCTTCGCTCCTCACAAGACCTCCTACTTTCTAGCTCCCTGGTCTCCTCCTCTCTTGCCCGACTACAGGACTTCTCCAGGACTTCCCCCAACCTCTGGAACTCACTACCCCAATCCATCAGACTGTCACCTACCTTCCTCACCTTTAGGCGCACCCTGAAAACCCATCTCTTCAGGGAAGCCTTCCCCACCCTCACCTAACAGCCGATCTCCTCCACTCCTCTTACCCCTCCATCCTCCCACAGCCACTTCCTCCTGTACCACTATCTCCTCCCTACTAGATTGTAAGCTCGAAAGAGCAGGGCCTTCGAACCCCTCGTGTATTGTATTGTTACTGTATTGTCTCATGTACTGTCCCCCACTATATTGTACAGTGCTGAGCAAACTTTTTGGCACTATATAAATACTGTATAATAATAATAATAATAATTAGTGGTGGACAAAGGACAGTGCTTTTATGTATTCATTAAGATAAACCATCAGGGAATAAGTCAGTGGATAAAAACATACTCACAAACAATGTATTTAAAAGAGTGATCTTTCTTTTCATTACTTAAACAGCATAAAAGGCCACTGCTTCATGGTACAGTGGTAAGTCACACCCAGTAAAATCAGACGCCAAGGGGATGCTGTCCAGGATCCAAAAGTGTTTCAGGGGTAACCCCTCTTCTTCAGAGCCAACTGTGCAGGATCCATCCATTACAACTTAAATACCATACTGACCACACTATGAGAGCCACGTGCCCCTCCCTCACTGCAAGGAGTCGACAGATGTAGTGGGGTCATGTGACCATGCCCTAAAAACAAGTCCCACACCAGTATATTGTGAAAAGGGTTGCATACATATAAATATATATATATAAAGCTATATGGCTGCACAGAGGCTCACTATGAAATCCAGCAGTGAATAATAGGGGAGAGAGAGAAAAGCAAGACTGTTCTTGCAATAAACTGTGCAAAGGAAAATACAGTGCTTGAATATATGTGTGTATATACTCACAACTGGCTGTATCTCTATACTACTCTTGAAAGGCTTGCTCCTGTCCCCCATGGGTATACAAAAACCCTGATGGTCACTTAATTAGAAAGCAGCAAAAGATAATTCTAGAGCTGTACAGATGAAGGTGATTCTGAAGCTATACAAATAAAAAAAAATGATAATGATAAAAAGTTCCCTTTAGGCAGACCAACGTGGAACACACCACTGTCAATAAGGCAGGCGTTTGGGCCAGAAGTGCATTCCAGCCATCACTTTCGGTATCGGCTACAGTTGCAAGAAAAAGTATGTGAACCCCTTGGGATTACGTGGAGTTTTGCATGAATTGGGTATAAAATGTGCTCTTAACGTTATCTAAGTCACAACAATAGCAGAACACAGTCTGCTGAACATAATACTACACAAACATTAGATGTTTCCATGGTTTAATTGCACATAACATGTAAACATTCACAGTGCAGGGAGGAAAAAGTATGTGAGGCCCTAGCTTAATGACTTCTCCCAGAGATAATTGGAGCCAGGAGTGAGCCAACCTTGACTCCAATCAGTGTGATGATATTGGATGTGTTGCTGACAGCCGTACTGCCCTTAAACACACACCTGTTTTGGGTTTACTGGTTTCAAGAAGCACTGTCTGATGTGAACCATGCCTCGCAGAAAAGAGCTCTCAGAAGACCTACGATCAAGAATTGTTGACTTGCATGAAGCTGGAAAGGGTTACAAAAGTATCTCCAAAAGCCTTGATGTTCATGTGTTCACGGTAAGACAGACTGTCTACAAATGGAGAAAGTTTAGCACTGTTGCTACTCTCCCTAGGCATGGTCGTCCTGTAAAAATGACTGCAAGAGCACAGTGCAGAATGCTGCATGAGGTAAAGAAGAATCCCAAAGTGTCAGCTAAAGACCTACAGAAATCTCTGGCACATGCTAACATTTTTGTTGACACATCTACAATAAGGAAAACATTAAACAAGAATGGAGTACATGGGAGGACACCACGGAGGAAGCCATTGCTGTCCAAAAAGAATATTGCAGCACGTTTGAAGTTTGCAAAAGAGCACCTGGATGTTCCAGAGCACTACTGGCAAAATATACTGTGGACAGATGAAACCAAGATTGAGTTGTTTGGGAAGAACACGCAACACTATGTGTGGAGAAAAAAAGGCACAGCACACCAACATCAAAACCACATCCCCACTGTAAAACATGTTGGAGGGAGCATCATGGTTTGGGGCTGCTTTGCTGCCTCAGGGCCTGGACGGATTGTTGTCATTGATGGGAAAATGAATTCTAGAGTTTATCAAGACATTTTGCAGGAAAACGTACGACCATCTGTCCGCCAACTGAAGCTCCGCAGAGGATGGGTGATGCAACAGGACAATGACCCAAAGCATACAAGTAATTCAACAAAACAATGGCTGCAACAGCACAGAATACGCCTTCTGGAGTGGCCCAGTCAGAGTCCTGACCTCAACCCGATTGAAATGATGTGGCATGACCTTAAGAAAGCGATTCACACCAGACATCCCAAGAATATTGCTACACTGAAACAGTTTTGTGAAGAGGAGTGGTCCAACATTACTGCAGATTGTTGTGCAGGTCTGATCTGCAACTACAGAAAACGTTTGTGTCAGGGATCACCGCCGCGATGGGCTCGGCGCAGGCGCAGTGCACCGCCCTGTGTCAGAATGCGGGCACTGAGACCTGGCCGACCGCGGCGAGTGAGTTTGCGCATGCGCAGTAGGGACCGCGGGCGCGCGCGTGGCACCAATGACAGCACAGGGCGGGATATTTAAATGGCCCTGAGCTGTCATTCAGTGACTTCTGGTCTTACCTGCATCCTGTATCCTGCGAACCTGTACCTAGTAAGTTGTTGACCCGGATTGTTCTTGACCTGCTGATTTCTCCTGCCCAGACCCTTGCTTTGCCTGACCTCTCTTCTGAATGCCCCTCATTAGATCTGACCTGCTGTTGCTGACCTGGCGTGTGACCCGACCGTTCTCTGCCCGCTGTCTTGTACCATACCGTCCTCCCTGTTACCGACTCGGCCTGTCTGACTTCGCACTTGCTCAGCCATCCATCCATCCATCCCATCGGGGTCACCCGACCTCCTCATATCAGGCTCTCCCCTGTTGGAGCCCCTGGCAAGCACCCCTACCACTGACGGGTGTACTCAGTAGTCGCGACCTGGTCTCGGGGTACTCCAAGTCCATCCCCACCATCAGGGGCCCTGGTGAACAAGTACCCTGGGACTTAGATTCCGCGCTCTGGGGACACCTGACCAGTGGAGTGCTAATGGTGCCACTAGGCGGTCCGTTACAGTACCAGAAGGTCATGACTGAGCCTCGAGGAGGACCCTCCCCGATGGAGGAAGTTTGCAGACACCTGGCTACCCTAACGCAAGCTGTAAACGTGTTACAGGACAGATGTTTGCAGATTGAAAACCGGTTCCAGGCCTGCACCATACCTGTCCCTGTTTCACAGGCCCCGACTCCTGCATCCCTGGCCGTAGCAGCCCATGAGCCAGCTCCCGGGCCTTCCGCACCACTCCCTGTGGCGGAACCCCGAGTACCCTTACCAGAGCACTTCCACGGGGACCGCACACACTTCCGGTCATTCCGTGACTCCTGCCTGCTCTGTTTTGAACTGCAACCACGGACCTTTCTGACGGAATCAGTGAAGGTGGGTTTTGTCATCTCCCTGTTGCAGGGTGAACCCCAAGACTGGGCCCGCCGACTAAGGGGAAACAATGACCCACATCTTGTTTCGGTTGACAATTTTTTTAACGCTATGGCCATCTTATACGATGATCCACAATGGGCAGCCTCGGCCAAAGCCACATTATACACGCTCCGACAAGGCCGTCGAGCGGCAGAGGAATACGCCTCTGATTTTAGGCGGTGGATGGGGGACACACGCTGGAACGAGTTTGCACTATTGCATCAGTTCCGTATGGGCCTGTCAGAGGCCCTGAAAGACGAGCTCGCCCGGGTGGAGGTGCCCGAGACATTAGAGGACTTGATTGCACTAACCATTAAAGTTGACCGCAGACTACGGGAACGCAGGTTGGAGAGGTCTGGTCAGGGTCGCGGAAATACCTGGGGGTCATTCCAAGGGTCCAGTCAAACAACTAGGCCAAACATCCAGAACCTGCCATCTGAAGATGCTCCCGAACCCATGCAGCTAAGCCTGGCACGGCCTAAGCTATCTCCAGAGGAACGCCAGCGCAGACGCTCCCAGAACCTGTGCCTCTACTGTGGTGAAGCTGGTCACATGGTACGATCCTGCCCGCAGAAACTGAGTAAGTTCACCTCGTCTTCCTTATCTATTGGCAATATGAGTCCGTCCCAATACTTAGTTGTGCCCATCTCCTTTCAGCTTTTAGAAAGGACCGTGGAGGTGACGGCCATAGTTGATTCGGGGGCATGCAGCTGTTTTGTGGATATCAATTTTGCTCACCAGCAGGGTATTCCCCTCCAACCAAAGGAGAAGGGGTTCCACATCTTTTTGGCCAATGGTTCCCGGATAAAATCAGGGGTGGTTAACCAGGAGACCCCTTCCATTGTTACCGCCATCGCCCGCCAGCACCGGGAACTCCTCCGCCTGGATGTTATCGCATCACCCCTTTTCCCAGTCATTCTGGGGCTCCCATGGTTACGGGCCCATAACCCCCAAATTGACTGGGAAACTGGGGTAATCTCGTTCCCTTCCCCATACTGTCGGGAACTTTGCCGCACTTCGGGCCCGGAGGTCCCCCAGGTCCTCCTGTGCTCTGAAGGGGATGCCAACTTAAAACAGGTGATTCCTGCAGCCTATCATGAGTTTCTTGATGTGTTCAGTAAACGGGGAGCAGATACTCTACCCCCCCACCGCCCGTATGACTGTCCCGTTGACCTGTTACCTGGTTCAGAGATTCCTTTTGGTCGAATTTTCCCCCTTTCAGAGCTCGAATTAGGGGCCCTGAAGGAATATATTGAGGACAGCCTCCCGAGGGGGTTTATTCTGCCCCTCCACTTCTCCAGCAGGGGCAGGGATCTTTTTTGTAGGAAAAAAGGACAAGACCTTGAGACTGTGTATTGACTACCGAGAATGGAATAGGGTCACAATCAAAAATCGTTACTCACTGCCATTGGTACCGGAATTATTCCAGAGTTTAAAGGGTGCAGTAGTATTTACCAAGCTGGATTTAAGGGGAGCCTACAATTTGGTTCGCATAAGGGAGGGGGATGAGTGGAAAACGGCCTTCCGCACCCGTTTTGGCCATTTTCATGCCTTTCGGGTTGTGCAATGCACCGGCCACCTTCCAACACTTCGTAAATGACATTTTTAGGGACTTCCTGGATATCTTTGTTATCGTCTACTTAGACGAAATTTTGATTTTCTCATCTTCCCTGGGAGAGCACAGAATACATGTAACAAGGGTGTTGGGGCAGTTGCGGCAGCATGGGTTGTACGCTAAGGCAGATAAATGTTGCTTTGAACAGTCCAGCATTACATTTCTGGGCCTGATTATCTCCACCGCGGGGGTTGCAATGGACCCTCAGAAAGTCTCTGCGTTCCTGGATTGGCCTGAACCCACGGACAGGAAAGGCGTCCAACGGTTTATCGGGTTCGCAAATTTCTACCGGAAGTTCATCAAAAACTTCTCGGGTCTGGTCTCCCCCATCACTCAGCTAACCAAGCTTGGGACCCGGTTCAGATGGACGCCAGAGGCACAGGAAGCTTTTGAAGCATTAAAGAGGTTATTCACCTCGGCACCCATTCTGGGTCACCCTGACGCATTTCTACCCTACATCTTAGAGGTAGATGCGTCAGAGAATGCGGTTGGTTCCATTCTATCCCAACGAAAGGGCACCAAGGAATTGCTCCACCCGGTAGCATTTTTCTCACGGAAACTTACCCCTGCAGAGAGAAATTACAATATCGGCGATCGAGAATTACTGGCTATCAAGACAGCATTAGAGGAATGGAGGTACCTGCTGGAAGGTGCCTCACACCCCATCCTGATATTCACAGACCACAAGAACCTGGAATACCTGAGGACCGCCAAACGTTTACGCCCACGACAAGCAAGATGGGCATTGTTCTTTTCAAGATTCCATTTTCATATCACGTACAGGCCGGGATCAAAGAACATGAAACCAGATGCGTTATCACGCATGTATGAGGACACCAAGGAGGTCCCAGTACCCGACACTATTCTGTCCGCAGGGAACTTCTTGGCACTCCAGACGAACCTTCGCTCCAGGATAATGGGAGCATCCACAGCCATGTCAACCCCAGTTGGGATGCCCCTCCAGAATAAGGGGGGACTCCTATGGAGAGAGGATCGGATTGTGGTGCCAGAGGAAGCCCGAACCCTGGTCTTGGGACATTGCCACGACCACCCGATGGCAGGACATTTTGGCCCGGTCAAGACCCTGGAGCTTCTCCGACGCTCCTTCTGGTGGCCAGACATGGCCAAGGATTGTAAGCGCTAAGTGGGCTCCTGTGTCACCTGCCAGAGGAACAAGCCTTCAAGGAATAAGGCTTGGGGTCTGCTGCGTCCGTTACCCATTCCTGAATGGCCTTGGCAGAAGATTTCAATGGACTTTATAGTCGAACTTCCACTTTCACTAGACCACACAGCAATTCTCGTGGTTGTGGACCGTTTATCCAAAATGGCCCATTTCATACCATTACGAAAGACTCCATTGGCAGCCGAGACGGCGCAAGTATTCATTCGAGAGGTTGTAAGACTGCATGGGGTCCCTGAAGACATCGTCTCAGACCGAGGGGTTCAATTTACCTCGAGATTCTGGAGGGCACTGTGCAAAGCCCTGGATATCAAACTGTCCCTTTCCTCTGCATTCCACCCCCAGACTAATGGACAGACCGAAAGGACCAATCAGACCCTGGAGCAATACTTGCGATGTTACACATCATTCACTCAGGACGACTGGGTGCCACTTCTTCCTTTGGCGGAATTCGCGTACAACAACGCTTGCCATTCAGCAACGGGGCAGTCCCTGTTCTTTTCCAACTATGGGTTTCACCCTGTCTTCCTCCCGGATTTGGTCCCGGAATGCCCAGTTCCAGCAACACAGGATGCACTAACATTTTTCTCCTCGAACAACAAGAAACTACAGGAAGCCATCAGTCGGGCCCAAGAAGACTACAAAAAGGCATTCAACAAGAGACGAAGAGGAGATCTGGTGTTGCGGCCCGGAGAGAAGGTTTGGCTGGCTACGTCCAACTTAAAGATGCTCTGCCCTTCAAAGAAGTTGGGACCTAAATTTATAAGCCCCTTTTGCATTAAGCAGATGGTCAATGAAGTGGCCTATGAACTTGTTCTCCCTGATACACTCAAGATCCACCCGGTCTTCCATGTGTCCCTGCTGAAGCCAGTAATCCCAGATGCCTTCCCAGAACGAGAATCTAGACCCCCGGAGGCCATAACGGTCGAAGAAGAAGAAGAATTTGAGGTGGAAACTATCCTGAAGTGCCGAAGAAGGGGGGGCCAGACCCAATTTCTTATTAAATGGAAGGGCTATGGCCCTGAGGACAATTCTTGGGAACCAGCCCATAATGTCCATGCACCCAGACTTATCCGGAAGTTTCTTCGTGACCACCCGTGGTGGAGAGATCGGGTGGGCACCCAGAGGTTGCCCGTAGGGGGGGGGGCAATGTCAGGGATCACCGCCGTGATGGGCTCGGCGCAGGCGCAGTGCACCGCCCTGTGTAGGAATGCGGGCCTTGAGACCTGGCCGACCGCGGTGAGTGAGTTTGCGCATGCGCAGTAGGGACCGCGGGCGCGCACGTGGCACCAATGACAGCGCAGGGTGGGATATTTAACTGGCCCTGAACTGTCATTCAGTGCCTTCTGGTCTTACCTGCATCCTGTATCCTGCGAACCTGTACCTAGTAAGTTTTGCCTGACCTCTCTTCTGAATGCCCCTCATTAGATCTGACCTGCTGTTGCTGACCTGGCGTGTGAGCCGACGATTCTCTGCCCGCTGTCTTGTACCGTACCGTCCTCCCTGTTACCGACTCGGCCTGTCTGACTTCGCACTTGCTCAGCCATCCATCCATCCCATCGGGGTCACCCGACCTCCTCATATCAGGCTCTCCCCTGTTGGAGCCCCTGGCAAGCACCCCTACCACTGACGGGTGTACTCAGTAGTCGCGACCTGGTCTCGGGGTACTCCAAGTCCATCCCCACCATCAGGGGCCCTGGTGAACAAGTACCCTGGGGCTTAGATTCCGCGCTCTGGGGACACCTGACCAGTGGAGTGCTAGTGGTGCCGCTAGGCGGTCCGTTACAGTTTGGTTGAGGTTATTGCTGCCAAAGGAGGGTCAACCAGTTATTAAGTTATTAAGTCCAAAGGTTCACATACTTTTTCCTCCCTGCACTGTGAATGTTTACATGTTATGTGCAATTAAACCATGGCAACATCTAATGTTTGTGTAGTATTATGTTCAGTAGACTGTGTTCTTCTATTGCTGTGACTTAGATGACGTTCAGAGCACATTTTATACCCAATTCATGCAAAACTCCACGTAATCCCAAGGGGTTCACATACTTTTTCTTGCAACTGTATGTCACTTCCATTCTGTAATCATAGCAAAAGTGGAGTCCGTCGCACAGTACTGCTAGGCCTGGCTGCTAGGCTAGGCCTGGCTAGGCCTAGCGTCTCACATTGAGAGTCAAGGGAGCTGCTTCCAGATTGGACCTTATCTTTCAATTAATTCATAAATAAGTTCCATTTGGCTTGGGGATTAGGACTATAGGGCTAATGGAGGACTCCTCAATAATCCCCAAGTCCAACATATTTTTATTCTCCACGGACACAATCTTACAATGGGCCCATGCTCAATTACATTAGTTAATCCTAGGCCCTTTTTTCTCAGAATTCCTGACTCCTGTTTTTGAGAGGGAGAGAGGGTCTCTACTATTCCTATTTTTTTAACCCTGAAAATCAGGATCTTCCTGAAGACTACGGTCATAGTCTATCTTTTCTTCTAGGGTTTGATCAGGGTTCTCTCTTTTCTTCCAGGGTTTGATCAGGGCATCAAGAAATATTTGAAGGGGCTTTCTCTTTATGGACTAATAGACTTTATAATTAACCCTTCCTACCTTTTTTTCACCATTGCCATTTTGCTAGGAATTTGCACTCAACAGTTGGCAACAACACAAGAATTAGAACAATTTATTATTTTGATTTAAAGCTTGTATATTCACCTTTTATTGCAAGCATCTTATATAGATTTTTTTTTGCTGTAGCACCGGTTTTCTTATGCTTTTCTTTAACACAAGAATTAGATCACCATATTGAAACTCTCCAGCTTTAGCAGATGGATTTGTGCAGTTGGCCTTGTGCAACCTGTAAATGCTCCAAGATTATGGGTATCTGTTTTATATTTGTGCAATGTGTTCCACTATGCTCTAATAGAGCATAGTCTTTTGTTCCCATGCCTTTTGAACTTCATCCATTTGATCACAGGGGTGTCATCCATAAAACCAATTTGAAGTGCAAGAACCCAGTGGATGCCTGGGGAACCTCCAATATGGAAAACAACAAATGAGGCAGAGAGGTCTGAGCACTCATTTGCAGGAATCGCTGTAGGCTGCTGAACTCACTCATGCTTTACACATCTTATGCTGGCCATACACGGTTAGAAAATGATTTGAAAAAAGCGTTTGATATGCTCAATCATCTCCGTGTTGAAGCCTTGGTGGCTAATTTCGATTATCGAAATGCAAAGTTTTATGTAAAAAAAACAAACCATCATGTTGGATTTTGAGCCAAAACAAATGATTTTCTAAACATTAGTAGTGGAATTGATTGAAAACAGTTCTAAAAAATCTACAGTGCATTTGCATGTTAAAATGTGACCCTGGAAGTAATGAAAAGAAAGTTCACTCTTTTAAATACAGTTGACCAGTGCGAGGGTTCACAAAGGTCAAGAAATCTTTACATCATTTGCATAAACGTACCATTTAAGTTGTTAAAAATCGATAATATGTCAACAATTGGAGGAAATATTTTGATACAATGATGGCGTTATTACATGCACATTCAACAGATCTTTATAAACCTGTTTTTTTTTAACAATTTTCTAAACGTGTATAGCCAGCATTAACCACTTGCCCCCCTAGAGGATTCACCCCCCTTCCTGATCAGGCCATTTTTTTGTGATACGGTGCTGCGTTACTTTAGCTGACAATTGCACAGTCGTGCAACACTGCACCCAAATTAAATTTATGTCTTTTTTCCCCACAAATAGAGCTTTCTTTCAGTGGTATTTGATCGTATCTGCTTTTTTGTATTTTTTGCACTATAAACAAAAACAGACTGACAATGTTGAGAAAAAGACATTATTTTTGACTTTTTGCTATAAAACATGTCCAGTAAAAAAATTTTAAAATCAAATTTGTCCATAAACTTAGGCCAAAATGTATTCTGATACATGTCTTGCCTAAAAAAAATCCCAATAAGTGTATATTAATTGGTTTACATGAAAGTGACACTAATACAGTGATCAGTGCTAATAAAAAGCACTGACACTGTATTAATGACACTGGGCAGGAAGGGGTTAACATCTGGGGCGATCAGAACTGTGTGCTGTTTTACTATGTTGTCTATGTGTGCTTTACTGTGTATTATTATTATTATTATACAGGATTTATATAGCGCCAACAGTTTGCTCAGAACTTTACAATATAACGGGAGACAATACAGCAACAATACAGTTCAATACAAGAGGGATTTGTGGGCCCTGCTCCTTGGAGTTTACAATCTAGGAGGGAGGGGCTAGTGGTACAAAAGGTAGTAACTGTGGGGGATGGACTGGTAGGAAGAGTAGAAGATTCCATTGTTAGCTGACGGCAGGATAGGCTTCCCTGAAGAGATAGGTTTTCAGAGATCGCCTAAAAGTGAGCAGAGTAGGCGATAGTCTGATAAATTGGGGTAGAGAGTTCCAGAGGATGGGGAAGCTCTGGAGAAGTCCTGGAGATGAGCATGGGAGGAGGAGACAAGGGAGCTAGAAAATAGGAGGTCTTGCGAGGAGTGGAGAGTACGGTTTGGGTGATATTTAGAGACAAGATCGGTGATGTAATTTGGGGCAGAGTTATAAATGGCTTTATATGTTATTGTTAGTGTTTTGAATTTTATCCGTTGGGCAATGGGAAGCCAGTGGAGGGATTGGCAGAGAGGGGTGGCAGATACAGAATGGTTAGTAAGGTGGATGAGTCTGGCAGCAGCATTCATGAGAACTAAAGAGGGGATAGCCTGTGATGAGGTAGGCCAATGAGGAGGGAGTTACAATAGTCAAGGCGAGATATAACAAGGGAGTGAATAAGTTGCTTAGTGGTTTCTGAGGTTAGGAATGGGTGTATCTTGGAGATGTTGCAGAGGTGAAGTCTACAAGATTTGGACAGTGATTGGATTTGGGGATGAAAGGACAGATGGGAGTCTAGGATTACACCTAGTATCCTGGCATGAGGGGAGGGACTGATGATTATGTTATTGATCTTGATGGAGAAGTCAGGGAAGGAGGCCCAGGCTGGGGGGAATACTAAGAGCTCAGTTTTGGAAAGATTGAGTTTGAGGAAGTGGAGTGACATCTATTCCGATATGTCACTTAGTAGGTTAGTAGTGCGATTGGAGACTGAAGGGGTGAAGTGAAGGGTAGAAAGATAGATTTGTGTTTCACCAGCATAGAGATGGTACTTAAAGCCGTGGGAGTTTATCAAGTGACCAAGGGAGGAGGTGTAGATGGAGAAGAGAACTGGTCCAAGGACAGAACCTGGAGGGACCCCTACAGAAAGAGGGAGTGCTTACTGTGTAAGCATGCTGCTTTGTATTGCTCTGCTATGAGCTGATAGGGGAGAGATTTGTATTGTTCACATAGAGACCTCTCCCCCATCAGTGATACTCGATGATTGCCGGGCAGGGAATCACAGGCCGGGACCCGATGATTGACAGCTAAAGCCGTGGCATGCATAGGGCAGGCACCCGCCCCCTACCCGGAAATGCAAAATCATATATATATATATATATATATATATATATATATATGATTTTGTGCAGCCCTGCCGCCCTTTAGCAGTATTTTTGCTATACTGTAGGGCGGCAGGCAGGCTGTTAATCAGCATAGATGAGTGAGAAATGCTGCAAGACTTTGTGTGCACAGCTGTATGCAGAGCATTCTGGCATTTGTATGCTTGTTATAAGTGGAGCAGTTCTGAGCTGTCAAGGTCCTACCTTTCCTCAGACCTTGTGCTGCTCCATGTGCTGGCATCCATCTTAGGTGCCTGCAAAGCATTATGGGATCCTTTATGCTTTCAGCCCTCTGCGGCTCCTCCCCCAGGAGGTGGCAGCTTATCACATATAAGTCTGCTGTTTGTGGCTGTCCATTGCATTTGTGTCCTGTCTGTTGCACAACAGCAAGCTCCTGTTTAGCTACTCATTGCTTTCCTGGATACCGACTCCGTTTTGGCTAAGACTCCTCCTGGCTTCTGACCCCGGCTCTGGCGACCATTCTTCCTGGCTCCTGATCCCGGCTCTGGTGATGATTCTTCCTGGCTCCTGATCCCGGCTCTGGCGACGATTCTTCCTGGCTCTTGACCCCGGCTTTGTTTACGATTTCTGCTGTTGGACTTGCATAGACTCTTGTCTTATTTTTATATTAATAAACCTACCTTTAATTGCACCTTCTTGTGTGTCTGGCTCCTTGCTCCCTGACACTACACGAATGCCATGAATCCTGGCGGTGCAGGTACGCCCCCGTTCCCTATGTTGGTTGCCAGACTTGATCAGCAGGATCTCTTGTTGGCTCAGTTCGCTCAGGCGTTGCAGACGCTGCTTGCACGCACAGCACACCTTGCTCCTGGTGCTATTAGGCCGGTTGTCACTCCTGTGGTCACTCCCATTGTTGCTCCGGTTGTTGCGCCTACCTCCGCATCTGCTGCTGCACCTGCGGTGCCCAGAGGTATGACTGGTTCAACCCCCCTTCCACAGTGCTTTGGGGGTGAACCGAGTCAGTGTCGGGGTTTCCTTAAACAAGTGGGCATATATTTTGAATTGATACCCCACGCTTTTCCTACTGAGAGGTCAAAGGTGGGCTTCCTAATCTCGCTACTCTCGGACAAGGCCTTGGCCTGGGCAAATCCCTTATGGGAGAACAATAACCCTGTGATTTACGAGTTTGCCGGTTTTGTTGCCTCCTTCCATACGGTATTTGATGTGCCTGCTCGCTCCGCCTCTGCTGCTAAGCTGCTTATGTCCATGCTTCAGGGTTCATGAACCGTTGCCGAGTACGCCATAGAATTTCGTACCCTGGCGGCAGAGGTGGGTTGGAACAATGAGGCTCTGGTGGCTGCCTTCTCTCATGGTCTCTCAGATGCGTTGAATGACGAGATTGCAGCCAAAGAACTGCCTGTGGAGCTCGAAGCACTCATTTCCTTCCTAATCCTGATTGACACCAGGCATGGAGAGGCCTTCACTTAACCTCCCTGGTGGTATGATTCCTTCCGATTTTTTGTGCTGAAAGCGGTACCATTTTTTCGCATGGAAATAGTTTTTTATTGTAGGCTGTAATTTTTAGGAAAATTTCCCCACAAATCATTATCACTCAATTCTGTAAGTGGTTCTGATTTACTAGCCGGTCTAAAACCGCTTTTGACGTAAAGGGACGCTTTTTGGACGCCATGGACTTTTCTAAGTTTGCAGGCAGAAAGAACAGAAAAATGCAGGCAGGGCACAGGACAAAGCACTAGGGACAATATGTATGTGAAATGGGATGAAACAGCAATGTTTTACTATTTAAAATTGAAAAAAAAAAAAAATGACATTTTTTTAATTTTTTAAATTTCCCGCCGCCGGTGGCGCCCGTACGTCCCGTCGTCACGGGGACCGGAACACATAAGCCGGATGCCGGCATCGGCCGGAGGAGATGGCCGGGGACGCTGCAGGGGACACATCGTGGGAACGAAGGACAAGGTAAGTGCTGCAGGGACCCCCAGAGCAGCGCCGCATGGTAAGCCCGAGTGTAGCTCGGGGTTACCGCTTGTGGTATAGAAATTCTACCCCGAGCTACACTCGGGAAAACCGCCAGGGAGGTTAAGGAGCATCTCCGGAGGCCTCCTAACTGATTGGCGCCTACGTTTTCTGTCCCACCCGTTCCTCCCTCTCCTCTCACGCCTCCTGGGGATGGCTTGTCTGGCGGTGAGCCCATGCAGCTGGGGTTTGCTCGCCTTTCCGGGGGGGAGCGGGCCTCTCGGCGTCGGGAGGGTCGCTGCCTGTACTGTGGTCTCAGTGGACATTTTCGGCAGTCCTGTCCGGTCCATCTAGGAAACGCTCGCACCTGAGATCCTGTCGGGGGCAGATCTTGGGTGGAGTTTCCTCGTCCCCGGTTTACCGCAAAGATAAACCGCTAATCACCGTTGTCCTCTCTTGGGCGGAAGGCTCAGTGATGGCCCAGGCGTTGGTAGGCTCTGGTGCTGGAAGGTTGTTTATGGACAGTTCGTTTGCTTCCCAGTACTCCATTCCTCTGCAGGCTCGAGTTACTCCATTGGTCCTCGAGGCGATAGATGGCAGGCCCCTGCAACCGCCGCAGGTTACCCACAAGACCCTGCCGGTGGAAGTAGCTATTGGAGCTGTTCACAGGGAGTTGGCCTGTTTCCAGGTAATTTCTTCCCCGCACTACTCCGTGGTTTTGGGATATCCCTGCCTTCAGAAGCACAATCCGACCTTTGATTGGCGGTCGGCCGAGATTCTCTCGTGGTCTCCACAGTGTGGGGCCGGTTGCATCCATGGACCTGTTAAGGTGTTGTGTGCCTCCTCGTACTCTGTGTTGCCCACTGACTATGGGGAGTACCTGGACGTGTTTGACAAGGTGCACGCCGGTGCTCTGCCTCCTCATCGTCCATATGATTGTGCCATAACCTTACAACCTGGTGCCACTCCTCCGCGTGGCAGGGTGTATCCTCTTTTGGGTGAGGAGAATCAGGCCATGGAGGAGTATGTTGCGGATGCGCTTTCCCGGGGGCACATTCGCAAGTCTACTTCTCCAGCAGGAGCTGGCTTTTTCTTCGTGAAAAAGAAGGGCAGTGAATTGAGGCCTTGCATTGATTTTAGGGGTCTCAACTGAATCACGATTAAGAATGCCTACCCAATTCCGTTGATAACCGAGTTGTTCGATCGCCTCAAGGGAGCAACGGTCTTTACTAAACTCGACCTTAGGGCTGCATACAACCTCGTACAGATCAAGGAGGGTGACGAGTGGAAGACCGTGTTCAACACCAGAACCGGCCGCTATGAATCCCTGGTTATGCCCTTCGGGTTGTGTAACGCGCCCGCGGTCTTTCAGGAGTTCATTAATGATGCCTTTCATGACTTGTTGCAGCAGTGCGTGGTGGTTTACTTGGACGACATCCTGGTTTACTCTGCGTCCATGGAGTCTCATATCCAGGATGTTAAACGAGTGCTGCAATGATTACGTGAGAACAAGCTTTTCTGTAAGCTTGAGAAGTGTGAATTTCACCGATCCCAGGTTGCCTTTTTGGGCTACATCATTTCTGCTGTGGGATTTTCCATGGACCCTCACAAGGTTTCGACGGTTCTGCAGTGGCCTCGTCCCAGTGGTCTTTGGTCTATTCAGCGCTTTTTGGGATTCGCCAACTATTATCGGAAGTTTATCAGGAACTTCTCCACGCTGGCCAAGCCTCTCTCAGATCTGACCAAGAAGGGCAATAATCCCCACGAGTGGACATCCGAGGCCATCTTAGCTTTCGAAGCTCTGAAATCCACCTTCACTTCGGCTCCGATACTGTCTCATCCAAATCCTGGGTTGCCTTTTGTCCTTGAGGTTGATGCATCTGAGACAGGAGTAGGCACCCTCCTGTCTCAGTGTCGGTCGCCTGATGGACCCCTACTTCCCTGTGGGTTCTACTCCAGGAAGCTTTCCTCCACAGAATGCAACTACCAGATTGGAGACAGGGAGTTGTTGGCCATTATTCAGGCTCTCAAGGAATGGAGGCACCTGCTCGAGGGTTCTGCGGTTCCGGTTCTCATTCTCACTGACCACAAGAACCTGACGTATCTCTTGGAAGCTAAGAGGTTGATGCCCCGTCAGGCCAGATGGGCTCTGTTCTTGTCGCGTTTTAACTATGTGGTCTCCTATTTGCCTGGCTCCAAGAATGTCAGGGCTGATGCCTTGTCGCGGCAATACTCTGAGCTGTCCTGGGAGGACTCTGAGCTGACCTCGGTCATACCTCCGGATCAGATCCTGGCTTCCATTCCAACCAGCCTGACTTCTCCCCTTGGGGAGCAGATTTTGGCGGCTCAAACTGATGCTCCCTCTGAGAGACCGGCTGGTAGATGTTTCGTACCTGAGGGATTGCGCATCCGCTTGCTACGTACCTACCATAATTCCAAGACCGCCGGTCATCCAGGGAGGAACCAGTTGTCCTGGGTCGTTTCTCGTTTATTCTGGTGGCCATCTCTACGTTCCGACATATGTAGCGGCATGTTCTGTCTGTGCCCAGAATAAATCTCCTCGGCATCTTCCATTGGGCTTTCTGCAACCCATTCCCAATGGGGAGCGTCCCTGGTCACACCTGGGCATAGATTTTATTGTAGACCTCCCTGCGTCTCGAGGCCATATGGTCATTCTTATGGTCATTAATCATTTCTCCAAGATGTGCCATTGTGTTCCGTTCAAGAAATTTCCGACTGCGCAAGAACAGGCTACGGTTTTCGCCAGGGAGATCTTTTGCTTGCATGGGTTGCCTAAGGTGATTGTCTCGGACCGTGGGAGCCAGTTTGTGTCCAGGTTCTGGTGCGCCTTCTGCCCCCAGTTAGGTATCAAGCTCTCCTTCTCTTCGGCCTACCACCTGCAGTCCAATGGGGCTGCGGAGCGTTCCAACCAGGCCCTGGAACATATCCTTCGCTGCTATATCTCTGACCATCAAGACAATTGGGTCGATCTCCTGCCATGGGCAGAGTTTGCAAGGAACTCGGCTGTCACCTCCTCCTCCGGGATGTCTCCCTTCATGGCCAACTATGGGTTCCAACCCGCTGTATTGCCTGAGTTGTTCTCGCCACAGGATATTCTGGCTGTGGATAACCATCTTGCTGCCCTGCATTCCTCGTGGGGGCAGATCCAGGTCCTTGAAAGACTCAGCTCAGCGCCAGAAGCTCCAGGCTGATCATAGACGGTTGCCCGCTCCTTCATACCAGGTCGGAGATCGGGTGTGGTTGTCCACTCGTAACCTCAATCTTCGGGTGCCCACACCGAAACTGGCTCCCCGTTTTGTTTGTCCTTTCTGCATCCTCCGCAGGGTGAACCTAGTTGCCTATGCCCTTGCTCTTCCTCCTCGGATGCGTATCTCCAATGTCTTCCACATATCCCTGTTGAAGCCTCTGGTCTGTAATCACTTTACTGCCTCTCCGCCTCGGCGGTCATGAGGAGTATGAGGTGAGCCGCATCCTGGACTCTCGGTTGGTCCGTGGTCGGGTGCAGTTCCTGGTCCATTGGCGTGGTTATGGTCCCGAGGAGCGTTCCTGGGTTCCTTCCGCGGATGTTCATGCTCCTGCCCTCCTTCGCGCTTTTCACGCCCGCTTTCCACAGAAGCCTTATGTTGAGCCGCGGAGAGGGACGGGCACTTGAGGAGGAGGTGCTGTCAAGGTCCTCCCTTTCCTCAGACCTTGTGCTGCTCCATGTGCTGGCATCCATCTTAGGTGTCTGCAAAGCATTGTGGGATCCTTTATTCTTTCAGGCCTCTGCGGCTCCTCCCCCAGGAGGTGGCGGCTTATAACATATAAGTCTGCTGTTTGTGGCTGTCCATTGCATTTGTGTCCTGTCTGTTGCACAACAGCAAGCTCCTGTTTAGCTACTCATTGCTTTCCTGGATACCGACTCGGCTTTGGCTAAGACTCCTTCTGGCTTCTGACCCCGGCTCTGGCGACCATTCTTCCTGGCTTTTGATCCCTGGCAACGATTCTTCCTGGCTCTTGACCCCGGCTTTGGCTACGATTTCCGCTGTTAGACTTGCATAGACTCTTGTCTTATATTAATAAACCTACCTTTAATTGCACCTCCTTGTGTGTCTGGCTCCTTGCTCCCTGACATGAGCATCACCAAAATTGGGTGCAGTTTATTTTTTTTTTTCCTATAGAATGTTTTAAAGATATCATACTATATGGAGTTTTTAATTGCTTTTATATTGACTGAGTGGAAGGAAAGATTAGTGGAAATTTGAACCATTGACACTAAGGATTTATCAAGCGCGCATTTTTTAACTAAAAACCTCTGGTGTCATTTACCTCTGGTGAGTATATCTGTGAGCTCAGGTTGGGGGGGAACATCATTGCTTTTGAACTTATTTTACACAGTGATTCTGAAGATAAATAGTAAGATATATAGAACATGTACTGTAAATAGTAAAAGTGCTCATGCGCTTATGGATGTGCCACAATTATTAAAACAAAATAAACCTTTTGCAGCAGTCCTATACTTGTGTTAAAATATCACAAAAGGGGGGTGTATCCATCTGGCTTTTTGCATGGATGCTCCGAAGCAGAGCTCCTGCACCACTTCAGCCACAGCAGCGGCTCCACAGCGACTAGCGGGACACCGATGCCCTACAATACGGGGTACAGCCCCCTGCTCTCTCTGGTGTGATGCCCCGGAGCCGCAAATCACCCGCCCTGCCACAGAGACTGATGGATTTTTACCTGGCCCAGGACTCCAGAATCCAAGATGGCAGCCTGCAGAGCAGACTACAAAAGAACAGGCCGCATACACGCCAGATCCCACGCTTCTAGTGCCTCTCTCTACGATGGTGAGTCCTTACCTCCACTTTCACCCACCTCATGCAGCCCTGCTAACTCTCAGTCTAGGATCGAGGAACCCACATGCACAGCAATGCATACACCTGATATCTCTTATGCCCCCACATTACAACTACAATCAGCCATAGAAGAGTTTCCTGCTTCTGATCAACCCGTCTCTGAACTAGCCATGAAAAACCTGCTTCTTTCACTAAGACAGACCCTCCATAGTGACATTGCTAACATGATAGCTCCAATTTCTAACACTATTATTGAACATACTAAACGCTTGCACCTTATTGAAAACTAGATGACCGACATGTTCTCTTTCCATAACAGCACATGCAGACCATAACACTGAGCTTCAACAACTAAAGCTCAAGATAGCAGACCTAGAAGACCTCTCTAGAAGGAACAACATTAAATTCCACAACATCCTAGAGTCAGTCAACCCTGATAAACTGATGCCCTACATACAACAACTGATAAAACATCTTATCCCATCACTCGATTGATATCGAAGCAGCAATTGACAGAGCTCACAGAATCCCAAAATCATCCTTTTTACCTGCATCGGTCCCTAGAGATGTATTGGTCCGGTTACAGTTTTACCATATCAAAGAGAAGCTTTTGGCAGCAACGAGGAACTCATCAACGCTCCCAGCATCTCATGCGGGTGTCAAATTGTATGCAGATCTATCCAAAGCAACATTACTTAACAAAAAGAAGCTGAAATCAGTCATTAACAATGGGGTTTCTCTACTAAACTCCTCATAAAAAGACAGAGCAAATCTTCTACAATCAGGAATCTGGGGGAAGGCATTGACTTCCTCAAAGAATGGAATATCCTACCTGTAGATGACCACCAACGCACACCAAACCAACCTCACTATATGGAGGCGGATCGAACCTGATTGCAGCCTAATGACTGGTTGGTATCCCTGTGTGAAATCTACCTTTTACCTGTTGCTGAACGGCCTCAGCCTAATTCTCAAAATCTCCAAAGTGATAAAGTCACATTGTCATGGCAACCTGTCACTGCCATGGTTCCTACACTACCCCCGTTTGACAGTAACCATTAATGCTACCCATACTTCTTGTATTTTCAACAAGATTTTTTTTTTCATTGTTTGCCTGTTCTTAATTGGTTGTACCAGTCTAACTTACTCCTATTATCTCTGCTGTGTTTCTGGCAATCCATACCACAACTCTCTAATATGTGTGACCATACCTTCTTCGTTGAATCCCTCAACTGCCCATCTTCACACCAAATGAATACCACCTTCAAAAGTGCACCAACTCTTTTATGCAGAATACAAGCTTTAACCTCTCCTCAAGTGATCTATCCAAACTAGTCCCTCAGCATCAATACATGCCAAAATGGTACTTAAAATAATATCGCTCAATGTTTGGGGCCTTAATTCCCCTTATAAAAGATTGTCAATTACCAAAGAAGTTCAATCTCTACATTCGGACATCGTCTTCATCCAAGAGAAACATTTTGCTACCTAAAAGACACGACTCTTTAATATGAGGCACTTTTCTACAAAATATTTAGCCTCTAATACCAAAAAGAAAAACGGAGTCATTACGGCATTCAAAGACTCGGTTAAATGCTATCTAACTTCTGAATATGCTGACCACCAGGGCCACTTCCATATTTTTTTTGCCTTATTAGCGATACTCAATATACGCTAGTCAATGTACAATTGCAAGAAAAAGTATGTGAACCCCTTGGGGTTACGTGGAGTTTTGCATGAATTGGGCATAAAATGTGCTCTGAACGTCATCTAAGTCACAACAATAGAAGAACACAGTCTGCTGAACATAATACTACACAAACATTAGATGTTGCCATGATTTAATTGCACATAACATGCAAACATTCACAGTGCAGGGAGGAAAAAGTATGTGAACCTTTGGACTTAATAACTGGTTGACCCTCCTTTGGCAGCAATAATCTCAACCAAACATTTCCTGTAGTTGCAGATCAGACCTGCACAACGATCTGGAGTAATTCTGGACCACTCCTCTTCACAAAACTGTTTCAGTGTAGCAATATTCTTGGGATGTCTGGTGTGAATCGCTCTCTTAAGGTCATGCCACAGCATTTCAATCAGGTTGAGGTCAGGACTCTGACTGGGCCACTCCAGAAGGTGTATTCTGTGCTGTTGCAGCCATTGTTTTGTTGAATTACTTGTATGCTTTGGGTCATTGTCCTGTTGCATCACCCATCCTCTGCGGAGCTTCAGTTGGCGGACAGACGGTCGTACGTTTTCCTGCAAAATGTCTTGATAAACTCTGGAATTCATTTTCCCATCAATGACAACAATCCATCCAGGCCCTGAGGCAGCAAAGCAGCCCCAAACCATGATGCTCCCTCCGCCATGTTTTACACTGGGGATGAGGTTTTGATGTTGGTGTGCTGTGCCTTTTTTTCTCCACACATAGTGTTGTGTGTTCTTCCCAAACAACTCAATCTTGGTTTCATCTGTCCACAGTATATTTTGCCAGTAGTGCTGTGGAACATCCAGGTGCTCTTTTGCAAACTTCAAACGTGCTGCAATATTCTTTTTGGACAGCAATGGCTTCCTCCGTGGTGTCCTCCCATGTACTCCATTCTTGTTTAATGTTTTCCTTATTGTAGATGTGTCAACAAAAATGTTAGCATGTGCCAGAGATTTCTGTAGGTCTTTAGCTGACATTCTGGGATTCTTCTTTACCTCATGCAGCATTCTGCGCTGTGCTCTTGCAGTCATTTTTACAGGACGACCATGCCTAGGGAGAGTAGCAACAGTGCTAAACTTTCTCCATTTGTAGACAGTCTGTCTTACCGTGGAAACATGAACATCAAGGCTTTTGGAGATACTTTTGTAACCCTTTCCAGCTTCATGCAAGTCAACAATTCTTGATCGTAGGTCTTCTGAGAGCTCTTTTCTGCGAGGCATGGTTCACATCAGACAGTGCTTCTTGAAACCAGTAAACAAAAAACAGGTGTGTGTTTTTTAAGGGCAGGACAGCTGTCAGCAACACATCCAATATCATCACACTGATTGGAGTCAAGGTTGGCTCACTCCTGGCTCCAATTAGCTCTGGGAGAAGTCATTAAGCTAGGGCCTCACATACTTTTTCCTCCCTGCACTGTGAATGTTTACATATTATGTGCAATTAAACCATGGCAACATCTAATGTTTGTGTAGTATTATGTTCAGCAGACTGTGTTCTTCTATTGTTGTGACTTAGATGACGTTCAGAGCACATTTTATGCCCAATTCATGCAAAACTCCACGTAATCCCAAGGGGTTCACATACTTTTTCTTGCAACTGTATATGGACCAAACTCCAACCAAATCCAATTTTGCAAAAATCTGTATAATCAGATTTCCTCATATAAAAAAGGCCACCTAATTACAGGAGGAGACTTTGGTATAGCTGGACACGTTCACTTGGATACTTCGTCTGGCAAGTGGTCCTCCAATCACAGCCTGAACCAATTTCTTCACACTAATGACTTCTACAACATTTGGAGATGCCAGCACGGATCAGAAAGAGATTACTCATGTTATTCTCCCTTCCAACTCTCATACTCCAGAATAGATTTCTTCATGGATAAATGGACATTACAAGCATATCTCTTCGTCAAAAATAGGAACAATAACATGGTCGGACCATGCACCAATTAGCATCACAATTGGGATACCTAACAGACCCTCCTTTTCTCACCCCTGGAGACTAAACTCCACATTGTTGACCCTGCTCATCGGAAGTCCATGATGGAAGCCCACTCTCTCTTTTTTGCAACAAATAGCATGCCTGGTGTTTCTATAAATGTACTATGGGCTACCTACAAGGCTTATATGTGAGAGATTCTTATAAAGTTAAATTTTCAGGTGGAGGCGCCAGATTGAGGAGGTTTTATAATCTATAAAAATTAAGGAGTGAACAAATAAAAACAATCCAAATGAGTCCAACTCTGCTTCCTTACTTGCAGAGAGGAATAAACTCCGTTCCCTTCTGCTATTTAAATATGACCTCAACCTAAAGAGAATGAAAGCTATATACTGCTCTTTAGGAAACAAAGCTGGATCCCTTCTAGCGAGATCTGTTAAACATCAATGACTTAAAATCAAAATGCAACTAATTTCAAACTCACCAATGGCAAACCTTTTAGACATAGCAAGCGCCTTTGCCGGCTTTTACCAATCCCTATATAACCTTAAAGACGACAAGGAGACTTCTCAAACGTCTCCTACTGCCATACAACTGTTCCTACAATCGGTCTCCTACTCCCAGCTCTTTCTCCACCTCAACTCCAAACCATATCAGAACCATTCTACCCCTCAGAAATTGAATCAGTAATTAATACTCTACCACTTAACAAATCTCCAGGAAGTGACGGCTACCAATGAATGCTATAAAAACTTTGCCCATATTCTTTCCCCGCATTTATCAAACCTCTTCAACTGTGCTGCTTCCTCTGGTTCTTTACCGAATGAGATGCTATAGTCTATTATAACGACATTTCCTAAACCGGCCAAAGACCCACAACTTGTACAAAACTATAGACCTATATCCCTTATAAATACAGATGTGAAACTATAGGCTAAACTAATAGCCCATAGACTGCTTCCCTATCTTTTGTCCTTGATCCATCCAGATCAAGTAGGATTCATACCGGGCCGCCAGGCCCCGGATGCCACTAGGTGCATACTCTCGTTGATTTACAGTTTACAAAACCAATGAACGCCTTGTCTGCTCCTTTCCTTGGATGCAGAGAAGGCATTCTACCACATTCACTGGGGCTTTATGCAAGCGGTTCTACAACAATTTGGTATCACAGCTATTATATTGTTATACTCTTCCCCCTCAGTCAGAGTCCTTACTGATGATATGTTGTCACCTACCCTCCTCACCTTTAGGCGCACCCTGAAAACCCATCTCTTTAGGGAAGCCTACCCCGCCCTCACCTAACAGCCAATCTCCTCTACTCCTCCTACCACTTCATCCCTCACAGCCATTTCCTCCTGTACCACTATCCCCTCCCTCCTAGATTGTAAGCTCCAAGGAGCAGGGCCCTCGAACCCCTCGTGTTACTGTATTGTCTCATGTACTGTCTCCCAATATAATGTACAGTGCTGAGCAAACCTTTTAGCACTATATAAATACTGTATAATAATAATATTAATGTTTTCCAAAACAATTGACATTGCAAATGGTACCCGGCAAGGCTGCCCCCTAGCCCCTATTATATTTCCACTACTTATTGAGCCCCTTGCCTCTAGACTTCGAGAGGAATTGCTATTCACTGGTATTAAATACCAAGATGTCGAGCATAAAATCAGTCTATTTGCAGACGACATCATCTTAATGATCACTAACCCCTCCCAATCACTCCCCGTAGTTCTTGCCTCCTATGCAGAGGATTCTTGCCTCCTATGCAGAAGTCTCGTACTATAAACTAAATGAAAATAAATCCCTGATACTGAACCTACACATATCCATGAAAATTCAACAGCTTCTCACTAAAGAATTCCCATTTATATGGGCTAACCAACCAATCCCTTATTTAGGAATTAATCTGACTGCTTCAACCACTCAACTTTTTGATTTCAATCATGAACCATTCCTCCAATCCTTACCAAAAGAGCTCCACTCTCTCCGATCTTACGACCTATCTAAGTTGGGTCATATCGCAGCTCTGCAAATGTTCATCCTACCCAAATTGCTTGACATTTTTAGGACCCTTCCTATACCAGTGCTCTTCAACTTCTTCCACAAGATCCAGAGACAATTTGTCAAGTTTCTCTGGGAATCTAAATGCCCTAGATGTGCCACTAATCTACTAATTTGCCCATATCACAGAGGAGGGAAGGCCCCCCGCATCTACATTCGTACTATTTAGTTGCACTGCTTGACCAGATCTATTGCTGGTGGCACCCAACAATCGAAAAAACTTGGTCCACTATGGAATACCAAATATTTCACCCAATCCTACCACAAAACCACCTCATCTTACACTCTATAGATGGCAAATGCCCTTCCATTAACCATCCGTGTATCAAGGCTTCTTTGGAGGCCTGGTATACTCTTTTATAACACCCATTTCCAACCTCCAGGTTGATACCGACTCCCATTAATATCATATATTCTCTTAATTCCCTACATTAATCCATGTGAGAAACATGTGGCATCCATTCACTACCATACCTATATATAGACAACAAACTAGCTCCTTTCCAGTACCTCCAAAGCAATTTTTCATTACCCCCTTCCGAACGCTTTACTCATCTAAGGATTATCCGTTGCATAAAATCTAAAAACATTGCCCCTACTACTACTCTTCCGACCCCAGTGTTCCAGTACTATCACAAATTTAAATATCCTGGCAGAGGAATTTCCGTGTTCTACTCCCACATTATTGAGTTAAAATTTACCCTGAGAATGACATCTCTAAGACACTGGTAATGTCCCAAACACTCCCAGACCAGTCTTGGCGCAAGGTCTTCATACTAACTTGCAAATCCTCCTCCTGTGCCTCACACTGGGAATCCTACCTAAAATTATTGCATCAATGGTACTTTACCCCGGTCAGAGTGTCAGAAATATAGCCCACCTGCTCTCCACAATGCTGGCGGCAATGTGGAGAAATAGGTTCCCTTTTGCACATAATATTGTCTTGTAAATCAATCAGATCCTTATGGAATGGTGTTTTTAATGTGATTTCTGAAGTAACAGGAAGTGTAGTAAGTCCTGACCCCACATTAGCACTGTTCCATATTGGTCTAGAAAGATTTTCCCCCAGCTCATGCACTGTCATCATTCACATTCTATATGCAGCTAAAAATAATATCACTAGATTGTGGAAATCGCTATCTTCACCATCTTTAGCTAGAATGATTAGTGATTTAAACATCCAATGTGATATGGAGAAGAGATTTGCCCTCAACTACCTCTCCTATACCAAATTCATCAGATCTTGGTCCCTATGGTCACACAATCCTAAATGTACGGTTGAAGTTTGATAGCTCATACAATATGGAGTATATAAAGTTACTTAGACTGGTATATCGTTTAATCTGTTAGTTTGCATGATTGTTCCAACCTCTTTTTTCTTCCCCCCCCCTTATCCTTGTCCCTCCCCCTACTCTCCTTAAGGTTCTCAGTTGTACAATGTTCTGAAAGTATTGTCACCTGCATATTTTGACCTCCTTTTTATGGTCGTTATTTTCCATTGCAAGTGGGAATTGATACACAAATATAATAACTGCCTGTATGACTGTGAACTTATCAAGGTCTCATGTTCCTTTTCCTGTAACTGTATTTGATAACATTTCAATACAAAGTATTTGAATATAAATATCACAAAAATTAAATAGAAAAGAAAAACAAATGGACCGCGCATAATCATAAACGTGCATATATTCAACATGTCATAAACCAGCCCCATATTAGTGAAACAAGTGCATAAGCTTGTGTTCAGCTTATATTCGATATCCTGATTAATGGATCATCTCCAAACAAAGTGCTCCACTGTGCTCAACAAAAGTGCCCCACATGGACTGATACTCAACCTTATCCAATGACCATCTATCTCTAGAATGGTTCTTAAAGGTTGAGGGACATTCCCAGTAAGCCAGTTGTCCCCAGATCCTTAGCCTGTGACCATCTATCCTTGGGGTGGTCCGTGATATTTAAAGGACAATTTTCAAAGAGCCAGCTATCTCCACACCTCCGCAGGAAGGGAAAAGTATATCACCATATACAGTACAAAGAAAGGGAAGGGGACATCTTATAGTGTAGTACTGTTTGGTAATTTTATTGGGGTACATTATAAAAAATACACTCACAAAAGAAGTGCCTATTCCTGGTAGAAATCCCAATTATTCAAATAATTTTCAAAAAGGGGGGGAATGGAGAGAATGGCAGGGGCTTAAGTATGCACCCACAAAACATTTTAATAAGTTTGAAGCCTATATAGACTTGCAAACGTTTATTAGGAAACTGGGTATTAAGAAACATTTCTTGGAGAAGGGGAGAGCAACAGCTAGCTTACAGTCTACGAGGTATCTACATAGTGCACTTCGCAATAAATCCACATTTAACCCTAAATCCTCTACACATTACGTAGAGGTGTTTAAAAAGATGATTGAAGAGGATATTAGGAGTATGCCTGTTAACAAACACACCTCAGATAAAATAATATGGCAAGGCATTAAGAATATAGAAAAAAGGAACAATATAAAAAAGTACATGTGGGGGCTTTGTGAACTTCCTTAGCATTTTAGCACCTCAGGAAATGTTATAGGCAGTCTGAAAGTAAAAGCTGCATAAATTCCAAAGTACAGTATACCATAGTTTGTAGATGCTATAACTTTCACACAAACCAATTAATATACACATATTGGTATTTTTTGTTTACAAAGACATGTAGCAGAATACATTTTGGCCTAAATTCATGGCTAAATTTGAGCTTATTGGATATTTTTTATAACAGAAACGTGTTTTCAAAATTTCCAGTCTTTTTTTGTTTGCATCACAAAAAATAAAAAACCCAGTGGGGATAAAATACCACCAAAAGAAAGCTCTATTTGTGTGAAAAAGGACATCAATTTCATTTGGGTACAGCATTGCATGACTGTGCAATAACCAGTTGAAATAGCATAGTTCCAAATAGCAAAAAATGGCCTGGTCATGAAGGGGGGTAAATCTTCTGGGGCTGATGTGGTTACTGAAAGATGTCTAGTATTTTACATGACTCTCACACCAAATTTCTTACTCATGATCTAGAAGATGCCCCGCTAGCTATCACTAGATGAACAGTAGTGGAGCGAGCAGCGGCTGCAGGAGTGGGAATATGTTACATTATCCACCCTAAAAATGAGTGGAACATGTTAAATATTCCCAAAGTTGAACTTATCCTTTAAGGAAGAAAAGTGCAATGTGTCCATTGCTGAGCTACTCGTTGCTTTGGCCCTGATTTACTAAGACTTGAGTCTACCAGCAGACTCTGAACATTCAGGCAGACTCAGTTAAATCAATCAAGACCTGGCAGTCTTCTGAGCGGCGTCTAGCAATCTCATTGACCAACGTCTACTTTACTATTAGTAAATGTGAAATCGCGTCTGGCACATTTTTAGGTGCAATACCGGATATGTTCGCTAGATGGCGCACAAGCGCGGGCCTTGTCCCCTTGGCGTTTTTGTGTTAGCAAAAGAGAATACTTAGAATGTTACATAATTAGTACACCTGTATTTTTTTTTTTTTTTGCTGTTTCTCCAAAATGATCAGACAACTAATGCATTTACTAATGAATGTCATACATTCTATTTTCAAATGTTAAACATTTTCACACTTATATCTCAAATAATTTGGAATGTCTAGTTCTAGTTTCCCAATATAATGATATATCTTCATTCTCTTTAATCACATAACTATTCTATGTTAAAGTCAAGTGCAGCGCTATAAATGCATGTGATCAATAATGAATGCATGTAAAAACCAAAAAGTGCAAAGAATTGCAATAATGATGTAAAATGGTAAATGGTGCTAAAATAAGTTCATATAATCATTCCTGAATAATGGAATGTCCTTTGTGTGAGAGTACCAACTCAGAGAATGCCTATGAATGGCACGTGTGGTTTCTCCGTGACGGACAGTAGTGCATGAACTCGTGAAAGATAAACCACCCTTGGGACTGGTCTACACTCACCAGAACAAAAGTATTAATGCACATGGGTTATACACATCACACATCTGGGGGTGCAGCGGTATGCTGGCAGCTATGGGTTAGTCATCCAGCTCCAGCCATCCATCCATCCATCAGGGTGGGTGCCCAAATGGTCCTGGGGAGGAATTAGCTCAGCCACAGGAGCCAGAAAGGTGCTTAATAGTGTAGTACACTGTCACAAGGGTGGCTGACCTTTCACGAGTTCATGCACTACTGTTCGTGGTTATATTTATCTTGTGTAACACCATTTTAGTAATCTATATAATTTGACCAGCGCTTGCTTTATCATTTTTAAACAATGTAACTATTCTACATTGTAGCTCAAACTGTGTCTCCCACAGTGGTTTAGTGGTTAGAGCTCAAAATTTTCAGCACTTGGGTCATGGGTTCTAATCCCAGTCATGGCTGCATCCCAGTTTGCATGCTTTCCCTGTATGGATGTGTTTTTTCCAACACTCAGAAGACATGCTGTTAGGTTCATTGGACCTAGTTACATGGCTGAGTTTCTGCCCTTAGATTATAAGCTCCTTGACATTTATGAACGTTAAAAAAATGGAGATCCATTTTCTGGGTTGTGTCAGTGCCAGGAATATTGATCAATTATGATTTTGCCTAATGACTAGAAAGTGGATGAATGTTACCTGCGTCCTGTTCTTCTGCCAATTAGGAAATGTGCAAGTTTCATGCTGTGTATATTTCATTGTAACTTTTTTCTCTTCTTTTAAATCTGTCTCCTTATACAACTTGACCCCCTCCCCCACCCCATCATCACCTGTCCCATATGCAAATCTATGGATCACCACCACACTCTTTTTAACTATTTACTGATCAAGTGAATGTGCCTCATTTTCTATCAGCTACAGCTCAGATCTCACATTATACGATTGCTGATTGTATATCACCACTAGTCTGATTGAATTCGCAATCCCTGGTCAGTCCCGTTCCCTTACCTCTAATAATCTTTAGGGCCAGTTCACACTACATGTGTTTCAGTTGCTTTTTCGGCATCACAACACGCACAGAAAGAAGGTTATATGGTTGTCAATGTCAAAATTCACATCAGCGCTTGCATTTTCAGTGCATTGCAGGTGCTGTAAACAAAGTTGACCACGCTGCATTGTTTCTGCACAGAACTGTAATGGAACACATTGAAACGTCCTTGAATGTACTAAAACGCACATGTCCATAATTAAATTGAATAAAAAGAAAGTAGAAAAAACTAACTGGAAGGGATACAAAAATGCAATGCAACGTGTCCAAAACGCATCCAAAATGTACTGGAACACACTAAACATGCATGCCAAAAGGGCATGCAAAAACGCATCAGGAACACATCTAGACTGTTTCTATAGTGTGAACTGGCCCTTAGGACTTGTTCACACCATTGGTGGTGCAGAAACGCATGCAAGAACACACATTTTCCAGCACAACAAAGAAATGCAATGGCCTTTGCAGATTTGCGCGGTTAGGTGCAACACACTTTTAAAATAATATGCCTGCAGTATTTTTGCATGTTCCCACACATTAGGCAGGCCATTGAAATTAACGAGCTGAGGAAAAAAAAAAAAGTAAAAAATGCCCCATTCACACAGGTCCTCTGGCCTGTACAGCATGAATGAGGGGGTTGTTCATGTGGCTGGAGCCACCTGCTACACTATGGGGACACAGCAGCTGTATGAACACAGGTTTTAATCTGACAGGTGTGAAGGCGTGGGGAAGTGGCCCTGAATGCTCACTATCTGTGTTCAGGGCTGTACACCTGCACCCATATGCTTGTCAAATTATGACCTGCAGCAATTCCATAGTGTAACATAGGTTGCCTGCAAACGGCAATAGCCACAAAAACAAACCACTGATTCCCACTCTACCGGCCACAGCACCCATGAGCCCCAAAACCTCAATTACACCTCAGTTACACACACCGCTTTATTTATGAACTCAGTACAGTTTTATCATTTAGATTTCACAGGAATATGGTTGGGATTATGTCCATTAATAATGTTTTTAGTGTATTTTTACCATAAATATAATTTGGATATTTTCTCTGGTAGTGGGGGGCTGTCAGGTATGCTGTACGGGGCCCCATGATATCTAACAGTGGCCCTGGGTGTATGCTTGTGTCTGTGCCACCTGTATAGTTAGGAAGAACCTTGAGCCTCTGCTATGTACCTCAATGGATCTAGGAATTGGACATGTTTTCAACTGAAAATACAACAATTATTAGTAATATTTCCCCAGCAAATGAGGATCAGCTCCTCGGTGGAGAACAGCGATCTTGCCATGTCCAGATGTGGTCTGGAATTCCACAAAAGAACAATTCACAAAACTAAAAAATAGACTTGCAAATTACCACTAAACTCTCCTAACTACACTCCCATCCACTCACACTCCCCATGTCAGGAATGGACTGGCCAGCAATGGTGGGACTCACCTGCCTTATGAGCTGCAGTACTAGGGCTGGCCAGCAGGTGCTCCCAGCAATCAGAGACTCAACCTTGCAGCCAGCAAAACACCTGAAACTGCTTATGCTGGTGTATTTAAGGGATGGCCAGACCTGCAGACTCTGCCTTGGTGTGTGTTTTTCCTGGGCCCTGTATCCTGTTCCTGCATCCTGTTTCTGTTCCTGTTCCTGTCTTGTTGCTGACCCGGCCTGATCTGACCTCTGCTGACTTCTCCTGCTCTGACCCCGGCTCGTTCCTGACCATCCCTCTGCCTGACCCTCTGTACCTCCCTGTCTGCTACCTGCTGAACCTGGCTTGTGACCCCGACCATTCTCCGCTTGCTCCCCCTGTACCTACCTGCCCGATTGATATTGACCCGGCCAGCCTGACGACGCTTGCATTGTATGTATTGTTATCTGTGGGTGGTTGGTTTGGTTTGTTTGCACTGTATTATGTTTTAGTATGGCACTGCGTTTATGTTTGTATTGTTAGTGTTAATAAATTATATAGTTTATAACATATCTGAAGTCTGCGTTTCCCTGCGTCAGTCACATACCTCTGGTCATACCCGGGAGCCCTGACACCCCACTTCCACTTCCGGGGTAAACATCCTTCCTCCAACATCATGACGTATTTCCGGTATGACAGCTGCTCTAGCGCATCCTCCAACAGCCGTCTTGGTGTTTATTTGTGCACCATAGCAATTTTACATGCGGCTCCATTGTGTATATGACATTCGCAAATACTGTATATGTTTGCAGTTCTATTGTAGATTTGGTATTGGTGAATGTATGCTTGCAGCTATACTGTGTATATGACATTGGCAAATATATATTTGCCAGTAAAGGCCCAAAGTCAACATAAATTGGGGGCCCAATTTATTACTGTTAAGAGGATTGTAGAAAAAGAATAGCTAGCTGCACATTGAACACAACCTATTCATTGGTACATAACATGGTCTTGCGGTGTAATAGGGGGCTTTTGGTTTGTTATTTTGGACATACTTGCACATGTGCGCTCTAACAAGGAAGATTTGGGCATATTATATAGCTAGCAAAAATAAGTGTTAGGTTTGCTACTACATTTCAGATACTTATATAGCGCTGTCAATTTACGCAGTGCTTTACATATAGATGTGGTAAATTCACATCAGTCCCTAACCCTCAAGGGGCGTACTAAGAGCCCTAACTTACATTCATACATATACTAGGGCCAATTTTGACAGGATCCAATTAACCTACCAGCATGTCTTTAGAGTGTTGGAGGAAACCAGGGTACCCAGAGGAAACACAGGCACAGGGAGAACATGCAAACCCCAGGCAGGAAGTGCTATGGCTGGGATTTGAACCAACGACTCTAGTACTGCCAGGTGGAAGTGCTAACCATTTAGGCACTGTGCAACATTCAACTAGAACATGAAATAATCCCCCCAAAAATACATAGTACAAATGTTTATTGATCAAATACACATTCCACATTTATTTGGACAGCAACAAAAAGCTACATTCAATATCTTGGTGTGAAAAAAAACAAAAAAAAAAGCAGGATTGATGTTGCTAAAATAGAACGGTCCTGCTCATAAGAGTTTACAATCTAAAAGATTATACTTATAATGAACTGTGCTTTCACAGGTTACAGCAGGAAACAAACGGTTAATATCACTTGAGCTTATTCACAAAACAAGCTGCAGATCGAAATATCAATATAAAAATACATACGTACCAAAATAAAAACACCCCCCACCTCCCCAAATCCCCCACACATACATTTCTCACCATGTTTGTCTGAAAACTGCATTTCATTCTAAATAAAGCAAACTTGGAAGAGCAGAGCAATGGACATGTGTTAGGATTACAAAGCAAAGATAATAAACACAATCATTGTACAATAACACAAACACACCTTAGAAGGAAGAACATGCAAAACATTTACAGCCCACATCAAAACACAGCGTGAGTGTGGCCTGGGGCAATTCACTACAATACCTCCTCCTTCCCTCAAACCACCACAGACAAGGACTTGCAGAAAATAATGTGGCCTGTACAAGGCAACAATCACCCACTACTGCATCTCTTTATATAAGGTAGGCCACACCCACAACTGTCATTCATTTGGTCCCAGAAAGTGTTTACACCTGATTTATTCTCTTCCCACCTGCGTTAACCCTTGGTATACAGGCCCCTACAAATCAGAGTCAGAAAGAAAGCCACAGTGAAATGTACCTGTGCAGCATACAACAGAACATTGAACAGGGATGTAAAAGGGAACCCTATTGGCAATATTTCTTGGCCCCATGGGCACAATTCACTCCAGATTATCGCATGAGTTAAGGCAGTCACATGACCACATCTCGCATGCAATACTGAAAATGTCAATTCACTTTTGCTAGTATGTGGCATTTCCCATAAATCGAAAAAACACTCGGGAAATCAAACATAAAAAGGCCTTACACCCCGGTCACATCAAAGCCAATTTAGAAATTGTGCGACGTACAGTGAAGATTCTGATTTCCTTGCGATTTGCAAGACATCTGACACAGATATCTATGCAAATCGCCACAAAAGTAGTACATGTACTACTTTAGAAATCAGTGTCGGAAACGCACCCATATGACTGCTCTAATAGCAGACAATAGGGTGCAACTTGGCATACGATTTTCAAGTCGCATGTCATGCAAATCGCATGCCAAGGCGCATCCAGGGTGCACGATTTCAGGTGCGATTTAGGAATTTAAATTGTACCTGATATTGGATCTAATGAATGTGGATGTGAGTGTCTTAACGTAAGCGATTTGCTGCAGCACAATTTCAAAAGTCGTTCTTGTCTAAATTTTTCAGCATTTTATAGCGATTTCATATATAGACTACAATAGAAACCGCAGTGCAAAACACAATTGAAAATTAACTCATTGGTAAATCTACAGAAAATATGGTGAAATTGCCAACAAAAAGCACAATTTTAAATCGCTTCTAGTGTGAACCAAGCAGGCAATTCAACAAGGGAAATAAATCTTTGAAGGCATGTGGTATCTGCATGCTCGGATAAGGGTCTGTTATGGATTTGGGGGGGGGGGGACTCCATGCCATTATTTTATTATTTTTTTTTAATCCTTTTCTCTCTCGCTCACTCTTCTCATGGGGGTGGAGTGCAAACCAGCATTATCAAATCAATCATTAGTCCAGGCCCTTATATCATCCCATTGTTTGACATTCACATAAGGTGCAACTTTAAAGGTGTTTGAACAGACAAGGCCTCATTCTAATTCACATTCCAGGGATCATTTAGACAGAAAGCAAAGATGCTGCCACCAGCACATGTATGTTAGGGTAGTCACACGGAGATCATGCAAATTCATTGCCATAGTTGGGATCGACAACCCTAGCATTGTGAGGCAGCAATGCTAACAACTAATCCACAGAGCTGTTGAACACTAATCCTGCCTGTATTTCTGTGGTGTGAATCAACCCTAAGTCCCTGGGCAAGGTTAGTGTAACTAGCCAGATATCTCAAATGTGACACAAATGTTGTGCTATGTTGCCAATTCAGATGTATGTTGGTTCTATGTATCCCAATACAAAGTATTGCAATACTAATACAGGTGTACCTCGGTTTACCAACGCCTCGGTTAACATAAATTTTGGTTTACGAATGAAAATCCATTGAAAATAATGCCTCGGTTTACACAATTGTTAATATTTTTTTTTCGCAATACAAAGTGTACGTCGGCGCTGATTTTCAAATGATTTTCTTCACTATAGTTCACAAGCTTAGAAGCCACTTTCCCAAAGTTACAGAAAACTTTGTATCTTTTAATAAACTCAAAGTAAATATTGTTTCCTTTAGGGATATAAATTCCAAGAAAACTTTCTCTTTTAGCTGGGGGAAGTGACAGGTGAATTTCTGAGCTATAGTGAAGGAAAAAAAAGGGAGAATTACATTTAAAAACCAGCACCATAATAAATAAAAAAAAAACGGCATGGGGTCCCCCCTCCCATCCATACCAAGCCCTTAGGGTCTGGTATGTATCTTAAGGGGTAACTCCACACCAGAATGTAAAAAAAAAATGGCGTGGGGTCCCATCCACACCAAGCCCTTCGGGTCTGGCATGGATATTAAGGGGTAACTCCATGCCGAAATAAAAAAAAAAACTGCATGTGGTCCCCCCCAAAATCCATACCAGATCCTTATCCGAGCATGCAGCCTGGCAGGTCAGGAAAGGGGGGGGGACAAGCGAGCGCCCCCCCTCCTGAACTATACCAGGCCACATGCCCTCAACATGGGGGGGTGATTTGGGGCAGGGGGGCTCCCCCCCAAAAGCACCTTGTCCCCATGTTGATGGGGACAAGGGCCTCTTCTGTTAGTGGGATAATTGGTCGGCCGTTTTTCGGGATTTTGGCACATTTTGTTTATCGGTAAATTTGGAAAACAAATCGGCCGATTTTGCCGATCGGCCAATTTTCGCGGCAATACCAATTTTTTTCAAAATTTACTGATAAAAAAAAAGGGGCAAAATCCTGCAAAAACGGCCGACCAATTAACCCCCTAATGGCCCGATAATCGGCCTTTTTTTTTTCGGCCAAAAAATCGACCGATTTTAGACCCATCTTTTTTTTTTCTTTATAAATATTTAGTAATTTTCAACCAAATACAAATAACAATCACCTTCTTCAATAAAAAAGATATTCATACAATATCTTCCCACTAACATATTATCTAAATCCCACTTCCCATCCTTCTTCCCCTCCCCCTCCTACCTCTCCCAACCCTCCCCCCCACCACTCTGCGTTTTCTCTCTTCTCCTCTTCCTCCTATATTATTTCTAAATTTCATTTCAAGGGGTATTACATCTTCATATATTTCACTTTTTCTCTGTACTCTTCCCATTTTTTCCATTTTCTATAATACATCTCCATCTTTTCTATATGTATATAGTACAATCTTTCCGTCCCACAGATCTGATTCACTTTAACCATCCAATCCTCCTCTGTCGGCACTTCCTTTTTTCCCAAAACCTAGGTATCAGACTTTTCGCTGCACTCAAATAATACCACAGCCCCAAATCCTTGTATATTTTCACTGGAAGCTCTGTATTATGAAGAAGACATAACTCGGGATCTAATCTAATATTGATTTCAGTAATCTTCCCTACTAAATAAACTATCCATATTCATTCTGTGCTCTACTTTCGGTGTGATGTGCCATCTTACCAAACACTTATAATTTAATTCTACTTCCCGCATACTAATATTTTCGTGAATTAATCTAAATATTTTCCTTTGCTCTACCTCATCCATTTCCCTTCCCATATCTCTTTCCCATTTCTCTATTTATATTGGTTTTGTGCTGGTGTCTAACTCAGTGAATATCTTATATATTTTAGCAATTCCATGTTTCCCATCACCCCGTGCTTCTAACAATCTTTCAAATGGGTTCCACTCTTTCCTAGTTCTCAAAGGTTTCGGGAGACTCCCGAAGAAGTGTTTCAGTTGGTAGTATCGTAGCCCATCTATTCTATTAAAAACTTCTCCCTTTTTCTTCTCCAGCTCTCTATATGATCCCAATTCCTCACCCACCATTATATCTCTCAATTGCGCATACTGTTTTATAATCCATTTCCCTATAACATCTTCCTTACCTGGGGCAAAATATTGTGTATTCCTTAGTGGGTTAACTGTGAATTAAAAACCCATCCCTTTTGTCTGTGTAATGTTTCCCAAATTCTTAAAACATTAGAAGTGTACAAACTTGTATTAACATCTAATCCCCTATATTGTGCAGGCACCCATATAATCTTACTTAGATTTGTTCCACTCAGTGTGTTTTCGATTTTGACCCAGCTTTTCCCTGGATTATGAGTCCAGTCAAAGATTCTTGGGATTATTACAGCTTTATAATATCTCTTAAAATCTGGTACACCTAAACCCCCTCTCTCTTTAGGTCTAGTCAACATTTCATAACATATTCTAGATTTTTTATTCCCCCATATATATCTCATTATTATTTTTTTAAGTTCTTTGAAATATGCCTCTGGGAGTTTGATTGGTATCATTTGGAATTTATATAAAACTTTGGGCACAATTACCATTTTTATCAGATTTATGCGACCTAGCCAAAACGGATTTCCACTTCTCAATCTCTTCACCTCCTCCTTAAGCTTGTTTAATAGTGAAATATAATTAACTTTATACAATACTTTATACTGACAGTTTTATCCCTAGGTACTTTAATTCTTTTTCTCTCCAAACAAAAGGGAATTATTGTATTTTTTCTTTTTCACTATTTTTAAGGTTTATATTTAAGATTTCAGTTTTTGTTGGGTTAATTTTTAAATTTGATAATTCCCCATATTCCTTCAATGTCTTCATTAAGTTTGAAAGTGATATCCTAGGATTTCCAACATAGAACATCAGATGATCCGCATAGGCCGCCACCTTATGTTCTCTATCTCCTATCCATATTCCCTTTATATCTATGTTCTTCCTTATCGTAGATAGCAATGGCTCCAGCGATAAAACATACAACAGTGGAGACAATGGGCATCCCTGTCTTGTTCCATTTGACATCCTGAAAAGCTCCGATCTACCTCCATTAACCATGATAGCTGCAGTAGGCCCCCTATATAACCTTGCAATCCACTTTCTCATTCTCAACCCCAACATCTCCAAGGTGTCCATCATAAATCCCCAATTCACTCTATCAAATGCTTTCTCGGCGTCAATTGACAACAGTACCATCGGGGTTTTCCCTTTTTTCCTTCCTGAATGAGCAATAATATTCTCAAACCATTATCTCTACCCTCTCTCCCTGGGACAAACCCCACCTGGTCCTGTCATGGCTCCGGGTATGACCAGAGGTGTATGGATTGACAGAGGGAAATGCAGGCTTCAGGTATAGAGTAAACAAGACAATTTATTAAAGACTAAACAACACAAACGCAGTGCAAGGTAACATAACACAGTGCAAACAACCCAACCTCCAACAGATAACTATATATACAAATCAAATGTAGTCGGGCAGGCCGGGTCGGTAGCAAACGGGCAAACAGGGTACCAGGAGCGAGCGGAAGAGTGGTCAGGAATAGCCGAGGTCAGGACAGGCGGAGTTCGTTCAGAGTCAGGATCAAAGCAGAGTCAGGATCAGGCAGGAAGCAGACAGGATGCAGGTACAGAGGCTCATGGGAAACATACACCAAGGTCCTGACTGCAGGTCTGGCCATTCCTTAAATACAGCTCCTGCAATCAGCCTCAGGTGATGGCTGACTGCAGGAGTGAGCTTCTGGTTGCTGAGAGCACCCGCTGGCCAGCCCTGGTACTGCAGCCCACACAGCAGATGAGTCCCATCACTAATGGTGAGTCCATTCCTGACAGTACCCCCCCCCCTCAAGGAGCGGCCTCAGGATGCTCCAAACTGTCATTAGTGGGCAAAATGTTCCACCGCCCGGGTCAGGTAACTGGCTAGATATCCTACTGCCGGAGTCAACTGGCTGGCTGGGTTTCCTGCTGGTAGACTTCTCCTTGTGTAGGAGAACGCAGGAAGGCAGGTTACTGGACACAGGATCTCCAGGAGCAGGCTGGGAATCAGTTATTGGCCAGTTTAGCTGGACATCAGGGGCTGGCACATCAGGCTGGGCAGCGGACCGAGGCACGTCAGGCTGGGCAGCGGACCGAGGCACGTCAGGCTGGGCAGCGGACCGAGGCACGTCAGGCTGAGCAGCGGACCGAGGCACGTCAGGCTGGGCAGTGGGCACCAGATCATCAGGCTGGGTAGGATCATCAGGCCGGATCGGGTCATCAGGCCGGATCGGGTCATCAGGCTGGGTAGTGTACACCAGATCATCAAGCTGGATCGGATCATCAGACTGGATCGGGTCATCAGGCCAGATCGGGTCATCAGGCTGGATCGGGTCATCAGGCTGGGTAGCGTACACTGGATCGTCGGACATCCAGGCATCAGGCTGAACAGCAGGCACCGGGACACCAGCCTGGACAACAGAAGGTGGGCTCTCAGACCACAGGCCGACTGGCCTGGACACTGGCAGGATGGTGCTGGTTGGAAATAATTTTTGCCTTTTCCTGGTTTTAGTTACTGGGGCACTGTAAGTAAACGCAGGTCTGTAAACAGATAGAGCAGCTGAAGACAGAGAAGAGCTGGGGGATGGAACAGAAGAGGGAGCAGTTGCTACAGAGGACTTCTTTACAGGGTTAAAGGCAGAATAGGTGCAGCGACTGGGAGCAGGGGACTGACATGTGGTAGATAACAGGGTATACTGGGCTGTAACCGGGGGTGCTGTCGGGAATGCAGGAATAGAGCTTTGAGCAGAGGAATGATGAGAAGCAGGACTGGTTTGTTGTAAGCTAACTGAGGCTAGGTGTAACAAGTCTGACCAGGACTGTAGTATTGGTTGAACAAAACGCAGCTTACACATAGCCTGTCTGACAAAAGACTGCACTGCGTTTATGCAATCCACTAGCACATGTGATGGACAAGCTGCATAATGCTCATGGAAGCAATCTGGATCATCCTCCAACAACCATACCAGTGATTCCACTTGATCTGCACTGAATGGGGGAAAAAAGTCATCCCTGCTTTCAGGGGTACAGGACAGAGCCAACTCAGCACAAACCTGGATCAATGGCTGCACCTCAGAAAACTCTGTGCCCTGATCTACTAGGGAATGAGCAACTTGCATGCACTCTAGCAGCTTTTCCCTGGCATACTTCCTCAAAATCTGGCAGCAGTACTCTCTGTCTTCTATTGCTAGCAAAGATAAGTATACAACTTCATCCAGATGCATCATTCCCCAACAACAAGCCAAGATGGCTTCTCTGTGCAGCCACTTCTGGTCAGGAATGGCCTTGGTGTAATGTCAGGGCTCCGGGTATGACCAGAGGTGTGTGGACTGACACAGGGAAATGCAGGCTTCAGGTATAGAGTAAACAAGACAATTTATTAAAGACTAAACAACACAAACACAGTGCAAGGTAACATAACACAGTGCAAACAACCCAACCTCCAACAGATAACTATATATACAAATCAAATGTAGTCGGGCAGGCCGGGTCGGTAGCAAACGGGCAAACAGGGTACCAGGAGCGAGCGGAAGATTGGTCAGGAATAGCCGAGGTCAGGACAGGCGGAGTTCGTTCAGAGTCAGGATCAAAACAGAGTCAGGATCAGGCAGGAAGCAGACAGGATGCAGGTACAGGGGCTCATGGGAAACCTTCACCAAGGCCCTGACTGCAGGTCTGGCCATTCCTTAAATACAGCTCCTGCAATTAGCCTCAGGTGATGGCTGACTGCAGGAGTGAGCTTCTGGTTGCTGAGAGCACCCGCTGGCCAGCCCTGGTACTGCAGCCCACGCGGCAGAAGAGTCCCATCACTAATGGTGAGTCCATTCCTGACAGGTCCCCATGTATCCACTCCAGCATCAAGTCTTTCAGTCTATTCGCCAATACCTTTGCGTACAATTTAGTATCTACATTCAGCAACGCAATTGGTCTATAGCTTGCACACTGCGAGGGGTCCTTATCTTCCTTATGAATTAAAACTATATTAGCCTGCTAAGATTCTGCTCTTATTTCCATCTCACCTCCCAAAGCGTTCATGTATGTCTTCAGTTTGGGTATCACCAACTCTTCATATTTTTTATAGTATTTTACAGCATACCCATCTGGGCCCGGACTTTTCCCCACCGTGGCACTTTTTAATGCTGTTTTTATTCCCTCTACCGTAATTTCTAATTCCAGGGAGTTCAATTGTATTTCACTTAATTTTGATAAACCTGCATTTTTTAAGCATGTTCTTCTTTTTTCTCTATTTAATGTTTCAGCTTTATTTGATGTATCCTGAGGGATGATATTATACAGCTTACTATAATATTCCTTGAATACTCTAGAGATGTCTTTAGTTGTGTGAACCAATTCTCCCTTGGAGTTTCTTATTTTTTCTATATAATTCCTATTTTTCTTTTTCCTTAACGTTCTCATTAAATATTTTCCCGGCCTATCTCCCCATCTATACCTTTCATTTATTACTTTATTAAAGACTCTTCTTTTTTCCTCCTCCATCACCTTCTCTAATTCTTCTTTCTTTTTTACTATTTTCTGCATTATCTCCTTAGATATTTTCCTTTTATGGGTCTGTTCAAGATCAAATATTTCACTTAGAAGACCATTAATCTTTTCCCTCCTTTCTTTTTTCTTTTTTGCTCCTATTGCAATGAATAGTCCTCTAATATAGGCCTTATGGGTCTCCCACACAGTTGCAACTGACACATCCCCTGTATCATTCTCCTCAAAAAATCGTTTAATTTCCATCTCGATCTTTCGATCGGTCTCTTGATCCAGAAGGAGTGCCTCATTCATCCGCCAAACTAAACTACCTCTCTCCTCTCTGCCCCATCTTGACTTCATTGCAACCGGGGCATGATCTGATAAAGAACTCCCTCCAATTTTTACTTCTACTACATACTCTATAAATTGATGTTCTACCAATATGTAATCCAGTCTAGAATAAGTCTCATGTACGTATGAGAAAAAAGTATAGTCTCTATCTTTCATATGCCTAATTCTCCATATATCCACTAATTGGTACTCATGCATTAGTTTCTTTAGTGAACTCAAGGACCTGCTCTCCTCCCTCCTCCCAAGAGAAGTTGTATCCATCCGCGGATCCATACAAACATTAAAGTCTAGGGCCATTATCAGTCGACCCATTTTAAAGTCCATCAGCCTCTTCGGTACTCCCCTCAAGAATATCTCCGGTTTCTTATTTGTGCAATATATACTGGCTATTGTACATTCGATTTCCTGCAATTTACCCCTCAGAAACAAGAACCTTCCCTCTGGATCCATTATTCTCTTATCCACCTCAAACCTTATATTCTTTGCGAAGCCTATAGCCACCCATTTTGCTCTTTTAATTGGTGAGTCTGCATAATACCATGTCGGGAAATATCTAGTTTTCGGCCTAACCTTTGACTCTATCTCTAAATGTGTCTCCTGCAAAAAAACCACCGAAGATGTTCTGTGTTGCAATTCTTTAAATAACCTATATCTTCTCCCAGGACAGCACAGCCCCTTTACATTATAAGTTATAAACTGAACTTCTTCCATGTTGCCCTACTCCTCTTTACTCCTTCTTTCTTCTACTCCTCCTCTTCCATCCCCTCTTATCCCGCAGAGTGTTACCCCTAATACCTCCCTCTTCCCCCCCCCATCATCCCCCCTCTCCCATATCCAACTCCCCTCCCCCCCAGGCCTCCTTTTTGCCTCTGAATCATTTGTGGAACAAATCCCACCTTTGATCTCATCCTTGGGGTTCAGCTCTGCCCATGTACCGCTCACCTTCCCCCCCTCCTCCCCGGTGTCCCTTTATCTACTAACTCTCTATTTTCCCTTCTAACTAGCTGCCACTCCTCCTTCCCAAAAGTACATGACTCTCCTTCCTCCACTTCCCATCCTGGTAACTCCAGTCTCTGCAGTCCAAATTTATCGCAGAAATCTTTCATGTTTTCAGGAAATCTTAAAAATGATGTGACTCCATCCGATTAGACATGCTGCACGACCCCATCTGTATTGCACATTATGTTTTTTCAGCACTTCCAATAAAGGTTTTAATGACCTTTTTCTTCTCAAAGTCCCAGCTGCTAAATCTACAAATATTTGGATATTTTTCCCTCCATATGAGCTATTTGTTCTTCCTTTAATCTTTTTCCATATCCCATCTTTGTCTCCATAATTATGGAATTTACCAATTATGTCTCTTGATTTTTCAAAGCCTTTTTCTTGTTGAGACTTCCCAATCCTAAACACTCCATCCAGTTTGAAGGTCTCCTCTCCAGATCCATCCATTATGGAGTGAAAAGTTATCTCATTTAAATCTTCCCCCTGTAACGGTTCTGGGACTCCTCTTATTCTAAGATTATTTCTCCTTTCTCTATTTTCTTGATCCTCCATCATATAAAGCAATCTTTTTTGTTCTTTCCTGGTATCTATTATCCATTTCTCTAATTTTGGAATTATTTGGGCATGATTTTTAACCTTTTCCTCCGTTTCTTCCACTCTAGTCAACAGCTGCTCCATTTCTTTCCCAATTGTCCCCATCTCTTGCTTTATTGATTTTTCCAAATTTTTAAACATCTCCGCCACTTCCTTTTTATTTGGTATTTGTAGATCTTTTTCAGTTTCTCTCACCTCCGTTCCTTCCATTGATTGTTGTCTATTATTAACCGTTCCCAGGGATAATCTCGGGCTATAATCCAAACTTATTTCCAGTTCACTCTTTTCACTTACTCCCTGAGATCTTTCTGGGGTCAAATTACCCTGCGACGTATACTTCTTAATCATGCCAGTTTGGGAATTCTTGGGCCCACTCCCTTTAATATTGTTGCCTTTCATGTTACTTTTGGGATATTTAAAAAAAAAAACTCTTCTTCTTCCACACCTTAAGACCCTTCAAACCCTCTCTAGGAATCCCCTATTTCCTTGTCTGAATTAAGTGTCAAATTCAATATATTCTGATACAATAAAAAAAAAGAAAATATCCAGTACGTAAAGAGACCCGCAGTTCTCACTCACCCTCCACCATGGAGCAGCATCAGTTTGCAGTCCTTCTTATCTGGCCTCCTTTATCTGTGTCCTCTCCTTAGGGGATTCCTATTAGGTCCCTTTTGCTTGTCCATCAGATTCTTTGAGTTCCCTGGGGACAGGTTGTAAATGAGAAGCCGGCGTTCCAACGGCTCCTTAGGACGCCTGCCGGTCTCTCCTTCTCCCAGCGCTCCTTCGCGGCCGCCCACGTGGTCACGCCGCTTCTCTCGTCGCCTGGCAACCCTGCCCTTCCTCCAGAGTTACCATGAGAGGACCTCTGGAGAACAGGAGCCTCGTCACCTCACTACGGTCAAGCCGCCATGCTGTCTCCGGGAACCCCTTCCAGCCAGGTGAGTCTCTGACCGCCCTCCAGCACAGCTAGCTAGATTGTTGGGACCCCATAGGGAGGATTAGTGGGGGAGGCGAACAGGGAGTGCTTACTCCACACTCTCCCGTGCCACCATGTTCAGGCCCCTTCCTACTGCTGGTTGTTTGACCTCATTTTAGACCCATCTAAAGCAGGCCATAGATGGTTCTAAAATTGGCTGATTTTTCAGCCCGAAAAAAAATCGGCCGATTTTTGGGCCGTTAGTGGGTTAATTGGTCGGCCGTTTTTCGGGATTTTGGCACTTTTTTTATCATGAAATTTGGAAAAAAATCGGCCAATTTTGCTGATGGTACCGCTGATGGGCCGATTTTCACGGCAATTATTGTCAAATCGGCTGATCTTTTTACAGATAAAAAAAATCTGTGCATGAGCCGTGACCTGCAAGAAAAAGAAGAAGAAAAGAACAAAAGGAATTAAAAAAAAGAAAAAAAAAATGCAAGCTATAGACAGGACGAAAATTGATCGATTATTTTTACCGTTGGCGGTAACGTCGGCCTATTGAACGACCTATTGTTCATTTTGTTTTTTTTTAAACAGCCGGTTTTAGACCCGTCTATGGCCTGCATTAATGTTTCAGCTGTCAGCGGGGTTCCCCACTGACAGCTGAATTTTAAATCATTTCCGTCAATTAAATGAATATTTTAAAAAACTACCTGGGGTCCCCCCTCCCATTCATACTAAGCCCTTCGGGTCTGGTATGGATATTAACTTCTTGCCGACCGCGCATAGCCGAATGACGGCTTCACCGCGGCCGGCCAGTTCTGAGTGGACGTCATATGACGTCCTCCCAGAATGCGCTCTCCTGCGCGCCCCAGGGGGCGCGCACCCGGCGATCTCCGTGATCGCTGTGTCCTACGGACACAGCTGATCACGTGATGTGGTGAAAGGCCGATCCCACCGGCCTTTTACCACGTGATCAGCGGTGTCCAATGACACGCTGATCACAGGGAAATGCAAGTGCCGGTTCTCGGCTGCACTTTCCTCACGCTGTCAGATCGTGAGGAAAGTACTGCCGAGAACCGGCAGTTGTCAGAGCGGGGATCGGCACCGATCATCAGGGCACTGATGATCAGTGCCCTGATGATCGGTGCCCAGCAGTGACACCCGCAAGTTCCGCCCAGCAGTGCGCCCACTAGCCCCGCCCACCCGTTCCCAGCAGTGCCCCCACCTGTGCCCAGCAGTGCCCCCACTTGTGCCCAGCAGTGCCCCCACCTGTGCCCAGCACTGCCCCCACCTGTGCCACTCTGCAGTGCCACCTACCTGTGCCCAGAAGTGCCACCTACATGTGCCCAGCAGTGCCACCCACCTGTGCCCACCCACCAGTGCCACCCACCTGTGCCCACCAGTGCCACCCACCTGTGCCCACCCACCAGTGCTGCCCACCAGTGCTACCCACCAGTGCAGCCCAGCAGTGCTGCCAGTCAGTGCCACCAGTCAGTGCCCAGGGGTTGTGCCAGTCAGTGCCGCCAGTCAGTGCCCAGAAGTGATGCCAGTCAGTGCCGTCTATCAGTACCCATCATCAGTGTCACCTATCAGTGCCGCCTATCAGTGCTGCATATCAGTGCCGCCTATCCGTGACCCCTAATTAGTGCTGTCTATCAGTGCCGCCTATCCGTGCCACCTCATTAGTACTGCCTATCAGTGCCCTTTAGTGCTGCCTATCAGTGCCCATCAGTGCCGCCTATCAGTGCCCATCAGTGCCGCCTCATCAACGCAAATCAGTGAAGGAGAAAAAATACCTGTTTGAAAAATTTTATAAAAGAAACAAATAAACTTTTTTTTTTTTTTCAAATTTTTTTGCACTTTTTTTAATTTATAGTGCAAAAAGTAAAGCGCCCAGTGGCGATTAAATACCACCAAAAGAAAGCTCTATTTGTGAGAAAAAAATGATCAAAATTTCATATGGGTACAATGTTGCATGACCGCGCAATTGTCAATCAAAGTGCGGCAGCGCTGAAAGCTGAAAATTGGCCTGGTAAGGAAGGGGGTATAAGTGCCTGGTAGGCAAGTGGTTAAAGGGTAAAAACCACACCAGACCTTTATCCGAGTATGCAGCTCGGAGTAATGATGTCACATGGGGCGGGTTCACTCGGATGATGTCCCCGGCTGGCCCCACCCCTTACCTATTTAAGAACTGTCACCCTGTCTTCTGCATAAGGCAGCTAGCCTCTGTCTAGATCGGAGCTTTTTTTCACCGTCACCGTGATTGACGTTGGATCTACTTTGGGGGACATTGTTTTATTAAAGGACTTGTCAAAGACCCTGTATTGTGTTTTTTTACACTTTTGCTTTTTTTGTGAATTAGTAGCGGTACCATGTACCGCAGACTCATTCATGTAGGGGGGGCGGGATCTGGGGGCCCCCTTGTTAAAGGGGGCTTCCAGATTCTGATAAGCCCCCCGCCCGCAGACCCCCACAACCACCGGCCAGGGTTGTGGGGAGAGGCCCTTGCCCCCATCAGCACGGAGACAAGGTGTTGCCCCAAAGCAACCCCCCATGTTGAGGGCATGTGGCCTGGTATGGTTCAGGAGGGGGGGGGCGCTCGCTCGGCCCCCCCCTTTCCTGACCTGCCGGGCTGCATGCTCGGATAAGGGTCTGGTATGGAGTTTGGGGGGGACTCCACACTGTTTTTTTTTTATTTCGGCATGGAGTTACCCCTTAATATCCATACCAGACCTGAAGGGCTTGGTATGGATGAGAGGGGGGACACCACGCTGTTTTTTTTTTTTTAATTGCAGACCTTTATTTTTACATTCAGCTGTCAAAATAAATATTATCTAGACCTTCGAAATAGGTAAAATCATTACAGAAATAATTATAAAGGATAAGAAACAAAAATAGAATCAATAGAACTAAGGAAATCAAATTAGAGTACATAAAGATGTGCCTGGTGCTGTTTGTTAAACACAGTAGACGCGACCGTGTGTCGGCTGTCAGAGGACTCCACACAGAGATTTACTATTGAACAGCGGCTAAAAAACAAGCGCCCAGAGAGGACATCTAAAATGTGTTCTGCATATGCTCATTTATATCGGCCAAATACACTGCACAAGCGTCTAGTTCTTCACTGTGTCGACTTGCTTAAAAAAAAACTTTTTAACACATTTTAAATTTTTGGGGAAATGGCAGATATTGTTTAAAGTGAAGTCCTGATATTTGGCAAAGCAAATTTCGATGTGAACATGTTTCTGCAGTGATTTTTCATGGTGTCAGACGTGCCTCTTAGCAAGTCTGCTTTTTGAGTCTGATTCCTGATCTGTGTCTCGTTAGTAAATTTGATTTGGCGTCTACTTGTTGATGCTTCTCTTTAGTAAATCTCTTAGCGGGGTAAAAGTAGACAGTCGCTAGTAAAAATTAGACGTTCGCCCATGGAAATGTACCTAGGCACAATAGTAAATCAGGGCCTATATGTCCGCTCTGTTATCCCAGTGTAAAATCCAATGTGGTATCCGGTGAAAAGAATGGTAAGATTGCACACTCACCGGAAGCGCAATCTTAATGCGCATAGAGTAATCGTATCAGCTGGAGGTCTCATGAAGTTACAGCCTGGTGAAGGTGGTGAAGATGTCCCTCAAAGGGCCCCTTTAACGGATTGTTGGTATACAGGTCTGGTCTAAGGCTTCCCTCCTCTGGTCCGAATGGATCACCTGGGGTCCTGGGCTGGGGTTTAAAGGCTCGGTGCAGAGCAAAAAATGTATGGATGCTCATAGTGTAGTAAGTCAAGTATTTATTAATTGAGCATTAAAATGTGAGTAGTAAAGTACATACATTTATATAAAAAATTTTGAGGCACAGGGTGACTGTGGGCTTATGCAAAGCGCAGCATAAAAGCTGCTGAATAAACTGACCCGTATGATGATAATGATGGACCTCCATGATCCGACGGGGTGATGTCATGGCGTGCAAAGGCTCCTCCTAGACGCGTTTCGTATATAACCATACGTCTACAGTAGGTTTGATGCCATAGCAGCTGGACATCTGGTGATTCTATTTATAGCGAGATGCACGCGTGAATAAGCGTGCACAATCTTGCCGGAGATTCGCCTCACTGCGCATGCGCGAGCGCTGCAGGTGCCATATTACTGTGGAACGTCGGCGTGGCTATTGCGCACATAGCTGCGCATGCACAAGTACTGCGATCGCCATTTTACTGATAGTCAGACTATGTGTGGACACTAGCACCAAGAATGCTGACAAAAAATATAAATAAAAGTGGGTCTCTACAACTCTACAACAGTAAATGAATTTAAAATCAATAAAAAACAGATCATCTGTATAGAATAATAGATCATATTAATAAAAGGTGACATATATGCATAAATGAATACATATAATCACAATAATACAAATATGAATAGTTATCAAAATACAAAGAGTGATACGTGGACTTATATGTCACCTCAAACAGCTAAATGGTGTGTAGTGCCGCATACATTGTGATGGATTTAGCACTTTATATTACATATGACTTTATATTACATATGGTTTTAATTTTGTATATTTCATATGAGTGCTCTAATGTAGAATTTTAGAATTTATATTTTATTGTTACACATTCTTTCTTAGCGCTGCACTATTTCTCTTATTTGGTTGTTGAAGAAAGGTTTTGTGGTTCCTTTTGGTGCATACAGCTGCTTCTCTAGGCGCTCGCTAGGTCCCTATATTTTGATTCTTTGTACAACTATTGTTTAGCTGAGCTGCATACCTATCAATTGTCATGGATATCTTTGAATTCAGATCAAAAAGGCCCATTATCCCTGAGGATACTTTTTCTATTGATAATGACACCGATGACCCAGGTGGCATATTCCTACATTTACAAAATATTGCCTCATCAGAAATCAGAACGCTATGGGACATATCTCTCTTGGAGAGATACATTAAGGGCAATATGGTCCCTAGATCTCTTAGGTGGAATGTCCCTCCAGAAACGAACGATATTAATAGCGATACAGAATGGTTTCAGTTCTTCAATAACATGGGCCTTGATTTCATAAAGTTCCTTATAGTTAGGAAGAAGAAAAAGTTGATACATCTCGATAACTAAATTAATAAGGTCAGAGAAAAACTTACACCCTTTAAAGGTACAGCAAAGGGGCGCATGTGCGGCCGGCTCCGGGATGACAACTCGTGAGTGAGAGCTCCGTCTCGCCGTCAGCCTAACCGCGGCTCACACTAGACACAGGGATACCGCAGCCTCTCACCAGAGACATAAGGGGTAACAGAGGCTATATAAACAGTTATAAACAGTAAATGAATTTAAAATCAATAAAAAACAGATCATCTGTATAGAATAATAGATCATATTAATAAAAGGTGACATATATGCATAAATGAATACATATAATCACAATAATCCAAATATGAATAGTTATCAAAATACAAAGAGTGATACGTGGACTTACTGTATACTGCATGTCACCTCAAATAGCTAAATGGTGTGCAGTGCTGCATACATTGTGATGGATTTAGCAAGTTCAATATACAAGTGGAAAATGCATGATGTCCATATAAATTAATAAGACAAATATAAATATAAAATGTACAAGATTCAAATCCAATAATACATACTAAGTACATGATCCATCCAGACTACCTTAAACATCTGGAAAATTGTAATATTGATAATACAATTCCCATAAATGATAAAAATCAATAAAAGTAATGAAATAAAAATGTATATACTGTATATAAGAAATGTGTGCTCTTGAAAGCTGAAATGATAATGGTGGATATCAACTGTTATCAATGAAACAGTTTATGTCGATCTCGACATTGTGGCCTGCAGGGATAAGGTATTCATATCAAATATCCACTTGGTTTCCATTCGTGAAACCTGCCTGCATCTGTTCGAACCACGCCAATGGTGTTGTGCCACGTCTATCCCTACAAATTTGAGGGATGACGGGTCTCTATGGTGGAAGTATCTGAAATGTTTCAATAATGAATGTTCTCTGAAGCCTCTTTTAATATTAAATATATGATCACGGAATCTGTCTCGTAGTCTTCTGGTTGTACAAGTAATAAAAGTAGAAATGTCATAGAATTTTCCCCGTTGTAGATGAGGTGAATGTCTCAATTTTCTTTTTCGGCATATTGCTGTGTTGGCAAATTTGACATTTCTTACATGGAAAGAAACCCTTGAGGTTAGTAAATAGGCTAGGACAGCAATGGGCAAACTACGGCCCGTGGGCCGTATACGGCCCGGCGGACCTTTTAATCCGGCCCGCGGAGCTAGGCTCCCGCTAGGCTCCTCTCACAGTCCGCCCTGAAGACAGGTGTAGCATGAAAATCTGTCTCCTATGAGGATCTGTCCCCCTCGACGTATCTGCACATGTGCCGGAGATCGCCGATCGGCTGCTAATGCCTGAAACTGGCACATGTGCAGATACGTCGAGGGGGACAGATCCTCATAGGAGACAGATTTTCATGCTACACCGGAACGGCGCGGGAACACGGCTAGAGGAACGCGCGGAGCAAAGGTAAGTGAATTGACACGGGGGACTTTGGGACTTAATATGGGGAATGAATTACTATAGTGGGATGAATTACTATATGGGGGATGAATTACTATAGGGGGGATGAATTACTATATGGGGGATGAATTACTATGGGGGATGAATTACTATATGGGGGATGAATTACTATGGGGGATGAATTACTATGGGGGATGAATTACTATAGGGGGGATGAATTACTATAGGGGGGATGAATTACTATATGGGGGATGAATTACTATGGGGGATGAATTACTATAGGGGATGAATTACTATATGGGGGATGAATTACTATATGGGGGATGAATTACTATGGGGGATGAATTACTATATGGGGGATGAATTACTATGGGGGATGAATTACTATATGGGGGATGAATTACTATATGGGGGATGAATTACTATGGGGGATGAATTACTATATGGGGGATGAATTACTATATGGGGGATGAATTACTATAGGGGGGATGAATTACTATATGGGGGATGAATTACTATAGGGGGGATGAATTACTATATGGGGGATGAGTTACTATGGGGGATGAATTACTATATGGGGGATGAATTACTATATGGGGGATGAATTACTATAGGGGGGATGAATTACTATAGGGGGGATGAATTACTATATGGGGGATGAATTACTATGGGGGATGAATTACTATATGGGGGATGAATTACTATATGGGGGATTAATTACTATATGGGGGATGAATTACTATGGGGGATGAATTACTATATGGGGGATGAATTACTATGGGGGATGAATTACTATATGGGGGATGAATTACTATATGGGGGATGAATTACTATGGGGGATGAATTACTATAGGGGGGATGAATTACTATGGGGGATGAATTACTATGGGGGATGAATTACTATATGGGGGATGAATTACTATGGGGGGTGAATTACTATATGGGGGATGAATTACTATATGGGGGATGAATTACTATGGGGGATGAATTACTATGGGGGATGAATTACTATATGGGGGATGAATTACTATGGGGGATGAATTACTATATGGGGGATTAATTACTATGGGGGATGAATTACTATATGGGGGATGAATTACTATGGGGGATGAATTACTATATGGGGGATGAATTACTATGGGGGATGAATTACTATGGGGGATGAATTACTATATGGGGGATTAATTACTATGCTTACTATGGGGGAATATTACTATACTTACTATGTGTCAGGGCTCCCAGGTATGACCAGAGGTGTGTGACTGATGCAGGGAAACGCAGACTTCAGATATGTGATAAACAATACAATTTATTAACACTAACCATACAAACATAAACGCAGTGCAATACTAAACATAATACAGTGCAAACAAACCAAACCAAACCACCCACAGATAACAGTACATACAAGCAAGCGTCGTCAGGCAGGCCGGGTCAATATCAGTTGGGCAGGTAGGTACAGGGGGAGCAAGCAGAGAATGGTCGGGGTCACAGGCCAGGTTCAGCAGGTAGCAAGCAGCGTAGTACAGAGGGTCAGGCAGAGGGATGGTCAGGGTCACAAGCCAGAGATCAAAACAGGTAACAAGCAGCGTAGTACAGAGGGTCAGGCAGAGGGACAGAAACAGGATGCAGGACAGATACAGGGCCCAGGACAAACACAACACCAAGGCAGAGTCTGTGGGTCTGGCCATCCCTTAAATACCCCAGCATCATCAGTTCCAGGTGTTAGCTGGCTGAAAGGTTGAGTCTCTGATTGCTGGGAGCACCCGCTGGCCAGCCCTGGTACTGCAGATCAAAAGGCAGGTGAGTCCCACCATTGCTGGCCAGTCCATTCCTAACAGTACCCCCCCCCCAAGGAGCGGCCTCAGGACGCTCCAAACAGTCCTAGCTGGGCAAAATGTTCCACCGCCCGGGTCTGGTAACTGGCGGGATATCAAAGACTGGCACACCGGGCAGGACTCCGGGCAGCGGCACACTGGGCTGGACTCCGGGCAGAGGCACACCGGGCTGGACTCCGGGCAGAGGCACATCGAGCAGAGGCACACCGGGCAGAGGCACACCGGGCAGAGGCACATCGGGCAGAGGCACATCGGGCAGAGGCACATCGGGCAGGACTCCGGGCAGAGGCACATCGGGCAGAGGCACATCGGGCAGGACTCCGGGCAGAGGCACATCGGGCAGGACTCCGGGCAGAGGCACATCGGGCAGGACTCCGGGCAGAGGCACATCGGGCAGGACTCCGGGCAGAGGCACATCGGGCAGGACTCCGGGCAGAGGCACATCGGATTACCAGGCGAAGCAGCAGGCACCGGGCCCCCGGGCGGAGCAGCAGGCACCGGGCCCCCGGGCGGAGCAGCAGGCACCGGGCCCCCGGGCGGGGCGACATGCATCGGGCCCCCAGGCGGAGCAGCAGGCACCGGGCCCCCGGGCGGAGCAGCAGGCACCAGGTCCCCGGGCGGGGCGACCGGGCCCTTGGGCGGGGCAGCAGGCACCGGGCCCCCGGGCGGAGCAGCAGGCACCGGGCCCCCGGGCGGGGCGACAGGCACCGGGCCCCCGGGCGGGGCGACAGGCACCGGGCCCCCGGGCGGGGCGACAGGCATCGGGCCCCCGGGCGAGGCAGCAGGCATCGGGCCCCCGGGCGGGGCAGCAGGCACCGGGCCCCCGGGCGGGGCAGCAGGCACCGGGCCCCCGGGCGGGGCGACATGCATCGGGCCCCCGGGCGGAGCAGCAGGCACCGGGCCCCCGGGCGGAGCAGCAGGCACCGGGCCCCCGGGCGGAGCAGCAGGCACCGGGCCCCCGGGCGGGGCGCCAGGCACCGGGCCCCCGGGCGGGGCGACAGGCATCGGGCCCCCGGGCGGGGCGACAGGCATCGGGCCCCCGGGCGGGGCAGCAGGCACCGGGCCCCCGGGCGGGGCAGCAGGCACTGGGCCCCCGGGCGGGTCGACATGCATCGGGCCCCCGGGCGGAGCAGCAGGCACCGGGCCCCCGGGCGGAGCAGCAGGCACCGGGCCCCCGGGCGGAGCAGCAGGCACCGGGCCCCCGGGCGGAGCAGCAGGCACCGGGCCCCCGGGCAGGGCGACCGGCGTCGGGCCCCCAGGCGGGGAGGCAGGCATCGTGCCCCCAGGCGGGGCGACAGGCATCGTGCCCCCGGGCGGGGCAGCAGGCATCGTGCCCCCAGGCGGAGCGGCGGGCGCCGGACCCCCATGCGGAGCGACAGGTCTCGGGCCCTCAGGCGGAGCGGCGGGCGCCGGACCCCCAGATGGAGCGACAGGTCTCGGGCCCTCAGGCGGAGCGACGGGCGCCGGACCCCCAGGAGGAGCGACAGGTCTCGGGCCCTCAGGCGGAGCGGCGGGCGCCGGACCCCCAGATGGAGCGACAGGTCTCGGGCCCTCAGGCAGAGCGGCGGGCGCCGGACCCCCAGGCGGAGCGACAGGCACCGGGCCCCCGGGCGGAGCAGCAGGCATCGTGCTCCCAGGCGGGGCGACAGGCATCGTGCCCCCAGGCGGGGCGACAGGCATCGTGCCCCCAGGCGGGGCGACAGGCATCGTGCCCCCTGGCGGAGCGGCGGGCGCCGGACCCCCAGGCGGAGCGACAGGTCTCGGGCCCTCAGGCGAGGCGGCGGGCACCGAGTCACCAGGCACAACCGTGGGCTCCGAGTCAACTGGGATGACCGCTGGCACTGGGTCAGACATTGGATCGTCTGGCTGGACAGCGGGCATCGGGTCACCAGGCATCAGGTCATTTGGCTCGACAGCGGGCACCGCGTCATCTGGCAAGGCAGTGGGCTCCGAGTCAACTGGTATGACCGCGGGCACTGGGTCAGACATTGGATCGTCTGGCTGGACAGTGGGCACTGGGTCACCAGGCATCAGGTCATTTGGCTCGACAGCGGGCACCGCGTCATCTGGCAAGGCAGTGGGCTCCGAGTCAACTGGTATGACCGCGGGCACTGGGTCAGACATTGGATCGTCTGGCTGGACAGCGGGCACTGGGTCACCAGGCATCAGGTCATTTGGCTCGACAGCGGGCACCGCGTCATCTGGCAAGGCAGTGGGCTCCGAGTCAACAGGCACGACAGTGAGCACCGGGTCATCAGGTACCGGATTGTCTGGCTCGACAGCGGGCATCGGGTCACCAGGTATGACAGCGGGCACTGGGTCACCAGGCATCAGGTCATTTGGCTCGACAGCGGGCACCGGATCAGGTACCGGATCATCTGGATCAACAGCGGGCATCGAGTCAACTGGCCTAATAGGATCGTCAGGCTGGATCAGTTCATCATGCTGGGTAGAGGCATCAGGCTGAATGCCGGCGTCCGGCTGAGTAGAGGCTTCAGGCCGAGTAGAGGCTTCAGGCCGAGTAGAGGCTTCAGGCCGAGTAGAGGCATCAGGCCGAGTAGAGGCTTCAGGCCGAGTAGAGGCTTCAGGCCGAGTAGAGGCATCAGGCTGAAGAGAGGCATCAGGCTGCATACAGGCATCAGGCTGAAGAGAGGCATCAGGCTGAAGAGAGGCATCAGGCTGAGTAGAGGCATCAGGCTGAGTAGAGGCTTCAGGCTGAACCACGGAAGGCAGGCTCACCGGTTTGGATACTGGCAGGATGGTATTGGTTGGAAAGAATTTTCGCTTTTTTCTGGTTTTAACTACTGGAGCACTGCAAGTAAACGCAGGTCTGCAAACGAATGGAGCAGCTGGAGACAGAGAAGAACTGGAGGATGGAACAGGAGAGGGAGCGGTTGCTACAGAGGGCTCTTTTACAGGGTTAAAGGCAGGATAGGTGCAGCGAGTGGGAACAGGGTACTGACATGCGGTAGATAGCAGGGCAGGAGGAGCTGTTGGGAATGCAGGAATAGAGTTTTGAGGAAATAGATTAGAAGCAGGACTGGGTCTTTGTAAGCTGACTGAGGCTGGGTGCAACAAATCTGTCCATGTCTGCAGTATGGGTTGAACAAAGCTGAGCTTACACAAAGCCTGTCTGGTCAATGACTGCACTGCGTTTATACAATCTCTTAGTGTCTGTGGTGAACATGTGGAATAACGCTCCAGAAAGTAACCCACATCATCCTCTAATAACCACACCAGGGACTCTACCTGGTCTGCACTAAATGGTGGCAAAAATTCATCCCTGCATTCGGGGGAACCAGATGAAACCAACTCAGCACAAACCTCAATCAAAGGCTGCACCTCAGAGAACTCTGTGCCCTGATCTACTAGAACATGAGCGAGCCGTATACATTCTAGCAGTTCATCCCGGGTATACTCCTTCAGAGTTTGATAAGCATACTCCCTGTCATCAAACACTAGCAGATATAAATATTCAACCTCATCAAGATCCATCCTTCCCATCAACAAGCCAAGATGGCTTCCCTGTGCAGCCACTTCTGGTCAGGATTGGCCTTGGTGTAATGTCAGGGCTCCCAGGTATGACCAGAGGTGTGTGACTGATGCAGGGAAACGCAGACTTCAGATATGTGATAAACAATACAATTTATTAACACTAACCATACAAACATAAACGCAGTGCAATACTAAACATAATACAGTGCAAACAAACCAAACCAAACCACCCACAGATAACAGTACATACAAGCAAGCGTCGTCAGGCAGGCCGGGTCAATATCAGTTGGGCAGGTAGGTACAGGGGGAGCAAGCAGAGAATGGTCGGGGTCACAGGCCAGGTTCAGCAGGTAGCAAGCAGCGTAGTACAGAGGGTCAGGCAGAGGGATGGTCAGGGTCACAAGCCAGAGATCAAAACAGGTAACAAGCAGCGTAGTACAGAGGGTCAGGCAGAGGGACAGAAACAGGATGCAGGACAGATACAGGGCCCAGGACAAACACAACACCAAGGCAGAGTCTGTGGGTCTGGCCATCCCTTAAATACCCCAGCATCATCAGTTCCAGGTGTTAGCTGGCTGAAAGGTTGAGTCTCTGATTGCTGGGAGGCCAGCCCTGGTACTGCAGATCAAAAGGCAGGTGAGTCCCACCATTGCTGGCCAGTCCATTCCTAACACTATGGATGACACATACACATCATTCATCTACTCTTGGTCCGGCCCCCGGGTCCAATATATGAACCCATTGCGGCCCTCAAGTGAAAAAGTTTGCCCACCCCTGGGCTAGGACGAGGAGGGGGGTCAAGCACATTAGGAGAGATTTTATTTTTCAGTGATTGAGCCTTCCTAAAAACAATTTCTGGCTTCTCAGGTAGGGCTTGAGAAAGGATTGGATCGGCTTTAAGCACATCCCAGTTTTTCTTGATTATTCTACTAATGGCCTTATATTGTATGAAGAAAGGGGTAATAAATGGACAAAATATGTTATTTATCTGTGTTGGTGGACCAGAAAGCATATTATCCTGATTCATTTTGGCTACATTGTCAATATCAATGTCAAGAGTGTTTTTCCTCGTATCCTTTCTCTACACACCTTTGTCTTAGAATGGCAGCTTTATCATGATAGGCTTCAAAGTCAGTGCAATTACATCCAATCCTTATGAACTGGCTGTTTGGAATATTAGCTAGCCATCGGGGGTGATGACAGCTACCAGTAGGGATGTAGCTGTTCCTATCGGTTTGCTTGAAAAATGCCTGTGTTGTGCAATAGCCTCCTTTGTTGAGTATGTGACATCCAGGAAGTTAACATTGTCAGTGCTATATTCCAAAGTCAGCTGAATATTTAGGTTGTTGTTATTCAGTGTACCAAAGAAATTACAAGAGCTGTTTCTTTGCTCTGCCATAGTATAAGGACATCATCTATATATCGTTTATAGAATAGCAATTCTGGCCACTCTCTAGAATAAATGACGTCCTCCTCCCACCTGGCCATATACAAGTTGGCCAGGCTGGGAGCAAATTTAGCCCCCATTACGACGCCTCTGGTTTGTAAGTAAAAGGTATTATTGAACCAGAAGTAGTTTTTCCGCATTGCGAAATCCAATATGTCGAAAATGAATGTCTTATGGGTCATGGAGATGTTATCAGCCAAGTCAAGATAGCAGTTGACTGCTGTCATGCCGTCATTGTGATCAATATTACTATACAACGAGGCTACATCAGCTGTGTCCAGAAAAGTTCAGGATTCCAATTGAGAGTCTTAATTTCATTTAGCACCTGTTTGGTATCCCTAATATATGAAGGTGTAGTCAGGACGAGGGGCTGTAGGAAAAAGTCTATATATTCCCCGACCCTGGAACATAGGGAACCTATACCGCTGATGATTGGTCTGCCTGGGGGTGTAGCGGGTCTTTGTGTATTTTAGGGAGGCAGTAAAACACAGGAAGCCTGGGTGCTTTGGGGAAAAGGTATTCTTCCTCCTTTTTGTTAATTACATTTAACTCATAGCCTTTATTAATTAGATTTTTCAAGGAACATTTATATGTGATAAGTGGATTTTTAGATAATGTAGTATATGTGTCCTTATCATCAAGGATTCTCTGGGCTTCCATCATGTAGTCTGTCTTGCTTAGGACTACCACACCTCCGTCCTTGTCCACGGGCCATATTACTAGGTCTTTCTTATTTAGTAGGGAATTGAGACCTACCTCAAAGTCCTTGGGATTATATGGGCGCCTAGTTTTAATAGCCTCAATGTCTTTTAATACTAACTGTTTGAAGATATTTACATATGATTGTGTGTATGGTGGGGGGTTGAACAGGGAAGCATTTCGGAGGTTAGAATGGGTGGAAGTAGTGATTGTGTTGCTAACAATAGTTGATTTACTCAGAAAATGTCTCTTGATAGATAACCTCCTGGTGAACTTGTGAATGTCCACATAGGTCTGAAATTTGTTGAGTTTGGCCTTGGGTGCGTATTTGAGGCTTTTATCTAAGACTGAAAGTTCTTGTGGTGTAAGGGTAACACCACTCAAATTATATATACCCTTACCGATTACATCTTTCTCTTTTTTGGATCTATTGATCCTTTTTCCTCCCCTGCTTCCTCTACCCTTATGCTTCTCTTTCGTGTGTTGCCCCCTCCTACAAAATGAGGCTGTTGGTATGAGTCTGTGTGGTAATTCCTAGAACGATTACCATATTGTTCATCTTGAAGGGTCTCCCTCCTGGGTAGGGAATTGTATGATTGACCATTAGGGTGGAAAATGGGATTGTGGGGTGTCCCCCAATTTCTTCTAGGTGAGTCTTGGTGATAAGTAGAACTAGAATTATTAGCTCGCCAACGTGGTTGGTGACTAAAATTATTATTATGTGATGGATGACGGGCCTTCTTAGGGCAGACTAGATGCCATCTCATGTCCCTGGAACCGATGTTATCATCATCGATATTATATAGTGGTTCAAACCTATTATAAATGGGGGTATGAGGTTTGTCCCTGGAAGCAGGTCTCTTAGGTGACCTTATGTTGTGATGATTATCCCTCCATTGTTGGGATGTGGGTCATTGGAATCTAATTGCAGTTCGATTATTTATACTGTGGATAGTAGGTGATGTTTTTCCTGATTGGAATCCGCTTTCGGGATCTGCCATTTGAAAACTTTATTCTCTTGGTAGCCCCTAGCGTCTCTGGTGTATTTCTTACGTTTTTTAAATTTTTTTGGTTATGTTCGACACTTTCCAAGTATGTTTGCAATCTACTAGATTCTGCAATATATTTTGCTGTACCTTTATTTCAAAATGTTTTTATTGAAGATTTTCAATAACAAGGTAATGTTATAATAATGACGTTCAGTTCAGTAAAAATTGTAGTCATACAATACAGTATATAAAGATGTGTACCCACCATTTGGCTGGGGACAATTTAGGAGTAAGACAATAGTATCATAGTTAGATATGGATATATACTGAACTTTGGTGAGGTGTAGAAAATGGTAGAGGGGTATAAACATGGGGAGAACAGGAAGAGGGTAGGGAGAGGAGGAGGGAGTTGTAATGGGATAGGGAGAGGAGTACCAGTCTAAAATGGATGGGTAATTCAATTGTTTGTACAAAATCAGGCTTGTACTGAGCAATTGGGATGTTTTAACCAGCTAGTCCAGTGGGTATTGAATTTGTGTTGGGTGGAGTTTTTGAGGGACGATCTTTTTTCCATTTCGCATTGGAAATTAAGATCTGTAATTAGTGATTTGAGAGAAGGGGCAGTAGTGGTGTTCCATAATCTGGTTATAGTGATTTTTGCTGCGAAAAGTATGGACAATGATGGTGCGAGAGGTACAGGGGAATTTCTCAATCCCAATGTGTAAAAGTGCAAGTAAAGGGTTTGGGTTGATCACTGTTTGGGTTATTTCAGAGAGTAGTTGGAAGACACGTTTCCAAAAGGATTTAATGGATTTGCATGACCATAATATGTGTAGTGTTGAACCTATGTCTCCGCATCGTCGCCAGCAAGAGGCGGAGTGTTTTGGGTAATACATGGCAAGTTTGACTGGGGTTAGGTATCATTGGTGGAGGATTTTTAAGTATGCTTCCCAGTATGAGCTGCAGCGGGATGATTTGTAAGTGGTATTAAATGCTGTGCTCCATGCGTGTGATGTAATTGTTTCTGAGAGAGTTTTTTCCCAGTTGGATAAAGAGGTAGATATTAAAGCAAATTGCATGTTCGTTATATATTTGTAGAAAGTGGAGATACCTTTACCTGGGTATTGTGGTTTTGTAAAGAAAAGGTAGGCAGTATTAGGGATTTTTGTGGTGTGAGGTATACTCTTTATTCGCATACAGTGGGTAATTCTTAAGTAGGTGAAGTATTCCGTGGATGGCAAATTGAACGTGGATTGGAGATTTTGAAATGGCTGCAGGGCGTGGTCTCTATAGAGGTCTGTTATTTTGTGTATGTTTCGTTTTTCCCATTGGGATAGGTCCAGTGAGGGTGTAATGGAGTGTAACATTTCAATTGGGGTGAGAATTCGCTTGGGGTCTGTGTATTCCATGGTCAGAAGATCACGCCAGGCTTGAAGGGCAGCTTTGATACATGGGTGTTTTAATTGGTAATTGGTTTGTAGCATTGTTGGAATTAGGAGTAAATTTTGGGGTTTAAGTGGATGGAAGGGTAAGGTTTCCATTGTAGACCAAATTTTTTCTCCAGTTGGGTTCCACCAAAAATATATTTGGCCCAAAAGAATAGCGTTATAGTAGGATTTGAAATGTAGAGGCCAGCGCCTCCTTTGGAAGTTGGGCGTATTAAGAGATTGGTAGTGCATCTAGGTTTTTTAGAGTTCCATAAAAATCTGGAGAGAATCGATTGTAATTTGGAAAGGAAGGTGTTAGGAACTGGTATGGGGAGCGTGCGAAAAATGGACAGGATTTTTCGTGGGATGTACATTTTCGAGGTCGCAACTCGGCCTAATTTGGAAAGTTCTGAGTTGCGTAGAGTGGCAATTTCTTGGGGTATAGTTTCGAGTAGTGTTTTGTGGTTTGATGAGAAGTGGGTTTGATTCCTAAATAGAGAATGTTATTTTTTTCCCAGGAGAAGGGGAATTGTTTAGCAAGTAATATTTGGGTTTGGTGTGGTGTGTGGAGGTTTAAGATTGAAGATTTGGGTTCATTGAGTTTATAATAGGAAACAGTTGAGTATTATTGAAGGTGCGTTCGTATTATTTTGAGGGATTTGGTTGGGTTGGTAATCATCAATATGATGTCGTCTACAAATAGGCTGATTTTATGTTCAGCGTTAAGGTATTTGATGCCAGTAAATGTCGGGTTATCTCTGAGTTTAGAGGCTAGGGGTTCAATGAGCAATGCAAATATGATGGGGGAAGGTGGGCATCCTTGTCTAGTACCATTGGTGATATCAAAGGGGTCTGATAATGCTCCGTCTGTTAATACTCTGGCTGAAGGGAGGGAATACAGTGCTAGGATGGCTGTCAGCATCCATCCTGTAATTCCAAATAATGTGATGTCAATCGCATAAATAGCCAATGTATTCGATCAAATGCTTTTTCTGCATCTAAGGATAAGAGTATTGAGGGCTGTTTGGTGTGTTCTAAATGGTGGCAGCATGGTTAAAGAGTTTGGATATATATGGTGCTAGATTAGGGGCAAAATATTTGTAAAATTTGTTCGTACAATCGTCGTTTCCTGGAGATTTGTTAAGATGGAGTGTTTTGGTGTTATTTTCTATTTCTGTGATAGATATCGGAATAGATATAGCATCAAGTTGGGATGGGGGGAGTTTGGTTGTGTGAAGAAATTGTTGTATGGATGTTAGTGTTAGCTGGATAGTGTCAGGATTGTTTTTTTTTTTTTTTAATAAATATTTATTAATTTTTCAAATCATATACAAAACATTCCAACATTTCCATTAAAATTGTTATCAAAACATTGTTTTCTCCTCATACTTTATTTATATATAACTTCCATTTCTTACCATCCCCCCCACCCAAGAACCCCCCAACCCCTCCCTCCCCCCCCCCCACTCCAAATTTTCTCTCCTCAGATTAAGTCTATATTATTCTGTTGTTCCTAAGCCCATTTCTAAACCTTTTCCAGGAATATTATCTCATCATATATTTCACCTTTTCTCTGTGCTCTTCCCAGCCTTTCCATTTTTTATTATACAACTCCAACTTGTCCTCATGCGTGTAGAACAATCTTTCTGTCTCTAAAATCTGGTTTACTCTACCCATCCAATCCTCCTCAGTTGGCACCTCTCTTTTCTTCCAGAACCTGGGTATCAGGCTCTTTGCTGCGGTCAAATAATACCATATCCCTGAACTTTTATATGCTTTCACTGAGAGTTCTGAGATATGGAGGAGACATAATTCTGGATCTAATCCTATTTTAATTTTGGTGATTTTCCCTATCAAAAAAACTATCCTCCGCCAGAACACCTGTATTTCTGGACACTCCCACCACATATGATACCACGTGCCCACCTCTCCACAACCTCTCCAACACATCCGTGAAATTTCCATATTCATCTTGTGCTCTACATTAGGGGTAATGTGCCATCTATTCAAACACTTATAATTTATTTCTACTTACCGCATACTAATATTTTCGTGAATTAGTGTGAACATTTTCCTCTTTTCCTCCTCCTCTATCTTTCTTCCCATATCTCTTTCCCATTTCTCTATGTGGATTAATTTTGTGTCTGTGTCAAGATCCATTAATATCTTATGTATTTTTGCCATTCCGTGTCTACCATTTCCCCGTGTCTCAAATATACTCTCAAATGGATTCCAGTCTTTTCTAGTTCTTATGGGTTTTGGAAGGCTCTCGAAAAAGTACTTCAGTTGGTAATATCTTAGTCTATCCATCTTATTAAAGACTTCTCCCTTTCTTTCCTCCAAATCTTTATATGACCCAATTTCCTCTCCTACCATTATATCTCTCAATTGCGCCTCCTGTTTTATAATCCATTTCCCAGTCAGGATTGTTTTTAAGATTATATAGTTGTTGGTAATAGGTCGCAAAGGCATTAGCTATTTCTCGTGGATTTGTGGTTAAAGTATGTGTGGTTGGGTGATGAACTGAGGATATTTTGGCTTTTAGGCGTCGCTGTTTAATTATTTTGGTTAATAGGGAGTTAGCTTTGTTGCTCATGGAGTAAAATTTAGCTTTCATTTTTTGAAGGTTGAGGTTGTATTTATAAAGTAGGAGGGTTCTGAGTTTGTTTCTATCCATGGCGAAGGAAGTAGAGGTTGAGGGGTTTGGGGATGTTTTGTTTAATTCTTCTTTGTTTTAATTGACATGAGGAGTTCATCTATTTGTTGGTTTCTTTGTTTAGAGATACGGGCGTTTAGTTGAATAAGAATACCTCTCATGTATGCCTTGTAAGTAGACCATAGTATAGGTATAGAGATATCAGGTGATTCATTCATTTAAAAAAATAGGTTATGAGCATCTAGTATATGTTTTCTGTGGTCTGGATTCTTCAGTAAGGTTGAGTTCAAACTCCATAGTTGAGGGATCGTAAAATGTTGATTGTGGTCCAGAGTAATGGAAATTGGAGTGTGGTCCGACCATGTTATGGTGCTGATCTTGGAGGAAGTGATATGTTGTAAGGTCCACTTGTCTGTGATAAAAAAGTCACTTCTGGAATAGGAGAGGTGGGCCGGGAGGAGCCTAACTATGGCGGTGTAGGAGAGCATGGTGTGGGAGCTCTCCGTCCTTCCCCACCGCCTCGGATACAGATACTGGAGAGCAGGAACCTGGGGGACCTACTGGAGTATGGTGGGTCCGGTGTTGAAGCCGTTGCTCCGGGCGCTGTGAGGAGGAGGTGAACGGTGCGGTCGGATTGAAGACAGGCTGGAGACCCATCCTAAGGGAGAGAGAGCAGAGAGCAGGGTTGCCGAGGAAACGAGGAGGCTCGGCTTGACCACGTGTCAGCCGCAGAGAAACACTGGGTAGGGGAAAAGCCGGCCGGCATTTAGAGGTGAGAGGAGAGAGGAAGACGCGGGTTCGCTCCCCTCCCAGTACATGAGACACTTATATGGGAGAAGTGTGCAGCAAGATGCCTCCCCCCCCCCTGAATGGAGTTGACTTTGTTACAGGGGAGTGAAAACAAAGAGACCCGGAGGAAACCCCCCCCCCCCTGAAGAGAGCTATGGAATGTGACAACCGAGGAACTTGCTAGTGCTGCAGCTGTGGAGGGTGTGCAGCCTGGATGGATTATTGTGATGCATAAATGATTGTTTCTGTTGTCTAAAGGGAAAAAGAGGAGTTGTGAGAGGGGGTTTCCCTGGGGGGTCTGCCGTAGAGAAAGGAGGAAATTAAAGCAGCCTGGAAGGAGCACTAAGTAGAGAACTGGAAAAAAAAAAAAAAAAAAAAGAAGGGTCCCTGGTATATGATTTTATCAATCTTTGTGTTTCCCCTATTGAAGAAAATAAAAACGAATAGAAGAGATGAAAAATAAAAATGTTAAAAATAGTGGCCCAAAGGGGTCTCAAACTGGCACGATAAAAAAATACACATCTCAAGGAAATGTGACTCCAGATAGGTCTCAAAGCATTGGTGAAAAATGTGAACTGGAAATGAGTATAGAAGGTAACCCTAGACTCTCCCTGGGAAAAGAATATAACAGTCAGCATGTTACAGAAAAATTGGAGATGAGAGATACTGAAAGTGAATTACAAATTCCAAACAAGAAAGAGATGGCAGATATGTTCAAGAACCTAGAAAAAACATTAAAACATGAAATGACAAGTATACAAAATGATTTAGGCCGGATGCTATCGAGGGTGGAGGAGACGGAGGAAAGAGTTAAAAGCCATGCTCAATATATTTCTGATCTGGAGAAAAGGACAATGGAAATTAAGAAAGATCAAAAAAAGCTGTTATACAGAATGGAAGAACAAGAAAACAGGGAAAGGAGAAACAACATTAGGGTGAGAGGAGTTCCGGAATTGGTAAAGGGAGAAGAAACATGAGGCCTTACCTGTAAAATATTAAACTCCATTATGGATAGATCAGAAACAGAAAAGATTAACCTGGAAGGTGTTTTCAGGATAGGAAAAAATCAACAAGGAAGTGGAAAAGAGAAACCAAGAGATATAATAGTCCAATTTCAGAAATGGGCGGATAAAGAAGAAGTATGGAGAAAGATTAAGGGAAGATCAAGTATTAATTATGGAGAAATGAATATACAGATTTTTGCAGACAACACCAGAGACACCATGGAGGAGTAGAACTCTAAAACCCCTGTTAGAGCAGATGATAAAGCAAAAGGTGCACTATAGATGGGGTATGCCGGAGTGCCTGATTGGATGGAAGAACGGAGTTACAGCCCAGTTGAGATTTCCTGAGGACTTAAGAGACTTCTGTGATAGACTTGAATTACAAATGATGGAGGTCCCTGGTTGGGCGGTGGAAGAAGGTGGTTTGGGAGGTGGAGAGAGAGAGGAGTGGCAGTTTGTTAGAAGGGGGAGATAGAGAATTGATGGAGGGCACTGGGTGGGGAAAAAAAAATATTTTTTTTTCTCACCACCCCTCTCTCTCTCTTTTCTCCTTTGGGACCTTAAGAAAGGTGGAACATATTGAATTGACGATGGAAATAGTTTTGGGGTATCTGAGGTGGTGGGAGGTGTGGGGATCTGTCCATGGTTGGAGTTCAACCCCAAGGAGGTAATCTATGGTGGGTTTGGTCCCGCAAAAGATATATAGGCAAAACGTAAGCCTAAAGGATGGGAGGGGTGGGAGGGAGGGGAGAGGTGGACAGGGGGGTGGAGGGATAAGGGAGGGATGGAGGAAAGATAAGAGGTTGTATAGTTTGGAGGAAGAGAAGAGGAATAGGGGCAGAGAGAGAGAGGATAAGATAGAGAGAAGGGAAAAGATATAAAGGAAATGGAAGATCTAAGATTTATAACCTATAATGTTAAACGGGTTGCGTTGTCCAAGGAAAAGATTTAAATTAAATAAGGAACTACAACATAGAGCAGCATCAGTGGCTTTCCTACAGGAAACGCATTTTGAACTGAAGTCAAATGTAAAGTTGAATTCTAGATATTACCCGTTATGGTACTATGCAGATTCCCCGGTTAAGAGAGCAAAGGGGGTAGCTATAGGATTTGCAAAAGATATAAGGTTCGAGTTGGAAGAGAGAGAGACAGACCCGGAGGGGAGGTTTTTATTTCTAAGAGGTAAAATACAAGACATTGAATGTACAGTTGCTAATATTTATTGCCCTAATAAGAAGCCGGAGATATTCCTGAAAAGAATTTTGGAAAGATTGATGGATTTTAGAAAGGGGTATTTGATAGTAGCTGTGGACTTTAATTTACGTATGGACCCACAAATGGATACTACTTCATCTATACAAAGAGAGGGTAGTAAGTCCCTAAGAGTACTAAAGAAAGAGATAAGGGAGTATCAGCTAGTGAACGGTTGGAGAATTATGCACATGAACGATAGAGACTATTCCTTCTTCTCAAGGGCCCATGAGATGTATTCTAGACTGGACTACATACTGATAGATCACCGATTAATAGAGTCTTTGGTTAGAGTGACAATAGAGGTAAGGTCACTCTCAGACCATGCCTCGGTTGTAATGAAAATAGGATGGGGAAGAAAGCCTCCAGGTGGTTTGATGTGGCGGTTGAATGAGTCTCTCCTAATGGATCCAGAGACCGAGCGAAAGGTTGGAGAGGAAATTAAGAGATATTTTGAGGAAAATGAAACGGGAGAGATATCTGAGGCTACAGTGTGGGAGGCCCATAAGGTTTACATAAGGGGAATTCTTATTGCAATTGGGGCTAGAAAGAAAAGGGAAAGGAGAGAGAAGATCAGTAGGCTTCTAAAAGAACTGGCGGATGTTGAACAATTGCATAACAAGAATATAACGAAAGAGATAATGCAGAAGGTAAAGGAAAAGAAAGAGGAATTAGAGATTATGATGGAGGAAGAGAAGAAGAGAGTCTTTAACAAAGTATTATGCGAAAGATATAGATGGGGGGATAAATCAGGAAAGTTTTTGATGAGAGCTTTGAGGAAAAAGAAAAATAGGAATTATATAGAGAAAATAAAGAACCCTAAGGGAGAACTGGTGCACTCAACTAAAGATATTGCGATGGTGTTTAAGGATTATTATAGCAAACTTTATAATATTGCCACTCAAGATTCAATATGTAAAGATGGAATAATAAATGTAGAAAAAAGAAGAATATATTTAAAAAATGTAGGACTACCGAAATTAAATGAAGCTCTTTTGAATTCCTTAGAATCTGAAATTACTTATGAAGAAATAAAGATAGCATTAAAAAAATCTATGATAGGTAAAAGCCCAGGGCCAGATGGATATACTGTTAGATATTATAAAAAATATAGTGAACTGTTAATACCTAAATTGAAGTCCTATTTTAATGCCTTGGGAGAAGAGATGGATATGAGACGAGAATCACTGCAGGCTCAGGCGGTCCTCATATACAAGGAAGGAAAAGATCCCACCCAATGTTCAAGCTATAGACCAATATCTTTATTAAATATAGATACGAAGATTTATGCAAAGATTTTAGCAAATAGATTGAAAGATTTAATGCCCGAATGGATACATGAGGATCAGGTGGGTTTTGTTCAGGGGCGAGAGGGTAGAGATAATGGGTTGAGATCATTGTTGCTTATCCAGAAAAGTAGAAAGGGAAGGTCGCAAGCGGTGGCTCTTTCAGTGGATGCAGAAAAGGCATTTGATAGAGTCAATTGGGGATATATGATGGATACATTGGAGATCTTGGGAGTGGGTGATAGAATGAGAACTTGGATAGGAAAGTTATAGAAGAACCCCTCTACAGTGGTAATGGTAAATGGGGAGCTATCGGAATCTTTTGAGATGACAAACGGAACAAGACAGGGCTGCCCACTGTCCCTACTGTTATATATTCTGTCCTTGGAATCATTACTAGCAACAATAAGGAAAAATGTAGACATAAAAGGAATACGGGTGGGAAATATAGAACAAAAGGTTGCCGCATTTGCAGATGATTTATTGTTTTATGTAGGAAATCCTAGGATAACGCTCCCTAACTTAATGAGGGCTTTGAAGGAATATGGAGAGATGTCAAACTTAAAAATTAACCCGTCTAAAACAGAGATATTAAATATAAACCTTCCAAATAAAGAAAAAAGGGGGATACAAGGGGAGTTTCCCTTTGTGTGGAGAGAGAGAGAATTGAAGTATTTAGGGGTAAAACTCACTTTGGCCTATGAAAACTTGTATAAAGCAAATTATATAGTAATGTTAAATGAAATCAGAGAGGAATTAAAGAGATTAGGGGGAGGAAATCGGTCCTGGTTGGGACGTATAAATTTGATAAAAATGGTTGTAGTTCCCAAAATTCTATATAAATTTCAAATGGTCCCTATTAAGCTTCCTGAGGTATATTTTAAGATACTGAAAAAGATGATGACAAGATTCATTTGGAGAAATAAAAAACCTAGAGTATCTTATGAAGTGATAACTAGAAATAAAGAGAATGGCGGATTGGGAGTCCCTGACTTCAAGAGATATTATAATGCAGTTATTTTGGCTAGAATATTTGATTGCACATATAATGCAAAAGAGAAAAGTTGGGTCACAGTGGAAAATTCACTTAGTGGTAATGATTTAAGTAGGAGTATATGGGTGCCTACAGAGTATAGAAGATTAAAAGAAAGTACGAGTGTGTATACTTTAAATGTATTAAGAGTGTGGGATAAAATGCACAGACAGTTAAAGTGGGAATTTAACTCATTACTGATGTCATTGAGAAATTCAGGGTTCTTCCCACCAGGTAGGGAGAAGGTTTCAGGAAAATGGATCACGAATGAGAGTGCCCAATTGAGAGATATAATGAAAGGGGTAGAACTGAGAACACTTAAAGATTTGAAAAAGGAAGAGGGAAAGATTTTCACCAGGATAGATGGTTGGAGCTATAATTAGAGATGAGCGAAGTATTCAAAAATTCGATTCGGCTGATTCGGCGAATTCGAGGAATAAATTCGATTTGAGGCGAATATATTCGCTGCGAATTTAACTTATAAAAAGGGTGTTTCTAGGCTTCAGAGAGCCTTTATATTAGTGCAGAACACTGTACCTTTAATTTAAATGCCCTTGGAGTCTGCTGGGGAAGAGAAATAATACTGTCAGTCAGTATGACATGCAGATGAGTGCCGTCGATCTTAGAATCACCGCACACTTCACTCATTTGGGCAGTCACGGGGCCAAAACCAGAGTGTGGAGCCACAGTGTGGCGGTGGAGGCAGCAGCAATGGGAGGCCATACAGCACCCTATGACAAAATGGAACCCACCAGCAGTGTGAGGAGACCTGAAAGTGGCACATGGCAGAGTGTGGCGATGGAGACAGCAGCAATGGGAGGCCGTACAGGGACCCATGACACACTCTGGACCTGGCAGCAGCATGAGGAGGCGGTACAGGGGCCCATGACAGATTACGGGCCTGGCAGCAGCATGAGGAGTCGGTACGGGGGCCCATGGCAGATTACGGGCCTGGCAGCAGCAATGGGAGGCCCGTAATCTGCCAGCACCCTATGACAAAATGGAACCCACCAGCAGTGTGAGGAGACCTGAAAGTGGCACATGGCAGAGTGTGGCGATGGAGACAGCAGCAATGGGAGACCGTACAGGGACCCATGACACACTCTGGACCTGGCAGCAGCATGAGGAGGCGGTACGGGGGCCCATGACAGATTACGGGCCTGGCAGCAGCATGAGGAGTCGGTACGGGGGCCCATGGCAGATTACGGGCCTGGCAGCAGCAATGGGAGGCCCGTAATCTGCCAGCACCCTATGACAAAATGGAACCCACCAGCAGTGTGAGGAGACCTGAAAGTGGCACATGGCAGAGTGTGGCGATGGAGACAGCAGCAATGGGAGGCCGTACAGGGACCCATGACACACTCTGGACCTGGCAGCAGCATGAGGAGGCGGTACAGGGGCCCATGACAGATTACGGGCCTGGCAGCAGCATGAGGAGTCGGTACGGGGGCCCATGGCAGATTACGGGCCTGGCAGCAGCAATGGGAGGCCGTACAGGGACCCATGACACACTCTGGACCTGGCAGCAGCATGAGGAGGCGGTATAGGGGCCCATGACAGATTACGGGCCTGGCAGCAGCATGAGGAGTCGGTACGGGGGCCCATGGCAGATTACGGGCCTGGCAGCAGCAATGGGAGGCCCGTAATCTGCCAGCACCCTATGACAAAATGGAACCCACCAGCAGTGTGAGGAGACCTGAAAGTGGCACATGGCAGAGTGTGGCGATGGAGACAGCAGCAATGGGAGGCCGTACAGGGACCCATGACACACTCTGGACCTGGCAGCAGCATGAGGAGGCGATACAGGGGCCCATGACAGATTACGGGCCTGGCAGCAGCATGAGGAGTCGGTACGGGGGCCCATGGCAGATTACGGGCCTGGCAGCAGCAATGGGAGGCCGTACAGGGACCCATGACACACTCTGGACCTGGCAGAAGCTTGAGGAGGCGGTACAGGGGCCCATGACAGATTACGGGCCTGGCAGCAGCATGAGGAGTCGGTACGGGGGCCCATGGCAGAATACGGGCCTGGCAGCAGCAATGGGAGGCCCGTAATCTGCCAGCACCCTATGACAAAATGGAACCCACCAGCAGTGTGAGGAGACCTGAAAGTGGCACATGGCAGAGTGTGGCGATGGAGACAGCAGCAATGGGAGGCCGTACAGGGACCCATGACACACTCTGGACCTGGCAGCAGCATGAGGAGGCAGTACAGGGGCCCATGACAGATTACGGGCCTGGCAGCAGCATGAGGAGTCGGTACGGGGGCCCATGGCAGATTACGGGCCTGGCAGCAGCAATGGGAGTCCGTACAGGGACCCATGACACACTCTGGACCTGGCAGCAGCATGAGGAGGCGGTACAGGGGCCCATGACAGATTACGGGCCTGGCAGCAGCATGAGGAGTCGGTACGGGGGCCCATGGCAGATTACGGGCCTGGCAGCAGCAATGGGAGGCCCGTAATCTGCCAGCACCCTATGACTAAATGGAACCCACCAGCAGTGTGAGGAGACCTGAAAGTGGCACATGGCAGAGTGTGGCGATGGAGACAGCAGCAATGGGAGGCCGTACAGGGACCCATGACACACTCTGGACCTGGCAGCAGCATGAGGAGGCGGTACAGGGGCCCATGACAGATTACGGGCCTGGCAGCAGCATGAGGAGTCGGTACGGGGGCCCATGGCAGATTACGGGCCTGGCAGCAGCAATGGGAGGCCCGTAATCTGCCAGCACCCTATGACAAAATG